>NC_090939.1:500250382-500851818 GCF_040938575.1 Ambystoma mexicanum | reverse complement strand
CCCGAAATGGGTAGAACTGGAGCAATCCCATGTCACTCTCCCCCTTCGTTTTCTTCCACACGTCCCGTCTCCACTACGCCAAACCTAGGTTGGGACCTTGGCCTCCACTAAACATACTCTTAAAACATGGGATTCGGTATTAAAACACAAGAGCATCCAGCATGGTTTGGGTCCTTCCTCCCCGATCTTCCATAACCCAGTCTTCTCTCTTGGGTCTCAACCACTGAACTTCAAAAACTGGACTGTGGTGGGGCTTGAATCCCTGGGACAACTCTTAGAGAATGACAAGCACGCTCCCTTGAACAATGCAAAGCAGCCTTCCACCGCACAGAAAAAGACAGGTTCTCTTATGCGCAACTTCGACACTGGTACTCCCACCCCAAACCAGTCAAGAAGCGATATGTACCCCAGGCCCTCTTGAGCAGCTTAAACATGAAGGATCTGCTGCTTCGGGGGAAAATCTTCACTCTCTACCAACTGTTACAGGAGGATACGCTCACCACAACAGCCCCTTACATGGCACAATGGGAGACAGACATAGGGCATCCTCTGGAAGACCAAATGTGGGTGGACATATGGTCTAGAGCCCACTCCTCCTCTTTCTGCATCACTAACCAGGAATGTGCCCATAAACAGCTTCTGCAATGGTACTCTCCTCCACGACGCCTTCACCACTTTAACCGGTCCCTTGATCCCCAATGCTGGCACCTACGTGGACAGCCAGGGCTGTACTTTCACATGTGGTGGTCGTGCCCAACTGTACAATCTTTCTGGGCCCAATGTATTTCTACTATTGAAGATATTACCCAGGTGGTGATCCCCAGAGAACCAGAAACCGTCCCGCTAGGTGCCCCAGCACCAGGGACCCGAGATCAGGGAGAACTGCCAAACTTCTTACACAACTCCTACTGGCCGGTAAAATTACAATAGCTCACACCTGGAAGACTGCCGAGAGCCCCTCAATGACTCTTTGGTGGATCAAACTTTGGGACATTTTGGTTGCAGAAAAAGTTAAGGCAACCAAGGCAGGCCTTTTACACCGATTTGCAGACATTTGGGCCCTACTTCTAAACTATGATCAAAACTTCATAACCCACAAACCCCAATCGGCCAGACGGGCCCTATACTCGGGCAGTGAACTAGTAACCTATTCAACCCCTCTACCGAACCAGGAAGAGAGTTGAACTGGTGGGGGAGGGAGGGTGGTTTGAGAGCTTCGGGGTATCCGGACTATGTTACTCGAAAGTGGACGAGTTCTTCAGCAGTGACAGTCCTTCGTCCGAGATGTTGTCCAGTAACGGGACTGAGAGGACATTCTTCCTCTTGGCCTCCCGTCGTTGGTAGAGGAAACCCTCCTTCTGCTCTTCGGGGTAAAGCTGGAAAAGCTCCGATGCCCTGGCAATCATGGCGTGAAAGGAGCCAATTTCGTCGGGGAAGGGGGAGGCGGTTTTGGGGGAGTGGCCCGGGCAGGGGGTGATCTGTCCCGTCATCACCATCATCGTCGTCCGTCCCCGTCTCATCCCTCGGTGGAGGGGATGGAGGTGCAGCTGGAAGGGAGGGGGGCTCCCCGACGGTCCCAGCGCCGATGGATCATCCGCTGGGTGCAAGGGCAACCTTGTCCTCATCTCCGAAACACACGGTCTCGATAGCCATCAAGATTGCTCCTGAATTGTCCCGTGGTATATCCATCGGTTGCGACTGGAGCGACGGCTGGGGTGCAGGGAACTCTGTTGCCTCCGTGGCCTGCTGCTCCTCGTCGGCACCACCGTTGCCCTCTTCTCCCCCTTCGTCCTTCATCAAACATCTTGTCCATGATCTTTTTGACGCCAGCCAGCTCATCTTCAGAGGTGGTATCTGTGTCCGTTATGGCTACCGTGCCCCCGCTTCTTTCTTGTCCCAGGGTTTCACGGGGGTCTTCTCGATAAGCTGGAAAGATGATTCTCTCCAGGGTGGCAGGGAAACACTTGGCCCGGAAGTCGTCTCCACTGCGGTAGCCTCCACAGGCTTTGACAGGGCCACCACGGCTCCTTCAATCGAGGCCTTCGCCGGGTGAATCAGGGCTTGGGTTTCTCTGTTGGGATCGACCGGGGCTTCTCCCAAAGCTTACCCAGGTTCTCAGACTTCCTTTTCGCTGAGCCAGAGTGTTGGCTCGTGGATGATGGCGTCAGTGACATCACGCCCTGCCTGGCAGCCGAGGAGCCTGAACCAACGGCGCTTCCGGTGCCCGCTGATTCTTCGTGCTTAGCCTTTTGTTGGGCCCCCATCGCCGGAGCGCCCTAAAAGGTCTTAGAAGACCGCTCCAATTTCTTCTTCTCATCTGCTGCTTGAGTCTTCCCCTCCAGCCAGTTAGTGAGTCGAGTCTGACGGTCCTTCAATGTTTGTTTGTTTATTTATTTATTTGTTAATACGTGCCAAACCCAAGGGTAGCCGGGCGCAACAGTTTACATGAAAACTTAAGCTTGTTACAGTGTTTGGCATGAATATGTACAACACAGTGGCAAAAAGAGCGCAGATATATATGAGACTATATACAATCATATGCATATAAAACACAACATGTTCTTACAGAACGTGCAGTCCTCTTCCACGTGCGACTTGCCATCGTGAAGGCAGTAGAGGCACCGGGAGTGCTCATCCTCCTTGAAGACATTCTGTAATCCACATTCTGGCCAGATCATAAACATCTTGGATCCAAGTCGTGTCGACTTTGTCCTGGGCGATGTCCACGCGGTGTGCCTCAAAGATATTCCGCAATCCCCCAAGAAGAGAAAACTCGACGAAAATTTGCCCTTGAGGGGCATAGAAAAATTCCAAAATGGGTCCCCGTTGATCGGAAGAAGAAGTGGTGGAGCTTGAGGCTCGAATTCACCGAAAAATAAGAGTAAACTCTTATGAAAAAAGCAAAACGCAGTAAAAGCTCGAGAGCTATAGCACGAGGACTCCCAACACTTGAACGTGCGGTAAAAATCTGAAGATGGCTGCCAGAGGAGGGGCTTACGTAGAGGGCAGTCATTGACTGGGGGCAGTATGACCCAGAGACCAGTGATTGGTTATTAGTAGAAAGACAGTTGAGTAACGAAACTGAAACTGATTTTTTCTTTACCGAGGATTCCCAGCCTGACAACAAGGAATATTAATGAGCAGGTGAATCCATGCCAGACCCCATGCTGGAGAAGAAGGGATTTTGCGCACAGTACACACTAAAGCCTTCCCCAGCACGAGTCGACAGTTCCGTTCTAGTTTATCAGGAGCCTCGATGGAAAAGTCTTGTTTCTTTTGAAAGTCTCTTGCCTTTGAGGGCCTGACGTAAATAACAAACAAAAGTTCCTTCAACAAAAATCAAAGTTTGTTTCCTGGTTTTACTTCGGGTGAGGATTTTTCACCCTTGGGTGCCCCTCTTAACTTTCAGCCTCCCTTCTCTGGTTTCACTAGGGCTTTGCCTCCGCTCACAAATCTTAATGTCTTTTTAAAGAGTTCAAGTGAACATCCCTCGGCCGGGTTCTCTCTTGCCAACTTCACCTTTACATTCACTTTCAATGTTTGCAGGATTCACTTCCCTTGCTTTCTTTATAGTTCGTAGAAAAAAGGCTTTCGACTGTACAGGGATTTTGCTGGACTTCCTGTATGACCGCTTGGACCCATCTTGGAGGCTCTCCTACGGCCTTCTGGTTTCTGTAGTTTCACTCAGTCGGGGATCGACTAGAGTCTCTCAAGTTAGAACCCACATGGTGCCAGTTCCATATGCAGCTTGTCTCCCCTTAACACTTTTACAGTACTCTGAACTGAGTTCAATTTGCCATTTTGCATCATCATTCACCACAGCTCGGCTCTCCCCTCGTCTCACCGGCTGTGATGAACCGCTTGGCGTTTCTCGTAACTGGAGTCAAGCCGGTACCACGGTAGCAGTATTTTCCCTCGCTCCCACTTATCAGCGTCAACAAGCTCAGAGTACCCTTGACATCTCTTGCAGCACCCTTAAATATATAATATAAATAAATAAATAATAATAATAATTTAGCATTTATATAGCGCTGCAAACCTTCAGGTATCTGAGCGCTGCTTATTATTACCCACGGTGTCTGGTGCTAATTTATCGACCTCGGAAGGATGAAAGGCTGAGTTTGGCCCTGCCGGGATTCAAACCTGCATCAGCAGGCTCTGCACAGATGTCAAAGCGAGCGCTCTACTCGCTGTGCTACCAGACCTTGGGCTATTGTCCCCGGTCTTACGATTCCCTCTGTCGAGATTTCGCAGGGCTTTGTCGAAAAGGGCAAAGTCGGATCTCTCCTTGTCAGCCTCTCGATATTTTCTGGCTTTCTCCTCTTGAACTGCTGGACCTGGATAGCTGTCTCGTTGTGCAATGTGCCTTGCTCCTACTGTGCTCTCATGCTCCACCTTTTATCCCTGTGAAGAAGGGAAAGGGGCATCCGGTGTGTGTGATTCTGATCAATTGCCTGGCTTTTCCTGACCCTTGTATCGGGACATGTCAGGTAAATGGCTCTGGTGTTATAGTCCATTCTCTGGTGTGTCGTGAGAAAGTGTTCCTGTTGGAAAGGTGGGGTGGGGGCAGTGGTTTTGAATGTCCTACGTGGTAGGATGGGGAAAAGATGTTGAAAGAAGGGGGACACCGCGTCTCACCTGTCGGTGTCCCACTCCCCGAGGACCCTCAAACCAGGTGATCCTCCCTCACTGGTCCACACCCAGGAACTGGATCCAATAGCGGTGGCCGTGTCCTGGCCACCTGGAGGACAGATCCCTGGGGTTTAGCCAGGGAGACACCTTAAAGTTTCTCACACCTCCCGCTTCCTGTCCTTTCAGGCACTCAGAGCTTTGGCGGCCTTTCCAAGGGAAGACCACCAAAAACAAGAAACCCATCAAGACCTACCCCAACCAGGAAGGTAGAAGAAGGTTCAAGTAGGAACAAGTCATGAACAGGGCTTAAAAAAAGTACAGCCACCATTATAGACAAATGGTGAACCCTGTGTCCCTACTGCAGTTGCAAAGACAGCCTGCGGTAGAAGTCCACACAAAATCATTCGTAGAGGTACACTGCCACCTGTCTGTCAGATGAACTTGTAACAATAAACTAAAAGTTACTGAAACAGTGATAAAAGGGAGACAATGTTTCCCCTCAGCACTCCACATAAGGTGGTGTGTGCTGATCTCACAGCATAAATTACAGGAGGGACAAAGGCGTATCCTCTCTGCCATAGTAGCTATGGTTAACCCAGGTAAAAGGAAAAGGGAAGCTCAAGGAACTCCCAGCAACACTGCCCAGAAAGTGATGCATTCTGCAATATGAAAGGTAGATGACAGAAAAAATGGAGGAAAGCATAACTTCAATAAAAAGTAGCCAAGAGACACAAAAGTGGTTCCCAAGTTCAGAGTAAAAGAATGACTGGGTGTGGAACAAGGTTGCACTCACTCAGGAGAAATAGTCCAAAAATCCAATAATCCAGCTGAAATACTGGGGGACTCACAAAGAGGAAGAAAAACACTCAATAAGGTACTTCTACCCAACTGCCACGTTTTGTAAACTATGCCTACCATGCTCCCAAAGCAGGCTGCATTTACAATTAAACACTGCCCGCCATGTGTTAAAATGGATCTCTGGAATCCATCCTGATGGACAGAGTTTAGGAGGCCACACTTATCTCGTGGAAAGTCAAACAGGGCAGCTTACAGGATAGGGCCTGGATCTCACCCTCTCCTGGCAAAGGTGATGGCCATGAGGAAAGTAGTCTTTCAAGAAAGGAACTTGAGAGGAGCTCAATGCATAGGCTTGAAGGGGGACCCCATGAGCCTAGTCAGCACCAGGTTGAGTAGGCACCAGGCAGGCACCTTCACCGGCGGGAACGATCGGAACAGTCTTTTGATTAACTCCTTGACTAGAGAGTGTGACCAAAGAGAAGACCGTCCCGGAAACCTGGTGTAGCGTGAGACATCTGCCAGATGCACTTTGATGAAGGCATGCGCCAGCCCTGACTTAGCCAATGACAAGAAGTATGGAAGTACTTGGGGGAGCTGTAGACCCTCAGAGGATTCATCTTCTGCGATAGGCACCAAGTCGTGAAACGTTTATATTTGTGCCCATAGCACTTAAGAGTGAACAAGGCCCTGGCAAGGACATCCCTGCAGTCCGCAGGCAGCTCGTAACCACCGAACTCTAATGTTGCAGGAGCAAGGCCTTCCGGTTCAGCAATCGCACCTCCTTCCCTGGCAAGCAGATCTGCGACCACTGGTAGCTTGACTGGATGTGACGCTGACATGCTGAGAAGGTCCAGGTACCAGATCTGCCTCGGCCACGCTGGTGTGACGAGGATTATCCTGCACCAACATCGTCCGAGTTGACTGATGACTCGTAGAAGTACAGGCAATGGAGGGAACGCGTACAGGAACAAGCCTTCCCACGTTAAGAAGAAAGCATCCCCCATCCTCCCCGGCTGGGGGAACCTGCTGGCAAACGTATGGCACTTGGTGTTCGTCGATGTTGCAAAAAGATTGATCTGGGGACTGCCCACCTGCGGAAGAGGCTGTCCACTTGATTCTGCCGAAGCTCCCACTCGTGGCAGGAGCATAGCTCCCTGCTGAGAGAGTCGGCGACTATGTTCTTTACTACCGCGAGGTGAACAGGAATGAGAAACAGCCCCTGTGCAACAGCTCAGTGCCATAGTTCCTGCGCTTCTCTGGAGAGCGCCAGGGACCTGGTGCCCACCTGCTTCCTGATGTAAAACATTGTGGTGGTGTTGTCCTTGCCTTTGAGGGACGGAACAAATGACTTGAGAGCCCAAAACACTGCCCTCAGCTCCAGGACGTTGATGTGGAGCTCCTTCTCCTCTGGGAGCCACAGACCTCTGGTGTTGAGACGGCCAGAGTGGGCTCCCCAGACATCCAGGGAAACGTCCGTCATAACAATTGGTAAGGGGAGCTCTGGAAGTCTGTGCCTCCGGCGATGTTGGAGCGCACACCCCACCACCTTATCGCTCGACGGAACTCCTTGTCGAGCAGAATCCTATCTTTGAAGCTTCCGGACACCTGGATCCAACAGGCGTCTACAAATTCCTGAAGTGGTCGCATTCGCAACCTGCAGAGCCTTATCAGGTTGACGCACAACTACATCATGCCGAGCAATGACTTGATGGTCCTCAACGTGGAGATCTTCAGTACCAACAGCTGCTGCACTTTGCCCAAAAGGGCAACAATCTTGTCTTCATGAGGGGGCCACCAGGCAGGAAACCATGTTGAGTGTGGTCCCCAGGAATAGCACGTCCTGCGATGAAGTTAAGCAGGGCTTTGCATATTTCACCAAGAACCGCAGATCCGTCAGCAGCCGGATGTCGAGGTACGGGTTCACATGAATCCCTTGTAGTCACAGATGGGCAGCCACTGGAGCCAGGCACTTTGTAAAGACTCTGGGAGCAGACTTCAGTCCGAAGGGAAGAGCCTTGAACTGGTAGTGCTTACCCTGAACGACAAAGCATAGGAACTTGCGATGTTTTCTGTGAATGGGAACGTGGAAGTAAGCTTCCTCTAGATCCAACAACGACAGGAAGTCTCCCTCCTCCAGTTGGTCAAGCACGTGTTGCAATGTGACCATCCTCAATTTTTGGGATTTGATGTACTTCTTGAGTCGTCATAGGTCTTACTAAGAAGTATCTGGAGTAAACTCCGGAGCCCTGGAGTCGCTTCCGAACAAGCTCCCTCCATCACTCAGCCACCCATTTTTTTTTTTTTTTATAAAAACATGGCCCGAACCTCCAGCAGCAGCTTAGAGATGTATTGTTCCTGCCGGGCAACCAGTGGTGTCCGCTGACACTTATGCTGAAATTCCAAAGTGTGTCCATGGGCGAGAGTGTCCAGCACCTATCGATCGGTGGAGATATTTTCCCACACGCTGACCAAGTTCCCCAGCTGGCCTCCCACTGGGTGCATGGGTGGGGGCCTGATGCCTTGGCCGGTTCAGTCCTGCTTGGAGGCTGGCGCGCCACCTTGGGAGCCTTGAGGACGACTGCCACCTCCGAAGGCCTTGGAGTGGCCCCTGTAGTCTTCCTGAGACGAGGAACAGGAGGGCTGGCGTTAAGAGGACAATCCCTCACCGAAACCCTTAGAGGATCGTCCCGACTTTCCTCCTGAGGAACAAAAGGACAGAGCTGTTGCAGCGTACCCCGGGCATGGGCCTTCTCTGTGTCAGTCTTGATGGCCTGAAGGGATTGATCACAGCCTTTGCGAAGGGATTGTCTCAGTCGAATGGCATGTCCAGGACACGAGTCTGAACCTCTTGCCTGAAATTGGTGGCCTTCAGCCAGCCGCGACAATGAAGGCAAACCCCGTTTCCCATCTGGCGGAATCCTTGTGTCGGCAATGTCCAGGGCCATGGTGCTGGTGTGGTCCAATGCCATCTCGCCCGCCTGGGGAATCTACATCACCCCGACCCATTTGTCTTTGGGGAGGAAATCCGATATCAGGGACATCTTGTACTATCACTCCTGGTAGTACCTGGCCAGGATGGCTAAAGCGTTTGCTGCCTTGACCGTCGTCACCACTGAGGAGATAACTTTTCCACCCACAGCGTCCAACTTCTTCCCTTCCTTTCCGGGGGAAGGGAGGCAGAGGACGATAGGTTGGAAGACTTCTTCCGCGCAGCCGCCGAGATCACTGAGTCCGGGGATGGCTATGAACGCAGACACTTGGGTGCGGACTCCGGAACCCGATATTCTTCTCAAGCCGGTTTATTTTTGCACGGGCTCATCAGCAACGCCAGACCCTCATCAAAGACGTTGTCCAGGAGGGCCACCGCCAGAATGGTCTTCCTTTTCTCCTCCCGGCGCTGATAAAGGAAGCCCTCCTTCGTCTCCTCTGGGGGAGAAGCTCTTGGAGGCAGAGAGATGCCACCGTCGTCGTCTATCGTCACCGTGTACATCCCAGAGTCCCTGGGGAGGAGGGCACTAGTGGTGGCTGGAGAGAAGGTGTAGAGTGCCTCAAACATTTCTTCAGCGGCGGTGGCCCTGGTGTCAACGGGCTCATCGCCGGTGGTGCCAACAGTGGCGGCATCCTCTTCTGTATCTCAGACACCAGCGCCTGCATCGTCCCAGTCGTCGCCACGTCCGGTGGCAACCACTTCCTCAACGTTCCCGTCAGAGTCATCCACAGCCTCTTCCGGGATGGTGTGGACGGAAACCTCGTTCATGTCAGAAGAAGAAATATCCGTGCCCTGGAGTTCTTCTAGCCCCACGCCCCTTTTTGAGTCCTGAGGAGGTCGGTCTCGGGCTAAGGGATGGCATCATATTTTCAGGGGTCTTCTCCACTGGTCTGGCCAAAGCCTCCCGCCTGGGTGGAAGAGGCACTCTGGCCGCTGAAGGTGTACCATGGACCGGGTCAGTCCATTTCACCTTTGAAAGGGCGGCCGCCACCAGTTCGATGGAAGCAGACGATTTAGCCTGAATCAACCTGGGCCTTTACGGGCAGGTCGGACAATTTGTCCTGTTTGGCCTTTTACGATTTCTCCCGCCACTTCCCCAGGGTAGCTGACTTTCTCTTTGACGAAGAACTGGAGTGATGCGATGGCTGGAGATTGAGGCTGTTGGAGATGAAGCACGCACCCTTGCCGTCGCGAGACCCGCTTGCGCGTTGCACCCTGACGGAGCCGGACTCACGGGGTTTGGCCTTGTCTTGGGCCCCCACGGATGGAGCGCCCTCAAAGGACTTAGAAGCCCACTCTGGCTGGCTGGATCCGGAAGATGCATGCCCCTGTGAACTACACAGGGCAGGGGACTCGGCTTTGAGCCAAGCCACCAGTCTGATGTGCTGATCATTCATAGTGCGATTGGTAAGGCCACGACCGATCTTGCAATCTTCTTCCTTGTGCGATGGATGAAGAGAAAGGCACTGGAAATGCTTGTCCTCTATGAAAACATTCTGCAAACCGCAGCTGGTGCATCGCTTGAAGAGGGAGGCTCCGTCCTCCTCCTCATCCGACATGGTGCGGTGTAGGCCCGAAGGCCTTCTGGAAGCTTCGGAGAAGAAATACTCGACGATTCCGCCCTTGGCGAAGACAGATGCTGAAAAATGAATCTCTGTTAGTCGGATGTGGAAACGATGGAGCACAAGGGCTCGATCGAACAAAAATTGGATTTTATTAGCAAAAAAGTGCGAAAAACACAGAAAGCTCAGAGCATAACACGAAAACACCCTACACTGGGACGTGCAGTAAAAATCTGAAAATGGCTGCAGAGGCGGGACTTAGGGCGAGAGCAGTCATTGGCTGGGGGCAGTATTACCCTGAGCTCAGTGATTGGCTTCTAGAAGAAGACAGTTTGTAAACAAAAGTGAAACTGTTTTTTCTTTTACTGAGAATTCCCAGCTTGACGACAGTGAAAATTCATGAGCATGTGAATCCATGCCAGACCCCATGCTGGAGAATGGGGATATTCCTGGCAGGAGAGTAAACCAGGATAACAAGAGTTTACAGTTGAAGAGTTTTCTGGCAGTAGAGTGTACCGGGAAACTTACTTTGAATTGGTATGTTGAAAAGAGATTTGTTCATTTTAAGTCGTTTCCTTTGGAATTGTCGTCAACCAGAAATATTAAAAGATGTGCTTTCGCCATGTTTGAACCTCGATTCTGAAAAAAGACATTTGATCGGTTATGCTGAAAAATAGTAAAGACTTTCCTTCACCCCATTCAAACCAACACTGTGGAAATGATAGTTTGTTTAGCCATTCTGAAAGATCAGGCGAGACTTCCTCTTTTACATATTAGTCTCATGGGAAGAAAATGTGTTTAATGAGTTTGAGGAGAGTATTGGGAGAAAGGCATTTCTAATGCCTTTAAGAGACTGGTCTTGACACAGAATACTGTGAATAGTTTGCTTGAAATAATCCATGGGAAAGGCGCCAACCCTTGGATAAAAAAACAAAGTTAGTTCCCTGTAACTGTTGTTCTCCAGCATGGGGTCTGGCATGGAATCATATGCTCATGAATATTCCTCGTCGTCAGGCCGGGAATCCGCGTTAAAAGAACAAACAGTTTCATTTTCACTTACAATCTGTCTTTCTCCTATTAACCAATCACTGAGCTCTGGGTCATACTGACCCCAGCCAATAACTGCCCTCTCCCTAAGCCCCTCCTCTGGCAGCCATCTTCAGATTTTTACTGCACATTCAAGTGTTAAGAGTCCTCCTGTTTTGCTCAGCTACGATTTTTCGCACCTTTTTTTGTTAACCAGTTACATTTTTGTCAAATAGAGCCAGTGTGCTCTTTTGTCCCTTGGACCGGAAAGCAGGGATCCGTTTGTCGGTTTCTTTCATCGGCCCTCAAGGGCAATAATAGTCGAGTTTTCATCAAAGATTCCAGAAGACCATCAGGCCTACACCACACGCCGGACCATGTCGGAGGAAAAGTACAGAGGTTCTCTCTTCAAGCTCTGCTCCAGCTGCGCATTGAGGAATGTGTTTTTGGAGGACAAACACTCCCAGTGCCTCTATTGTCTCCATCCGGATCACAAGGAGGTGGATTGGGAAATTTGCCTTGGATTCACCAAATGCACCTCAAAGTATCAACACAGCAGATTGGCGGCGTGGCTCAACATCAAGGCCTCTACCGTGTGGAGTAAGCAGGGGCATGCCTCACCCAGTACCGGCTGGTCCAAGAAGGCGGCTTCTAATTCCTTTGAGGGTGCCCCATCTGTGGGGGCCCAAGACAAGGCCAAGCGCTACGAGCCCGTTTCTGTCGAGGTCACCGTGCAAGCAGGTCCCGCAACAAGCAGGGCGCGATCAACATCACCGTCTGTATCCATCTCAGGCCATCGCTCCAGCTTCTCCTCGAAGAGAAAGTCAGCTAACACTGGGAAGCTACGGGAGAAACCGGAGAAGGCCAAGGCGCAGAGTAAGGTGATCAACCTGGTGGTCAGTGAAAATCTCGAATTTATAAATATCGAAAAATATAATCTCGAATTTATAATACCGAAAATAAAAAATCTCGAAAGTCAAAATCTCGAAATTTTTTAAGCAATCTCGAATTTATTTCAATTTTAAAGGTAAGTAAAAATCATATTTTTAACAAAGGTAAGTAAAAACCACACTATTGTAATATATATTTTTATTAATATAAGCTTACAGATAGTTCATGTTAAACTGAGTAATAATTTCAACATGTAATACATCTTTTTTCCTCTTGATGGTGCTATTGCATGAATAATAACAGTTGTATATATTGTAACTTTGTGTATGTTTACTTATTTAAATCCACGTTACGTAGTCCTACGTAAGCGCCATTTTTAAAGTTCATATTCAATCGGTTTCTGCTGCGGTCGCGTCTCCTGCAAGCTGTTCCTGGATTGTCGTGGATTTTTTTTTTTTTTTAACTTGGATTGCCTTTTTTTTCACTGGATTTACTCCGATTCCATGGACTGTGGATTTCTACAGGATTTCCCGGATTTGTTGAATTATGGATTTGCAGTGGATTTATTTGCAGTCGCTGGATTATGGAATATGGCTTCAACGTGGTTTTTTTCTGGATTTGCATTGGCTTTTTTGAATAGCATGAGGACTTTTCTAGTTTTTTCGCACAGATTTTTTGGTTATTTTTTCCTGGCTGTGTATTTTGCTTTATGTGATGTTTTTTTTTTGGTTTTTTTCCAATGGATTGACATTCCAGTTCCTGTATTTTGCATCACCAGGATGTTTTATTCGCAATCAATACCGCCATGGCACAATGGACTGCACCTTCATCCGAAACGTGAGTGATATTTTTTAACATTTCAAGTTGAACGCTATAGAGTCTAAGAAGGTTTCTTTATTTTGGGGGTCAAAAGCTTCTATTAATTGTATTAGTTTTCCTTCATAGTCTCTGTATATTTTTCTCGTTTGTGTCTGGTTAGTTAAGGAAACGGTTTGTGCCAATTTAAACTGTTGGTGTTGTTCTTCATCTTGCAAGTCGCGTAAAAAATGCCACAACGTGGGGTTATTGATGTTAAATTGTTTGTTTAACCTGCTGTGCCATCCCTCCAGGGCATTATTCGTTCTAGGTGTTTTTTCTAGGGTTGCCTGATAACAATTCCAATAATTTAATGGGTATTTTGGCCTTCTTCTTGTGCCACTTCTTGTTAATTGTCCAATCCATGATTTTTCAAAATAGTCTAAAAGATCACTAAATTCTTCCTCATGATTTTTGTAAAAAGTACTGTCAATTAAATGTTCATAAAATTCTGTTACATAATCTATTTGTACAAAAGATAATGCAAAAAGTTTTTTTAATATTAAACTGGTAGCAACTGTCCTCCGTCTATTTTGTGTTTAGACCTAATTTCTGCATTTTGCGCAATACACTCTGTGTGAAGTGGAAAAAACATCCTTGAATTCGTGTATTTTCGAAAATTGTTTTAAAACCGTTGATTTGTGCTGTCTCGTAATCCATGATTATTGTAGTTGGGTTTGCCTCAGGGATCTTTTGTTTTATTTTATCAAAAATGATTTTGTACGCCTCTTCAGTCTTTTTCGGCATTAATGTATATACAAGTGGAATTGTCTTGCCGTTTATTGTGCCATGAATAGTATAAAACTGGAGGAATGGCTGTGGGCATATTTTAAAAGTTGCGTCACTCTGCCATTTTTCACTGTTAGTCAGATGGTGGAAATTACTTGCAGTGGCAAATATTAATATTTTTTCGCGGTTTAAATCAATTGTTGCTTGGTGAAAAATGTCTTCATTTTTTGTTGTTTTGAATACATCAGGGATTGTAATGTCTTCAAAAAGCCTTGGTACAGGTGGCATATTTTCTTTTTGTTTTCTAGTTCTGTTTACTGTCCGTTGCATTAACCTCTCACCTGGTAACTGTGCAGCGATATGTACTGGTAAATGGTCACATATCTTTGACACAACAGAGCCACTTGTTTCCCCGAGACTTTCTTCAGCCTTTCTTTTCAGCTCTGAGAGGGTTTTTTTTATTATTATATTAGATTGGTCCGGTAGATGATTATGTTCGTTTTTACTGCGCACATTTGTTCACTCAGTAATAGCTCGAGCGCTGCATTTATTTCTTTTATATTCGGCGCATTTCCAGTATACACGCTCATTCTTCTCATATTCCTTATGGTAAACGTATCCATTTAATGCCAGCTGTTTTCCACCCTTTTGGGTTGTCAAATTCCATATCGTATTCTAAAAAAAAACAGAAGAAATATTTCCTGTCATATATCTCCAAGTAAACATTTTTTTTTACTGTTATTCCACTTCAATCTTTTATAAATATTACCTGGTGTTTTGCGAAGTAAACTCAAGCGATTTCCTGCAGTACAGCATCAAATGTCGTCCTGTCAGGTAATGACGGTTTGGCAATATCGTTATTCCAATCGTGGTTCATGAACAAGGTTCTTTACTCTTGCTTTTCACCTATCATTTTAACCCCTTCTAAACTTTTGATTCTAATACGTATGTTGACAGTACAGGGGGGGGGGCGTGTGGGGGTAGCGGGGTGCCGGGTAAGGGGGTGGTCGACAGGGGGGTGTTGGGGGGGGGGGGAACCCCCCCATCATAAAATGCTAATTTTGTTTTTTCTTTATTTCTATTTATGCATGTTCGGGTTTTTTTTTCGACATTTAAGTATTCGAGATATTGACCCTTTTATTGAGATGTATATATTTTCGATATTTTAATTTTCGATATTTTTTTTTCGAGATTTTGGTAGTTCGAGATTATGTTTTTGGTATTTTGACTATAAACCGATCAACCTACCCCTGAAGGCCCAGGTGGTCCAGGAGAAGCCGTCCTCGTCAATAGAGCTGGTGGCGGCCGCCCTTTCGGAGGTGAGAGGGGCTGACCCGTTCTAGGGTACCCTTGCTATGCCCAGAGTGGCCCTTTCTCCCAGGCGGGAGGCTTCGGCCAAACCGGTAGAGAAAACACCGGAGAAGAAGATGCCAGCCCTAAGCCCGGCTCCGGCCCCTCAGTATGCAAATAAGGGGGGGCAGTAGAGGAAGTGGTTTTTTGAAGTTATATGTTTGAATTATTGCACTTTTTTGTTGAGTTGAACTTATAAAGATATAACTTGCACATTTTGTTTGTATTTAACAAGTATAGGGAAAGTTATGCCTTTATCAAAACCCTTTTCTATTAATAAAAGGGCTAATGTTGAGAAGGATACCTCTTTGTATCCGCCTCGCATTTCTGACCCAACAACCTAATCTAGGAGGGGTTTACCTACCTCAAACAAACAACTATGGAGTCTGTCCAGTGTCAAGATGTCCAAACAAAAGATCCGTCGTGTGTCTAATTCTTTTCTGGCCCTCACACTCTAAATAAACTCTACAGATATAAAGGGGATTGTTTCTTGACTTTACCAAGTGCTCAAATTTACAAGTTCAACACAAAAGTTCCAATTCAACAGAAAGGCTTTTCTCATGAACCATGGTCTTCTTCCCAAGGATTAGCATTCTTCCCTAGGCTCCGTAGAACAACTTTCACCAGGTCAACAACAGATTAATCAATTTCCAAGGGGGTTACTCTCCCTCCCTCTGTATTCTCACTTCTTTTGGGGAATTGGCTCCCTTCCCCAAGCTTTCACTATGCCTTTTCCTGAGGACTTCCCTCTTCTCTTTATAGTTTCCCAACAGCTCATTAATTCAAGGACCTTTCCTTGAAGATATTTACAATAGTCATAATATGTGTCTCCACCTGGGCATACTTCTGCCAGGCCACACTGCACATTTACCTGGTATGCTCTACTGCAAGAACCTTTATTTCACAAACATCTTGTTGCACAGATACTTAACTTCTCCTGGTATACAGGAGGATAGCTCAGGGTATTAAGCGTGTTATAAATAACCTATCATATCTTACTTGCTTCCCCAGACTTTACTATCTGGGCAACTCTTTCTTGCATGTTATGGTTTAATAACCCATTAGTAATTTGCTTAATAAAAGCACTAACTTTTCTAATGACTTCCCTACTTACTGCTCGTGGTGTTCACCAGAAGCATTCACTTTTATTTAGCCACTCAGTAACCCACTTGCTTGTTTTAAAGGAATAGTGCGCTCAGAAATATTAGCCTGAGGCTTCGGGCATGTGTTTTTAAGCCTACATTGATTGATCGTACAAACATTTCCTATGCACCTTACCGTACTTTTTCCCCTTTGTACAAATGCAAAATCAGGCAACAGGACGCAGTCATTTTGTAATAATCTTATCCGTTGCTGCATCGGCCAAGCAGGACTGCCTTTGCGGCACTAAATCATATCCCCCACCCCTGAGCCTGACATCACCAAACGTAGTGATATTCTCCGCCTCTCTCCGTGACGTTACTGGGCAGCGTAGCCCAACGCGGCAAGTCATCACCTCCGTGACGTGACGCAGAATCCGGGAAATCAACACACATCGTCTCACAACAGAGCGTGTCACAATTCGGAATACAAAACTGTACTTTTAAAAAGGAAACAGCAAGACTGTACAATTTGTAAAGTACTTTTATTTCACAATAAACGCTCCGAGAACATCCGGCGATGGCCATTTCCAATCAAATTGGAATTTTTTTCTTTGCTCTCGATCTGCAAATGTTTATCGTGAGTCACGCTGTGTTCCTTTTGGGTACACAAGGTGTTCGTTTTGGGTAAAAGCAGCGCTTTGGTCGCACAGTGAATTGCAAGGCTTGTGCATCAACTTGGCACTAGACCACCGTAAAGGATGTTATGTTGCTCCTTATTGCTGGGACCGCGTAAGGGCATATCGGCCCTTGGCGATCGTCCCAAAAAAAAAATCAACTATATCCAGTTATTGACATCTATCTGCAGCTGCCGGTTGAAAAAGCCATCAGTTGGTATCTGGAATCGATGACAATCGCAGAATGGCAGGATGTACCCGTTTGGAAAACATAATAGAAATGTGTCTCAGTAGCCGATCTTTACTACAATCTATCATTTTACTTAATAATTTGGCATCGAGTTAAAACCAACGATTAGCACAGACGTGAAACAATGTGAACAGAGAGAAAACAACATGGAAAGAACTCCACAATTTGCTTCGGAGGATAGTGCTATGGCGTATGTTCAGCTCTAAACGGGATGCGGAAGCTGATGCTACAATTCGAGGTGCATATAGATGGCATTTTAATGAAATATTAGTGTTGAACCTGGGGGAACCGAGTGGTGGTCTACATGCATCTCGATGCTGGACTGCCCATGTGCCCGGTAGAAAGACCAGTACACACAAAGTTTGTACTTGCGGTTCATTGCAATATGCCACACAGAACAAACAAGTACAATGTAACCCAGCAATAACGGTCAGCTAATGATAAGTTGACTCGTTCGGGTATAAAATTGTCGAAAGTCACACTTACATTATATTCGGTATTTCCATTCTCTTGGAGTAACGCAGACCATAACGCAGACTCTGTTTGGCTCAACGATTTTTCATGAAATGAACTTACATGTTCCTTAGTCCAGTTTTGGAATGGAGAACATTTTCCTATCTTACATTATTACACACCTCCTTTAATTCAATTGCTTTCGGAATGGTCCCTTTATCTCAAGGTCAAAAAACAATTGAACCTTATACTGTGTGTGATGAGTGGGCTTCCTCAGCTCGCAAGCAAAAATTCAAAGCTGGTACCTTCACTCAGAATGAAGATACATTCTTAGTTTGCAACATCTTGTCTCACTGCATCCATGAGAACTGGAATTGTGAAGCACGGGCACAGGGGGAAAAATGTGGGGGCTGTCATTGCTCGCTGTTCGTGGCGCTGCTGAGGAGTAGGGGGCACTTCGCAATGACAGAATGCGCCCTTTCATGTATAATGTATGTTGGCCGGGGCTCAATCGACCGACCCCTTCCTTACATTAGAAACGACCCCCAACACATGCTGCCATGAATATTTTCGTCAGAGTGCTTTTTCTCACAAATAATGTACTTTGATACGCTGTTTTGTTCACAGTCAGTACTTCTTGCGTGCAGAGTATCTTATGTAGCCTAGGTCTTATCCCTTTTGTGGGGTGAACAGTTATTCAGTTATTTGTGCAACTGTATGGTAAGGCAACTGCCGAACCCCAAAGTTTCTTTCACACTGTTATCCATCTGGGCCTCCCTTGATCAGTGAAGGTCCCACAGTAGCTGGACGAAACGGTGAACTGTGAAAGCACAGCGTTACATTGTATGGCAATCGTAAAAATGGTACTACTTGGAAAAAAATAATGGACAAAGGATACATTTTAAAAGACAAATCGGATGCTTTATTTGGGCACTTAATAAAAACATTGTTGATCAAAATAACGGATGGTAATCATTTGTACCTGGATTTGAACGGTTCCACAAGCTCTGCTTTAGGTGGACAGGGCACGCTGCCAATGTTTTGTGGCAATGTATGTGTACTCGGAACAAAATTGCGCGCAATTCCGTGATTATGCATCTCCAAAACATTAACAATAAGATCTTTCACAAAATCGAATTCCATTTCCTCATATACTGGCTTGACCACTCATTGTTTGCTTCTTTTCGTAAAGGCCATAGTGTAGCGAAGCATCCCAAAGTTTCCCGCAGTCCTCGATTGTTCACGGCCTACATTTTCGTTATGCGTTAATACCGCTAGTAATGCCCTATATTTCATGCCTTCAATGCCAAAATGCAATCTCTTTGGCCTGTACTTTAGGCACATATTGTGGAACACCTCCAAATCTGTGTGACAGATTTCTGTGAGTCCCTTCAGATCTCTTGATAGAGTTTTATCAAACCCAATCTTGTGAAGGGCTTTGTGTGGAGGTGAAGATGGAATCAATCACTTCTTCCGTTCCTGCTCCGGCGACAAAGGGCCATGTTCACATTGTTGGAAATGTTGGTTTTCTGTCCAAGAGTGAACGTTCGAACAGTGATGCATTGGTGACTGCCATTTTTCTAGGAGAATTTCCACAGACCCATCACAAGTTTTGGAGTTCCACCAAATATGGTTGCTGAAAGACTGGGACCACTGTGAAATACTTTCAGAACCTTTTTCTTTGCCTGCAGCTGAGATTTTTTATTGATGGATTTCGCAACGTGCCATACATCAAATTGATGGCAAATATTTCGAAACTGCTCTCTCATTGTCTTGGCTATTGAAACGTGTCTGTCCGTGGCTATGAGGTCGATTTGCATACCCCTCGATTGCAGATCTTCCAGTGATTTTATAAAACCAAGTTGCTCCATGGCCACTGAGGATTTCCATTCTGACAGCTGCACGACCACCGAAATCACAATTATTTTAGTTTCCATGTCCTGAAAGTGGTATGTGCAGTACTTTGCTGAAAATCCGGGGCAGTCACACTGTCCATCGCCAGCTAGCCTGAACTGTTTTTCGGAGAATGTACTTTGAATAGACAATTGTTCAATTTTCCAAGCTTCACTAATGGCAGGGACTAGATATTGACGTTGATATTTGTAGTACTGCATTTTAGAAATTAAATGGAGTCCCACAAATTCATAGAAACTAGACAACTTAATGAAACTAGACCCACTGAAAAGTAAAGCAGCTGCACACCGTAGATTCCCAGCTGGCAGTTTACCCAGCATCGGTTGAGCGGACCATGAACGTTTTCATGGAGCATTTCACAGGTGACATGTATTTTGAGGTTACTGCCTTGTGATACACGAGTCACATTCACCAATGGCTTCCCACATATTTCCCCTCTCACTGAATGCACAACACATTTCAGCATCTTTATAATCTCCATCAAGCTGCGGTCGAATACTATGTATTTAGCCTTCTTTATTAGACGGTCATCCTGCGTTATTGTAGTTTCTGACTGAACTGTGGTTGACATATCAGCCAAACTGGACATACTGTAGTCGAGATCTTTGTCTATTTCCTCGGTCAATTGTATGATGCTTTAGTCTCTGTCATTTCAGCGTCTGTTGCTTGAATGTGAATAAAAGAAAACATCAATGTCGATTGATTTTTGGGTGGTCCTTTTTTGCGGGTGTTGATTGTGTCAAGTGGACTGCGACTAATTCAAAAGCATCTTCAATACATTCAGTTTCATCTTCATCTGGTGGAGCAGTCGCACTGTAGCAATGGTCCAAAAACACTTTGCTGGCTTCGCCGTTACATTCAATTAATTTTCTGGCCATTGGGCAAATGCATCTCAAGTCTGAACAAGCTGCGCCTCAATTAATAGTTCCTCCATGGTGAAATCAGTTTGGCAAGCAGCATGTCTCATTTGTGTCGCTGTCTGTGTCTGCATTGTCTGTACACCATCGGGCAACTAGAAGACAGGTTGGAAAAAGATTTTCAATGTAAATCCAACATACAGTATTGGACAATTTACATTTTTTTTTAAAAAAAGCATTTTATGAAGGCCTCAGCACAAAACACTATTTAGAAATTGAAATTGTTTATAAATTACCTTATCTTTGTTGCTTTTCATTGAAACCTTCTTTACTGTAACGTCAGCAATAGCAAGCTGGTCCACCAACTTGTATCCACGTGCCTCCTCTTCTATATCCGGATCTTGTATACACATCCCTAGAAAAGAGTAGCCATTTAAAATGAGTCATTTGTATTAGAAATCAAATTGTTCCTTCGCACACATGGCTTACACAGATAAACTAGTACATTGTGTACGTCATTTAGTCAAAATATACATTTGGAATTTCACCTGATTGATGGCTAGTTTACTCGATCAAAGTTGACTGTGCGAAGCACACTCTTTGAAATGTTGCACTCCAGCAATTTGCAAAAACTGCTTCTTTCTAATATTGTCACTGTCTAATAGTATCTGATCTAGGACATACTTTCTTTCATTCGAGGGAACTATCGGTACGCATACATCTGGCTCAGTATCATCTACAAAAGATGATGTAATTGTAGTTGAAGCTTCAGCATCTCCCTGAAAGACAGTACTTGTATTAGTATGGATGAAAAAATTAAAGTGAACACACACATTGTGACGCAGACATTGGTACATATTGATAGCAAACCACGAATGAAACATTGTGTAAACGAACGACACGATATGCAAATATGATCAGATTATCTCAAATTCCATGCATAAAACATTTCCGGAACTGAATAGCAAAGAAAGACTACCTGATACACGCTCGAACTGGTTGTTGACTCCAGGCAAGACAGGGATGCTGAACATTGCTCCTTCATATTCAGTGCATAGTCATGAAGTTGTAAAGGGAAAATATTATTTGATTTAGAAATGCTAATCTTAAAAATTGGCATGTAAGGAGACCGATTACGAGAACGTGCTTATTTCAAAGGACACTATAGCATAGTTATCTGTGCCCATAAATACATTTTCTATGAATCTTCTAAAACCAAGGACAGGTGTTTAGCAAAATGGTCTTTATTTAAAAAGCAATACAATCTTATAAATATGAAAAGTATTGTAAGGGACATTTACACCTAAAACACCAATCCGTCCATTTAATTACCTGTTCACTACCCCAAGGGCTACAGCTAAATTCAGAATGGCGACTCACCTGAGGCGGCATGTGAACGAATAGTCTCGGAATTGCATTTGGGAGCAATTTTCGAGTCGTTCTGAGTTGATTCTTCTTTGTGTACATGGATAGGTCGTACATATTCTCGGTAAAGTGCAGGCTGCAGATGCGGAATCAATCGCCCCTCTTGTCCTCCAAGACTTGTTTGACTCTACTTTCAAGCTCTGCCGGTGCATATCCGCAATATCTGACCCATTCTCTTATTCGATCTACAGTCTTTGGGAATACATGCATTGTAGTGCCTTCAGATTTCTCATGGGTCTTAGAAGGGCAACCGAAAATTGCACATGCAAGCATTGTTGGAAATGCTGCAAAAAAAAGTTAAACATTGTTCCAAAATGACTTTGCATAAAAACGTGAGAAAGAATGAATTACACCATACATTCTTCTAGGTAAGGTATGTTTTGGTCACCACAGCAAAACCAGTGTAGCGTGGGCAGCTGTATTATAGGATAAGCCTCCGGGCAAGGTGCGCAATACAATATAAATAAATACTTTCATAAACAATGTATTGATGTGATGAAAATCCGAACATGTTACTCGTCCCTTGAATGTACTATTGTGCATCAAAAGGAAACATGCTTATATTATAGATACTGTCTGCTAAGGATGCAATTCGAGGCCAATTAACACTGTTGACGATTGACATATCGATAACATAAATTAAACTCAAGTCAATGACAATGAGACAAATGAACATAACACTACTGGGTACGTTCGTTCAAAATAGATAGAAATTTAGAGATCAAGGAGATGTGATTAGGAGACATGCCCTTACCTTGACCAACAAACAGTTAGAATCAGTAAGCAGAGTAGTTAGTGGCAGGAGATCAGGGATATGTTCACAGGTAGCACGACGACGAGCTGAGTCCCAGTGGTCACTGAGGTTCGCAGGTAGCATGTTCACGAGTTGACTTGCAGTGCTCAATATGTTCTCAATGATAAATATCAAGTGGTTTATAAAGAATTAGAAAAGAGGGTGTGTATGTGAATGAATGACGTGCATATGTCGTGGTCTTATGTGGATTGCAGGGGCGTGGCCTACTTTAGGGGATGCAGCCTGGAGACACAGGGTCTGAGGAAGGCATGTGTACAATGGCCCCTGAGCGTAAGTGTGCTTTGGCGTTGTGAAATGGGCGGTAAGCGTCTAGTGATGTCAGACTCAGGGGCGGGCGATATGATTTAGTGCCGCAAGGGCAGTCCTGCTTGGCCGATGCAGCAACGGATAAGATTATCACAAAATGGCCACGCCCTGTTGCCTGATTTCGCATGCGTACAAAAGGTAAAGAGTACAATAAGGTACGTAGGAAATGTTTGTACGATCGATCAACGTATGCTTAAAAACACATGCCCGAACCCTCGGGACAATAATATTTCTGAGCGCACTATTCCTTTAAGTTGACTGGTTATTTCTGTTGCTGATGCACAGCAACCTTTATTTGCTGGCCTCCCGGCTAATCCTATTTCCTTCCCAGGGCTTACTGGTTGTTTCCAGTGCCTCCAAGTTCCTCTCCACCTTGCTATACTCCCCCTTTGCATGCCCTTCATCAATCGCTGCAGTCTTGTGGTGTCGGCTTTTGTGATGCAAAGTTCCCACGGCATTCTCTCTTAGCGGTGAACCGCCCGCACCCTGGCTTCTCTGTTCCTTCTTCGGGTCTGCCTTTCCGACTTCTGCCACAGCGTCCCTGCCTTCAATGTAGTGCTTAGCAAGCTTACAGTATTCAAGGTGATCAAGGTGATTTGGTGTCTGCAGCTTTCCTCTCGCCTGTCCGCATTCAGCTGAGACCGGCCCGTATTTTAAACTTCCGCATCTGCTTACACATTTCCCAACAACTAGACCACAACGTTTGCTGCCCAGTCCTTGTGATCATCATTACTCAGTCATTCTTCCTCGTGTTGTTTTGCTGTAATTGGTTTCTGAAAGACTTGCAGGAAGTGGATACTGAGCTTCTTGGGGAGTGATCATCACTACTCCCTGCCTCTTCCTCGTCCCAGTTGCAATATATTCTCCCCAACGGGAGGGTTCCATGAGTTATTCCCGCAAAAATATTGTGATAAAAAAACACCCCCGCAACCCCTGCATTATTTTAAAATGTGCGGGGGGACACCCCCGCTCCCACAAATTATCCCCTCCAAAAAATATCGCTGATGGCAAGACAAACTGTCATACGTACATTTTTATTTTTGGTGGGGATATTTTGTAGGGATACCAACGGGGGTTTGTGGTTTAGATACACTAGTCTTACGCAGAGGTGGGGAAAGAGTGCGACGACTGGGAAAACATCAGTGAAGGGGAAAGGAGGGCATGCGTTTTCCTCCAACAATGTAATTGAGTCTCCCTGAGAGCCACCTACCCCCAGGTGGTCCTCCCGCATATAGCCGCCCCCAGGGTCAGGATCATGTAGCGGCTGCCGTCCCCTGGCCACATGAGGAGGTCGGGGGGGGCTATGCCAGGGAAAGGAGTGATGACATCCTCAGATTCATCACAATACCCTTGTACAAAGTTGCTCACCAAAGATCAAGCAGATAATCACTAAAAAGGGCTGGGGCTGAGGGTCAGATGACAAACTATACTGGTTTGCCAACAGGACTTGGACTACCACTCAGCTTTGTCTCACCCACAGGAAAGAAAGTACAAAAACCTATACTGGCCAAAACCAATTAGGACCAATATGGAAGCTGCCATTATGGGCTCACAAAAATCAGAGATGGTGAGAAACGTATGTACCCCAATGGCTACGAAAAAGGTACAATGGGCTACCAATAATGGGCTTACACCTTTAGTGAAGGGAAAAGTAATGTACAGCTGTCATCAACTTACTCCCTAAAATCTGCATAAGGTTAGAATACCCTGTGGCAAACATGGGGCGCATGAGAAGCACCCTGTGGCAAACATGGGGAGCATGAGAAGCACCCATGGTACTGGGCACTTTAGCGACGACCCAATACCATATACCTTATTTAGGGTTGGGATGAAAGATCAGGGGCAAAGCTTTTGTCCTGGAAGCAAGACAACACAGAGCAACACCCATTCCAATCCTGGTCCTGTGCTTCGGGACTGGTCTCCAGTAATCAGCGTATTATAAAATATTAACTAATTATGGTCAAAAGGAACATAATGGAATGTGGGCTTTAGCAGAAGTCCCTCTGGCCTCCACAAAGAGATCAGGGAACACAAAAAGAAAAGGAGGGGAAGCAAAAAGAGGGGCCCAAAAAGTGTCCCTAAAATTTGCAAAGTTTGAATTCTAGTTTAGAACAGACCTATAACATGACTTTACTCCAGACCAGCAGATTGTTGCAGGGCATCTGTAAAATAACAGAGTCCAAGTACAGAGCAACATTGTAGCTCAGAATGCTTACTGTTTATACTCTGTCCATACCATATTGTTAGCTGATCAGTGTGTGAGAAACCGGAAGTGCCTCACTTACTAGTCCCCGGGGATCTGTCATCCAGGTGGCCATGACACGGCCATCGCTATTGGATCCAGTTCTTGGGAATGGACCAGTGCGGGAGGATCACCTGGATCGGGGGGTCCTCCGGGAGTGGAAGTGGGACACCAACAGGTGAGACACAGCACCCCCCCCCATCTTATAACACCTTTTCCACATCCTACCACGTAAGATAATCAATCTCTTCACCCACCCCTTTTCCAACACGAATATTTTTGCACACCACGAAAGACAACAGACTAAAACCAGAGCCGTTTACCTGACTTGGCCCAACCCAAGGGTTAGGCATAGTCAGGCAATTGTCTAGAATCACATGCATCCGACAGCCCTTTCCCTTCCCCAAAGGGATAAAAAGTGGAGCACGAGAGCACAATACAAGCAAAGCAGACCGCACAACGACAAAGCTTTCGGCAGTTCAAGATGAGGAGAAAGAAAGGGAAAAGCGAAAGGGTGACAATGAGAGCAGCGACCTTGCCCTTTTCGACCCAGACCTGTGAAGCCTATGTGGAAGGAATCGTAAGACCGTGAACAATCTCCAGAGTGTGTTGCAGCAGAAGTCAACAGTACACAGGGTCCACCTCCACTGATAACCAAGCCAGGGAGAGACGCTTGCTACTGTGGTACCGTCCTTGACTCCAGAGACAAGAAAAGCCAAGCAGTTCATCACAGCAGGTGAGTCGAGGGGAGAGTCTATAAGTAACCAAACTGTGTTGAACAAAAGAAGCAAATGGCTAATTGAGGAAAATACAAGAACTGTTAATATGAGAGGGGGAAAAACAGCTACAGAGGGGTCCAGCACCACGTGGGTGCTCACTCTAGAAACTCTGGGTGATTACACTATTGTTGAAACTACTGTTACCAGAAGAGCCTTGGGAAAGGCGCAAGGAAAAGGTCAAAGTGGTCATACAGGGATCTAGTAAAACCCTCAGTACATTCGAAAAGTCTATCCGGCAGATGATTGAAAAGCTAAGGGAAGTGAATTCCACATTGTAAGAAAGTAGAAGGAACAGTGTGATTGGCAAGAGTGAACCTGACGGAGGGATGCTGATGAAAAGGGGTCTAAATAAAGTCTCAGTGAACAGTGTGCTGACAGAAGTCAACATTGTTTAAGACATTAAGATTTGTGAATGTCATAAGTAAACTTGAGTCAAAAGGAGCAGTGTTGAACCCCGACATAGAGGGGGTCTGAGCTCAAAAGAGCTCAAAAGAGGGGGACCCAGGGGTGAAAAGCCATCACCCAAGTGCAATCGGAAAGAAACGTTTGGTTATGATTTTGAAGATACCCAAGCCCTCGGAAGCAAGCGATCTAATCCCTGAAGGTCCTGATATCGCAAGGAACTTTTGTGGATCTGAGCCAGGAATAGGGGAATCAGGAGGGGAGAGAAACATCCCCTAACATACATACAGAAAGGAACTTTTTGTTTGTTCTTGTGAATACATCACATCATCGGAGCCAAGAAACATTTTGGTAGAAAAGTGCTGGAAAAGTAACAAGGCTAAGTGCATTAGACAGGCTGACCTAATAAATCTACTAAGCACAAAAGAAAGGCTATCCTAATTCATCTTCTAAGCGCAATAGACAGGCTGCCCTCATAAACGGTCAAGTGCTATAACAGTCTGTCCTTGTATACCTTCTAGGCGCAATAGACCGGTTATCCAAATAACTCTGAGTGCTATGGACAGGCTACCATAAGAAATCTTCCAAGTGCAATACCAGGGCTACCTGCATATATCTTTTATGTGCAATACATTGGCTGCCCGCATAGATCTTCTATGTGCAATACATTGGTTTTTTTAGATCGTCTAGTGTAATAGACAAGCTATCCTAACAAGTTCAACACATTGCCCACGCCCGAATGCCATCCAGGTGCAACACAATACCCACCACCATAAATTCACCCGAGTGCAAACACTGCCCGCCTTCAAAGCTCCCCCCTGTGCATGACACAGGCCTCCCCCACAACTCCTCTGAGTGCAGTATCCTGGACACCTTCGCAGTTGTTAGTGTCACATTATAGCTAAACCTCAAACTAGTTTGAAGTGCCATACACAACCTACCCTCAGGGTCATTCTGAGTTCAACACATTGGCTAACAAGAGTGCACAGTGTAGGTCAACATCAGGTTAGGAATGGTTAATAGTAAAGAGCAATGGCAGGGTTTTACCAGAGCACAGTAATGGCTGTGCTCCCCGCCCGTACCACCTTACCTGGGGTGTAGCTGTAGGGTTTTCAGTCCAGCGTCCATCGGCGAACAGGGGCAAACAGGGAGGCCCTTTGCCTCTTATCCTGCCTTGTCGCGTTCTCAACACGTGGGGAAGGGAGACCCCAGCTACCACATCTTGCCTTATAATTTGTGAACACTAGTTTCTTTCTTGTGAACCATATCCCACACTCTTTTGTATTTGGTTGCAATCACTGGCAATAGGTTTTTCTTAGTATAGGCCCTTTTATTTGACATGACACCACTTCGACTGCCTTATTATTATTATTCGATGGTGGTAACTTGCTCCCATCTTAGATGTAGGTTTAGATTAGGCATTTTTCCAATGAACACCCTTGAACTGTGATCACTTTTGTTGTCTTTACTGTTGTCACCATGTCTTCCTTACAAGTGTCACAACCATCTTTGGCTTAGACAATCATCTAACATCTATATGCTATCGTGTATTCCAAGGAAGCCTTGCACTGTGGTTGGGAAGCGAGTGGTCCTACTTCCATCTTGCAGACACACCATGAGGTTCAGACTTCACGGAGCTCCATTGACTCTCAGTTAGCACGATCCTTAACAGTAAGGAGATAACCAATGCTTCCACTACTCAAGTAGAGACGATATTGACCACTACGCCCTGAGGGCAAGGGAACATTGCCTCTGGTAAGCGCATTGCAGATTTCTGTGCTTTTATTTTTTTCTCTCAAGTGCTCCGTGCACATTGCATCCATTTCCTTTCCTCTGCTTGCACCCTCCCTACTCCCGTAACTCCCCTTTGCCTCAGATTTGTGCTTGGTTCTCCCCCATGTTGCTGGAACATCACTACTTCAGGACCTTTTCAACAGCAGTTTTTGCTGGGCAGCAGGCAAGAGCAAAGGGCCTCCCTGTTTGCCCATGGACGCCGGACTGAAAACCCTACAGCTACACCCCAGGTAAGGTGGTACGTGCGCGGAGCACAGCCTTTACTGTGCTCTCGTAAAACCCTGCCACTCCTCATTACTATTAACTGTGCCTAACCTGATGTTGACCTACACTGTGCACTCACTTGTTAGCCAATGTGTTGAACTCAGAATGATCCTGAGGGTAGACCGTGTATGGCACTTCAGACTAGTGTGAGGTTTAGCTATGATGTGACACTAACAACTGAGACAGTGTCCAGGATACTGCGCTCAGAGGAGCCGCGGGGGAGGCCTGTGTCTCGCATGGGGAGGAGCTTTGAAGGCAGGCAGTGTTTGCACTCAGGTGAATTTTTGGTCGTGGGCAATGTGTTATACTTGGATGGAATTTGGGGGTGGGCAATGTGTTGAATTTATTAGGATAGCCTGTCTATTACACTAGACTATCTTTAAGATAGCCAATGTACTGCACATAGAAGATCTATGCGGGCAGCCAATGTATTGCACATAGAAAATATATGCGGGTAGCCAATGTATTGCACTTAGAAGATTTCTGATGGTAGCCTGTCCATAGCACTCAGAAGAGTTACATGGATAACATGTCTATTGCGCCTAGAAAGTATACAAGGACAGACTGTCTACAGCACTTGACTATTTACGAGGGTAGCCTGTCTATTGCCCTTAGTAGATTTATTAGGCCAGCCTGTCTAATGCACTTGGCCTTCGTACTGCACTACAAGATTCATGATGTAAGCCTGTCTATTACATTTAGAAGGTTAAGGAGGATAGCCAACGAATTCCACATAGAAGATATAGGAGGATAGCCGGTCTTTTGCACATAGCCCCGTTATTGCACTTAGAAGATTCTGAGGGTAGCCTGTCTATTGCGCTTAGAAGAACAAGTTACTCTCTTACCGTGTGACGTTCTTTCGATGGGATGGTCCAACGACGTATTGCATATCTATGACAGTAATCACCACAGCTGTGCTGCTTCGGAAAATCTTTCGGCGTCCTGCGTCGATGACATCGATACGCCGCCCTCGAGGACCTCGCCGACGGCCGACGTCAATGGATGTTATAAGTAGGACGCACGTAGTCTCAGATGTAGTTTTTTCCCCAGAACGTGTGGCACCAGTCTTCTGCCAGTCTGACCACACAAAGCCTTGCGGAAAAGTAAGCTGCACTCGCATAAGAAATTCTGTAGCGGGCAAGGCAGGGAGGGAGCGATATGGAATACATCGTCAGACCATCCCATCGAAAGAACGTTACCAGGTAAGAGAGTAACTTGTTCTTGGAGGGGATTGGGTCCTCCGCCGTATTACATATCTATGACAGACTCCCAAAGCAGTACCAATGCAAGGAGGTGGGAAAAGAATTTAGATCAAGAAATTTAGAATGCCCAATCAAATTGCAGAGCAAAGGACCGCCTTGCCAAAGGCCAGATCCAGCCCACGGATGGAATCGAGGGAGTAGTGACGTACGAAAGTATGGACTGAAGCCCAGGTGGCTGCTTCACAGATGTTACGAATAGGAACACCCCTCTGTAGGGCAGTAGAAGCAGCCATACCCCTGGTAGAATGGGCCCGCAAGCCTACCGGTGGGTCCTTACCCGCCAAGCGAATACACTCAAAAATAGCCAGAATAATCCAGCGAGACAAAGTCTGCTTAGTCACAGCTTGTTCCAAACGCTTTCCAGCGTAACCAATGAAGAGTTGATCGTCCACTCTGACCCGGGACATGCGTGAAATATAAAAGCTTAAAGCTCTCCTAGGATCGAGCCTATGGAGTCTCTCCTCTTCCTTACCAGGATGTGGCGGAGGATGAAATGCCGGAAGAACAACCTTCTGGCCTAAATGAAATTCCGACACCACCTTCGGAAGAAAGGAAGGACGAACTCTAAGGACAACCCTGTCCTTCTGAAATACAGTGAAGGGTAGCTTAACTGAAAGTGCCTGTAACTCACTCACTCTGCGAGCAGAAGTGACCGCAACCAAAAATACAGTTTTAAGACTTAACAGTCTCAAAGGGCATGAATGCAAAGGCTCAAACGGAGCACCCATCAGAAACTTGAGGACAAGGTTCAAATCCCAACCGGGCACCTGGAAAAGTGACGAAGGGAACACATTAGTGAGCCCTTTGAGAAACTGAGAAATTAAAGGAATTTTAAAATAAGAACCATTTTCAGACGAGCGCTTAAATATGGACAGCGCCGCCAGGTAACCTTTAACAGTACCCACTTACAAGCCCCTGTGGGCTAAAGAAAGCAAAAAAAGACAGAACCACAGGAATGTCACATGCAAAAGGATCCACATTCTTAACTCTGCACCAGTCGCAGAACTTTCTCCAAAGGCAACAGTACAGGGACTTGGTTGCGGGCCTTCTGGCCAAAAGCAACACCTCCATCACGTCTTCAGGAAGGTCCCAATCCTTATACCTCAACCTTTCAGAAACCAAGCGTGAAGGTTGAGGGATCTGACCTCTGGATGGAGAACCTGACCCCCCCCCCCCTCCCGTGAGAGCAGATCGTCTCGGTAGGGAAGACGACGTGGAGGGCAGATGGACAAGTCGAGAAGGTCCGGGTACCACGTCCTCCGGGCCCACGCCAGAGCAATGAGGATCATCCGGGAACCGAACCTTCGTAACCTCTGCAGCACTTGCGGAATGACAGGGACTGGAGGAAACGCGTCCAGCAGTGGGAATGACCACTCCACCACAAACGCATCTCCTAAGGCTGCTTTTGGAGGAAATTCCCGCGAGCAGAACCTTTCGCACTTCCGGTTGACACTGGAGGCAAAGAGATCCACTTGAGGGGTCTCCCAAAGGGTGAAGATCTCCAGGAGAATCTCCTGAGCCAACTCCCACTCGTGAGAGATCGCACTCTGCCTGCTCAGAGCGTCCGCCGTCACGTTTTCATCTTCGGCCAGATGAACTGCCAAGATCGAAACTTCCTGCTGGATTGCCCAGAACCAGAGCTGCATCGCCTCCCTGCACAGAGCAAGTGAACCCGCTCCCCCACTTTTTGTTGAGGTTGTGCATGGCCACTGTGTTGTCCGTCAGGATCAGGACATTCTTCCCTCGCACAGTCGGCAGAAAAGCCTTCAGGGCTAGCCTGACGGCCCTCAGCTCCAACATATTGATATGGAGTCTGGACTCCGACGGAGACCAACGACCGCTGACTGTCAACTCATTGGCATGAGCTCCCCATTCCGTGAGGGATGTGTTCGTCACGATCGTCACCTCCGGCCAGGGTAGCCAAAATGGAGCCCTCTTCATCAGATTGTCTTCGACGGCCCACCACAGAAGGTCCTGGGCAACAGAGGATGGCATCTGAACAGGGTCCGACATCCTGCCGGAGGACTGAGACCACTGGAGCTTGTGTGCCCATTGCAAAGATCTCATCCGCAACCTGGCCTCTGGCACCAGAAGAATGCAGGATGCGATGAGGCCGAGCAATCTCAAGAACTCGAACGCTGGGAGACTCTGGGCAAGCTGAAACTTGTGCACCATCTGCTGAATGTGATGAGCCCTCGCCTGGGGAGGAAAACGCTGCCCCAGGGACGTGTCGAGCATAGCTCCGATGTACTGGAGCCTCTGAGTTGGTGTCAAATGGGACTTCTTTAAGTTGAGGGAGAAGCCCAGCTTGTGGAGGGAGTGGCAGCTGATTGACAGATGTTCCAGGACTTGCTCGGGAGAGCGCGCCCTGATCAACCAATCATCCAGGTGCCACCACTGGCACCTGGATGGTGCCACTGGCCACCACCTGAGATGCGCTGCCACCACTAGCATGAGCTTGGAGAAGACCCTCGGGCAGAGGTCAATCCTAACGGCAGGACTCGAAACTGAAAGTGCGAGTCGCCAACCGTGAACCTCAGGTACTTCTTGTGCTTTGGATGGATCGGCACATGAAAATAAGCGTCCTTGAGGTCGTGAGACACCAACCAGTCCTGAAGTTGAAGGGCCTGGAGGACTGGAGAAAGAGTAACCATCTTGAACTTGTCCTTCCTGAGGAGTTTGTTCAAACCGTGCAAGTCCATGATGGGTCTCAATCCCCCGTCTTTCTTGGAAATAAAAAAATAAGGGGAATACCATACCTTGTTCCTCTCCGCTACAGGCACCAGTTCTATGGCGCCTTTCTCCAGCAGGGATTGAATTTCCTGCGCAAGGAGCGGATCCGGACTCTTCAAAGAGAGATTCACCAGTGGATTGTCGTGAGGCCTCTGCTGGAAAGGAAGACAGTAGCCGTGGGCTATGATCTCCAGAACCCACACATCTTAAGTAATGGCACGCCACTCTACAAGATGCTGCGCCAGCCTTCACCCAACCGGCGAACCTGAGCTGAAGCAGCTGCGGTGTTGCCTGAGGGCAAAGAGGCAACTGCCCGAGCGGCCTTGGCACCTCGAGTACCTTGTTTTCCACCTCTGGCACTCCTACGGTGGCCCCTTTGACTGTCAGTTCCTCTCGCTTTACCAAAGGACGAGTAATAACGAAAGGAACCTCCCCTCCATTGCTGTCCCCTAGGACGAAAAGGCGGAGGTTGTCGAACTGCAGCGCCCAACGACTTTGCTGCAGCTTTGGAGGTCTGCAACCTCTCAAGGCTCTCGTCAGCCTTGCTGCCAAAAAGATGTTCCCCGTCAAAGGGCATGTTGAGGAGCCGTGCCTGCACATCAGGAGCAAACCCCGACTTCCGCAACCACGCAAACCTGCGTATCACGGTGCTCGCCGCCATGGACCGGCTGACGCAATCTGCCATGCCCAAACCAGACTGAACGGCCTCACACATGGCATCTTTGCCATCATGGATCATATCAATGAAACCATCCCGTTCGTCCACTTCGGGAATATGTTCAGCCACTAAGGAAACAGTTCCACAGAGTGTGTGTGAAACGAGACAAGGCACATACAGAGTTGGCCGCCTGAAGTGCCACACCCCCTGAAGAAAACACTTTCTTCGCCCAACCATCAAAACGTTTGTCGTCCCTATCAGGAGGGATGGTAGGATACGACGTCTGCTTTGCTGGGGCCGTAGCCGCCTGCACCACCAAACTCTCCGGAGTGGGGTGCTTGGTCAAGTAGCAGGGGTCGCTACTGGCTGGGCGGTATTTTCACGGCAAAGACTTGCCCACTGCCGGGAAAGTCTCTGGAGCAGTCCAAGCCGCCGCCACCCTCCTCTGTAGAGCCATATGGAACGGCAGTACCGGGTCAGTTGGTGGACCGTGGTTGAGGATATCCGTAAGGTCATCCTGAAGAAAATCCCCTGGGGGAGCAGACCACCCCAAGTACTCGGTGACCCTAGACATAAGGCGTCGGTACGAGGAGTCGGCATGAGTGCCAGGCTCAGGCCTACAAAATTCCACCTCCGGAGAGGTGTCCAGACCACTGACGTCGTGCAGGGACTGACGCAGCTCCTCAATTTGACTATGGCCCGAGAGAAACTCATCTGGCACCGTATCAGGAACCATGCCATCATCAGAGCCCTCAACCACCTCCGAAATAAACTCAAGATGGCGGTAAGAAGGCACAGAATGTGGAACAAAGCCATGCTTGACCTTAGCCTGAGCCTTTTTAGGGGGTTCCACCGTGCCCCGGGGCACCCCTGTCGAAACATCCTGGAAAAAAGTTGAGTGAATCAGCGTCGATGCCGAACGCAGTGCAGACAGCATCGATGGCGTTGACACAGGCCTCGAGGGCGGAGCCCCGAGCGTGTCCCTCGACGGCCTGGGCGCCGATGGCATCCACGACTTCTTCGGAGACGGAGCCTCGAAAGAGGCTGTCGACGACCTCGGCGCCACAGGCGTCGACGTCTTCCTCGAAGACACCACAGGTGCACACGGTCTGGAGCGCGTATAGGACCGGGACCTGGAACGGGCATGACGACAAAGACTACCCTTGTCCGAGCGGGACCTTTCCTGCGAATCGTGCCGACCACCTGAGCCCGAAGGCGTAAGAGCGGTGTCTCTCGACCGACCCCACTCTGAGGCGCGGCCGGAACAGTGCCCTGCTATTCGAGAATCGCTAACATTTTCTTCCCGAAGGAAGCCCATTCCTCCGGCGTCGCATGCTTGGTGGGATAAGCGACCCGCTGACAGGCAGAGTCCTCGGATGAGGACGGGGAAGGCGACCGATGACGGCGCTTCCGGGAGTGCCTCGAAAAGGCATAGGAGTGGCAGGACCTACTCCGGGACCGAGACCAACTAGACTTCCGACAACGATGCGGAGAGACGCCCCTCGAATCGTCCGTCGAAAGCCCTGCAGACCTCGACTTCCGTGCCTTGGACACCTTACCTACCGACAGTTTCTTCTTGCGCTCCCGCAAGGCTTTGGACGTAAGCAACTGGCAGTTCGACACAATCATCCGTGTCATGGGCCTCCCCGAGGCACCAGAGGCAGGCGTCGTGCGAGTCCGTCACCGACATCTTGGACCCGCAGTCTCTGTACTTCTTAAAGCCCGGACGCGGGGTGGAAGACGAGGTAGACATTTTACGAAGGAAAATTTCACAAACAAAAAGGTTCCGAAGAACCGATAAAGAACAAACTCCAAAGAGTCGAGGCGCGCCGAGATCTCCGAAGCGAACACGTTTGCAGAAAAAACGGAACTGAGGCTACGGGCTTCGTGCGTCCTACTTATAACATCCAGTGACGTCAGCCGTCGGAGGAAGTCCTCGAGGGCGGCGTATCGACATCATCGACGCAGGACGCCGAAAGATATTCCGAAGCAGCACAGCTGTGGTGATTACTGTCATAGATATGGAATACGTCGGAGGACCCAATCCCCTCGAAGCTATATTAGGGTAGCCTATTATACAGACAATCTGATCACACACACAGCTACAGCAAAGACAAAGCTCAATCTGAGCCTCAAGGTACGTATTCGTGCACCACTTTGGTGGACATCTGCTGCAGGCATGGCTACCTACCCGCATGCATCAGAATGCATTGACGACCTACGATCACAAAATCCATCTAGATGTACACATAACGAGTCTCTTGCAATGCGCACTCTCCTGACCACCTCAGCACCCATCCACATGCCTGACCTACATGGGTAGTTTACTGGAGCTCGGCCAGCCCATCTAAATTACTATCCTGGTCAAATGAACACACTCATTCTAAACCTTCAGACAATTTTCCCATACCTTGGACTTCGGTCCCCCAAGGGCGTTCCCACCACAAGCACGTTGAGGCCATACTAATGGGATAAAGGCACTATGTAAATGACAAACTACTACTACATTTCACCGTATAAAAACAGTCAAAAACAAGATTGAACTGCTTTTAAGGCTACGACGATATAGCAAGTTTATTATTTATACTGCTTTGCGGACATCCCCTTTATTCACAAAAGATAAGACACTTTGTAATCCCCCGGCCAAGCTAAGGAGCACCATCTATCCTGCCGATACCAATAACCTACTAAGACTACAATAAGTAGGGAACAGGGAAAACCCATGACACCGATAGCAAAAATTGATTGCTCTTTTTCAAAAACATTTGACTAAACAAAAGTAAGATGATAAATTAAGGTGGAGCGGGAGAAAGGCATTTAAAAAACAGGGAAGCTAATAATTTCAAGAATGTGGGTAAAATGTCCAAATTGCTAAACAAAGAAAATATAGACAATAACATGCAAAAGATCATTCCTACTTTAGCAAGCGTATTGCATGGCTGAATCCATCGCCTTCAATCTGCAGTCCTTGGTGTGGAATCTCCATGTGCGACAACTACAATGAAATCGAAAGGAAACATTTGCTCTAAATAATTTAATACCACAATTCAATTCTGAAGAGCACTGTTCAAATGGTTTCCATACAACACATTTATTTAATGTAAATATTACAAGTTACTTGCACTGTGATCCTTGTCTACTAACTTCCCTTTGCACCAATCCGTCTCCCTATGGCAAAACTTCCTGTCTACCTGGTAAAGAGACCCACACATTTTGCAAAGCAGAACAAGGAGCCCAGTAGCAGCCTTAAGTGCACTCTACTGCATCCTCGGTTTCCCCACGGATCATATTCTTTTCATTCTGTTGAAACGTCTGCTATGCACGAATAGACCTGTAAGTGGGAGTGGTGGGTGGGGGGTACAGTGCAGGGTGCTGGAGTAACAGTCAATACAGTGAGTTAAGTTAAGACCCTGTAAATATAATTGGCCAGCACAGCACATTTTGATAGACTTACGAGCTTGGATGAATATCGCTGGAAGTTCTCAAAAGTCGAATGGGAGCACAGCTGCTGATCCAACAACAAATTCATCAGGACCGGGTCTGACTTTCCCTTCCTAATTTGCATTACCTCTCTTCATGCCCTTCAATGTATTCTTAAAATTATATGCTTTCGATTGTATCCATATTATTGTACCCAATTACTGTATCCCCTTATTGTTGACTGTTTCCATGCTTCACAGCTAGGTTTGTGCTATAAACCCAACACATGCATGGATACTCTGTTAGATCAGTTACTGTGTACATATAATACAAGTCCCAACAAATGCATTGTTTTCTAAAACCAATAGACCCTTGCTTTCTACCACTTGCACATTACCCTTACTTACCATCTAGCTGTAGGTCTTGCACAGCCACAGCATGTCAAGCTATAAAACATAACAATGCTGGAGAATTCGATTTACATTTATGTATCTTAATTTCCTCTGGCAGGGCATCTTTCACAAGGTTGCATGCTTAGTCGAAAACTATACCAAGCTACTGCGAAACAGGTCACTTGAACTAAATTTGTCCAGTCTACCTGTCCCACTTGAAAATGTGCCTCAACATTACTGTTAAGCAAGCAGCGATGGTGAAGACAAAGACATTCTCAAAATCATCGTTCTGTAGATTTCTGAAAAAGAAATGTCCTCTACAAATGCTGCAGTGAGGCATTCCCTCATGAGATTTACACTGCAACTCCAGTTGGTTAGCTACGTGATCACCTAGCATACACACATTTGATGCAGTCTACAAAGCACCTGGCTTGGCACCTTTTGCCACAGCTTTTGTTCCTGCTTAGCTGTTAAATAAGAAAAACAGAACTTCTGTTTAATATCTATATTGTACCCGAGTTCACCATCCTCATGATTCATTTGGTAAAGTTCTGTGGCTTATTGCCAGTAGGAAATTGTAGTGTTCATCAACTGAGAATGCCTGGACCACATTGGTTGAGGTGTTTGCGTTAAAGTTATTTGTGTTCCAAGTCAAGTATTTTACATGGGAAGGATAATGCATGGATTCAAACAGTGATGACCCCAATCTCAAAAGCTTTCTAATAATCACCTTTTGGTGTCTATGGTAAGTCTCTCAAAATTCTAAGGGTTATGCCCAGACGTGAGATCTTGATCGCTGTGTCTAGAGAATCATACAGCACCTCAATGACGACACCCAACAAGGCCCTAACATCTCTGGGATTGCCTGTATTTCCATGCAGAGAGGACCTGTTGAAGCAGTTTGGGCCGAACTGCAACCAGTCGCGACAAGAGGAAGAGTTCCATATGGCTGGCCCGCTGTTCTAATGGTGCAGACGGTAAAAATAGAAATTACATGGAAGTGGCCAGAGAACTATGAGTGTTTACCATTAATTTAATGCATTCCGTTCATCTGTTTTAGTTTTGACAATAAGGTGCCACCTAAAAGCTGGATCTATTGCATTACAGTACAGCTGGGGAGAAATATCATATGAGGAAGGACAAAAAGCTTGTAGTTGTTTTTTGGTTATTTACCCACCCATTGACTGTCCATGGCCAAGCAAATCCCCAAGGCCAGTCCCCCCGACTTTTACCCCTCCTCGCCCTAAACAAATCCTCCCGGGATCTATTTAAGGAAGCTTCATCAAGCCGTACCATCAAAGTACCTGACAGTGTTTTTTCAAAGCAGTCTTCTGAGAGTTAATGACTAAAATGTATAACTTCAGCTACGAGATTTCTGCATGCTGTGCCTGTCTTTCAGTGAAGTTCTGTTAAAAACGGCATTGGCAAAGCCAACAGTTGTGGCTTGCGAATGAGTATTAGGCATTTACCAGGCACTGCTATTATATTCACAGGTAGTTAAAACCATTTTGTGGCTGCTACCATCATGGCCAGTTAATACCACTACGGCAATGCCTGGCAAATGCCTCTAACAAGCCTACACAAAAACTCCATCTGTTGCGTATCCAATGCTTATTTGCGGTATATATTCAATCTCAAAAGTTCTACACCCATTTCACAGGCTGGGGCAGGAGGGCCAATACTGGAAACGTTCAGAGCAAACATCTTGGAAATTCCGGCACTTAAGGATGTGAAAATAGGTTTTCCCGTTCCACTTCTTTTTATAACAGCAAACAGCTGCTAAGTGAATGCCGATTGAAGAGTTTTGAAGGCTCTAAAAGGCTAGGTGTAGGAGATACTGGCAAGCTGTCCAAATATTCTAAGACCTCAGGAGCCAGGCTGCCAGATTCAGGAAACACCCGTCATGATGGGGGATTCTGCCTGTACCTGGACAACAGTCATGCGCTTAGAAAAATATTAGGTTTCTTGATCAACACTTCAAAAAGGTCCTGGCACCAATTCAGTCTGGAAGACATTGGGACCATGAAGACCATCTGATATGGGGATGTGCCCATTAGGAGGGGCATGAAGGGCTGGGCAGAGGAGGCAAGAATCATCTGTTCCAATTAATCAAAATCCATGCCCCTTTCATTCACTGGCATGGACAAATGGAGCTGTAGCAAAATGATTTTGCATTTGTACTATTTGAAAACCAGTCTATGGACAGCATGGCATACTGATGGAATAAGCAGATGACTCAAGCCTAATCCTGGCCCCATTAGTGGCAATGTTTTGTTCTGCCCAAGTAATCTGCACTTTTTATGTCTTGCATGGAAGATGCTCTGCCAATGATTATTGTTGATTGAAGTTTATAACCTACCTTAAACACTTTCAAATATACTACATTCAAATACCCCATCTACATGCATGTATCAACCCCTGAAACATAGTTTGCATGGAATTTGATCAACTTGGTTGTCATTCCTTTCCTGACACTCCGTATTGCACGTAGGAATATGCTGCATACATATGCACAGACCTGTACTTTTCAGCACACCATTTTGCCTTCCCAATGAATGTTTGTAAAATTTAGGAGTGGCGTTTTTAACATTTTGTGTTTCCAAATAAATATGTGCGAGATAGATTAAAGCGATATGTGTTGATAAATGACGAGGATTAATGACTTTAAAGGATATCAGTCTGCACTAATAGTGTATTAGTGTTCTGATGCATGCCTCTGGTCAGGTTTTGCTAGTTAGTCCGCCATTTGATCTTATTCGTCACTTTATCTTTAACAAATAAAATGTTGTCTCATCTCCTGTGGCTGTGAATGTAAAGGTGAAGATGGCAAGTGTGAACCGGAGGGATTCTGACAACAAGGGGGGGGCAAGTCCCAAGAAAAAGTGTGTTGATAAGAGTGAACCCAGCTGAGGGATGTCCGGTGGAACTATTTAAAAAGACATTAAGATTTGTGAGCAGAGGAAAAGCCATAGTGAACCCAGAGAAGGGAGGCTGAAAGTAAAGGAGGGGGTCAGCGCCTGGACTCAGGGGTGAAAAATGCATACAGATTTAAAAATAACCTTGAACTGTGATAATTTGTGTCTGTCTTTACTGTTGCCACCATGAGTTCCTTAAACTAAGCTCATCTGTTTTGTTGGAAACAGGAGTTTTTCTAAAGTCTACCTCTGGTAAGAATTTATTAAACTATCCTTTGGTGTACAGGCCCCAACTTCTAGTAGAAGTCTGTACTACTTAAGGTTCTGGTAGTATGGCAGAGCAGCCAGGCTCATTTTACAAAGGAGATTTAAGCTGTAAGTAAGTACTATCAACACAGTAAATACATATGCCCAAAGAAACTTTTACACACTTGTAGTTATAGTAAGATAGTCATTTATTTTATATACACAAGGTTAAAGTTAAACCTCAGGTAAATAAGTACTATTATTTTTTTATTTATTTTATTTTTATTTATTTTTTTTATTTCATTTAGTTTATACAAACATATTGAAAATGTAAGAAAGAAAAAAGAAAGAAAAAATAAAAAAATTAAAGAACAGTCAGTACTATTTCAAACTAAGTAACAATATCAAATCAAAGCAATACTTCAGGTGAATAAACCATAAGTTAATATATTATACATGTAATTGAACATAGTTCAAAGGTGAGTAAAATCACTTGCTATAGCAACTCAGAAAATGTTCTGTTGTAGGAATAAAAAGGTTAAGCAACACCAACAATATCACGTCAGTACTTTTAAAGACTTGGATTACTTTTCAGAGGCCTTACGGCTTTAGCAGTCCATCCCTATCTAGGTATGAGTTCTTCAAAGTCAGATTTGAGGTAAAACAGGTAAGGCACAGATGCAGAAAAGAAAGTTCAAGAGGATTCTTCAGTAACAAATAAGTAAAGGACTTGTGTTGGTAAAAAAAAAAAGGTTTCCATCTTGCGCAGAATCACGTGAGACGTTGAAAAATTTGATTTTATACTGTCCTCCTTTTAAAATCAAGAGAACTAATATGTTGATGAAATTTGTAAATAGAGCATGAAGATTGCCTTAATTCATTATCGGCAAGAATTATGCAAGGAAATCATAGGCCTCTAATATATGCCCTAGTTTCCTTTTGTAAATATATAGAACAAGAGCTACAACTCTATGATCTTAACTGATACCATGCTTTTGACATTTGGTTTCTCGTCTTATGAATACTTGTTTTATGAATATTTGTTTTATGAATATCTGTTTTAATTACTATCTTGCTTTCTTTTAAGTATAATGATGATTCGGGGGGCGTGGCTTGGAGCGCCACTGATGCGGTCGCTCCCTTGAAGCCTCCCGTGGAGGACCCGCCGCGATTATCATGTGGTTCCAGCGAAACTCCGTGATCGCCAGTATCATCTTTGGTGACCGGAACCTCTGAAGCAAGCCGAGGTGGAGGTTGACCTGCTAACGCGTGCGCATTATGCCTAAATTTGCCTCTCAAACCCAGCACCCAGCATCCTCCTAGGAAAACAAGCTGGCGGACGCCCGCTAACCCTAACGAGCGGAACGGGCCGAGATGAGAGAAGCTGGCAGAGGACGAAGAGGCGGGGCACACTGACAGCCGACAGCGCAAACAGCCTCGGTCCCACCTACGGAACCCACCCGGGGCCCAGAAGGAGGCAGAGCCGGCCGCGACCCTGGTGAGAACCGCGGCTACAACTATACCTGCGCAGCCACCAGGGGCCCTCTCACCCCCGGAACCCTGTCGCTCCCCCCTTCAGAATTACCAGGAACTTTCGCTGCTCACTCTACAAAAACGGAGGGCGCTCCGCCCCTTAACACATTTCCTCCAAGACCAACAGGTGCGGTACAGGTGGTTGTTCCAAACAGCGCTACAATTCTCATACAGAGGCACTGTCCGACAAATCACTCATTTGGAGGACGCAAATTCAATCATGCAGCCAACCTCACCCAGAGAGACCTCCTCACCGAATCCGGAAAAGGCAGGGGGCTCTGAACCAAGCCCCTCCCCAAAGCCCAGGCGGTCCTCTTGGTCGAAGATTCAGCGAAACCACAGGAGGAGATGACTAGGGGCGATGCGCACCTCAGAAATCTGGGCCACACTGACCTCGGCCCTCGGCCGGTTCGCCCTCATTCACTACAGAACCGCCAGCTCATCCCTGAATAAATAGAGCTCTTCGACGGTGGCGGCGGGACACACCCAGGGTCCATACACACCCCAGGGATAGTGCCAACATCATATCCTTGGAAACCCATGATACTTTACACCTCGACTCCTCGATCGGCCCAGTTGGCCAAGGGTGCGTCCGCTCACACAATGTCGGCCCACCCGTTAATTAAAGTTACGCCCCCCCCGTTGGGGGCGCATGTTAAAAACTCAAGTGCAGGATGACACACGTCTAAAGCTCAACAGTAATGGCAGTTGACCCACCTCTGCCCGGCTCCCCCCACTCTCCGTCAGCTCAACTCACGGAACATGACCGGTTGGACAAAATCCTGAGACTCCTCTCCTTAAACGTCAATGGGCTGAACTCACCTGCCAAACGGAAAACAATTCTGCTCAAGCTTCAAGATGAAGAGGCGGCAATAGCCATGCTCCAGGAGACGCACTTACTGCAGTCGGACACTGGCCCGCTCCGCTCCCAATCATTCCCCTTCCAATTCTTCGCCTCAGGGGGAACTAAAAAAGGGGGCACTGCGATCCTCTTTCGGAAGAACCTGAACCCACAGATTTTGGAAACTAAAGCCTGCTCAGAAAGCCGTTTCATAGCGGTCAAATGCCTTCTGCTAGGAGACCTATACACCTTCATCTCGGTTTACGCCCCCAATACCGGGCATCACATTTTTACGACTCACTAAGTACATCCCTCTCATCCTTCATAGAAGGCCAGACAATCGGAGGAGACTTCAACGGCGTTCCTGACCCCATAAAGGACAAATCGCACCCCCCGACCTCGAGCGACTTAACCCAGGCACTGATCCTCCTCAAGATGTTCCGTTCACTGGAGGTAGTAGACACTTGGCGAGTCCTTCACCCCACCGAAAAAGACTTCTCCTTTCATTTAGGCGTACATGGAACCTTCTCGAGGATTGACCTCCTCTTAACCTCCCCCCAGACTCTAGCTTTCGTCAAGGAGGTGGCCAACGGCACGAGAGCCCTATCAGACCATGCCCCAGGGACCATGGAAATCCGGGCGCAGAACCCAAAATCTGACAGCCCACACAGATTGACTTTATACGACCCCATCCTCAATGAGATGGCTACAAGGGACAAAATTGCGAAAGCCATCAAAAGCTTTGAAGAAAACCCAGCATCCGACACCTCAGTGGGGAACACCTGGGATGCAATGAAAGCAGTCATCAGAGGTACCTTGATCGCCCAGGGAGCAGCCTACCATAGAAATAGGCGACAAACTCGCACAGCCTTCGAAGACGAACTGAAGGCCGCAGAAGAGACCCACAAGAAGAAAGGTTGGTCCCCTAAGACACAGAAAGCCTTGCGCATAGCCAGAAAGAAATTAGAGGCCCATTATGCGCAACAGACCACCCTACTCATGGCCGGAGCTAAACAATCGTATTACGCGAAGAACAATAAGGCAAATAAAATCTTGGTGGCCAAACTGGCCAAACTAAGACGGACCAACTTTATCACGGGCCTACGTGACCCCCAAAGGAGTTACACAATTCTCAGAACCCAAAATGCAACAGCTAGCGATGGACTACTTCACCAAGCTCATGACGGCCAATCCACGAAACCAACCGCAATAAATGGAATACCTACGTAAAGCGGCCTTACCGCGGCTTTCTGACACCGAAAGGGAGGAGCTGGAGGCGCCCATCACAGAGGAGGAGATTGAGGAGGCCATCAAGTCACTTAAACCATGAGCCCCGGGCCCAGATGGATTCTCAGCAAGGTTCTATAAACTATTTAGGCCCCAACTGGTTCCCCACCTGGTCACACTTTTTAACTCCTTCAGGGAGACAGGATCTGTGACGTCCTCGATGCAGGAGTCGACCACCATCCTCCTCCCTAAACATGGGAAAGACCCACGAGACTTAGCCTCGTACAGGCCGATTGCTCTATTGAACATTGATGCAAACCTATACTCCAAAATTTTGGCAAACCGCCTGGGACCCATCCTACCAGGGATCATTCAGCCAGACCAGGCAGGTTTCATCAAACATCGGGCGGCACGAGACAACATCCGGAGAACTCTCAACCTGGTGGACCTTACTGCCCGTAACTCCCAGAAGTTGGTCCTAATGGCCCTAGATGCGACCAAGGCCTTCGACAGGGTGGATTGGACGTTTATGAAAAACACCTTGGGGGCCATCGGCTTTGGGGCAACATTCCAATCAATGGTACTAGCTAACTATACTGGCCCGAAGACGCTCCTAAGAATCAATGGACACCATTCGGCCCCAATCCCCCTGACCTGCGGGACTAGACAGGGCTGTCCGCTGTCCCCACTGCTGTTTGCCCTGACCATGGAGCCCTTTGCCCAAAGAATCAGACTCAACAATCAGATCAAAGGCCCGAGGGTCGGCCCCTCGCAACATAAAATTGCTCTGTATGCCGACGATGTCTTACTCATGCTTTCAGAAGCCAGCTCATCCCTCCGACACGCGCTAGAAGAGATAGACAGCTATGGCGAGGTTTCCGGGTTTTCGGTAAACTTCGCTAAGTCTACGGATTTAAGCATCGGCCTCACCCCATGAGAACGGGAACCACTGGCTAAAATGTGCCCAACCACGTGGGAAGAAAGGGCAATCCCTTATTTGGGGGTCTATATCTCAGCGGACCCGAAAGACACATACAAGGCAAACTTTCCCCAGCTGTTCGGGGAACTGGAAGGTGACCTGAAACGATGGATGACGCAGGAGATCTCGCTGCTAAGGCGCATAACAGCGTGCAAGATGAACCTCCTCCCGAGATTCCTTTACGCCTGCGCCTCCCTTCCAGTGGTGATCCCCGCTGCAGCCCTTCGAAACCTACAGAGGAAGATGTTGAAATTTATCTGGAGAGGTAAGAAGGTGAGAATCCCCCTAAAAAACGCTATTGGGGGGTTCCAAATTGGGAGGTCTGGGACCTACAGGCTTACAGGGTGGCAGCCCAATTAGCGCAAATCCACGCATGGCAGACAATCACAAACCGCCCCAGATGGGTGGAGCTGGAACAGTCACGAACACCACTACCACTTCGATTCTTGCCACACATCCCACCCCCTCTCCGAACACACTGGGGAGACTTTCTCCTGGCAACTAATCACACCCTAAAGTCCTGGGATTGGGTGCTAAAACGGAAGGGGGTCCCGAGAGGCCTGAGCCCTCAATCCCCAGTCTTCTTTAACCCGGCCTTCTCGCCTGGCACGAGCCCCCGCAACTTCCAAAACTGGGTAAACGGCGGCCTTGAAACCATAGACCAGCTATACGGAGAGGGGGCACCCCTGACATTCGAGCAATGTAAAGAAAAATTACAACTCCAGGAAAGAGACAGATACACTTCTATTCCACTACGTCACTGGTGCACACACCCCCAAACTCTGCAGGCAGCAATGCGTCCCCCACCGCCCTGGAACTGACACTCAGGGACCGCCCGGCCCGCGGGAAGATATCTACCCTATAAAGGCGATTCTTAGGGGACTTCCTGAGCACGAGAAAGCGCTGCATGGCCCAATGGGAAGCAGACCTGGGTCACCCGATAGAAGACCAGACATGGGTGGACATCTGGACCCGGACGCACACCTCGTCCACCTGCATCACAAACAGGGAAAGCGCCTACAAAATCATGCTATGGTGGTATTACCCGCCCCTCAGACCTCATCACATGAACCCCCAAGTGGACTACCTCTGCTGGAGAAGGTGCGGCCTCCCAGGCTGTTTTTTCCACATGTGGTGGACATGTCCACGGATTCAGCAATTCTGGAAGACATGCCTAGAGACCATTGCGCAAATCACTGGTTCAGCGATCCCGCTGGAGCCGGAGCCTGTCCTACTGGGAGCTCCGATCGCAACGATCTACCCACGGGCCGGCAATAGAGCAAAATTGCTAACCCAGTGCCTACTAGCCGGGAAAACAACCCTGGCCCGCGCCTGTAAGGCCCCAGAAGGCCCCCTGATGGCCCAGTGGTGGACGAAACTCTAGGACATACTGGTGGTAGAAAAGGTAACGGCGGCAAAAGGGGGTGCCCTACACAGATTTCAGAACATCTGGGCCCCAGTTCTGGAATATGACCGGCGATTCCCAGCCCTGACCCATAAACCCATTAACGCTCGCTGGACCCTGAAAGACCAAGAAAACCCCGAAAGGGACACATAGTGGCCGGGGCACGGGACAGACGGCCCCGGAGGGGGGAGCCCGGACCTAGGGGGAGGCGGAGGGAGGGGCACGGGAAAGGGTCTGGGGGGTTAACATGCTTAAAATGCTTTAATGATGTTGCAAGTGGTTGTGTAATTGTCATCCTGCCTTGTTCAAAAATAAACAAAGTTAAAAAAAAAGAATGATGATTCAAATTTGATGTGGTTATTTTCATTTCTTATTTTCATTTTTCTTTGATATGTTGTAAATACATTTTGTAAAGGTTCTACTTTTGAATTGAACCATGGACAAGTAAAACAATAAAAATAATAAAAAGGTTTCAGGGACCTTAGGAAAGGCTCCCTATGGGCGTAGAAGCATTGGGACTGGACGAACGCCCATACACCGGAATCAGCACGCCACCAGCAAAAGAGTGACAGAATGATTCAAGGTATGTACTACCATGAGTCCCACAGCACCTGAGGAGTTGTGAAGAAGATGCAGCTGGCTTCTTTCATGGTGCAGCAGCGGGGGACCCGGTCTCTGTTCCTTGTTCGTGGTGACTCAAGGATGGACTCTGGAAGGGATGCCACAGCAGAAGTCCAGAGAAAGGACTCCCAGCAAAGGATTCTTTGTGCTCCCACGTTGATCTCCGGTTTTGGTGCCTTTTCACAGGCTGCAAGGCGGAATGTTTACCACCCGGTCAATCCACCTTGATTCTTCAGTCCTGCACTTTGGTGAGGGGACTTTGAGGAGGGGGGAATCTTGCCTCTGGAGGCCCAACAGGAGCCCACCGACGTGTGGGAGGATTTGTTCACGGGAAGATGATGCACTGCAATAGGGTCGGAGGTCCAAGGGTAATGGCGGTATGCAGCCCAGGAAGGTCGCAGCACGCTGTGGGATGGCTTGTCATGCAGTTTGTCTTATGGCTGATTGGCCCCAGCCAGGGAAGAAGTCGCCCTCTTCGGAGCTCCTCTGTTGATTAGTAAACTGGGTCAGGACAGCAGTGGTCTCTTTGTGGTTAATGGAAAAGGCTACAGGAGTCGGTGGTTGTCATCTTCGGTTCTTCTGTTCCAGTGGTCGACTTGTCTTCTGCCTCAGGATTCTGGCCTTTTATTAGAATGCACACTCATCCTCTGCAAACTCTCCATGCAGTTTACAGAAAGGGGTGGGTGGCTATCCAACAATGAAAGCCAGCCCCCCCCCCCCATTAGGAAAAGGTTTTTCCCAGGCATACCAGAAGACAAAGGATAGTGGAGTTTCAGGATCCTTCCCTGCTTCTAGTCATCGCAGTCATCAAACCCTCACGCACAGAACACGGACGGGACTACTCCACACCCACTGCCGAAAACCGGACGAGGGAAAACCAGGCGGCGACACCAATCTGCGACACAACCGCGCCAGGAACCTGGCCCAAAGAAAACAACCACCAACCCAGAGGAGACCTCAACCCGGAACCCGGGGGAGGAGGAAGGTTGGGATGCCACCTGAACTGACCTTAATGAACAGTAATGCCTTGCGCTGAGAAGATACGACCGCCTTGGAGGTCTTTACCAGGCGACTGACGCGCTTTGTCAAAGCAGACCTACTACGGTCAAGCTGGGGAGCTTGGAACTGAGGATGTCTCCTTCGCCTCTCTCTACGGACGCATTTGTGAACGCCATGGCTTCAGTCGTGGACCGAGAGACCAGGGGGAATTGAGTAGTCCCAACATAAATTTGTAAGTTACCCAGCTCCCCACCTCCCCACCCCCCTGCATGCTCTGCTTGGCGATACTTAAGAGCATGGCAATTTCCATATGATAATCGGCTTGGGCGCCTGAATGGAAGGCACCCGAAATATTTCACACTTGGTTAAAGTTGACTCTGGATGTGGGAATAGTACAAGTTGCGATGAAAGTCGCTTGGCACTTTTGTTGTGTAGTTTATTGTTTTGATTATTTTCTTGAGTTTAACCTGAAGCCATTAAATTGGCGTTATTGTCTCACTCACCACAGACTTCCTACAGGTTACATTGCAATGATCGAGCCGACTGATTATCCCGTCCTTGGCCCTTTTGTGGGAGCTGATTTGAAGCAAAAACTCATGCGACAGGACAATGGCAACCCCGAGCCTTCGATGCATCTCTCTTAATATGCAGGGCTTGAATTCCCCCCTGAAACGAAAACCGCTCTTTCATAGACTAGGGTCGCTGGATGCATCGGTTTTATTCCTCCAAGAGACCCATCTATGACCGACAGATGAATTTCGCCTTAATGATAGGCTCTATCCCATTACATTTTTTTGCCTCTAGTGGACTGAAGAAGCGAGGGGTTGCCATCCTAGTGCGCAAGGGGATTTCCCTTAAAACCATAGGGGTGGTACACGACGAGGAAGGGAGGTTCCTGTTGGTCAACACCATGTTAAATGGTCGCAAAAGCACACTGGTTTCTATATATGCACCTAACAATAAACAAGACCTGTTTTTTATGAAACTGTTGAAAGCCATACTTGAACATGCAGAGGGGGAGGTGATTCTAGGTGGGGATTTTAATGCTGTAATTAACCCCCTGGTTGACAAAACACTACCGCCAACAGAAAATGACAGGAGCAACTTCAGGGCTCTCACTTCCTTTTTGAAAAAACACTCTCTGATTGAAGCATGGAGGTATTATCATCCAGAAGAGAGGGACTACACCTACTTCTCAGCAGTCCATGGGGGTTTCTCAAAACTGGACTTGTTTTTTTATATCAGATTCCCTCATCTAGGAGGTGTTGGAGGAAGATATTCTCCCTGAAGCGCTGGCAGACCACTCCCCAGTCTTGTTAGCTATAGCTCCCTCCCGGGCGAACCCCCCCCCCCCCCCAACGAGACCTCCCTGGAGGCTAAACGAGGACCCAGCGATTCGGGATCATATCAGTGAATCAATAGATCTATACTTCAATGAGAACGACACTAAAGACGTGAGCTGGGGCACAGTTTGGGAGGCAAGTAAAGCAGTGATTAGGGGACACTTCATCGAGCAAGCAGCACAACGGGGGAGGGCTAGGAAATTGCTCCGGGAACAGCTGGAGGGGGAAGCCCGTAGACTAGAGGAGTCACACAAAAAGAAACCCTCTCTGCACTCTTTAAGGGACCTACGTATGGCTAAGAAAGCGCTGGAAGCACATCATATAGGAAAGACAGCCTACTGCATGATGCTTACCAAACAATTCTTCTATACCAAAGGAAAGAAGGCTAAAATCATTAGCAGACAAGCTAGGGAAACAGACACGACAAAATAGGATAGACTTCTTGTAGGATAAAAAAGGCAAGAGCACCTCATCCAAAGAAGAGAAATGCCATATTGTTGAGGAGTTCTTCAGGGATCAAGCGGCCCCACATAGGGGGGATTCACAAACCACCAAGGCTTTCATAGCTATGGCAGATCTACCCCAACAAGATCTACAGGAACTCTTAGAAGGCCCAATATCCCCTGAAGAAGTGGAACTAGCTGTTAAGTCACTCCTTATTGGCAAGGCTCCGGGCCCTGATGGATTCACAAATAAGTTTTATAAAACCTTTTGTAAAGAGCTCACACCGCATCGCACGAAGCTATTCAATGTATGTTGGGAATCCGGTACTGTCACGCAGTCCATGACAGAATCGAACACCACCCTAATTCTAAAGCCAGGGAAAGACCCGGCGGAATGTTTGATCCTACCGGCACATAGCCTTGCTCAATACGGAGGCTAAGCTATATATCAAGATCATAGCGCAGCGTTTGGGGGAGATCTTACCTACTCTAATAGACAGGGAACAGACGGGATTTATTCAGGGCCGATCCGCCCATGACAACATTTGCAGAGCTATAGACCTGATAGCCCTTGCCCCATCGATTCCGTGTCCTCACTCCCTGCTATCCCTGGACGCCCAGAGGGCATTCGATAGCATGTCCTGGGAATATCTGCAATCAGTCCTGAAGGGCTTTGGGTTTGGCCCACAATCCTCCAAATTGGTCTTATCGAACTTCCGGATCCCCTCCACCCGAATACGAGTCAACTCTAGTTGGACATCCCAGATACCTGTCGGCAGAGGGACCAGACAAGGGTGCCCTCTATCTCTGCTTGTATTTGCCCTAGCAATGGAACCCTTAGCCCAACATATCCGCCTTCACCCTGACCTTTGGGGGTTCGAAGTGGGAGGTCAATGCCATAAAATTGCACTTTATGCAGACAATGTGCTTTGTTTCCTAAGGGATGCCCGGACTTCTGTCCCTCCACTCATGGATCTTCTCAATCAATATGCGGCTATCTCAGGATTCACAATAAACACGATAAAATCGATAGGCCTGAATCTATCGGAACCACTACACGCACTAAATGTCTTGCAAAACACTTACTTTCTCAGGTGGGAAATCTCCAAAATTACATACCTTGGGGTGCACTTGACCCCGACTTACTCGGGCTTGCAGAAAACCAACATCCACCCACTACTAAAAGGCGCCAAGGAATCCTTAGAGAAGTGGGCTCTTCAAGAGATATCTTGGCTGGGGCGCTGTTAGGGAGAATTCTCTGTTTAGGCTGAATTTCCTAACATAGTGAGTCCCCCAGCAGCTTTGCTGGATTTTTGGGGTTTATTTTTTTTTCTCCTGCCATGAGTGAGACTCTTTTACCCTCACTATTGGGCATGATTTGAGTGTGTTTCTTTGAATCTAGATGTGTTTAATGGGCTATGGGGTCTTTTACTCCATAGGGCTTCATATGTTTTTGTGATGTGTGTTACACAGCACCCTCAGTGCAGTGACACAGGGGTGTCATAGTGACCCACCAGTATAGACTCCATACCCTGGACTGACTACTGTCTCCCAGGGCATGTAAAGTCACCATTGACTTTACTAGTCTTAAATTCTGAACAGAACCAGTACAAACCATCATATTGTGGACGTACTGGCTGGGGCAGTTCAATTGCCCCGGGGTCTGTTAGTCGAGGGGGCACGTCTCCGTCCCCCCTGATCGAGTTTTGGCTGGTGGCAGTGGATACTACTTTTTATATTCAAACACGAATATTTTCCTATGGGATTTCCCATTGTTTTAGGCTACTATCTTTATTTAATTATTTGCGGTAGCCTCGAACATACTGCCGGTTTATTTAATTAATATTAATTCTCCGGTTGGTATTTTTTGCCAAAACTTAATTCGTAAATGGCGTTTGTGTTCTCTTCTGTGACTCCAACCCAAGTCGAGCCCTTTGATCCACTTTTTGGCAGGCTTCTCCACAGAAGCCCTCCAAAGTGGTGCTACTCTGTCTGGGGTACTTAGGAGGGGTGGAGGGGGATTTAGGCACCCTGGACTGAGTTGCCTAGGCAACTCAAGTCGCACTCTGTCCTGATTGGCCCAAGTGGTGAGCCGGCCGGCTCACCACTTAGCATGTTTGAGTGACAGCTAGGCTGAGTGAATGGGGGTTTTCTGCATAAAAGCAGGGCTTTGGGGACTGGAACTTTAGAAGTCGCCACAGGACCTAAGAATCCGACAAGGGAGAAGCTGAGCCGACCTGCCACGACACCACCACCGGTGGAGCCCTGCTGGACCGTCTCACCACTTTTCCCAACGACAGAGGAGATCTCACGCCGGAGAGTCTTCTTCCTTTGACTGGTGGGGATAACCAGTTTCACCGTCTTTTCGCCTTCCCGACGTACCTCGTGGCCGCCTTGCCTATGCCAAGCACCCCGGCAACCGGGATACCACGTTTTACCACGACCGCGAACAAAGGTACCACCTTTAACCGGAAAACTGCGCGGCTGGTTTCTTCCCTGGTAGTGCAACGACCTTCATCTTTCCTCCAAGTCGAGATCTTCTCTTCCCCTGGACGACGACGTGACTTGCACCCACTGCCAGGAACAACTGCCACCGCTGGAGGATTCTTCCCACTTAAGGTACCGTATCCCGCCCGGCTTCCCTTGCTACCGACTGTACGGGGTAGATTTAGCCCCCGGCTTTCGAACCTGGGTTAGCCTGGGACACCCTGGCTAAACTTTCCTAAAGCCTCTCTAAACTCTTTTTGAACCCTCTGCAAGACATTCAAAGCCTAGTGTAACTGTGTGATCTTGGGCGCATTTGTGCTCTGCTCTCTCCAAGAGTGGGCCCAGCCTTTGGACTTTGGCTCACCAGTGACTTTTGCTCTTCTGCCTTGCTAACAGTGTTCCTGAACCTTAGAGTGGTGTACCTTTTCCATATTCTGTCTTTTTCCCTCCCTTTCTCACACACTTATTGGAGTGCCATCTAGTTAAGCGCTCACCTCTGTATGAAAATAAGTGGTGTTTTACTGTGACTTATCTGATAAGGAAAAAGGGGTGTATATATTACAATAGTAACTGTGTTTAGAATATTTTACAATAAGAGTGCTGGAGTGTTTGAACTGTGTGTTTTTAAATAAATAATTGTATACTTTGATACCAAAGCTCTGGTCGGTGTTTGCTTGTATTGGTGTGTCTGAGTGCCTATTGTGTATACTTTGCATACTGCCTAACTCTTCTTGAGAGAAGTCTGACTGCTCAGCCACAGCTACCAGGCAAATCTGGGTGGTACAGACTGCTACCAAGTGAGTTTACTGCCAACACTTGTAGTCTTAAACCTTTTGCAGTGTTCCCTAAGGGAACTGCACAGGTTTCTGCCTAACAAAATGTAGAGCCTGGACTCGCATAGAACACAAAACGAAGGGAGAGGTCCTCCACTCCCCTAGCATAGCCCAGGAATCCCGATCACCTGCGAGGTAGGTTCGCGGCCCTGGTGAAAAGGCTGGGGGTGACACTTCAGGGAATTCTTCCCCGACAGGAAGTTCATAACATTGGATATGCTGAGGAAGAAGGGGGAACTATCAGCCCTGGACATATTCCTGTACTATAGATTGCAGGTAACCCTGCGTCAATTGTACACAACCTTTCCTGAGCAACCACAGGTTTCCCACATACTAGACAGACTACTTCAGGGAGGCTTGGGTAGTAGGGTAATATCAGGAATGTACACTATGTGCATAAACTCAGGGGAGGTAGTGAGGGTTTCACAACAGGGGAAATGAGGAAATGAGGGGACCCTGGGATGGGAAATCTTGGAGGAAGAGTGGAAGTACGTTTGCGAGATGACCAGCAAGGGGGCTCTCAATGGAAGGTTTAAACTAATTAATTTCAAATATTTACACCAATTTTATTACACGGCAGCTAAGCTGAAAGAATATTTAACGGACACCTCGGGTAGATGCACCAGATGCAATAGTTCACTGGCGGACTACCTCCACGTAGCCTAGGGTTGCTCAGCCATACAACAATTTTGGGAACAGGTATTCGCGACAGTTGGTGGTATCACGGGCCAGGAGACAGACCCGGACCCGTTGATGGCCTTGCTAGGTTACACTAAAACGGTGCCCAAACATACATGGAAACCTGTCGGGTTGCTCCTAATATTGGCTGAAAGATGAGTGGCGATGCGATGCTGTGGGTGGGGGGCTGGGGAGACATTCTTCTCTCTTCTTCCTTTTTGGCTTTGGCAACGTAGGTTGTATCAACTTTGAAGAACAATGAATGGTATCAAGGTTCCCTTCCCTAACCATACCTTTATCCCTCTGTCTGTTAGCCAGAATAATTACCTACAAGCTTTGTTGCTACTCTTGACTTCAGGAAGTGCTTGAACACCCATGTCTTAGGCAATGCCGATGTTCTGTTTGGCTCACAGTAATGTTAAGACTGTTCTTTGTCCCTGGGAAAGGCTGGTTTCAGTCTTAATTGGGGAAATACCTTGTTTTCTCTAGGCTTGGTAAACGCTTGCTCTCTCCAACTTATAATAATAATTTTTCAACACTTGGCTTCTCCTAGTATAATTGTTGACTGCTTTAACAAAAGATTCAGAAGTCACTCTTCCTTGTAGAATCTTTATTAGGCACATGCGACCACTCCGCTGTGTGCGTCTTACAAGTTTAAGTTCAACAATAGTGTTTTACTGCGCTTTCGCTTTACACGAGTGACAAGAGAATACCTGTTCACACGCGAGTGCTACAATTCTAGTGGTCTATTGTTAAAGAATCAATACTTAACTTTGCATCGTTCCACTGTTAGGCAAATGCTTATTTAGCTGGATACTGTTGCCGGCAGTGTTTGTGCAAGGAAACAGAACTACTGGTTAAACTCACCGGCTTCTGTGTTCCTTTTTCTGCACGCTGCACAACTTTTAAAACTTCTGGCTTCACTCTGGACCCACACCCTTCCTCACTGAAGGCGTCTTGGTTCTGCCATGCAAACATGGAGCCTCTTTGTCTTCTGAGACTCTCGGCTTCAAAGCAACTTCGGGCCACGATCTCCAACGCGCTTCCTGGTGCGCAATCTCTGCAATTAGGCTCACATATGGATAGGCAGTCTTCCTTCACGCCTTACGCAGCGCAGCCTCTGCACATGAGTCTGGGAGAACAAGACCCTCATAGGACAAGCAAGTAAAATCTGCTCTATCAAAGTCCCACCATCCCTTTGGATCCCCCACTTCTGCCTGAATTGCCAACACTGTGCCTTCTTGCTTCTACCGCATACTCTAGAGCGACAGTTCCAGCTCCTTTTCCCTGCAGCTGAGGGGGCCTTTTAAGCCTCTTAGCTCCCCCTCAGGTGTAGGCTATCAGGTGTAGGCTATCAGGCTTAATTGCTCGACATCTGCTACAACATGCCTCTTCAGCCCTCTTCCTCATCTTAGTAATTATAGGATTATGGGAGTTGTAGCCTTTGTAAGCAAAATTAGGTGCTTGGTTTTAAGGGTATATGTATTTCCCTTAACAGTATTCAAGGATGAACCATCAGGATTCATTATTACAGGAGGAAGACCGTCTGTTCAAGGAGACATTTTAAAATTCCCTTCCATTATTTTTTGGAGTAAGAAGAATTTGTTTCCTCAAATGCCTTGAATAGTCTTTCTGTTCTTAGGGTTTGTTTAGCTTTTATGTCCCTTATGCCTATATCCACAGGTTTTTTGTGTGTTTCAGATACATCATAACGACAAAAGGCCAATATATGTGTTCACAATTTTATAAGGTTTTCCCTGTTAAAGGACAAATGCTGCCTCTCATCCCAAGGGATCTCATCCCCACCGAGGGCCTTGCCTCCTCCCAGGTGATCCTCCTGCAGTACACCACCCCCAATGTCAGGATCAGGAAGCACCTGCCTTTCCCTGGTCACCTGGAAGGAGACTTTAGGTAAGGGGTTAGTGAGGGATTCATCACAATAAGCATAAAATCATCTCGGAAAGGCAGGATTGTAAATATGAAAAATGTTCCAGAGGACCAGAAACTCTGTTGAATAGCTGCATATTTGTATTCATAAGAATGGAAGTGGATGTAAAACGTCACAATAACAGATAGTAAAGCGTAAATGTTACAGAGGAGGGGAGATCGAGGGGAGCCTTGGGGCAACACCACAAAAATCGGATTAAAAGATTACCATAATTGTCTAAAATGGCAGCGCCACAAGATTTTTACCCCTCCTTTGGCCATCTTGTAGTTTGGTCTTCTTACTACACTCGCAGTGCTGGAATTGCCACATGTGGTAAGCACTGTCCCGGGAAAGTAACCGTGTGTTTTTGTGGCCGGATGTGTGGGCTGAGACGGAATGGTCCCAATCCACATGCATGCCAAAGTGTGGCTGTTGCTGGGCAGATGTGGTGATCAGAAGCTATCTGGGATTGGACAGCCCCTATCAGTTTGAATGGTACAGATCCTTAACATTGGGTGGCTTGAGGGTGACCCCAGCTCCACTCATTGATAAAAGTGAGACTACTGCAGTCATTCTTCCAATTGTAGTTGGAGCCAAAACCCCCAAACCTCTACCAAAAGAAGCATCCAACTGAAGACCCAGAATTTGTCATTGGAAGCCAGCTAGCATTGCTTTCTTCAACCGTCCCGGCAAAGCCCTGTTCCTTTGCTGATCTCCGGAAGACCTTCATTGGTGCTTCAACCCTTGGACTGGTGTGAACAATCAGTGTCTACCCCTGCCTGAGTATCCTGCCCTTGGAAGCGTCGCAGACCCATCCTGTGGGCTGACCAGCTTCTTCGTGAGCTACCAATGCTGCATCAATCCTCTCCTTGAGACTATGCAGATGCTATATGTACGGAACAAGAAATCTCACCCTGCAGTTGCAGCTCTCCAATGTGAGGAAGGGTCCTTAAAGGACCAGTTTTTGTTTCTGCCACGAGCCTCAATTTCTTGGGATTCACCATCGCTGATGACCACCTAGCATCATGTACTGGGTGTCCTCTGAGGTCGGCACTTATGTGGTGGTCCTTTCTTCAGTTTGGCAGAGGTGACCAGCTGTGCAGTATCCGTAACTGATTCATTGAAGCATGGAACCCCACATTAGCCCTCCCCAAAGCCGAAAGTGACTGCTGCACACGCACCTGGGACCCTTGATCCAAAACATGAGATGGGGCTGTTCGCAAGCATCTCTACAGCAAGAGGCAAGTTCTCTAAGACTTTGTACAGTACCTTTAAAATGAAGAAAAGATGCAGCAGAGGACTCCTGTTCCTTTGCAGCTCTGCAGATCTCACTGTCCCTGGGCCTCAGTCGTGGGGACAAGAGGGAGGACGCCGGGGGACTCCTGCACTCGGACGGTCAAAACTTGCAACCAGCAAACTTCACTTTCAGTGGCTGTTCAGTGTTTCAGCTCCTCGCGTCTACCGCAAATAGCAACACAGCTGTTCCTGGCTGTCGAGATGGGGTCCCGCACTCTGTTGCGGGGGCTCAGGCTTGTCAGTCCTGCTTCCAGGGAGTCCAGAGGATCTTCCTGGAGCTCTTGGCCAATTTAAAAGCAACGCACATAAACTGGTGTTCCTCTCCCTGAATCTACAGTTTCAAGCAGCAACTCTGAGGAAATTCAACCAGCTCCGAGAAAGATGTCCAGGTGGCTTACTTTGTAGTCGATTGGACCCACCAACTCGAGGGGAGAAGTCGTCCTTTCAGGGGCTTCTCGGTCGATGCGAACTTGGTGTTTTGGCACTGCAGCAGGGCTTCACTCGGCAAACCAACAGTCCAGGAGTTGCAGCAGGCGTCCTCTTCAACTTCTTCTTCGGTTCCTTCGTCCAGTGGTCGACTCTCCTTCCAAGCCAAAAGCTTCACCTTTTATACAGTTCTCTCTCCTTCATTCCAGCCTATCTGTCAATCGCCCAGCAGGGTTGCTGTCCTTGCCGGACAGTCAGCCAGCCAAATATCACAGAGTGCACAGGGAGTTTCGGGCACCTCTCTCACTTCCTGCCCACCCCAGACACTCGGGCGCCAAAGGCTGTCTCCCGTTTGGCGCACAGAGTAAATCTCAAGGAGGACAAGAAGAAATGGTGAAAAAAGAAGACTGGGGCCATTTTGACAAAAATGGCACCACTGGGTGCTTTACTGCAGTTGCGAACGCAGCCCGCAGTAAATGCACACAACAGTAGTAAAAACGAAATCACTGCCACCAGCCATTCATTGAGGAAAGGGTAACATAAAAAATGTTACATGAGAAGCTAGAAAAAGGGAAACTAAGTAACCCCTCCAGCACCCTATTGTAAGATAGTGTGTGCTGGGTCTATAAAGTTACAAATGTAAGTAAATTCAATTTCACTTTACCGCTCTGGGAAACAGTAGTTTATCCTAGAGAAGGCATTAAAACCTTGGGGAAATCGAAGAGACTTCCCTGTGTCACTGCACTAAAGATGCTGTGTGCCACAATGTATAAGATGATGCCTATGGACTCCCCAACCAAAAGAAACAGAGTTCAGAAATCACATTAAAATACATGGAAGAGTGGGAAGAAGGGTCTCACTCTCACAGGTTAAAAAAAAAAATCAAGTCCTCAAAATCCAGCAAAGTTGCTGGGGGTCTCTAAGGTAGAGGGTATTGGCACATTTCTGAGAATTCTTGACTAACAAACAGCAATAGGGGTTGTTTATTTACCGGTGGGCAGTGATGCAGTTGATGCTGGAACGGGGCCTAGCAGTAGCAATGGTCTTGTGGCAACTGCTACAATTGAAAATACAGATGGGGAAGAGGGGAGGACTTCTTAAACCTCTGTCACTACATCAGAAGCTGAAGCTTTGTTTGAAATGAAGAAAGAGAAACTTAGGCTCAGAGAAAAAGAACTTGAGTTTAACATGACTAAGTTGGAGTTGGATAGGATTGAAAAGCTAAAGGACACATGATTCCAGCCTGAGTTGACCAGACTACACAGGTCTCAATGCTGCCCCCCCCACCACCCGCCAAAAGGTCTGAAAGTGGCTCTGAGTCCATCAGTCATTCAACATTTCCTGAGGATCTGTTGAGCCTGTATGATGAACAAAATATAGATTGGTTAACTGCTTTTGAGAATGTCTGTGAAGTGCAAGAAGTTGGGGAGCCTGATAAGATTGTATGGTTGCTTAGCAAACTTCTGCACACTGGCTGCAGCATCATCATCATGGAGTTGTCAAAGGCTGACTGAAAAGACTGAAAAATTAAAACAGGCTCTACTCTTGAAGTTTGGGAAAATTCCTGCCCCATCCTTCAAGAGATTCGGAGACCACAAAGAGTAAGAAAGTAATGCTTGGGTTACATCTGTGAATGACACTCTGAAAAGCATGTATGGTTGGGTTGAAGACCATATAGTAACTTATGATGAATTTCTAGAATCTGGCATGGTGGACAGATTTTAGGAGGACACCCTTGTTATGGTGAACATGGACTGAGAGGTTAGACAAAATCCAGTCAAGGTAGCAATGGAAAGCAGTCAAGACTTATTCTCATGAGTGAGGTCATGGGCCCTCAATGAGTCCACACAATATAATACACAATAATTCAATTTACACAGTAAGTATAAAACATAGTTATATATTATAGGCCTTTGGACACAAATATTTCATCTAGTAGGTATTATCACACAACACTGGTACAAATATATACAATGACTACATTTATCAAAAAAATTCATTGAAATAACTTATTCAGCAAAGCATGTAAGTAGAATAAATGCAGTAAATGATGGAACCAAGTCACAAGTTAATACCCTAACTGAAGCAGTCCAAGCCCTACGAAGAATGAGGCAGTTTGCCTAAAGTTCACTGGAGCCACAATGTTTCTCCCCCTGAAGGGAGTTGCTGCAGGTAAGTTTGCAATTCACTTGTGTTGATGATTGTTCAAAGATGTTCAACTATTTTCAACTAGGTTACTCTACCCAGATTCGATGACTAAAAGGTGAGTGGAATGGAATACAGGAGACAGATGGACTTTGTAAGAGGATTCAATTCAGCACTACAGCTAAGTTAACGCCTAGTCTAGAATACTGAATGAAAACCCTTATTGATATATCTTTAGGTCCAGTTCATGCGTTCTGGATGACTACCCCTATATAACACCCCTCTCTTGGAATCCCCCTGACCCCACTGAGCCAAGAAGTAGTTCTGTTTTGCAAGTTTAAAAGGTTTATTTGATAATTTAAAATATATATATATCACAAATAAAATATATATATCACACTTTATAATAAATTAATAATTGAATAGCACACTTAATCTGATATGATAAAGATCAACAACGGAGAATCTGGCACTAGCACACTTCTTATAATCACTAATGAGTTGACATGAAATGGATAAGGTAGCACACTGGTAAATAGGAACAAAAGTATAATGTGGTAGAGGATGCTTTATGTAAGCTCAGGTGGATGCAATATTCAATGAATGCAGTACAGAAAATACTCAATATGATTTCAACCAAACAATGTAATCACTTTTCTCTGGCAATCCCCTCCCCCCCTTGATGCACGGCAAGGAAATGGAAGGAAAGCACACAGTTCTCAGAAATGCAATCAATGTAAATCAGTTCAATCCCAGCAAGCTTAGACTACAGAAGTTTGAAAACACAGGCCCAAATTGCTTTGATATGTGCTGGCAATGAATTAAAAAATATGCTAAATTTGCTTTTAATTCCCTTTCAGAGGTTCAGGGTGAGTGGTATCTAGTTAATATTAGTCCAGGCTCACACTAGCAATGAGGCAGGGATAGTTAGCAGGTTAAACGAATTTCTGGCAAATGGAAGGCAAGCAGCAGCAGTTTTTACATGTGGAGAAATTTGCAAATCGCGGTAAAATTCGCGAATGCGTGTTCCGCGATTGCGGTAAAACTATAAGGGGTAGGAATGCGGTTCTAGGTTCGTAGGAAAGCCACGATTCTAACCTTTCAGATGAAAGTTATTGCAAGTCTCTAGCACAAACGGTTGCGGAGATATGAGCGATTTTGTGAAGGTCGTTTTTCAGATTTGAAATTTTAAAGTTCAAAAAGACAAGTGCAGCTTGCAACTAGGAAATGACAAGTGACAGCTTTACTAATGACAGGTGACAGTTAGGAGGCAGTTCTACTTAGATTAAATAGATTGAATTATATTATTTTAACTAGGAGATTGGTTCTGCACAGTTTTCTAGGTACTCACACTATATTCTTGAGTGAAATGGGCCTCATCACGGATCTGGTCAGGGTTTTAGACTGGGCTCGGGTCTCTCTCTGGGCACAGCACTGCTTTCTCTCTGGGTACAGCACTGCTTTCTCTCTGGGTACAGCACTGCTTTCTCTTTGGATATTTCTGTCACCGGGTTCTTGCAAAAGTTCTTGGCAAAATTCAGACGGCTCGTCCGGCTGTCTGAAGAGTTCAGTTGCAAAAATATTTTGAGGCCTGCTGACAAATACTCTTGCTGTCAGTGGCCTTTTTGGTTAAGGTTCTGAAGTCTCTGTTTATCTTGGAGTCTAAGTGTTGGCTCTTTGAAGATTGATGGAGGTAAGTATGGATTTTTCCGGCAGAGCGTCCCGCTGCAGATGGAATTGAAGGTCCCTATCTGTCCTGTCTGTCTGCTTTTATGTGTTTAGAATGTGGGTGTGTTCTAGCATCACTGACCCTACCTCTCTCTCAGCTTCTAATTGGTCAAACTTCCATTTATCATTTGATTGGGGAAGGAAGTGTGTGTCAGCGTGATGTCATTTTATGGCTTGCAGATAGGACACTCCTCTGTCAGATTGCACACATTCTATATTTGATAATAAAAGACATATTTCACAGTTACACAGTTGCTTGAAATTACATATACATGGTGTGGCTGAATTTAGCCATGTCTCTGTCCAAATCTGCTGTTTCTAAGAGCTTGCATTCAGAAATGGCACATAATTGACTTTTTAACTGATTTTTCAATTTCTGACATTGACCCAACTTTACATACATGTGCGCAGGGAGTATGGACATTAACTGATGAAGTTTCAGATTTTTAACATGCATACATTTAGAGTAATATCCACTTTTCCGCTAAAACCCCCCTGAACATACCACCGGTTCTAAAAACCTCTTAAAATGTGGGCAGAAAAATCACAAGAATTATGGTGTCATTTATAAAATTTTCACATGTCCGTACTATGAATGATCCATCTTTTTCTAAACAATATTCTGGCTACAAAGGGGTGTGGTTTCCTCTCAGCACAAGGTAGAAATACTGGTTTATCCAGTTCTGCCAAGCCAGCTTGCTCTCACAGGCAGTGCCCCTCCCCTTTCCTCAGGAGGAAGCCACTTTTTACGACCATTTACGACTCCTGCCAATAAAACCTTTGCCTGAGCCAGGACAGGGCTTTGTTCACTTTCCTGCAGAGCACAGGTAATTCAATTATCAGATAGATGGCATATCCTTAGTGTGAGCAGCAAAAGGGCAGCTAGGCCTGGGAACACAGCTGTGACTCAAGTTTCACTCCTGATGGGGGTAGTTGCCAGGCAGAATTCAGTTCCTTAAGCCAGGTTTCGGATAAAATGTCACTTTTTGTCCCCCAGTTCCTGCATTCAAATAAAACTAAACATTTTCACATATGCAGCTAGAAGGCTGATTCTAAGTTTAAAACTATGACATTTAAACAATTGCAACCTATGTGACACTCAAAAGTAGGTCACTCAGTCAATTTAAACATTTAGATTTTTTTTAGTGTCTTTCAGTCCAAATTTACTTAAACTGCTGAAATCCACAGCGCAGCCAGTCTTGTTATAAACCTTCAAGTCACTTCAGAATATAACTTTACATTGGATCCACCTCTCAGTAAGTCTTTCTTTGGCCTGTTTTGGGTTCATTTATTCAGTTTTCTACAAAATCTGGTGGTTTTAAAACGCCGGCTTTTGGATAGTGGTGAGTACTGGTACTGCACCCATTTTTGGGATTTAAGAATGAATTCCCCACAATTCTAGGTTGCATTTGGCAATCAGCATTGCCATTCCCAATGGTTTCAGACTACTGTGCGGGTAGTCCAATGGTGGTTTTAGGCAGTGTCCTTCTGTGCCCATAACATCGGCAAAAATGGGTGGCAGCCTATTCTTCCTGCATTTCCCTGTGCATTTTCTGGGAAGCTCTGGCCATCATGATGTTTTCATGTCAGTACTGCACAGTTTTGAGGTAGGGCTCGGATGCATGGGTAAATACATCCCACAACTTGTTCCCAATATTATGCTTTGGGGACAAGGGGGGGACAGATACACTGTGTTTACTTACCCTCCTTTCTCTGATTTTCCTAGATTACTCTGTAATACCTTCCTATCCATCTATAATGCATCCTCTCTTTAAACTTGGCATGTCTGTAACTAGTGCCTAGATGCCTAAGGGCTTTGCATGTTTGTACAAATGCAAAAATAAAATAATTAAGGTGACTGTGGCACAAGCTGGCGACCACCGAAGTTCCAGCATGAACGCGGAATGTGATACAGCCCACAAGAGCACAATTCAGGAGGGCAGGACCCTCGAGAAGGCGTTGAGACTAGTTGGTCCCGCTAGCCCAAATGCTAAATCATTGCTCTGGGTGTGGGGAGATAAGATAGTTGCACAGGGCTTCACTGGGCCAGACACAGGAAGGGATGCTGGGCCACTTCAGGAGTAGTCTTCGGATCATCAGCAGGCTGTGCTTCTTCGAGGGATTCTGTGCTCCAACGATGATCTAAAGAAATAGCTGCAGAGGTCATCTTATACAAAAATATGAGATGGAAGCAAGTCCAAGCCCACCCATGTTAAGGATCTGCACACCATTCAAACAGCTAGTAGTTGTCCAATCAGGGACAACTACTGGTTTCACATTTGCCCCACACACATACCTTTCTGACGCAACAAATGTGGAGTGGGACTAGACACTGCTACCTTGGCCATACACACACAAACGCATCAATAGTCTGCGAAGGCAGTAGCTTTCCCTAGCAAGTACATGACCTTCTAGAAGGGATTTCCTGACCTGAAAATCTCGCGGCGCTGCCATTTTATGGTACTAGCCACGTTTAGTAGCGAATTTGCACACTAAGAATTATTTTAAAATGGTAAAAATATATCTGCTGCCACCAACTTGTCTTTAGGCACTGCGGTGAACCAGCAGAAGGGCTCTGACTACATTGGATAATGGTTCAAAAAGGTTTATTTAAAATAAAAACAAAACGCCTAGCTAGACCCATCGCAATGAGAGAAGTTCCCTACCTAGGTGAAGCTGCTACCAGATAGTGCCCCTTGGGGTGGTACTTTGCGGGTGGATCTCATGGGGAGTGAAGGCCTCTATGGGATTAGTGACGACTTGGGGAAAACATGGTATTCCCAAAGCCAACTTAACCCTAACAAACCTTACTATACCCCTTCCACCAAAACTTTCCCTGGTGTTCCTATATGTTTTTCCCACACCACCAATACATGAAGGAAGAGTGTGGACTCCTCAAAGGACAGGTATCCCTTAGGTACTAAGACGAGGGAGAGACCAATTGACTCAATGGAAGACCCAAAGATTAGTACTGGGACGAGGAAGAAGTGCAGAAGCACAGCGAGAAGTCATGAGAACATGAACAAACAGTTTTGTTTTCCAGAAACAGGATTGGGTGAAACCCATTCATAACCAAAGCGGGAAACCAGGAAAGAGAAGAGGCCCTCCATGGAGGAACCGTGAGCATGCGGAACGCTTGCCGCAGCACCGAAGCAGTTACAGGAAAGATTATTGGGCAGTCAGAGAGGCAAAGCAGAGCAGCGAATGTTCAGGCAAACAAAGCAGAAGCACCAAGCAGTCACAGGAAGGTACGTCCTTTGAGAATCAGCAAGTGCCGCCGAGATGCCGCAACACGCCAAAGGTCTGTGTACATTGGGTGTGTTCCTGTCCTCCCCAATTCAATACTGCAATCACTTTTAAGCCGTTTAGGATTTAAACCTTCCCAGGGACCCCATGCATTAGTGATAAATCCTAATCATGAGGTGAAGAAACAACCATCAACTATGATTGGTTTTGTGGTAGCCTCTTTATTATTTTTGTGGCTATTCTTGTTAGTTTTTAAAAAAAAGAAATCGAGTGCTTTGGTTAAAAGAGACAACACAGAGAAACACCATGATTTTAACATGACATGGCTAAGTCAAAAACTGGTCAAAACTGTGTGTATAAACAAAGGCAAAGGTGAACAGTACAGAAGGTGCAATTCTTCTCAGGTCTGTACAATCAATATTCAATGACTCCTTGTGATTGTTATAATTGAACTCGAGGTATACACAGTATTACTTCATAAAGGTCACACCCTCGTAGTTTCAATGCTGTGAAGTATTGTATTCAATTACTGTTTTTTTCAATACATTCAAACAGACCAATAGAGTTAAGAAACAAAGTCCTTTTGATGTAGGGCATAGATATTTAGCCCTAACCGGGCTACTGTAGACAGTGGCAGTTGTATCTGTATGTAGAAAGAATGGTCAGCAAAGGCTGATCCATGACCAAGAGAGACAGGTCCGACGTCTATTAAACAATAAAGAGAATTCAGTGTGGTCTTTAGTCAATTTATCACGAGGATCACTGACGTTTCGATTGTTCTAATTCACAATCTTCTTCTGGGGCCTTATATATGCAGGTCTCCCTTTCCTGGAAGCTGTGTGGAAACTCCTATGCTTCCAGAGATTAGTAGGGGTTATAGGCATAGGCTACGAACTGGTGTTACAGTCTGTACAGGCTGCAACTAACATCCATGTGGATGCCTAAGTACTCGGGTCGATTTTGAATAAGCAACCCTGTGTAGAGCTTCATATGAATGTAGCTGGAACAACCAGACCTCGGCTGACCTCTTTGAAACGCAGTTCGACATGAGATTAGCGGATCTGGAGAGGAGGGAGGAGAAGATTACCCTCAAGTTGGACGACCTTGAAAACAGGGAGACGCGCTCCAATCTGAGGTTCCTTGGTGTTCCGGATCGGGAGGGGGAGACGCCCCTCGACTTATTGAAAGTGGTCAAGGTAATCATAAGCAACCTGTTTGATGGTGAAAATACCAGTGAGCCTACAATTGATAGATCCCATAGAGCTGGTGGACGTCCTGGTGGCCCTAGATCTGTCCTGGTGAAATTTCATTACTTTAAGGAGAAAACCAAGATTCTTGAACTGGCAAGCAGGAAATGTCCTTTGGACGGGGACGGTGCTAAAATATCGATCTTTCAAGACTTCTCGGCGCTCACTCTCACGCGTCAGACTTTGTGGACCCCTGACGAGGTGGATGCATTCTAAGGGGGTGAGATATAGGTGGGGCCACCCATTCTCACTCTCTTTTGAGTTTGATGGCTTTAAGTACTAGATGGTTGCGGAGTCTGACACCGATAGAGCGACTGGAGAATTACTGGGGGATTCCACAGCAAAGAAGGCTCTGGATGGAGGGAATAAGGAAAAAAGAGACTGTGATCCTCCCTTGGAGAGTGCAGGGTGTCGCCGTGTCCGAGGTCACAAAGTTTAGGAAAGTGGCTCCCTCTCTGCGAACATCAAGGAGTTCTTCGAACTTAATGACAATGGAGAGGTAGGTGGAGCGGGAGTATGGAAAGCCTTCAAGGCTACAATTCGTGGTGTCCTGATTGGGCTGGGTGCAGCTAGGAAGAGGCTTCGGACTGGGGAAGAGAAATCCCTCAGGGAGAAGATAGAGGAGATACAGCCAGGGGGTATGCTCCGTTCTCAGATGCTTCCTGGTAAATGGGCTGAACTACAGCTTAAAGCAAAACTAGCCTCCCTTATGGTAGGGCAAACTGAAGGCTTCCCATACTCCCGCTCCACCTACCTCTCCATTGTCATTAAGTTCGAAGAACTCCTTGATGTTCGCAGAGAGGGACTGGGAGATCTCCCTATCTTTCAGCAAGAGGTCATTGCATGTCCACCTTTTGTTCGTATGTAAACAAATGTAATAAAACCTTCAGTGACTTGCAAAACAGTGGAGCAAGGAGAACTTTGCTTAGTAATCACTCAGCCAGCAGGAGCAGAAATGAATCGATGCAGCCTGGTCCGGCATCATGTGCCATTAGTTCAGTAAGTTAAGGTCCTACAGCACTGAGTAAACAGACATTTAAACAGCTCTTGCTCTGCAGATTAAAAAAAAAAAGGACCGCCATTGAAGTCGTGCATATCGAATTACTCTCCCCCAAGGTTTAGATTCAAGAACTTAAGTTTATCATGGTCATAGATTGGATCGCCATCCAGTTCTGTTTTATCTTAGAATTCTGGGTTTTCCCACCAATTTGAAACGTGGGGATCTACACATCACAGAATTCAAAGGGGGGAAATTAACTGGATGCCCTTCTGATGCATGTCCACAAACAACTTTAGCTCTGTAGACCAGGCTTGGACTGGCCTTTAGGGCAACAGGCCCATGGGCGAACCAAAAATGCAAAATGCTTGTTTGGGCCAGTTTTCTTGGGTTAAAGTGGGGCCCTTTTTTTGGCCAAAGTGGGCCAGTTTGATGAGTGACTTCACTATGCGGCTAATAGTTTTGACCACTGTTGCTGAATAAATATTCTTTTAAATGTACAATTTGCAACACATTTGATCAAAAATCTCCACCTTGGGTACTATTAAAACAATGTTCCAAAAGGAATGAATTCCCCATTTGCAACTGTGGGCCATTTTTATGTTGGTGCCAGAGACAATTTTATGCCCCAGTCCGACCCTGCTGTAGACTGTGAACAGTGGGACTATCAGTGCTTTCTGCTAGTAAATAAACTGCCCCCCCCACTGTCCTCTGTGTAGATTTGCACATTGGCACTAGAGTTGTTGCTTCACTTGATCCTTCACCTACCTGCCTTCTGCATATGGCACTGGACGCAAGCAGGCAGGACAGATTATACATTCAATATGAAGCATCCAGAGCAATGGGGGTGAAATATTTCTTAGGTCTATTCTCAATTTGTGACATAACCCATGAAAGCATTCCTCCCTCTGATCTCTCATCACAAGGGTCATAATGCACTCAGGCCTGGGGGAAACAGTAATGATGGGGCTGTGGTGAGGTGGTGGTCTAGGGCATATTTGTGCCAATATGTATTTTAACTGTCATTTTCAAAGTTTTTCTTTTTGCCATTATCTTTAAGAAGGTAAATGAACATGTAGTGCAAGAATCAAGAAAGAAATCAACAGCAACAACTGAATGCTGTCCCTTTAGGATTACATGGTCAGTGGTGACTCCGACATCAGACTCGTAATACACCAGGCAGATGGTAAACAATCTATAGTGATTGGATCACCATGCAACCTTTCGGTGTGTCTGTGTTGGCTATGACATTTTGACAAAAGAAACACAATGACATGGGCTTTCAGACCACACAGGAGTGACTTTTCTCCCTTTAATGGGATAAAGAGTTGTCAAAACAAACTTTTTGTTGCAGTGAGGGGTCATGATGCCCATGCCATGTGGTTCCAAAAAAATGCAAGTCGAGGCCAATTTTCAAAGCGATGACCTGTGACTGAGCAGCAAGCTCATTGCTCAAAATGTGCATTATAACACTTCCACTAGTCACTCTTTCATTCAAGGCGATCAACGAGCGCCATGAAAGACCAATTGTGCAGCCGCCTTAGATTCCTGAAGGATCAGCTAAGTATGTGCAGAGACAAGTTTCAAAATGCAACCTTACTACAGCTGGAAGTCCTGCGTATTTTTAAGTTAATTAAAAAGCATTGACTTAATGGTAAATTAAAGAACTTCAAATGCAAAAAGGCAATGTAAAAAAAAAAAAATCTTTTTTTTGCTACAAGTAGTTTCAGTTGGAGCAGTTTCTAATGCCATTCCGTAATTCCGTAAACCACATGTGGCGGACACAAAATCAATATGTTAGCAATAGGAAGAATAAATACAGTGGCAATAAGGAAAAGGATTTACTTTGGGTTGACAGCTTATGTTTTCTAAACATACGACAATGGTGGATTTCCCTGTTTCTATCATCGAATTTACATATAATAAGTCACACCGCGAAATTCACTCATCTCTGTGGGTTTTCCCTGCTGCCATACCAAAGGGTAACATGTCTGATTACTGAACACATTTTGGCCCGCAAGTAAACTAAAGGCTGTAACGTAAAGAGAGAGTGCGTGTGTGTGTAGGCGCACAAGCGCATACTACCATCAGCCTCCATTGATCTGTGGCATGCAGATTATCAAGATGGCAACATGTTCATCTTCACCAGTAGCCAGTTGGGGAGCTAAAAGCCTAAATGACCACTTAAGAAAAGCTATTAAGTTTGCTTTGACAGTCGCAGCAGGGCTCCCGCCCTCCTCCTCTCCACACGTGTGTTTGTGGTGTTTGGGGGAAGCAAGGGGTAGCATTTCAGTGGAAAGTATGTTGAAAAGCCCCATTCTGGCCCTGGGTGCCTGTTTTTGTTTGCGATGATAAATCTGACAATTTATGACCTTTTAAGAAAATATTTGTTAAGATTAGTTAACTTCACCTACAATGCCGTGATAACCATGATATACCGTCATTTGGCAAGAAGGTTATTGTACCGCCATAAAACTAATACAGTGACACCCCTATGGCACACGCACCCATACGATTGGGAGCCCATGTGTATTGAGAACGTTTGAAGTGCAAAGCAAGCTAGGGGAACTGAGGCGCTGCCCCTGGTAATATTGAACTGTGAAAGTCTATGAAAGGCTTGGGGGGAAGGAAGTCATTCCGCTCAGCTCTTGTGAACTGTGAAGCCAAGAGACCTCAGGAGAAAGAAACAATCCCTCACAGTGTCTTCCCTAAGATTGTACACAGTGAAAGCAATCAGACGAAGGACTGCGGAAGGGAGTCATTACCCGGGCACTTTGAGGACATTGAGTTCCTGGACAAGGGAGGCATTCTCCAGGAGCCCAATAGTGAAGCAAAACTATTGTCAATAAGAAATGATTTTTGAGTGGGAACCTTTTCTTTTGCATTGGAACTGAACCCTTACAGAACCACAAACTGGAAATGTGTTTCCCTCGGAAAGGAGACCTGGAGAATGCTTAAGGACATCCAATTTGTAGAAAGGAGAGACATTCTCTTCACAATGGATGTTACCTCACTATATACCAACATCGCCCACGAGGCAGGTCTTGAGGCAGTAGAGAGGCTTCCTCTTCGTTCACCGAATTGTGATGGACAGGGTTTTTGTACTCTCACGACTGAAACTAGTTCTGATGAACAATTTCTTCAGATTTCAAGACAAATACTACTTGCAATTACCTGGCACAAGTATTGGGGTGGCAATGGCCGCAGCATACGCAAATGCCTACATGTTTTATTTAGAGCATGTGTTGACATCACCAAGATGGACACAACATCTACCGGTATTTGTCAGGTATATTGATAACGTCTTTGGAATCTGGTCGGGCCCAGAGGATGAACTACAGAACTTCTTTGACACAATCAACAACATGCATCCACGGATTAAGTTCACTAACACCACCAGTAGAACAAAGTTACATTTTTTGGATGTAGAGGTCTATGTCAAAGACAATAACTTGGTAACAAGGATTTACACCAAGACTACAGATCGCAAAAGCTTACTGTTAGCAACAAGTTTCCATCCTAAACGCACCATTGAGAGTGTACGTTTAAGCCAGTTCCTCCGCTACAAGCAGAATATTTTGGAACTGGAAGAGTTTACAACGCAGTCTTCTGCATTACGAACCAAATTCCATGAGAGGGGCTATAATCCCACCTTCATTTCAGACATTGCGGCAAGAGTTGATACCATCCAGAGAGGCACTCTGCAAACACATAAGCCTCCCAATGATGGACAGCCGCTGGTCTACGTAACACACTCACTCCAGAGCCACAGAATCAAGGGCATCATGAAGAAGAATTGGCAGATGCTGCAGATGGACCCAACACTGCAATCACTGTTCAGGCAACCACCAACATTTGCCTATCGTAATAGTAAAGCCCTAAGAAATAGCCTAGTCAAAGCAGAGATTCAACCCACGAAAACCATCAACAGCAAACAAAGGTACACAACCATGCCACAACTGCCAGCACTGTGGGAACATCATCATAGGCAATACCATCACACAACCACACTCTGGAAAGGCGATTGCACCAAGGCATTCTTGTACCTGTGACTCTAAAAATGTGGTTTACACATTGAAATGCCCCTGTGGATACTACTATGTGGGCATGATGACAAGAAAAGTTAAACTCCGATGGACGGAATACAAGTCTAACATACGCACAACAAACCTTAAATCCCCAGTAACAATGCATTTCCTAGAGACGAGACACAAGGTAGCCCAGTTGAAATGTGTGATCCTGGAAAAGGTGTCTCTGGGTAGTAGAGGTGACCTGAGCAGGAAATTGTTGCAAAGATGTTTTATAGATACACCTTCTGTACTCATAGCAGTCAAGGAAAATGAACTGCAAATCCGACTTAATGTGTTTTATTTGAAATATGTATTCTTCATCAAGCATGTATGTACAGAATTGTTAAGTGTCATCAACCTCGCACATCACCGAATTTGTGCAGTATCGATCCAATGTATTGCAAATAAGGTCCCAGGGATAACATACTGCAGCACAATGTTCTGGGAATACGCTACACTCATGCTAATATTTTCAATATGTCCTGAAACAGCTGTATATTAACATGTGTGATCATGCACGAGTTTATACTGTATGCACAATATAATATCACAATATGTATGTTGAAACTCGGTTGTACACTACGGCTTAGTGTTAACAACCTGAACTTGTGTAGCGTTTACCTTGATTTGTGTGGATATACTGCAAGGCTATATTCTATGGTTTAGGCTATACTTGTGCATATACTATGATTTTGTACTTAGAGCTATGCGTTTGTATCGGCATGTGAGACTGTACATGAGCAGACAGTTCACACATGACATGGGATTGTAGTAGGAGCGCCCCCGCCTCTCATATTCACTTAATGCAGACCATAAACCTTTCAGGCCTATGTACACACCATCAGACATAACTATTGTCTAACTCCTGAATTTCTGCAATTTCGGCTATGCCCTACAAATAGTAGCTGTGGTAGGCAATATACAGAGGACAGAGAACCTACCATCCCATTATATGGGGGATCCAACAGTGAGCTATATAAACCCAACACAAGGACTTACATGCAGTCTTATTTACTGCTATATTTATTCAGCCCGCAGATGGCAACGACGCCACCTTATAGCTTAACTCGGACAAATAAGGGGCACTAAGATGATATTTTTCGGCAGCCTGCCCCTCTCCCTGTCCTCCAATAATTTGCAGATACTGCTCTCAGGCAGCCTGCTCATCGACCCGCCATACTAACTCTTTGCCCTCCGGTGTGATGAGTGGTTCACTACACCAGTAGGTGGATATGTACTTCCATCTACACCACCCGCAGTGGTATGCACGTATATTTGATCTCCAGCCAGCACGGCTGGCACACTGGAACCGTTTGACTATTTTGAGACACGTTACCATGGTAACGTACACACTCCCACTCCAAGATGGTGTCTAGGGGATGAAGTGCGCATGCGCAGAGGTCGCCTAGCGACCATATCAACATGGCGGTCGGCGCCTTCCCTTCCTAGAGGAGACTGGCGCCGGGCAGAGACCGTCGATATTTGAGGTAAGCTCCATTACCATTTCCCTGTGACCGCAGTTACACCAACACACGGATCACGGCTGATGTACGCCTTATAGACCGTTGGGCTGTCTTATATAAAATCATCACAATGGATTCGCTTACTAACAGCATGCCATGATCCTTGCGCATTCTGCCTACCGCGAACACCCAATGAGATACAGGGGACTAGTACGGCAATGTGCACAGTCTGCTTCACGCGTAGCAATCTCACTGAATGAATACTCACACCATTACTAGGTCTTTATCCATGCACTATGGACAAGACCGAGGATTATGAACATTACTAATCCAGCCCGGATCCTTTGCATCTTTCACACTTTATATTACTAAAACTATATGAGTCATATTCATATCTAGAGTCGACTAAGGGTTTTCTATTTATTTTCTAGGTCTAGATAGTTCATTCTAATTTAAGACCTATGGAGAATATTACAGATGCTAAGAATATACTAGCCCGCTGAGCGCTGCAGGAACACCATTCTGACAGTTCCATAGCCGGTCTGGGATTCGATCATTCAGCACCTGCATTCAGTCAGCAGACTACATAAAAGTATCACAACATATCTTCCTCTGAAACTGTATGAAGCTCGAATACATCCCCTAAGATTGGATTAGGGAATGGAGAGTACTGATGGTCAGTTTGACTAAGTTTAACATGACAATTTTGCATTACTATAATTATGACCTACAATTCCCTTTGACACCTTGTCTCAGTGTGTTACCTCACAGGTACACATCGTTACAAGGAAGTGGGACGTGTATAACCAACAATAGGTTCTATTAGCCCTGAAGGATTGATTTTACGAAACGCGTTGGCAATAAAGGCATCTCCATACCAGCCTACTTTATGCGAATGAATATATACACGTTACAGAACCGTGTCCAGAACTATATTAAACCTAACTGTGTGAATTTGGCACACTGTACCAATTAAAAACATTTGTTTCTAAATATGTGTATGGACACCTGTAACAGTTTTTGTACAAAATTGTTTCCTTCGAACATTTGTTTTCCTCTAAATATATTATGAAAACCATTTGACTGTAATTTGTAAGTCTTGTTGATCTTGAACCCAGACATTTTGGGCTTATGTACAGCCCGGACTGAAATAACCTAATGCCTACTCGGGCAACAGGAACTTGTTTATTTATACACCTTCAAGGGAATATTCAATAACCCCATTCGACACAGAGTTTTGAGATAACCCATCCCACTGGGCCATCTCAACACATGGGTTGAATCAAAGACTGGGATTGTCTTATTTTCTTAGGGAGTGCATTGGGGACTACTTGTCAATACATGACAAGTCACGTTTTAGTATGTCTGTTAGGCGTAGCCCCCTCCCCCCCCCAACCTTGCAGGGAGGAATCTGCAGTGATGGGGACCTGAGGAGGCGGCTGCTGGTAGGGTCTGCCTGTCCTCAGGCTGCATTCCATGGACCACCAGGAGAGGTCCGGGTGGAGCGAAGGAGAAACGCTGACAAGTTCAGCTTGAGAGCCCCGCTTCTGATTCCATGAAGCTGCAAAGTGAAACTGTAATGTCCTCATCTTAAGTCTTGTGTGGGGGACCACTCTCATGATCCCCAGTAAATGTTGGTACCACCAGCCAGAGGTGAACTCTCGGCTGAGGAAGTGATTGACGGCCCTCTTGATGGCCCCGATCTTATCCTCCAAGGGAAAAAATCTTTCGGAGCTTGTGTCCCAGATGAGGCCCGGAAAGCTCAGGCTCTGTGTAGTCTGCAGCTGAGACTTCTTGAGGTTGATAGAAAAACCCAGCTTGTGGAGAGTGGTAATGAGAGCAGAGGAAGTGTGATAGACCGCCCCCGGGGAGCTCACCCTAACGACCCAGTCGTCCATTTATGGGTAGACATGGTGGCCCTGAGGAGGGCCACCACTGTATTCATTAGTCTGGTAAATACCCTGGGGGCTGAATTGAGGCCAAAGGGTAAGACTTTGTATTGGAAATGGCAGCCCATGACCCTGAACCGCAGAAAGGATTGATGATGTCGCCGAATGGGGACATGTAGATAAGCGTCCTTCAGATAAAGGGAGCACATCCAGTCTCCCCTGCACAATGTGTCTCCGCTCCGGTGGAGAGGTCCAGCAAAACTTTCAGGCCAGCCTGGTTCTTCTTTCGTATGGCGCAAATCCTGGAGTAGAAGCCCAAGCGTCGACTGGAATGGATCGTTTTCAACAGCGCTCCAAGGTTTGGCTTTGGCCTTGTAATTCCACGCGCTCTTTCCCAGATTCTCTCTTTTGTCTTTTGTTTTCTGGTCTTAATCACATACTCAGTCCTCGGGCGCCATGCTCCTCCCCGACGCATGTTGACGTCTTCGGGCTTCCCTGGGAGGTTGGAACTTCCTCCACAGCATGGCTCTCAACGAGCGATCGAATTTCCCAATCCTTGGGAGTGGAGGGGAGAAGAGGCAGGAATTGGTAAGCTGAACCCGTGGATACTACGGGTAGGATCCAGGGGTCCCTGAACTTCTGATGCCAAAACTGTGCGTGAAGGGCAAGCCTGCCCCCACCAGAGAGACGTGGACCCGAAGGGGCACGTCATGCCATCTTTCCCTTGGAGGAGTGGGACTGAAGAACTAGTTACTCTTACCTTGTAACGTTCTTTCGATGGGATGTTCCTCCGACGTATTCCTTATCTTAGATATAAATCCTTCAGCTTTGCTGGCCTCGGAAAATTTTTTCGCCAGAGGGCGCTGCGCGTCGATGATCGCCGAGTCGATGACCCTCGACGGCCTCCGTGCCGACGTCGACGTCATCCTGCCTATAAAGGCCGCGCGCAGCGTCCGTTGCTCAGTTCCGTTTTGTAGTCCCCAGTAATGTTTTTGGATTAGACTAATCACCTTGAAGGAGCATAGGCTGCAAACCCACAGGAAGTCATACTGCGGGGATGGATGGGAGGGTCGATAAGGAATACGTCGGAGGAACATCCCATCGAAAGAACGTTACAAGGTAAGAGTAACTAGTTCTTCGAAGGGATTGTGTCCTCCGACGTATTCCTTATCTTAGATAGACTCCCATAGCAGTGGTATTGTGACTGGAGGCGGGAGTAATAAAAGTTATGTTACCCTTCCAGAATGGACAGAGTGTAACACAGCCTTGCCGAATCTAGTTTCTTGACTAGAGGAGGAATCCAGGCTATAGAATTTGGTAAATGTATGTGCGGACGACCATGTGGCAGCCGCACATATATCTCGAATTGGCACCCCTCTTTGAAGGGCTGAGGATGTTGCGATACCCCTGGTAGAATGAGCCCTTAGATTTTGAGGAGGCTCCTTTCCTGCCAATTTGTAGCACTCCAGAATGGCTAAAATAATCCATCTGGAGATGGTTTGTTTTGTTATTGGAAGGCCCAACTTATGTCCTGCATAACCTACAAAGAGTTGGTCTGCTTGTCTGATCTTAGCCAATCTGCTGATATAGAAGCTCAAGGCTCGCTTAGGGTCCAGCCTGTGCAGTCTCTCTTCCTCCTTCCCCGGATGAGGAGGAGGGTAGAAAGAAGGTAATATAATCTTCTGAGTGATGTGAAACTCCGAGACTACCTTCGGGAGGAAGTTAGGCTTCACCTGAAGAACAACTTTGTCCTTGTAAAAGATTGTATGTGGAGGTTTACACGATAAGGCTTGCAACTCGCTAACCCTTCTAGCAGATGTCAATGCTATTAGCAAAACAGTTTTGAGGGTGAGAAGCTTCAATGAACAAGAGTGTAGTGGTTCAAAAGGGGCACCCTTTAGGAAGTTTAAAATTAGGTTTAAATCCCATAAGGGAACTTGAAAAGGTTTCGGGGGATAAACATTAGTTAATCCTTTTAGGTATTGTATTACCAATGGAATTTTGAAGTATGAAGGCTCCTCTGCAGTGCGCTTAAAGATTGATAGCGCTGCGAGATAGCCCTTAATTGTGCCAACCTGTAGGCCTGAATTAGCCAGGTAAAGTAAGAATGACAACACCATAGGTGTACCACAAGAAAAGGGTTCAATATTCTTTTCTCTGCACCAGCTGCAAAATTTGTTCCAACGGCAGCGGTATAGAGTTTTAGTTGCCGGCCTTCTGGCCGAAAGCAACACCTCCATAACATCATCCGGAAGGTCCCAATCCTTGTACCTCAACCTTTCAGACACCAAGCGTGAAGGTTGAGGGTCTTGATGGCTGGATGGAGAACCTGACCTTCCTTCTGCGAGAGAAGATCCTCTCTGTATGGCAGTCGAATTGGAGGGCAGATGGACATGTCTAGAAGGTCCGGGTACCACGTTCTCCTGGCCCAATCCGGGGCAATTAGGATCATGGTCTTCCGAAACCTTCTCAACCTCCTGATCATTTGAGGAATGACAGGGACCGGAGGGAACGCGTACAGAAGTGGGAACTCCCAGTCCACTACGAACGCATCTCCTAGAGCTCCTCTCGGGGGAAATTCCCTTGAGCAAAATCTGTCGCACTTCCTGTTGATACTGGTGGCGAACAGATCCACTTGAGGGGTTCCCCAAAGGGCGAAGATCTCTTGAAGGACTTCCTGAGCTATCTCCCACTCGTGAGAGACTGTGCTCTGCCTGCTCAGAGCGTCCGCTGTCAAGTTCTTCTCTCCGGCTAGGTGAATTGCCGATAGAGAGATTCCTTCCTGAATTGCCCAAAACCAGAGCTGCATCGCCTCTCTGCACAGTGGTAGTGAGCCTACGCCTCCTCTTTTGTTGAGGTAGTGCATGGCCACTGTATTGTCCGTCATTATTAGGACGTTTCTTCCCCGTACAGACGGCAGAAAAGCCTTCAGCGCTAGTCTGATGGCTCTCAGCTCCAACAGGTTGATATGTAGTCTGGACTCCGATGGAGACCAACGACCGCTGATGGTCAAGTCGTTGGCGTGAGCTCCCCACCCCGTGAGTGAGGCATCCGTGACTACTGTTATCTCCGGCCATGGTTGCCAAAACATTTCTCCTTTCAGGATGTTCTCCCGACAGGCCCACCACTGAAGGTCTCGGGCTACTTTGACCGGGATCCGAAGGAGATCTGTCATCCTTCCTGAGAACTGTGACCACTGAGTTCTCAGTGCCCACTGGAGGGATCTCATTCTCAGGCGAGCCTCCGGCACGAGGAATATGCAGGATGCCATGAGGCCTAGCAACCTCAGAAAGTCGTAGGCTGGGAGATATTGGGCATTCTGAAATCTGATGACCATCTGCAGAATATCTCGAGCCCTCACCTCTGGTGGCAAGGCTTTTCCCAGGGAAGTGTCCAGGACTGCTCCAATGAATTGGAGTCTCTGTGATGGTATCATCTGTGACTTCTTTAAATTGAGGGAGAAGCCCAGCTTGTGAAGGAAGTGGCAAACATAATCTAGTTGTCTCTGAGCCTGTTCCGAAGATACAGCTCTGATCAACCAATCGTCTAGGTAAGGGTAGACATGAATCCCTTCCCTCCTTAGACTTGCAGCCACAACCGACATTAGCTTGGTAAAGACCCTCGGGGCGGAGGTTAGCCCAAATGGCAGAACTCGAAATTGATAATGAGAGCTGCCAATTGCGAACCTCAGGTATCTCCTGTGCCTGGGATGGATCGGCACATGGAAATAAGCGTCCTGGAGGTCTAGAGATACCAACCAGTCCTGAAGCTGGAGGGCCTGAAGGATCTGAGAGAGAGTCACCATCTTGAACTTGTCCTTTCGGAGGAATTTGTTCAATTCCCGTAAGTCTAAGATGGGTCTCAGTCCTCCGTCCTTCTTCGGTATTATGAAGTAGGGGGAGTACCAACCCTTGTTCCTTTCCGCTACAGGTACCAGTTCTATGGCACCTTTCTCTAGCAGGTCTAAAACCTCCTGCAAGAGGAGCGGATCTGGAAGCTTCAAAGGGTTGTTCCCCGGTGGATGACTCTGAGGGATATGTAGGAAGGGCAGGCAGTAACCTTGGGCCACTGTCTCCAGAGCCCAAGCATCTGACGTAATAGCCTGCCATTCCGTCAGATGGTGAGTTAACCTGCCCCCTACTGGTGTTCTGTGAGGGGAGACCTCAGAGTGGTTTTGAAGCGGCTGATGCAGTTGCCGAAGGTAAAGTGGCTCCTGCTCCTGCGGGTGCGGCTTTCTTTCCCCTACCCCGTCCACCACGGGTAAATCTTCCTTGGCCTCTTTGAGCCGGTCGTCCCCTGCCCCTTCCATATGAGGAATAGTAACGAAAGGACCGTCCTCTCCACGATGATCCCGAAGGACGAAAGGTATTCTGACGGATAGCAGCTCCCAATGACTTGGCTGCTGCCTTGGACGTTTGCAGTTTCTCCAAACTGTCATCCGCCTTCTTTCCAAAGAGGGTAGAACCGTCAAAGGGCATATTCAAAAGCCTGGTCTGCACGTCAGAGGCAAAACCAGACTTCCTCAACCACGCATGCCTGCGGATTGTGGTACTTGCCGCCATGGCCCTGCTGATACTGTCAGCAGAATCTAGGCCAGTTTGTAGGGTCTCGCACATCGCATCTTTACCATCCCTGATGATGTTTAAAAATGCGTCCCTTTCCTCTCCTTCTTGGAGGCAGTCAGCCGCTGATGAAGCGCACTCCCAAAGGGTGTGGCTGAACCTAGCGAGCGTACAGGTCGCGTTAATAGACTTTAACGCCATGCTACAGGCAGAAAAAACCTTCTTAGCCATGGCATCATACTTTTTGTCATCCCTATCCTGCGGAGCAGTGGGGTATGCAGATGTGCTGCCTGATGAGGTTGCAGCCTGTACAACCAAGCTCTCAGGAGTAGGGTGTTTTGACAAATATTCAGGGTCAGAACTAGCCACCCTGTATTTTGTTGACAGTTTTTTATTTACTGCCGGGATAATTTCTGGCGTTTCCCAGTTTGTCAAAATCCTTCTCTGTAGAGCAGAGTGAAATGGAACCACAGGATCCTCCTGTGGGCCCTTGTCCAGTATGTCAGTGAGGTCATCCTGCTGAAAGGCAGGAGAAGGTGCAGACCAACCCATAAATTCTATGATTCTAGACATCAGAGCTCTATATGGAGTCTCCGCATGTTCTCCTGGGTCTGGTTTGATAAATTCTGCTTCAGGAGAAGTGTCCAAGCCACTAGCTTCCTGAAGTGCATCCTGAAGATTTTTTAATCTTCCTTCCTCAGAGGCGAAAGTCTCTGGCTCTGGTGATGTGGTCCTCTGTAAATCAATATCTTGGTCTGAATCCTCCCTTTCCTCAAAAATCGAGGTTAAAGGGGGATACATTGGTTTTTGGAATGGTATAAACCCCATTTCCAATGCAGAAGGAGCCATCATCACAGGCCTTGAAAACGTCGATGTCGTCGACACCGACGTGAAAGTACTCGAAGGCGCCGTGAAAAGCGTCGAGAAATGTGTACTAGGCCTCGAAGAACTCGAAAGGATCGGAGTCCTGCTCGAGAACGACGTCGACGTTCTCGGCGTCGAGTCGGAGGTCTTTTGTCTAACCGTTGGCTGTGGAGTAGCCGTGGTTCTTTCCTTCACCGGCGTCGATATCGGCGTCGACGTCGGCGTCGACTCGATCGACTGATGCGCCGATGAATCCTTCGACAACGGCGTCGATGGCGCCGACCTCTGTTTCGAAGGAGTTTTCGACGATGGCGTCGATGATGCTTTATCTCCCGATGGCTCGAGGCGCTTTCGGGTTGACTTTTCCGCCGGGTACTGCGACTCGCGGCGTTTAGATTTTTTGGGTTTTTTACCCGGGGTATCACCCTCAGCTGTCTTCGAGGGGGACGAGGCCGCTTTCTCGAAGACGCTTAGCATCTTTTTCCTGAATTCCTCCCACTCAGCTTGCGAGCTGCGTTTTGTGGGGCAATGAACTCTCTCAGGAGAACTCGACGAAGATGACGAAGGGGATCTCCTACGTCTCTTCTTCGAGTGTCTCGATGTCGACGAGTGGTGGGAGCCACTTCGTGATCTAGATCGAGAGTGTTTTTTATGGTGAGGAGACGAACGTCTCGACTCTACCGAAGAAGCTTTCGAGGAAGTTAAAGTTGACCTACCTCTCTCGAGCTTCCCCCTACGCTCCTTCAAGGCTTTCGCCGTCATGGAAAGGCATTCCTCACACTCCGAACTCTGGTGCGTGATTCCCAGACACCACAAACAGACCCTGTGAGGGTCCGTCAACGACATTTTCTTCCCGCAGTCTCGGCACTTTTTGAAACCGGACCGAGGGGTCGTCGGGTCGGAGGAGGATGCCATCGATATCGAGGTAAATAGTAGTTATTATATACGTTATCTTGACGAGAACTGAGCAACGGTGTTCCGAGGCACAACGAAGCGCGGAAAAACGGAACTGAGCAACGGACGCTGCGCGCGGCCTTTATAGGCAGGATGACGTCGACGTCGGCACGGAGGCCGTCGAGGGTCATCGACTCGGCGATCATCGACGCGCAGCGCCCTCTGGCGAAAAAATTTTCCGAGGCCAGCAAAGCTGAAGGATTTATATCTAAGATAAGGAATACGTCGGAGGACACAATCCCTTCGAAAGAAGCCCTTGCTCCCCCCTTTTTGGTGTTTGCACGGGTGCTGACTCGGAGAATGGTCAGGTTGTCTAGACCCCTGTTCTTGGAAGCCCCAGAAGCCTCTGAACGCCTGCCCCTTATCAGAGCGCTGACATGACTGGGTGTATGCCTTGGGCGTGGCCTTTGTAAGGATAAAGACTTCACAGTTTGGGAACTGTTCTTTACAAGGCCAAAGCCAAACCCAGGAGCGCTGGTGAAAGCGAGCCGTTCCAGTCAACGCGGAGAAGGGGACTGAGGAGTGGCGCCGGTGAGCAGAGTCAGCGGAGCGCATGCTCCCAGGGCCACGCCTCTAAATTTAAAGGGGAAGAAGATTTTTTCTTGTGAAAAAGGTTCCGTCTGCCGTCCCTAGTGAGGGACGTCCATACAGTATGGAGGAAAGGGGACAGCACTTAAGATTAAGTCTTCACAATCTTCGTACAGAGTTTCTTGGGAAAAATACAATTATCCTTGGTATGGTTTTGGCTTTCCCCTTGATTAAAAAAAAAAAAGGTTTCTTATTTAACTTTTCTCAGGTTTTGTTTCAAGAAAGCTTGGCGGGGGCCGTCATCCGCGGCGGCTGTGCACCTTTGGGGTCGCCGGCGGCCGTGCCCGCCGTGCTGCCGCTGTTCAGTCTCCGACACCTAAGTCTCCCCCTGGCCTTGCGGAGCTGTGCATTGGGGCCGGGCTGCTGCGTGCCCTCCGAGTGGAGCTGGCGCCTCGCCTTTGACATAGTCCCTGGGTGGAGGAGATGCTTGGACTGGCGTGCCCCACTCTATTTGACGCCTTCTGTGCGGACGGGCCTTCAGCCCGCAACGTGACCTCACCTGGAGCTGCTGGCGACCTGCGGATCATCGGCGGACCCTCGTCCCGACCCGGAACATCTCAGTGGACTGGCCTGACCGCCGCGGCAGCCCGCCTGGCGCCCCTGCTCAGGTGAGTGCCATAGGGACAAGCGCGTGCGACCTGGGTGAGGCCCCTCAGAACCCTGGTCAGGCGCTGTGTCGCAGCAGTCGACTCTCTGACCTCCACCTGCTGGCGTGCCTTATTGTTGGAGAGGAGGACCGGGCACGCCCGCCCTAACACCCGTGAGAACACGTGGTAATGGCTGCACGCCTGGGAGCGTGTCCCTGATCCTGCCCCTGCTGGTAAATGCTACGACATCCGCCAGGCCTTAGGATTGCTGCGTGATCCATGACTGCTTGCAGCGGCCCTGGGTGCAGACACAATCTCTAACTGCTACAACCATCCTACTCAGTCCGGTTGCGGATGGGGGCAACATGCTCATCATCCTGCCCAGCGGTCCCACAAGCTGCAGGCGCATTATCTGGATGTACCCAATTGTTTTGTGCTGCATGTGCTCCTTCTGGTCCACCTGAACGCCCTATCCCATTCATATACTGCAATCAGCCTGTACTCTCCACTGCTACATTTCAACCAGCAATGGGCCCTAAATAAGGGATAGCATACCCATGCACATTACTCATAACCTGCTCCGCTGTGGATGTGGACGTCCCCATCACTTTCATATCATCCATACTCCCATGTGATTCCTGACATCGACTCTTGTGTCACTTATGTCAGAACGACTTGCCTCATCTTTACCTCTGTCCACCCCGGGGTCCACTAGCCACATCAGCCCTTCTGTTAAGTTGAAGCTCCTGCTTGCACATTGTCTGGCCTACTCTGGATACTGTCTGACCCCGAATTCGCTGGGTCTCCATCTCGGTCTCTCATCGCCCCCTGTCACGTTAGCTGGATATCGTTTCCCCGGCCTGGACTGCTTGTCTCACACCACTGACAGACACCACTACTCTAGGCACAACCCCGTTCTTAGATACATTGAAATGTCGAACAGATCTCGCAGTGCTCACAAAGTGGGGGCCATGGATAAATTCGCTAAAGTAGCATCTAGACCAGAATCGGGCTATACATCCTCTAACCAGCAATAACCTGACTCACACCCAAGTACTCCGACTCCGGACCTCGCTGCAATGATGGAATCTATGGCTAAAAACAACGCCTCTTTCCTTGAAAAGTTGGATGACATAAATGCCAATGTCACATCACTTAAGTCTCAGCTCGATCTAGCCGGGACTCGGATCAGTGAGGCGGAGTACAGAATTGGAGCTAATGAGGACAGTCTGCATGCCCTCCAGGACACAGTTGCCTACATTACCTGCGTCATGAAGACCGTAAAAGCGAAATGCGACTCAAGGTCGCGCAGAAACATACGCATCATCAGGGTCCTGGAAAATGCCCTCAAGGGCCGTATGGAGATGACCCCGACTTGTCCCACTTCGTCACTGTTGAGCGTGCCCATCGCGCCCTTTCACCACAACCTAAACCTGGCGAATTCCCCAGACCCGTCATTGCTAGAATTCTCAAATATAGAGACCGGGACCTCATCCTCCGCTTGTCGTGAGAAAAGGGTGAACTACGCCTCGGCTCCCAGACAATCAGGATCTTCCCCGACTTCTCTGTGGGAGTGCAGCAGGAGAGGCGCCAGTTTCTTGGTGTGAAAAAGCTACTACAGATACATGCTAGGACATACAAGCCGGGATATACTCTAGAACAGCGAAATGCCAACTAAAATTATGTCCTAGAATATCCAGGGGTTGAGTTACCTAAGAATACGATTGAAAGACACCCCAAGATTATATCCCTATACGCTGATGATGTGTTATTATACATCAGAGACCCTGCCACCCAACTTGATCCCGTATTACGCGATATCACACGAGTGGGTACCTTTTTCGGGATTTATAATTAACTACTCCAAGTGCGAGATTTTCCGACTCACCAACACTACTCAACAACCCACCACGGAATATCCACTTCACTGGTCTCCTGGCAGAATCGGGTATCTGGGAGTCCGGATGTCTCTATCCAAGACCACCCTGCTAGCAGACAACTACCTGGCTGTAACACAGCTCGCCAAATCGAAAATGGCACGGTGGTGCTCTCTCCCATTGTCACTCGCTGGGAAGCTCTCCCTCGTTTAGATGGTTTTGGTCCCCAAGTTGCTCTACATCTTTAGTAACGTACCATCTGGCCCGGGAAAACATACTTCACAAGACTACATCAATCTTGTGCACAGTTTCTATGGAACTCTGGTGCGGTGCTGTCATGATGCCTGCCCCAGGAAGACCAGACCAGGCCCAGCAGCCCCGGAAGTAGGCATCATGCCACTTGGAGCATGCCCAAAAGCCCCAGTTAGGGGCTGTTTGGGTACAGTCCTGGCACCTATGGCGCCAGGCTCATAAAGGTAAAGTCAGCCTGGCGCCATGGGCGCCAGGCTCATTATTGATAACTTACCTGAAGCAGACCATGCTGCATACTCACCTGAGGCAGACCATGCTGCTTGAAGACTCAAGCCAAATGAGGCTTAGGAGGGACTATTTTACTGAAGGGACTATTTGTTACTTGGGTGGGGCTGTGGAAGAACACTTACCTGGATCTTCTTCCAAGGCTATTTAAACCACGCCCGGACAGCCACACGTGCTTCGCGTTATTCTGCTTGCTGCAGCGTAACGCTCACTGTGTTTTCAGCAGCTCCAGTCTTCAGCCACACCCGCTTCAGTCCTGGGACTCCTGAAACAAGAAGACAAAAAGGATAAAGGTTAGAACAGGAGTTTTAACTTGAATCCTTACCTGGATCCTGATCCATTTTGCCACAGAACTGAAAGACGGAAGTCTTTGAAGCATCGCTTCGCATTCCTACGGTGCCGCGCTGAACTCACCTGCTTGGCGGTACTTCAGCATTCCATCACGCTCTCTCCATCTCGCGGCCACCCTCCGACACCTAAGGAGACATAGACAGCAAGGTGAGCAAGGGGACTCTCTAAGGCCTTACAAGCTACCCCCAAGGACTTACCTGATTTACCACGGGAGGTACTCACCTCATTTCGGGTCGGCACAGTCAACTCTGCTTCATCGCCGTACCTAAGGGGAGAAAGCAAGGACAATACCAGTTACCCCCCACAAAACTTACCTGATTTACCACGGGGGTCTCACCTCATCTCGGGTCGGCACAGTCAACTCTGCTTCATCGCCGTACCCCGGCCCCTAAGGGGAAAACCACAATAGACTTACCTGAATCTTACCGAGTGCCATTTGGAAATCTTCAAGTGGATTAATCGGCAACTTGCAAGGAATCGGACAGAGTGAAGAGCAGACATTTGAACTCTTATGAATAATTGGACTTTAGAGTCAATACTGGAACTTACCAATTCCTCTATGCCAGTGAAGTAACTGGTCATCAACGCGCCCCTGCGGTCGACGCAGGATGGAGAGCTCATCCTTCCGAACCATCAGGTGAGACTAAGGAGGGGACATCAAGAGTGATCAGTGGGAAGACAACGTGAGTGGGGAAGGTGGGTTGATACTCAATTCCACGGGTGGTTAATTCCTCTTCTCCTTTGCAGAAGAATATTCTTGCGAGCCAGACAAACTAGACTGAGCGGGCCAGTCCAGTCAGTCATTTCGGCGCTACACGTCACGCTGGTGGAAGTAACAGCGGCCCAGTTCTGGTCGACGCCCCCGTGGGAACCAGGTGAGCTTAACAGGTGCGTAATAAATGGTCAGATATCGCGCTTCCATAAAAGAGGGGGGGATTCACAGCCCCTGACCTAACATTGTACTGGATAGCCGCACAGGACCAATACGCCACTTACTGGTATCCTAGCTCTCTGACTCGCACGCACATTAAGCTGGAAATCCGGGCGGCAGCTGGAGTCAATATGATGACTCTTATACTACATCAACATTATGTGCCAGATTCCCCCATTGACCCAATTGGAACTACCCTGCTTGCCTGGGACCGGCTACTGAATGTGGCGGCAGAATCCTACCTCTATTACAAATGGCTCCCTGTGTGGGGGTTCCCCGGGCTGGAGTCTACACACAACACGTCCTTGGCTCGACACTGGGAGACTCCAGGCTATCAAGCATTAACAGATTTCTATCCCGATGGGGGGTTCATTGATCCACAGACATGGAAGCAGGGCCATTCTGGGTCTCGCGCTTGAGATGCTGCAATACTAAAGGATTCCTGCTGCATTCCATGCTAGATGGCCCACATTCCCTGATGAGCCCTCCGACACTCCAGATGTTGCATACATTGCTAACTCGAGCGGTGCCCGCGGCTTAGTCTCCTCCTTATATAAAATGCTATTGGTGGGCACCCCGGCCCAACCTTCCAAGGCGCGCTCCGAGTGGGCGGAAAAACTGGGTCTTGAGGTCACTGACCAATTATGGAAAAAGAAGTGCTCGCACACACTAATAGAGTATCTCTTAATTTTTGTAATCGAGTCAATCAGTATAAATCACTGAACAGGTTGTATTACACTCCTCTTAAAATCTCCAAGTTTGCCCACACCAACACACATTCCTGCGCTCGCTGAAAGGCGGAGAACGCAGATCATCTACACATGTTCTGGACATGTCATAAACTGGGAGGTTTCTGGGATGGAATCCTGAGGGCACTCGCTGATATCAAAAGTACTGCGATTGAGCCTAATACACTGGGAGTGTTGTTGGGAGTATGGAATACTGATGATACTCGACGCATGGCTACATTCCTAAATTTAAGCTGCATGGTAGCCAAGAAGTGTGTACTTCAAAGTTGGAAGAGTACCACCCCCCACCCCTGACCTTTCAGAAGTGGCTCAATGCACATACCTTGTCCCGGAATTGCGAAGAAGAATACCTAACTATGCTCCCAGCGCACTCTCGCCCCAAGAACATAAGGTCTGAATTCAACAGTTACTTTAACAGTCAAGAGGAGTGCGCATCTGAAAGAGACTCACCCCCAGCCCGCAGTGAAGGTCTCCAATGCCACAGCACCTCATAATTGACTATCCCTTTATTTGTTGATGTACTATTCTCCCAGTAGACACATTGCGTCCTTCGTGTGTATTGATTGTTTTGATTGCTCTGACATGTGTTTATTGTAAACCTCTGCCAATAAAAAAAATAAAAAATAAAAATAAAAAGAATTCAAATCCCATCAAGATTACTTTACGAGACACATTTCCGTATCCCACCTTTGTGGAACTGGGACTCCCCAAAGTCCTGCGACTCTTTGGTAGGTGTTTTGGTTCTCAATCACAGTATTAAACTTAAGCTGACATGCCCGCTCTGGTATTGCAGGTTCCCGTTACCTTATGCGTTTTGCTAGCCTTGCTGCAGAGCATGCATCTTACTTTCAGTCTACATGTGAAAGGAAGTATGCCCGCCAATCTTTATTCGTTCCGCGTATGTTTGTTGGCTTTCCGAGGCTTGACATACAGTGTTCCTATCGCTTTCACTGTTTTTTTTTTACTTGTTGTTTTAAGTTTCGTTAAACTTTTACAACATTCCTTTAAATTATGACATTTTCAACAGTAAACATTGTTTTTTGATTTTTCAAACAATTTCCATTTACAAACATGTTTCAAATAGATTAATATTGCATACATTTCACCATAACTACATTAAAGGAAGAGAAAAGAAATACTAAAATAGACATAACTCTAAAACCATAACATTCTTTTGTTTCCAAAATCATTTCTTAATGTTAACTGAAAATTATGAAACAAGTATCTGAGTGGTACATAATAAATCATATATCCTTCAACCTTAGAATAGACACTAGAATACTGCAACTTGAGTGTTTGAATGCAAATTAATCTCCATCTATATTGTTCTAACAATCAGGTTTTAGATGTTCATAACAATCAGCTTCATTACTGTTAAGAAAAAGAATAGGTCTGCAAATGAGAGTCTAAATTCCCATGCACCATATCTATAAGCGCACATAATAGCGTAAAAGCGTATTAAAGGATTTCATAATGCATCTCCTTAATCCACGGAAGATAACATGGCAGACACTCCTTCATGGTACCGTTACATGAACCAGAAGTGAATATTAACTTTGCAATATAGTACAGAGCAATTTGCTACAGAAAATCCTATTGTATTTATATTTGTCCTAAACAATCAAAAGCACAATAGATTGTATTCTAACTAGTACAGGAGAGAATCCGACAAAGATCGACATGGTTTTAGATTCCTCCTCGGTATAAATAATAGCCAATAGGCGAGTTAGAGACAACACTAAGTTTGTACTCGACCCCCACATACAGCGTGACCAAAACAATTCCCGTCCAAAAACTGATTCACCAATGTTAGCAGTAAACAAAATGTTAATTCTGTGTTGTGAAAAAGTTACAGTACATGGTTAGATGTTTTAAAGTTTCTTTTTCAGTACTGTTCCCACAGAATCAACACATCCCATGATTGTGATTCAATGTGCCTTTCAACCAATGTTGCGTTTGCTCATTGGAATGAAGCTGATTCAGCTTAAAGTAAAGGAATAAATCAAGTACCTTGCCACTAGGGAATAATGTTAAATATTTATGGCGTTTAGATGGAAAACAAGCTATTTCTCTATAGAGTTTGTATTTGCACACAGCCTCTATAATTAAAAGCCAGACATGTTCAAAGAGTCTTTTTTTTACATATAGAGGTCTTTTCAGCAAATCATTAGATTTTAAGTTAATACTGTCTAGCAGTGCAATCATCTTAGCATGATATTTCTTAATGGAGTAGAACAAGTTACTTACCAACTGGTAACGTTCTTTCGACTGGATGTTGCTCCAACATATTCCACATCTTTGACATGTAGTGTCCACAGCTGTGCTACTTCGGAAATTATTTGGCAGAGGGCGCCCTGCATCGATGGCATCGGGTCGATGTCCCTCGAAGGCTTCCGTCAAGGGCTACGTCACCGGGTGTTATAAATGGGACGCATGGCACCCGTAGCCTCAGTTTATGTATTTTCCTCCATAACGTGTGACATGCTCACACACAATGCCTGCTTGACTGCACATAGCCTTGAGGGAACGCAAGCTGCAATAGCATAGGAAATTCTCAAGAGGGGCAGGCCGGAGGGTGATGTGGAATACGTTGGAGGCACATCCAGTCAAAAGAACGTTACCAGTTGGTAAGTAACTTGTTCTTTGAATGGATTGTGTCCTCCAACGTATTATACTTCTATGAGACTCCCAAAGCAGTACCAGAAAATGGAGGAAGGAGAAGAATTTAAAATACCCAATCAGATGGCAGAAGAAAGAGCCACTTTACCAAAGGCCATATCTTGACCATGGAGCGTATCCATGGAGTAACGTTTGACAAAGGTGTGGATAGAAGCCCATGTCGCTGCGTCACAAATATTCCTTATAGGAACTCCCCGCTGCAGGGCTGTGGAAGAAGCCAAGCCACTAGTGGAATGAGCTTGCCACCCTTCAGGAGGGTCCTTGCTCACCAATCTGTAACATTCAGTAATGGTGAGGATAATCCACCTGGACAAGGTCTGCTTGGTAACAGCCTGGCCCAATCCGTGTACAGCATACCACACAAAGAGTTGATTGTCCACTCTGACCCTGGACATCCTAGAAATATAAAAGCTCAGAGCTATCCTAGGGTCTAATTTAGGGAGGCGCTCCTCTTCCTTACCAGGATGAGGAGGGTAGAAAGCAGGAAGTACCACTTCCTGGCTCAGATGAAACTCAGACACTACCTTAGGTAGAAAGGATGGACGTACCGTACCCTCAGTGCAACCCTATCCTTGTGGAACACAGTAAAGGGTGGCTTAGATGAAAGTGCCTGCAATTCACTCACTCTGCGAGCGGATGTAACCGCAACCAAGAACACTGTCTTGAAAGACAACAGTCTCAAAGGACAAGAGGGCAAAGGCTCAAATGGAGGGCCCATCAAGAATTTCAAGACCAAATTCAGATCCCAAACCGGCACCTGAAACGGGGACTGCGGGAACACATTAGTGAGTCCCTTTACAAATTGGGAAATCAATGGAATCTTAAAGTAAGAACATTCTTCAGATGAGCACTTGAAGATAGACAGCGCCCTCAGGTAACCTTTAATGGTACTTACCGATTTGGATGAATCGGCACATGAAAGTAAGCATCCTGTAGGTCCAGAGACACCAGCCAATCCTGAAGTCAAAGAGCCTGGAGGACTTGAGAAAGAGTGACCATCTTGAACTGGTCCTTCCTGAGAAGTTTGTTCAACCAACGCAAGTCCAAAATGGGTCTCAAACCCCTGTCTTTCTTTGGAATCAAAAAATATGGGGAATACCATCCCTTGTTCCTCTGCGCTACAGGCACCAGTTCTATAGCACCTTTCTCCAGCAAGGTCAAGATCTCCTGCACAAAGAGCGGATCTGGAAGCTTCAAAGATAGATTCCCCAGTTGACTGTCATGAGGCCGTGTGAGGAAGGGAAGGCAGTAGACTTGGGCTATCGTTTCCAGAACCCACGCATCCAAAGTAATAGCTCAACATTCTTCGAGATGCTGAGACAGTCTGCCCCCAACCGGTGAACATTGGAACATGGCCTCAGTTGATTTGGAGCAGCTGCGGCAGCGCCTGAAGGCAAAGAGGCAGCTGCCTGAGCAGCTTTTGCACCCCTATTTCCCCCACCACCACAGGTACTTTTACCTTGACCCCTTTTTGACTGACGGCTCCTCTCGTCCTACCAAAATAGCAGTAGAAACAAAAGGAACCCTCCCACCCCCGCCACTGCTGTCCCCTAGGAAGCAAAGGCGGAGGTTGACGCACAGTTGTGCTCAAAGACTTAGCAGCAGCTTTTGAGGTCTGTAAACTCTCAAGGCTTTCGTCAGCCTAGCTGCCAAACAAATGCACGCCATCAAAGGGCATGTTCAAAAGACGGCTATGCACATCCGGAGCAAAACCCGACTTCCGCAACCACGGAAATCTGTGTATAACGGTGCTCGCAGCCAAGGACCGGCTCACGCTGTCGGCCGTATCCAATCGCGACTGAAGGGATTCACACATGGCATCCTTGCCATCTTGTACGAGAGCAATGAACCCATCCCATTCTTCCCATTTCTTCCCGTTCTGGAATAAGCTCAGCCGATAGAGAAACAATGAAAATCTTGCCAAGGCACAAGTGGAGTTGGCAGACTTCAGTGCCATACTCCCCGCAGAAAACACCTTGCGTGCCAAACCATCAAAGCGTTTGTCGTCCCCATAGGAGGGATGGTAGGGTACACCGCCTGCCTCGAGGTGGCCGTAGCCGCCTGAACCACCAAACTCTCGGGAGTGGGTTGAGAGGAAAGGTAGCTGGGGTCGCTACTGGAAGGGCAGTATTTTTTACTTAACGATTTGTTAACCGCCAGAAGAGATTCCGGTGACTGCCAGGCAGCCGCCACCCATTTCTGCACTGCAAAGTCAAATGGAAAGGTAACACTGGGTCAGAGGAGGGACCTTGATCCAAAATATCAGTTAAATCAACCTGAGCAAAAACTTCCGGAGGACTAGACCAACCAAGATACTCAGTGACCCTAGCCATCAGACTCCTATAGGATGACTCTGCATGAGCCCCAGGCTCAGGCCTGCGAAACTTCACTTCCAGAGAAGTGTCAAAGCCATTGGCATCATGAAGATATGGCCGTAACTCTTCCAACTGACTGTCCCCGGACCAGACAGGAGCCACATCAGGCACAACAGGGTCAAATTCCAAATCTGACCTTTCCTCATCCTCATAGATATCATCCAGAGGGAGAAAAAACTCTTGCCTCGGGACAGAAGAGGGTCTGGAATCCTTAACAGGCATCACAGACTTGGAAGTACCCTTCCTTGGAGGATCCACAGTACCAGGGACCTCCATCGGCAAATTCCAGCCAAAAGGCCCCGAAGGTGTCGAGAGCGCAGACGGCTTCGGCATTGAGGGCGTCGACGGCTTCGGCGTCAACAAAGGCGCTGAGGCCTGGTGTGAAGGCAAAGCTTCGACATCTGTATCAGACGGACACGGCGCCAACAGAGTCGACGCAACCTCGAGCCCTTGCCAGATTGCTGCGGTTTCGCCGACGACGAAGCCCGAGATCTGGAAGCAGCACGTCTCTGCTGATCAGCCTGAATCTTGTCCGAACAGGACCTTGAAGGTTCCCCGGTTAGAATCGCGCTGAGGACCCGAGCCCGAAGGCGCACGAGCCACGGACCGAGACTGTTACCTGGAAAATCACCAGCATCTGCTCCCTGAAGGCTGCCCACCTCCTCTTGAGTCGAGGACTTAGTGGGACAAGCCACTTTCCTCGCGGCACCATCCTCCGAGGAGGACGGGGAAGGCGACCAGTGACAGCGCTTCCGAGAATGGTGTGAACCACTCTGGGACAGAGATTCCCAGGGACTCCTTCCGACACGGAGAGTCGCCCCTCGAATCGTTGGTGGACATCCCCTTAGCAGCTTTATTAGACTTACTGGGTTTAGAACCCCTACCTACCTGTAACTTCCCCTTACGCTCCTGCAAGGCCTTAGCAGTCAGCGACTGGCATTTGGAACAGTCGTCGGTGTCATGACTCTCACCCAAACACCACAAACAAATGAGATGCAGGTCCGTAATTGACATCTTAGACTTGCAGTCCCAGCAAGTCTTGAAGCCAGACCAGGAAGTCGGAGGGGTCGAAGAAGAAGACATATTCACGAGGAATACACGAGGCGCTCCGAGTCTCCGAAGTAAACACGTTTGCGGAAAAAATGAACTGAAGCTACGGGCGATGTGCGTCCTATTTATAACTTCTGGTGACGTTGCCCTCGACAGAGGCCTTCGAGGGACATCGACCCGATGCCATCGACGCAAGATGCCCTCTGCCGAAAAATTTCCCAAGTAACACAGCTGTGGACATTACATGTCAAAGACTTGTAATACGTTGGAGGACACAATCCATTCCAAACCTCAGTATTGTGTTGTAGGCCCATCAACAGGCCCATTTGAAGATGAAGGCTACCAAGTGCCAGATTGGTCACGTTACAGTGACCTACCTCTAGCATGAGGTTGGTGGGGCCAAAATTCAGCCTCTACCTAGCAAAGTACAAGCTATACAAGATGGAGTGACTCCTACAACCCAAACACAGGTGAGAGCTTGACCCAAACCCAGGTGAGAGCTTGTCTAGGCCTCACAGGAATTTTATGGCAGACTATGGTACCATAGTTTCTCTTCTGACTGCCCTCACTACTCCAAAGAAACCTTAGAACACGCCTTGGTCGGAGTAGTGTGAGAAGGCCTTCAAAGGTCTGGAGGATTCCCTTTTTAAGGGCCCCTGTTCTCAGGGCACCCGATTGCCAGAAACTTTTTATTGAGATGATAGATGACTGACACTGGGATAGGTGCTGTCCTCTCTCAGTTAGATGACAAAGTGTCATTGGAAACCCTTATGTTTTATTAGTTGCGACTGTGGAGAAAGAGTGCTTCTCTATTGTGTGGGGCATTGGGAAGCTGAGACACTATCTATTTGGGACTCACTTCACTGTGCAGACCGACAATAAGTCTGCAAAGTGACTAATGAACATCAAGGGAGAGAATCCCAAGTTGTTTAGGTAGTCCATACTTCTCTTCAAGGCTTTGACTTAACAATTGAGGATAGGGCAGGTGCTCAACATAACAATGCTGATGGGCTGTCCAGCATGTTTAACCGACTGGAACAGGAAACCCATTCAGGGGTGGATTAGATCCTCGCCCCCCTGCCCCTAGTCGGTTAGGAAACATTTTGTTTTTGCATCTTTCCCTCCATAGTTTCCTATGGAACCCCACTCTTTTTGCTCCGTTTTCGATCTTGTCCTGAATTTTTGAAGGGAAGTAAAGCCTTCAGCTTCACTTGTCTAGCCTTGCCTTTTGTGCATTTGTTATTGGCGGACTGATCAGTCCTTAAGACTATCAGTACTGGGAAGCTCTGTTACCCTTTTGAATGTTTGTATTTTTAACATTGCACATGTCACCTTGCAGTGCAATGGGGAAACTTTTGTATCACCATAACTTTTCACATATGGAATTTCTAGTTACTTTTATATGTGCCTAAAGCAGATACATTTTTACAGTTTTTTGTTTATTTTTCTTGTGCACATTCGCATCTATACTACCCTGCTCACTAATCTGCACCAAAAGATATGGGGCCGTGCTCACTTTCCAGAGTTTCTGCCTCTTCTTTCTCTTGTCAGTGCCTCTATCCCTTTCCTGTTCTGCCTTCCCATTAGAGTATCCATCTTCAACTCCTCTGTTGGTCTTGCAATCCGTTCTTCCATTCCAGGTCTTAGAACAAGCCCAGAAGTCTTCCTCTCCTCTCTGCATCTTACAATCTGGACTGACACTCAATGTCTTACACCTAACCCAGCAACATTCCTCTCTCCTACAGCAATCTTGTTTCTTTTTAACACTACAACTCACCTTCTCTGTACCACAAAATTCCTTTCCACTAATTTATTTGTTGTGCATTTGTTAGGTGTTTATAGAGTAAGTCAATTCTTTTTCAAAGTGCCCACGGGGCAACAGGGAGGGAACATGGGATTGAAGCAATAAATACAGTAGAGGATGAGGACGAACCAACTATGCCTTTTGAGTGTTCAGAACGTGCAAGTGCAGCGAGGAAAGGGGAAGTGGGGGGGGGGGAGATAAGTGCTGGAATGTCTGTGATTGTGGTATGGTAAGTGCTATGCGACCTGGAGCGGCATTGGGTAGAACGTGTAAGCCTACAGGAAGTAGGCCGGCGGGTGCAGTGCTGCAGGGTAGGCAGAGACTGAGGCGATTGGGTGTGGGAGGCTAGGACCCCGAAGAATACATAAGGGCCCTGGTCATGAATCACAGCGACTTTGGGAATTAGAGGAGGGAAGAAGGGAAGGAGGAGGTGAAGAGGAAAGTCTTGAGGTGCTTCCGGAATTTGAGGAAATCCTGCTCAAGATGAAAAGGAAGAGGGAGGCTGTTCCATAATAGGGAACCAGCTGAAGAAAGTGATCGGCCTCCAACCCCCTGTGTAGCAAAGTGCTTTACACACAGAGTTGGTGCCAGAGGACTGCAGAGGTCTAGAGGGAGAGTATTTAGTAAGGGAAAGTTGCAGATAGCATGGTCCCAGGCCCCAGAGAGCCTTGTGGATGATGCAGAGGGATATGAATGCAATCCATGCAGCAACCAGGAGCCAGTGAAGAGTTTTTAGGACAGGGAAGATGCGGTGCCTGGGCTTAAGGCCAAGGATAAGGATAAGCCCTGCTGCCCTATTCTAGATTAGCTGGAGGGGTCGTAGAGTTAAAGGAGGTAGATTCAGCAGAAGGCTATTGCAGTAGTCAAACCTAGAGAGAACCAGGGCTTGGGTAACATTGAGCTTCTGGGGGAAAGTGAGCTGATCATAAGAGCTGGGCCTTGTATAGTGCTTGGACTGACTAGCTTCCAGCTGATTGAACAGAGGCATCACATGCACTATCTTGGCATGGTAGGGATGCTTTGTAGTCCTAAATTCATGGGGTAAGACTTCAAAAAGGGGAGGTGCCATTTTGGATCCCAGTTCAAGGATTAAGATTTTCAAAAAGAAAAATGTCACTCAAAGGCTCCAAAGCTACTGGAGCCAAACAGGTCTCAATGTGTGACTCGCCATGCAAGGGGGTGGTTTTCATCGGAGTGCAATGTTTCTGATTAAGTACACATTGAGAAAGAGAAACATTCCGGCCCCAATCTATTGCCAAAGTTACCCCTGGAAACATGACTTGCTTCCAAATGTGCGTATCATTCGAAGTGTCTCTTTTCAATGCAGTGTGGATCGAGCAGGTCCTGCAACAGTGACATGACACCATGCTTTAATAATGTTTGGGACAGATTGGCAACATGTTTCAGTGGCTAACGTGCAGGTCGGCATATTGGTGCTATTCTTTAAGGCCTTGGAATGAGCCCTGGACAGAATTGCTGTCTTTTTCTAGATGTGATGCAGTCTCACGGACGATATCAGATGTCTTGTTAAAATGACTCAAGAGGAACCTGGGAGCCGGCTGATAGGTTGTCACAGCGGTACCCTGATTAAGTAGCTGTTTTGGGTAAAAAGTGTAATTCACTGGGCTGCACGACTTTAGTTTCTGTACAGCTTCAGCCTCTATGGCATAAAGCAATCCAGACTTTTAACCTATTTTTAAATCTCTTGAATATCTTACATGCCAAGCATTTGTTTTCGGCATTGTCCCTTTGAAGGCAGTGATTGCACACCTTATAGCTATCCTCCCAAGAAAACCTTGAATTACTGATGGGACTGAATTTAAACTGTGTTTTTTCCATTAGGAGACTTGTGGAGGACATTATCAACCTTGCTAGATAGTAAACCACCAACCTCCAAACTGTCCCCATTGTGTGCTATGCAACGATCAAAGTCTGTCACAGTTGAGTGCCAAATCCCAATGTCGATCTTCTCTGCCATTCAATGTTGAAAATATTCTCCGGTATATTTTTGTTCTCTGCCTTCCCTCACAACACAAATCGACGACGGAAAATAACAATGCGAGGACATGGACACGTGGAACATCATGGGTACCTGTACACGAAGGGTAAGGACAGTGACAAGAACGCCCCTGTTGACCTTTTACTTTGAAAGTAAAAAACGTGTAATATTCTAGAACAACCACTATATGGCAGCCTATGCAAAGCATGCATGTTAAACAGATTCACAAGCCTCAGGAAATGTTTCACAGCACATTATGTGTGGTGTTCTTTATTGTGCACTAGTGTGAAAGCCGCCTATGTACACTGGCCAAATTGCGTGAGGAGATACATTTTCAGAGTGTTAATACGTTATGTGGTTTGCTGGCCTAATATATTTCCTAAGGCAACCACTCCCTCTCGCGTTGACAACAGGCGAAAGGGGTCTCTACTGTGCATGACTGCATTGGACAAACCTACATCTGGCCTTTTATTATATTGTATGTGTCTGGGTCTAATTATAATGTGGAACAAGCCCATTCCCAGAGTGGAACAACACTTGACAGCTCTGCTAACATTTTCACATTACACAGTGAGAGTGTTTGGTCAGATTTGGTGGACACCCCGTTACTTCACTATGGATAGGTTTGTTCAAACTCTTCACCAGAGTGATGAAGTGGAAAAACCTCCCTAACTAGTGTCGATTGGGACCAGGGGTAACAAACAAATCTCCCCTTATTAAATTGTCACAGTTTGCCCACCACAGGGGATCTAGGCTATGATAAGTTTGAGACCTGTTGAAGGTATGTCATGTGGCTCTGAAAGCAAGACCACTGACCTCAAATTAGCTACTTTAGGGACCTCATGTGCAACAGAGTACCATGAAGATCTATTATACCATGAGACCCAGAAGATGAGGAAAGGACGAGGCCAGGACCCGCCTGGGATTAGAAGCCTCCCTCGTACCATCTGACAGCAAAGCTGCCATTGGAAGAAAAGGCTAAAAAAATATATGTTCCCATTCCTTTGACCCTTACATTTTTTGACCAGATTATCTGAAGCAACCCAGATAACCAAAGACTTGAAGTAGACGTTACATGGGCATGCACAGAAGTAAAAAAAACATTTTGTAAGTTTCGACTCTTACCTCCATTCGAAGTCCTATAAATGGCATATTTGTGTCACACATAGCTACAAAGTGAGCAAGAACTTTATTGAAGGCACACATTTCTCCTGAACGTTTTGGTTTTTTGGGCTCCACAGGACCTTGATCACCAGAAATCTGAACACACAAAAAAGCATTCAAATATACATTAGGAAAATGAAAAACATTGAGTAGCCACAACAGAAGCATTTAAGAAAGATCAACTGAATAATTGGGCATTTGTTGGTGATAAACTATGTGTGAAGACCACAGTAGTCCGATTATTGTATACTTTATTATAAGTAACTGAGAATTAAACACAAAGTAGAACACCAGAGAAACAAAAAAAGAAAAAAGCAGTTTCAGGGCCAAAATCCTATTTTTGCTTTGTTGGATTCCATTTGCACTAATATTTCCGCAGACTGAAGATTTTCCAAAAGGTTCCATTAGGGGGACACCATTTAGTAATGTTCCTACCTGGTTCCCCCAAACGCTACCAGGGCAGGGGCACACACTGTTGCTCAATTTCCGTCTCTGGGTGAGTTTTCTAAGGTATTGTGGTTCACAGTTGGTTGGTGGCAGCTGTATTTATTTTCTCCATTATTTTCTTCAACTCGGTTGCACCTTGGTATAGCCATATCTACTCAAGGTAGAATTGTTCCCTCTGGAGAACCAAAATAGCTGCCAGGTACTTTAATTGGTTATCTTGAGATTATTTTACCTGGTGGTAACAGCCTTTTGTGGTCATTTGCCTTTGCAGGTTCTGCAGAGAGTACACACAGGAGACTCTGAATAAATTGAATCCAGTGGGGCCTGGATGAGGGTCTTTGAGACACCTCAATCCATATTCCGGTGTGCATGTGTGCCCACAAAGGTGGAGTTAAGCTGGCCATCCTTGATTAGATGCCCATCCAACATTGAATGGTACATGGATAGTAACTGGAGGGCTCGGGTCACCTACAGTCATAAGAGTGTGTATAATTATCGAGACCTGGAGACATTTCTAAAGCCCACTCCCAGACCAGATCCCGAAGTTGCAGAGAGCACAATAACCCAGAGGACGCATGAGTGTCCTCTGTGACACATGATGCTCATTCCTGATCCACTTGAGGTGAAGCTCGGTCTCTCAACAACCAAATGAAACCCATTTCGGGCAATTGCCGTCCTTGAGCTATTAGCAACTGTCCTTTCATCTTATATTGCAGCCTTTTGAGTGATCACTTGAAGCCCTTAGACCAAGTGCAAGCCTCTGCTCACAACTGGAGACTCAAAGCAGTTATCTGACTGTCTTCTAGTGCTCTTCTTTATTAGGGCTTGCCATGCCATCTACAAGGGGGCCATCCAAGAGTGTGTGCTAATGGCCTGACATTCAGCTAGGCTTACCTTTGCTTAATGGTCAGTACTGTGCACTCTTGCGACTGGCCCCACTGATATTAGGGTTGCATCTTGGGGATCTTCAGACCTTCTACTCTGAAATGTAAATATCAGAGTGGTAACTTACATCCTTCGTAACTGTTCAGATGGATTTCTAGACTCTAGCATGGTGGACAGATTTTAGGAGGCTCCCCTAGCTATAGTGAGTTGGGAAACTCAGAGGTTGGCCAAACAAGCGTGGAGAGTGGTGAAGGCTATTCTCAGGAGTGTGTCAGTGGGATCAGGGGTCCACAATTAGTCCACACTAATGTAATGTAATCTGGCATTTGTATAGCACCTTTTCCCATTGGTATGACCTCATAGCGCTATAGGTGAACGCCCTTGGAGGATCGAAGTCCGAGGTATGCGATATTGGTCAAAGGAATTTAGAATGCTTGTGTGCATTTTAGCCAGTACAAAGGTAAGTAGGGGTGGCAAGTCCCTGCTAGCGACCCATGTAGAGCTGGCTTGTGGATGGATGCTGTGATGGCTGTCAGGAGAGTATACGAGTCAAGGCGATGGATGTGTTCAGCTAGACCGAAATTCTATTGTGGGACTTAGCAGCATTCTAGTGGCAGTGGCAGTGGTGTGGTGAGATGTCTCTTCAAGTAGCGGATAACTGCAGATGTGTGCAGGTGGGTGGCTGTGCCTTCAGAGGATACATCGATCACCCATTGAGATGGTGTGATAAACACCCGTGAGTCATGGCTGTTTACTTGTTTTCGTTGACTGAGTGAAGGTCCTGTCTGGCAGGTCTATGGAAGTCTTGTCTGTGCATGCTTGGTACCTTCATTGATGCCCCAGCCTACCTGTCTGGGGGTGAAATTCACCTGAGAGGCGAATTAGGTATGTCAAGATGTTGGTGGACGGGGGATGGGGCCAGGTCTTCAGTGCCCTCCGGGAACCAAGGAGAACCTCTATGCAGCGGATGCTAAAAGGGATAGAGTTCCATATTGTAGGTGCTTGGATGGAAAAGGGTGATCCCCTACACTGCTTGTTGTGGCGGGAGGGATGATAAGGAGGAGAGCAGTGCCTGATCTCGGGTTTCTGTTGGGTCTGAGCTTGTGTTGTAGATATTCTGTGCCTGTCCTGTGCAGAGCCCGGTGGGTGATGCACATAGCCTTGAAGGTGGCCTGTCACCTAACAGGGAGCCAGTGCAAGACACAGAGGGCAGGTGTGATGTGCTCTAGGGCTTTGAGGAGTCTGGCTGCAATGTTTTGGTCCCGTAGGAGTTTTCTGAGTTGATCTGGAGGGGTGCGAAGATATAGGGAGTTGGCGTAGTCTATGTGAGAGAGGACGATAGCTGTGATTGCAGCAATTCTGTGAAGGTAGTAGAGGTAGGGGAAGATGCATCAGAGAATGTGTAGGTGTAGATAGCATGATTTTGACAGAGTTGATGTGATGTAAGTGTCAAATCTGCGTCCATGGTGCAACCAAGGTTCTTTACTGTGTTGGAGGTAGGGGGTGGAAGCTAGGACAGCCAGGGGGTGGGTTAGGGGGAAGAGGGTAGTCTTCCTGAAGATCACCATTTCAGTTTTTCCGTGGTTGAGCAGAAGGTGGGTAGCAGTCACCTAGTGGTGAATTTTTGTGAGGCGTGAAGCGAGGTCGGTAGGAGAGGGGGTTGGAGGTGTCCTTTGGGATCTTGAAGATGATCTGGGTGTCATCTGCTTAGTTGTAGCAAGTCAAGCCATGTGAACGGATAAGAGCGGGGGGCTCAGTAGAGGTTAAAGAGCAGGGCTGATGAGAGGCGCACGGTGGTACTCCATTGGCCGCCCTTACATCTGCTTTTACCCCCTCCTGGGGCTGGTCTTTTGCTAATCCCTGTGCGAGCTATGGGTCTGCTTGGCCCCGTTTTGGGTACTGTTTCTCTAGTGATATTGCATACACCATTCTGGGGTATGCTGAACGTCAGCTGTGTGTGGGCCTTGGGCCTACTTCACCGTCCTCTGCACGCTTTCCGTCCAACACTGCATACTTTCACTCCGATGGCAGGCTTCAGTTGTGGAAGCAGTCTCCTGGGCGTGCACGCACCCGCTTCCTCCTACTGGCTCCGCATTGCGAGGTCGGCTGCTTCACCTCGTTTTTTTCCTCCTGCCTGAGAGGATGTTAGGTAGAATTTCATTTGTATGCATAGTTCTTACCTACTTGTGAGTCCCCCAGCACTTTTTGCTGGACTCTTGCATTTTTGACCAGTTATCCTGAGTGAGCGGGAACCTTTTTCCACACTCACTCAGTCTTTTACTTTATCGCTGGGAACGTTTTTCAACCCTTTTGGTTGTATCTTTTTGAAGTCATGCTTTCCTCCAATTTTTAAGGCATCTGCAATTTATTATTGCAACACACAGCACTTTCTGTGCAGTGTTGCTTGGAGCTCTTTGAGCTGCCCTTTCTAGGTTTTTTGTGATAACTACTGTTTCCAAGTATAGGAGGATACCTTTTCCTACCTTACTGTCAATTCTGTGGAATCAGCACACCCCACCTTATGTGGGGTCCTGAGGGGACAAAATGTATACTTTGTTCCACTTCTCATGTAACTTTCTAGTTACAGTGACAAGTTCATCTGAATGCTGTTCACTGTGGATATTGTCTACCAACTGTTAGTGAAATTTACACACAGGCTGCTGTTGCAGCTGCGATGAGGGGCCATGGGTCAACATTGTACTAAAATGGTGCCAGTCTTTTTTCGCCAACTCTTGATGACTTCTCCTTTAATGAGCTTTCTTCTGCTGACCTGGGTGGGGGAGGTCCCGCTCACTCTTTGATCTTTGCTGGGCTCCCATTGGGAAGCCTGCACAAGTGTGCCAGCATTTCTAGGAGGACAGGAAGCTTGAAGTGCACCGAAACTCTAAAGGTCTTTGTCCTCCAATATGTCTGCTTGAATCCAGTTCTGGATGTGGCATGAATGCGGATTGGCTGGGTTCCTGCATAAAGGCGAGGGTCCTGAAGCAGAACAAGAAAGTCGACACCTGGAACTAAGAATCTGAGTAAGGAGGAAGAATGTCTGCGGTCACCTCCACCGACCGTCAAGCCGACCGAGTAACCACTCCTTCTCCAACCTCCTGTTCTGATCGACAGGGAAGATCCAGACCGAATGACTTCCTCCCCTGGACTTGTGGGTCTAAACAGTTTCGAGACCATCTGCATTTTGAGCTGTCCCTCAAAGAGCGGAGGCCTTCCTCAGCTGCAATTCCACAATACTCTGGGTCATGGACCCATTTGCTATGCATTGTCTCCTGAAGCGTGGTTTCGGCTGTGACTTCCTGGGCATCCTGCTGGACCTACAGTGACTCTTTCCCGCTCTGAGATGTCTCCCCTTCCAAGTCGGGGACAAGAACGGAGAAAGGTCTGCCATGTGACAACCGTCCCCGAACCGAAGCCTGTGTCGAGTGCCAGCTAGCTGGCGAAGATAGTCTACTGGGCGTACCATCGCAAGAAGCGGACCATCTGCTCCAGCCAAAATTTCCTTCTTCAGCCTCCAGGCCAAGAATGCAAACGGGAGCTGCTGCCGCCTCAACTCGGGGAACCGCCGGTGACATGGTCTTTCTTCATGTAAAGATGCTGTCCCCACACCTAGGTACTGACCTAGGTGCTTGCTGTATTGAATCAGACTTCCCCTGTGCTTTCTGAGGCACATTGGGGTGGACAACCCAACTGTGTTCTCCCAGGCCCAAGGAAACTTGTCCTTTGGTCTATAATCCTCCAGGGGGGTTTGATTGACCTCCCCTGAAAAACCTTTTATCTAAACATTTTACCTATCTGCAATATAGAAGAAACCTGCTAATTTGACAGTGTCTGTCTTTCTTTGTTCTTAAGCCCATGGGCCCCAGTCACCCTGTGACCACACTAACTTTGATACTCTCATTCCTAGATGGGGCTGGACTTTCAAAGGTATAGGTTGCCTTAAAGTACTTAGCAGTATCTGTGTTGCTTACTTTAAATGTTGGTTATAAGAATTGATTTGCTAAACTTGAATGCTACTCTAAATACTTAGCTGTATATGTTTATGTTTACTTGCTTATATTGCGCCGGAGCCCGCAGACATACAACAGACAAGACCAACATGTTATGATGATGATATAGAGTTGACTATTCACATGAGTAATGGTTAACAAAAGTCTTACTTTCTCACTACACACCAAAACGTAATCCACATACTGCATTATTGTACTTTCGAGTTGGACATTACCCAAGTCCACCTGGAAGACTCCATTAACCCTTTAAGTGCCAAGGACGAGGTATCTCGTCCTTGTGCAGTGCCAAGGACGAGATACCTTGTCATTTTTTGCGCCTTGTTTTGAGCGATCCCTGCAAAGCAGGGATCGCTCAAAACTGTAATCCAACCCCTGAGCTATGTGAGGGGGAAGTCCCACCTCACTGTCAGGGAGCTGGATTACCTTCAGTTTCACGTCGGCGTGCGTAAAGCACGTTGGCGTGAAACAAAGTAAAATCACTCCAGCAGCCATTTTCGGCTGCTGCGGTGAAGAGAGAAAGTAAGAGCCCTTCTTGCTCCGCCTCGATCTCCGGCTGTATTTCAAGCCGGAGATCGAGGCGGGTATCGTTGGAAAGGGGAGGTTCTCCCCTTTCCAACGATACCCATTGTGTGGCATTGCTGCCCTCCGATCGGGCTCAGGGCGCGCAATCCGTGGGCAGCAATATCACCGGATCAATAGAGATCAGTTTGTGACGCAGGGGGAGGGGGGACTGCTTACTAGGTAAGCGGCCCCCTTCCCCCCGTGGCCCCAAAGCATGGGGCCACAGCGCTGGAGACCCCTGGGGGCAGATCACTGCCCCCAGTGGTGAAAAAGGAACAAAAAAAGAAAAAAAAAGGCCAGGGGAGGTGGGAGGGGCCCTGAGGCCCACTAGGCCACCAGGGATATAGGAAAAAGTGGTGTCCTTGGAAAGGGGAGGTTCTCCTCTTTCCAAGGACACCACATATACGAGGAATTGCTGGTCACGGATCAGTGCAGAGCGCTCGATCCGTGACCAGCAACCACTCAAACACCTTGGAAACGTTTGTGAGGTGGGGGCAGGGGGGGCTGGTTCAAGTAAGCAGCCCCTCCCCCCACCCCCCAAAGGATGGGGGCACATATGTTCACAACCCTGGGGCAGATGGGTGATCATCTGCCCCAGGGAAGGGGGCAAAACCAAAAATAAAATTTAAAAAAATGAAAATATCGAAAGGGAATTTTGGGTGGGATTGGGGGGGCCACTAGGGATAGATTTTACAGAAATGGGGGTGGCCCTCTCCCCCTCACCCCAAGGGGAAATGGTGGCACCCCTTGTAGCCCTCCCTGGGGGCAGATATCTGCTCCTAGGAAGGGCATATGACCCCAGGGAGGGCTGCATGAGATGCCCCCCTGCATTTGGTGTGGGGGGCTAGAGGGTCACCCCCCAGTACATTAGAAAATGATCTGGCGGTTTAGGGTGCCCCTCAGCTCGCCCTAAAGTGTAGTGTACCATTTTCCATTTTATTCTTCATTTATGGAGGGGGGGTGGTGTCCCTCACACAACCGTTTGTAGGAGGCCCAGGGAGGCCTGCATGAGGTGCCCCTGCCACCCATTTGGGCCCCCAAAAATGGTGGGGCAGTAAGGTTTGGGCACCCCGGGGCCAGATTGGCACATCAATGTGCCTCTCTGCACCAAGTGGAGTTGGTTTACCAAAGGAAAAATGGTGGAACACTTTTTTAAAGGGGGGGGGGAGAGGGCGGTTGGGCACCCCAAAGGGTCAGGGAATTTTCTAATGGGATGGGGCATTGACCCCCACCCCCAATGGAGTGGGTGCCATGTCATGCAGCCCTCCCTGGGACCAGATATCTGCTCCTAGGAACGGACGCCTGAGACCAGGGAGGAGTGCAGGACAGCCCCCCCTTATCTGCCCCTGGGGAGGGCTACATGAGATGGGCTGCCCCTCCAATTGGGGTGGGTGTGGAGAGGTGCACCCCCCCTTCACGTTAGAAAATTCAACAGCGGTGTAGGGGGCCCCTCCACCCCCGCTAAAGGGCAGCCTGCCATTTTTAATTGTGTTCTTTGCTTACTATACCTGCCTTGGCGCAGAGGGACACATTGGTGTGCCAATCTGGCACCGGGGTGCCCAAACCTTACTGCCTCACCCACTAGGGGGCCTGTCCCAATATTTTTGGGGGCCCTCTCCCCTCAACCCTAATGGAGGGGGGGTGTAAATCACGCAGCCGTTTGTAGGAGGCCCAGGGAGGTCTGCATGAGGTGCGCCCGCCACCCATTTGGGATGAGGGGGGAGAGGGACCACAAAAATGGTGGGGCAGTAAGGTTTGGGCACCCTGGGGCCAGACTGGCACATCAATGTGCCTCTCTGCACCAAGGGGAGTTGGGTTACCAAAGGAAAACATGAAAATTGTGGAACGCTTTTTAGGGGGGGGCGGTGGGGCACCCCAAAGGGTCGGGAATTTTCGAATGGGATGGGGCGTTGACCCCCTCCCCCCCCCCCGCAATGGAGTGGGGGCTATGTCATGCAGCCCTCCCTGGGACCAGATATCTGCTCCTCGGAACGGACGCCTGAGCCCAGGGAGGAGTGCCCGACAGCCCCCCACTTATATGCCCCTGGGGAGGGCTACATGAGATGGGCTGCCCCTCCAATTGGGGTGGGGGTGGAGAGGTGCACCCCCCTTCATGTTAGAAAATTCCACAGTGGTGTAGGGGGCCCCTCCGCCCTCGCTAAAGGGCAGCCTGCCATTTTGAACTGTGTTCTTTGTTTAATATACCTGCCTTGGTGCAGAGGGGCACAATGGTGTGCTAAACTGGCGCTGGGGTGCCCAGAACATACTGGCCTATTTAATAGGGGGGGGCCAGTATGGGTGGTTTGGCATTTGGGTGGGCTGACACAGATAATTTATGTTTTGTTTTTCCCTTTACAGGTCTTGAGCAGTTCAAGCTTCTCCCTTGTTATGTACGTGTGACATTTTGATTATTGCAACTTTGTATAGTGGGTGGAGGGCACCCTGCTATTGCGATGAGTGGGAACTGGGCCTGTAGTGTTTGTGTTGTGAAGGGGAGTGGGTGCCCTGGGGAGGTATTGTGGTGGCCAGGAACACACTTGCCGGGGTAGCGCACAAAATGCCCCCCAGTCCAGCTGAACAGTGCTGTTTCCCTGGGAGGGAAGTTTGCCACTTAGCTATGTGTGCCATTTTTTTTTGTGCTGGGGGTAGCCATACGTCCATTGGTCTTATTCCAAATTCCTATCATTGTGCAGTCCAGCCTTCTGTGGAGGTAGATGACTGAGAAGTGTCATGTATGTGGTGGAAGGAGCTGAAAAATGTACAGATATCTGCCAGACAGTTTGGATGTGTTATTGGTAGTCAAAGCACTGAATATAATTCTTGTATGTTTCCTTTGTAGTTGCGGCTACTGAAAAGCTTTTGCTGAGTTATGTAAGTACTACATATATTACTTGGTAATGTGGGTTGGAGGGTTACTGTGGGGGGAGAAACTGTGGCTGCAGTGTCAGTGGTATGGTTGGGAAAGGGTAGGGAGGTTTGGTGGGCAGTGATGGGAGTGCCTTCCATTGAGGAAGGTGGCTGCTTTGCAGAAGGAAAAATTGGCCGACATAAGTAGCAGCAACTTTTCAAAAACGTTGCCGGTAGTAATGCAGATGGTCATTTTTCTCTGAGCATGCTACGCACACTTGATACAGAGATCATTACTTTTACTGCAAAGATCACCATTTCTTTGGTCCAATTCCAGCAGTGGCCCCAGTGAGCCCTGCAAGGGTTCCCATCCTTTTGCAGGGGGAAAAGCTGTAACGCAGGGTAGCTAGAGGGGCAGGACGGGGGGTGCTGTAATTGGCCTTGGGAGTCCCAGATGGATATTGTGTCCCCCAAATTCAGCAGTGGGTGCAGGGTGCCCCGGCAGGGTCCCCATCCCTTCTGGGAGGGGAAAGCTGCAGTGCTGGCCAGGCAGAGATGTAGGGTGGTGGTGGTTGATGTGTGTGACCTTGACTGCCTCTCTGCCTTGGTAGTTGAGTGGCCCCAAGTTCACCAGTGGTCCAGGAGCTGCGCCCCAAGTTCTCACAATCAAAGTGTCCAAAGTTGCATCCATTTGTGATGAATGGCGCACATTCTGTAAGGGTACCTATATTCAGAGAGGGTACAAAGCACCCTTGCTGCACAGTTCAGATCCTCCGTCAGACTAGTCACCCTGCCAAAGTGTAACGGTGTAGCATTTAAAAGTCACCTTACCACCGTGCAGTGCAGTCGGTGGGTCACAGGAGCAGACAACCTTCACTGATTACAATTGCGCCAGCACAACTGTGTTATTGGCACAAGGTGACCTACTATCTTCTTCACCTCTTCCCCCTGAAACGCAAGTGCCAATTACGTATTGACCTACTGTAATTTCACATAAGAAGTGCATGTCTGAATGGGTGAAGTGTGTGTCTGGGATTGTTAGAAGAGCCATGTGTTGATGCAATCATTCTGCTATTTGGTAAACTGTAGGTCTGGCCATATTCATGGGGGTTTACTTGTTTCCATTTCCTAGGGACGATGAGGGTTGTGTAGATAATTGGCTACTCTTTCACCCAAAGGGCTGCACGATTTTCCGAGGGCCAACCACATCTGGCTCTCAAAGGGATGCCCTCCCGGTGCACTGTTTGGGGTCAGGGGGAAGCGCTTTCACCAGCTCAGAGGAACAATCAGCAATGTCCAGGCAAAAGGAGATGCAACCCCCCCCACCCTAAAGAGGTGCACCTGGGAGGAAATGATTTAGCGTCTGTGGGAGGGGAAGGGATACAGGAGCTGCTCATGGAGGAACTGGAATGGATTGCACAGAGGTTTCCAAACACTGATGGTTTGGTGCCAGATTTCCAGGTTTTTTTTGTGCTGGGGGATGCCATATGCCCACTGGTCTTATTTCCATTTCCAATCCGTGTGCAGTCTAGCCTTCCGTGGTGGTAGATGACTGAGAAGTGTCATGTATCTGGTTGAAGGAATAGAAAAATGTACAGATAGTTGCCAGAAAGTTTGGATGTGTTATTGGTAGGCAAAGCACTGAATGTAATTCTTTTATGTTTCCTTAGCAGTTGCGGCTACTGAAAAGCTTTCGCTGACTTATGCAAGTACAACATATATTACTTGGTAATGTGGGGGTGGAGGGTTACTGCGGTTGAAGGAATTGTGGCTGCATTGTCAATGATATGGGTGGGAAAGGGTAGTGGGGAGGTTCACGGGCCAGTGATGGTTGTGCCTTGCATTGAGGAAGGTGGCTGCTTTGCAGAAGGAAAGGTTTGGCCGACATAAGTAACAGCAAATGTTCAATTTTTTTTCCAGTAGTTATGCAGATGGTCATTTTTTCTGAGCATGCTATGCACACTTGGTACAGAGCTCATTCCTTATACTGCAACGTTCACCATTTCTGTGGTCCAATTCCAGCAGTGGGCCCAGTGTGCCCCGCCAGGGTCCCCATCGTTATGCAGGGGGAAAAGCTGTAACGCAGGGTAGCTATAGGAGGCAGGACGTCGGGGCATGGGGGGTGGTCACTGGCCTTGGGCGTCCGTCCCCAAGGTGGATATTTTGTCCCCCAAATTCAGCATTGGGTGCAGGGTGCCTTGGCATGGTCCCCATCCCTTCCTGGAGGATAAAGCTGTAGTGCTGACCAGGAAGCGATGTAGGGTGGTGGTGGTTGATGTGTGTGACCTTGGCTGCCTCTCTGCCTTGGTATTGAAGTGCCCCCAAGTTCACCAGTGGTCCTGGAGCTGTGACAGAAACACAATGAAAGTGTCTGAAGGTGCATCCATTTGTGGTAACTGTGGCACATTCTGTCAGGTTACCTATATTCAGAGAGCGTACAAAGCACACTTCCTGTGGACTTCATATCCTCTGGCAGACTAGTCACCCTGCCAAAGTATAGTGGTGTAGCATGTGCAAGTCACCTTAACACCGTTCAGTGCAGTTGGTGGCCCACAGGAGTAGAAACCTTCACTGCTTACAATTGTGCCAGCACAACTGTGTTATTGGCACAAGGTGTCATACTATCTTCTTCACCTCTTTCCCCAGAAAATAATGTGGCAATTATGTGTCGACCTACTGTTCTCTCCAATGAGAGGTGCGTTCCGAATGGGTGAAGTATGTGTCTGGGATTGTTACAAGAGCCGTGTGTTGACGCAATCGTTGTGTTATTTGGTAAACTGTATGTGTAGCCATAATCATGGGGGTTTCCTGTTTCCATTTCCTAGTGAGGATGAGGGTTGTGTGGATTTTTGACCACTCTTATATCCAAATGGCTGCACGACTTTTCCGAGGGCCGCCTACATCTGGGTCTGGAAGGGATGGCCTTGCAGTGCATTGGTTTGGGGTCAGGGGGGTGCACCTTCACCAGCTCAGAGGAGCCCTCATCGATGACCAAGCAAAAGGAGAGCCCCCCCCTCCCCTGACCTTATAGTGGTGCACCTGGGAGGAAATGATTTTGGGTTTGTGGGACGGAAGGGGGTACGGGAGCAGCTCATGGCGGACCTTGAATGGATTGCACAGAGGTTTCCAAACACTGTGGTGGCCTGGACCCAGATGATTCCCAGGATGGATTGGAGAACCCAAGGGAATAGAAGGGCCATCAACCGCTCGGTGTGGAAACTGAATGGCGAGTTCACTTGACTGACAGAGGGCAACAACAGAATACGGACCATTCACCATGGCATTATCAAAGGTGCTGCGATGTTTCACAGAGATGGGGTGCACCTTTCCAAAACAGGCATGGAGGTGTTCATTGGTGACATAATGGATTTTGCCCAGACACTATTTTACGTGGGGGGTGCCCAGTAACTGATGTATGTACTGGAATATGTGAAATGTAAATAAAAATGGTAGTACGTATGTTGGCAGTGAGACTCCCACTTCCTAGCAATTGTTTGCATTCATGGCACATCAATGCATTCAGTATGTCTGTGCTGCTTATTTCTTAGCTACCCATCACCACTTGCATCAGCCTAAATCAATTTGCTTGGCCTTGCATTAATTTCGTCCTCGTGAGCTTTCCCCTTTCAACAGACACCCCTATGTGAATGAGCAGGTGTTTTTGTCAAAAGTGTGCCAGCAGTTGCCTGGAAAGGCCTGCCATGTACTTTTGTTATCTTCCCTGTTTGCTTCTTCATTGCCTATGGCTTTTCAACTCACCCAATCACTAATAAGTTGCATGGTTGCTTCCCAACTCAATTTACCATCCACCAGCATCCCATGCAGGAGGGCATGGTGCAAAGCATGTTGGCTGTTTCTGAATAGGTAGTGTGGCTGCAATCCTCGTCCCCACGCTTGTATTTGTGTAAAGTTTAGCGGAAGAGGACATCGTCCTTCGCTTATTTGTTGTCTTTCTTTTAGGTGCAGGTGTGTTGTAGCTGTCTACCCACTTGTAGGAAAGCAGTCAGCTGGTCCTTAGCATTTCGCATGAGTGTTTGCAAAGTAGTACTCCGTTTATTGTAGCGTGCAGGGAGTACGTCATATTGCAGAGGGCTGCTACAGTTTGTGAGCAAAGTCTGGACCTTTTGGTGTACTTGTGTGGAGTAGGTTTGCGGCACTGAATACCACTTACTCTGCTACGTTCCATACTTTGAGAAGCACACATACTTATTGTTTCAGTCTTCATCTGGTCTTTGGGCAGTGAAGGGTTCCATAGCGAAGGTACCCATGGCTTCTCGGTGATCAATGTATGGTGCGGAGGCCTTAGCTGCAGTGATGGAGTCTGGCTCAGAGCAAGGCACCGAGGTGGACATGCAATCTGAAACAGATAGTGCTTCTGAGGGGCAGGAGAGAAGTTATTGGGGAAGTGAGTTGTCCATTGACGAAAGTCCCTCCTCCAACTCATCGTCATCATCTGATGACAAAGAGGAAGGAAGAGTGCATCCACCTTTTCGCACACTTCCCACAAGCAGGGGACCTGTAAGCGGGAGGGGACGTGCAAGACGGCCACGCAATGTGGCAGTTCCTGACATGGCTGAAGAGTCGCTCTAAGTGCTTCCAGCAATCACTCAGCCTGTTGTGCCCCCTTTCACTGGTATATCAGGGTGCACAGTGAATACAGATGTGTTTCAGCCTATTGATTTTTTCAAACTTTTTGTTAATGGGTTCATTGCAGATGTGGTTCAGCAAACCAGTTTATACGCTGCACAGTTCATGAGGTCAAGGGGTCTCACTCTGAAACCCCACTCCAGAGCACAAGCATGGGTTCCCACAACTGATATTGAAATGAACGTTTTGGGGTCTCATTCTGCTCATGGGAATTGGAGACAAGCAGTCTGTCGCGATATACTGGTCTACTGTAGAACCACTTTACTGCCCGTTTTTTGCAGCTAAAATGAGCAGAAATCGCTTTCAAGCACTGCGCCGTATGTTGCACTTCAATGACAACTCGGCAGCATTACCCAGAACGGACCCAAACTTTGATAGGCTCTTCAAACTCGAGCCATTTCTGGACCACTTCACTCACGATTTGCAGAGGTGTATGTTCCTAGCCAGAACATATCCATTGATGAATCGTTGGTGGTGTTCAAAGATCGCCTAGTGTTCAGGCAATACAATCCAAGTAAGAGATCACGATATGGGATTAAAATGTACATGTTGTGTGAAAGTACCACTGGGTATGTCTGTAGCATGAGAGTCGGTAAAGACTCTACCTTAAACCCTCCGGGCTGCCCAGCCCATTTAGGGACAAGTGAGAAGATAGTTTAGGATCTTCTCACACCATGGCTCCACAAGGGACACCATTTGTATGTAGACAATTTCTACACAGGAATTCCACTGTTCAAGGAATTGTTCAATGTGGGCACACCGGCATGTGGTACAATCCGCAGTAAGCACAAAGGCTTCCCCAGACAACTTGTGTGTAAGAAGTTGGCCAGGGGACAATGTATGGCATTGCGGCGGGATGAATGGTTGGAGTGAAAATCTGCGACAAAAGGGACGTGTACATACTAAGTACTATTCATGATGAAAGTACTTCAGCAGTCCCTCTGCGCAGGCAGACTCAGCAAGTGTGGAAGCCCAACTGCATTCTGGAGTACAACAAGTACATGGGTGGAGTAGACAAAAATGACCAAGTGCTTGAGTCATGCCATGCGGAACGCAAGTCGCGTTTCTGGTACAAAAAGTTAGCCACACACATTGTGCATATGGCAACGGACAATGCTTATGTGGTGTACCGTGCAGCTACTCCACAAAACAACCTCTCCTTTTTGAACTTTGAATTATCAATTGTTCAATCTCTGGCTATAGTTCATGTACAAATTGCCTTTTTTCCAGAGGTAGAAGATGTGGCGAGATTACAAGAGCAACACTTTGGTGATTAGTTCCTCCCACTGCCACGAAGGCACAACCTTACCGAAAATGTAAGGTGTGTACAAAACAAGGAAAGAGGAAGGATACTCGGGTGTACTGTCCCCAATGCTCTTCCCAGCCTGCCCTCTGCTTTCAGCCTTGTTTCCTTTTGTATCATATAAAGGAAAAATATTGGGAGATCGACTGATTTCCGAAAATGCCCATCATTCCTTGAAAGGGACCCTTAGCCACTGAATTTGTGCATGTCTTATAAAGGAACGCCACTCTTACACCCTGCCCTGGAGGTGTACCTTCAATGAAAATGCAACAAGATGTCAACTCACTTCACTTGATTTAGCGTGCCTTCACGAGCATTGCTAGTCCTGCTCCCTCCACTTGAGGCCTGCCTTGGAAAGGCAACCACAGCCGTAGCTTTCCCTTGAGGCCTGTCTACGAAATATACATCAGTCTAGATCCCTCAGCTCAAGTCGTGACTTGCAAAGGAACGCTAATCAGGCTCCTTCCATTGGAGGCGTGCCTGCAAAATAGTAATCATTACGGATCCCTTTACTCGAGTCGTGCCATGCGGGTCATTCCCCTTTGGTGTGCTTTGGCAAGCAATGCTAGTCCTGCTCCTTCCACTTGAGGCCTGCCTGGGAAAGAGACATCACCCCCAGTACCTTTCACTTCAGGTCTGCCTCATAAGGAAAAGGCAGTCTAGCTCCCTCTGCGCGTGGTGTGCCTTGCAAAGTAACGCAAATTAGGCTCCCTCTACTTCAGGCGCACCTTGGAAAGGAATGCCACTCCACCGCCTCTAGTTGAGGCGGGCCATGGAGAAGAAGGGTAGAGCACTCTGGGTCACTCCCCTTTGGGGTGTCTTGGCAAGGCACGCTAGTGCAGCTTGCTCCTGTTAGGGATTGCCGTAGAAAAAAAACGTCTGTAAAGCCCCATCTGCTTGCGGCGTACATTGATAAGGAACCCGAATCTGGCTCCTTCCACCTAAGGTTTGGCATGCAAAGAAATGCCAGTCCCTCTCCCTCTCTTCAAGGGGTGCGTTGGGGGAAGACCAGAACACCATTCAGGTTCCCTCCACTCAAGGGGTGTCTTTTCAAAATAATACACGCCACTTTGGCTCCATCCCTTGAGGTCTAAGTGTCATGAAAGTGGTACTTGGACACCAACTATATGGCAGCGGTGTCTTGCGTACCTCGTAACATCCTGCCTTGTTTATTGTTTTACTGCGAGTAATGTTATGTGGGGTGTAAGTGACACGTCTTCTGTAGGAACGAATTGGATATGATTGGTGTGTGAATTAGGTAAAGATACAAAGAACATGCAGATACAATTTCTGTGAATGCTCTTTTCCAGCACTGCAGAAATGATTGTCATGTTGCAGGGTGTGTGTTTTGTGTTGGTACGGTTGAACATATGAATGTTTGCCCAGAATTGCTATAGGCATACTCGAAGTTAGTGTGGAAGATAGCGCCTGTAGGGCAGGGTAGCCAAGTGAGCCAGTATGCACTTGCCCATCAGTGTCCACATACGATTGCAGGCACATGAAGTTTGAATGCAGACTCAGTTGCTATACAATTGCTGCCAAATGATAGTTAAGATATTGCTAGAGACACGGTTGCATTGTAAGCACATATCCACGTGGTATAAGTGTGTAGATATGCTCATGTGCAGATACGCTTGCTCTGGTGCTAGTGATTTGGTAGAAGTGCAACTGCTGAAATGGATGCCAACTGACTGCAGCCACAAAAGGGATACGAATGGCCAGTGATCCGGTGGGTGCCTTGTCGTGGCATCACTGCTCACAAGGACGATCCTTCTTGTGCTACACAAAGAGGTTTCTCCTTGTACTAAATCCCACCTTGCGTGTCCAACTGCATTGTGACTGGTATGTTTGGGAAGTGAGAGGAAAGGTGCATGTGAAATGGCTTACTACCAGTACTTTACTGTTTCCTGAGCGCACAGAGAAGTTACTATACAAAATGATGTACCCATTGTCGCTCAGGTACGACACCTGCACACAAGAGGTCTGCCTCTCATTGGGACACGTGTGGGGACGCGGCAAGGTAGGCCATGTGTTGTTGGCGGTGTGTATCGGTGTGTGGCCAGAGTGAAATGTCTGAGAATTGTCTTAATTTCCAGGCAATTTCAGAGAACTTTCCCTGTGTCCACTCACTGAAACACGTCGCTAACAACAGATGTCAGACCTTCTCGCGTTTCCCCAGATGTCCCAACGAAAAAGGTACCTCACATTGTGTGGGTGCACCTATCGGGGGCGCAAAAGGAAAAGGGTAAACCACTGGTAACCCCAAGTCTTTCGCCACAGCAGAATTTGTTCATATGGGCAACCTACAGATTTGGGCCCAGGGTGTCGAAGCCAGCACGGAAAACAGGGAACCCCATCCATTTCCCAAAAGAGGACACCCGTAGGAATCCACAGAGGTCTGCCTTGCGCAAATAGGCCCAGAATCTACTATCCAGAACCCCCGGCAAATTCCAAATTTGGGGGTAAAAAAAAACACAATTTCCAGACATTTCACTCTGCTCAACCACCGAAACGCACCGCCAACAACAGATGTCATACCTTCCCGCGTTCCCACAGGTGTCCCAACAAAAATGGTACCTCACATTTGTGGGTTCACCAATCCAGCTGCAAAGGGAAACGGCTAACCCACTGGTAACCACAAAAGGGTTTGGGGAGATAACCTACAGATTTGGGCATAGGGTGTCCAAGCCACCAAGGAAAACAGTGAACCCCATGCATTTCTGAAAAGAGGGCACTAGTAGGAATCCACAGAGGTCCAACTTGCGCAATGTGGACCAGAATGTTTTACCCAGAACCCCCTACAAAATGAAAAATGTGATTTTTTTGGGCACATTTCGGACTTTGCCATGGCTTCTGGGTAATAAATTCTGGGCCGATTTGCGCAAATCATACCTCTGCGGATTCCCACGAGTGTCCTCTTTTCAGAAATGCATGGGGTTCCCCGTTTTCCTTGGTGGCTTGGACACCCGAGGCCCATATCTGTATGGTGTGCCGGTCGGCTGAGGGTCTGAAATTCAGGTATCAAAACAGACTTGGGGTTACTTATGTTTTAGGCTTTCCCCTTGGCGCCCAGGTAGGTGCATCCACACATGTGAGGTACCGTTTTCATCGGGACAACTGGGGGAACGCGGGAAGGTATAACACTTGTTGTGTTGGTGTGCTTTTCATAACGTTTTGACCCATTTGCTGGTGCCCTTTGTCACACAACCCTTTCATTTCCCAAATGTGACCTACATTTAGTCGCTGCTTTAGCCACCATACACTTTTTGTAACCTGCACAAGTCACTTAACCTTGAAAAGGTCTGCCTGTGCTCTTTCAAAAAATGTATGCTTGCCGTTCCTCACCACATTGGTTTTCCCGATTTACACATGCTAAGTGCGTCTGTTCAGGCCGTGAGCATAAAACTCCTGTGTGCCATGGCTCAGTGTTTGGCTTGTGGTATTGCTTGTTTTGTAAAACACTACAAAAAAATGTGTGCTTTCCTAACTGCAAGAGTCGGGGGAATGTAGCGGAGCATTGCTTTTCTCAAAATTCATAGAAGGCATTGCCGTACCAATCCAACCATGTCCAACACATACCTTTTTTTCAGACGTTTTCCCACTTTTCCCCCAATCTATGGCATTTTCCCCTACCTAGTTGTTGCCTGACCTACGCAAATCACCCCTTCCTAACTTGGAATTTTGTCTACTTTTCAGAAATATATGCCTTTCTGTCCTCCAATTCGGCTTTCCTACCCTTTTCTTCCATTCCGTCCATGCATGTCCAATTGACAAAAATGGCCAAAATCGCCTACCTCTCACAAAACAGTTGATAACCACATCAAAATAATTATTTTTCGTTTCCACTCAACCTGTTCTTGAAAGCCAGGAAATTGGGGAATTCAGCACAACAAACCATTTGTTCCTAGCTCTTACAAGGAAAAAACCACAGGCTTCTTTGTACATCATTTTATTGGCATTTTTTGAAAAAAAAGCCCACATTTTCGCCCTTTTTGCTTATTTTCTCTCATCCCCCTACAGCAACCTAGGATTCCTGGGTAGCGTTACGACCGCCTAAATGTGGGAAAAAAAGGAGGCAAATTTGGCCGATATCTCATGTAACAAAAAAATGACAAGGCATTGAATGGCCACATACCGAAATCACCAAAAAAGGCACTGGCACTGGGGGGGGAATACCCATGGCACTTACAGGGTTAAAGATTCAAGGGGACTCACAGTAGCCATGAGGCAAACGAGTATGTTTCAGACACGTATTTCTATACGAAAAGGAAGTCAAATCTTGTGAGTCTTCATGAAGGGGAAGTGAAAAGAAGGCATTCTTCAAATTGACAAATGTGAAATATTTAGCCGTAGATGGGATGTTTCAAAGTATTGTTTAAAGATTTGGAACTAAAGGAAACGCAGCTTCAACTATATTGTTTAGGGGGTGAAGGTCCTGTATAATTCTCCACGCCCCGCCCCCCGATTTCCTCACGGGGTACACAGCCATGTTACATGATGAATCTGATGGCACCAATATGCCTTGCTTCATTAAAGTGGAAATGGTCTCAAATATACCTTCATCCGCCTCTCTGGACATGGGATATTACTTTGCTAGTGGTAAAAGAGCTACTAGTTTTAATGTAATTTTAACTGCACCTATCCCTTTTAATAGAATCACATCATATGGGCTTGTAGTCCATAATATCTCTGGCACTTTCTCTAAGTCTTCCTGAAATAATGACTATCTTTTTACCATCGCCATTTTCTGCTGTATTTTTATATTCTTCACTTTCATCGAAATAAGAGATGCTTATAAAAAACACAAATTCATCAACAGAGTAGTCCTCTCTAAACAGTTTGTCTGTCAAATCTGTCAACCTGTATCCTTCATTGAGCGGTATCAATGTCCTCCACCCTATTCCTTCATCATCTGTCGCATGAAGCATTACCCTTACTTCTCTAAACACTGCTGCTTCTAATTCTAAGGAAGGAACAAGTTACTTACCTTTAACAGTTGTTCTCCAGAATGGATTCACATGCTCATGAATATTCCCCGTCGACAGGCTGGGAATCCTCGATAACAGAAAAAATATCAGTTTCAGTTTTGTTTCTGAACTGTAATTTCCTAACAACCAATCATTGAGCTCTGGGTCATACTGCCACTAGCAAATGACTGCCCTCTACCCAAGCCCCTCCTCTGGCCACAAAATGGGCTCTCGGACGGCCAGGCAACGGTCGGTTTGCCAACCGGTGACAATGAGTGATGCCGCAGGAGAGCCATCTGGAAATGGAAGCCTTGGACAGGGCCTTTCCATGGTTCACATGGCCAAAGTTCACAAAAAGTTGCGACGTCTTCCGGAAACTCTTTGTGCGGTCCACATAGAATTTCAGTGCTCTAGCCACATCCAGCGAGTGCAAAGTCCTTTCAGCCGGAGACGAACAGTCGGAAAAAACATAGGTAACACCAAGGGCTCGTTTAGATGAAAGTCCGACGGCACCTTCGGAATGAATGAGGGGTGCTTCCGGAGCACCACTCTTGTGTCGTGAAAAGTTAAGTACAGTGGCTTATAGGACAGGGCCTGAATTTCACCCACCCATCGTGCAGAGGTGATGGCCATGAGGAACGCTGTCTTCCATGACAAGAACTTCAGTGGCACAGTCTCCATAGGTTCGAATGGGGGGCCCCATGAGCCTAGTCAGTAACAGATTGAGTTCCCAGGCCGGGGCTGGACCCTTCACCGGCGGTAACGGACTGAACATTCCTTTGACAAACTCTTTAACTAGAAAGTTTGACCATAACGACGACCACCCTGGAGATCTGGTGTAGCGGGAGATAGCCGCCAGATGAACCTTGATGGAGGCATGGGCCAGTCCAGCTTTGGCCAACAACAGCAAATATGGCAGCACCTGCAGAGCCATGACTCATAGATATACACACATTTCACCGCAGTATTTTTCATAGTGTGTTTTTTCATCGCCATTTTCATTTCGAAAAAAAAACTCATCGTTTATTTTTTTGTGGGGGTTAAAAAATGTAATATATGGTTGTGGGTTTAAGGGAATAAATTCTTTTTTTTTTTTAAAAAGGGGGGACTTGAGGGGTAACACCCCCGCCCCCGCCCCAAAAAAAACCATGAGTTTTAAAAAAAAAAAAACGGCGATGAAAAAACCTGCGATGAAAAATACCGCGGCGAAATAACATAGAACCGACTTGTAGAGGGTGGACAGCACCAAACGGCAAAACTCTTCCATTTATGTCCGTAGCATTTAGAGGAGATGATGCCCTGGCAAGTACCTCCTTGCAGTCCGCTGGGAGATCATAACCCCCGAACTCCAACGATGCAGGAGCCAGACCTTCAGGTTCAGCGATCCCGGGGCGTGGTGCAGTATTGCACCTCCTTTCCTGGTGAGAAGATCAGCGACCACTGGAAGCTTGACTGGAGTGGATGCAGACATGCTGAGAATGTCCGGGTACCAGATCTGCCTTGGCCGTGCTGGTGTGACAAGGATCATCCTGCACCGGTACTGAGTTGATTGATGAGTCGAAGAAGCAATGGCAACGGAGGGAACGCATACAGAAACAGGCCGTCCCCGACTGGGGAAACCTGCTGGCAAACCTCCGGCACTTGGTGTTCGGCCCCGTCGCAAACAGATTGATTAGGGGATTGCCCCATCTGCGGAACAGGTGGTTCACTTGGTCCTGCCGAAAATCCTACTCGTGGCAAGAGCGTTGCTCACTGCTGAGAGAGTCAGCCACAGTGTTCTTTACTCCTGTCAGATGAAACTGAATGAGGAACATCCTCTGGGCGACGGCCCAGCGCCGGGAATCTGGTGCCTCCCTGCTTCCAGGTGTAAAACATAGTGGTGGTATTGTCTGTGAAGACCTGCACCACCTTGCCCTTGAGGGACGGAAGGAAGGACTTGAGGGCCCAAAACACTGCCGGAAGCTCCAGCACGTTGATGCGCAACGTCTTCTCCTCCGGCAGCGACAGGCCTCTGGCATGAAGACTTCCAGTGTGAGCGCCCCATCCTTTCAGGGAGGCGTCTGTCGTGACCGTCTCCTGGTGTGGTGGGGTGGGGTCTGGAAATCCATGCCTCCGGACAGATGAGAGCGCACTCCCCACCAGATTATCGCTCGACGGAAGCGCTCGTCCAGCTTGCTCTTGTCCTGGAAGCTTCCGGACAGTTATATCCAACGGTCGCTGAGGAACTCCTGCAGTGGACGCATCTGTAGCCTGGAGAGCCGGATGAGATAGATGCAAGACGACATTATGCCGAGAAGAGACTTGATGGTCCTCACCGTGGCGACCTTCAGTGCCAACAGCGGTTGCACCTTGCCCAAGATGGCCGCTATCCTTTCCTCAGACGGTGACGCCAGGCATGACACCGTGTTAAGGTGGGATCCGAGAAACAGCGTGTCCTGCGATGGAGTAAAGCAGGACTTTGCATAGTTCACCGAGAACCCCAGATAAGTCAATAGGCGGACGGTCCTCACTGTGTGGTCGACAGCAATGTTCTTTGAGCTGGCCCGGATGAGCCAGTCATCCAAATAAGGGTAGACGTGGATCCCTTGTAGTCGCAGATGCGCTACAACCAGCGCCAGGCACTTGGTGAAAACCCTCAGCGCCAACTTCAATCTGAAGGGAAGGGCATTGAATTGGTAAAGCTTCCACTGAATGACAAAGCGCGGAAACTTGCGGTGTCCCTTGTGAATTGGGATGTGAAAGTACGCATCCACCGAGTCAAGTGACGACAGAAAGTCGTCCTCTTCGAGCTGTCCGAGCACGTGCTGAATAGTGACCATTCAGAACTTTTGGAACTTGATGTATTTGTTTAGTCGTCAAAGCTCGAGGATCGGACTCCAGCCTCCGGTCTTCTTTTTCACGAGGAAGTACCTTAAGTACACTCTGAAGCCGCTTTGGGACGAGCTCTATCGCTCCTTTTTCTAGCACGGCCCACACCTCCAGCAGCCGTTGAGGGACGTGGTTTTCCTGCCGGGCCACCAGTGGTATACAGGGCCACTTCCGTTGAAATTCCAGGGTGTGTCTGTGGGTGAGAGCGTCCAGCACCCAACGGTCGGTGGAGATGGTCTTCCACACGCTGACGAAGTTAGCCAGCCAGCCTCCCACCGGGGTGCACGGGTGGGGGCCCGACGTCACGGCCAGTTCAATCCTGCTTGGACGTCAAAGGGATCCCTTGGGGCCTCTGGCGATGACAACGTCCTCCTCCGAAATCCTTGGAACGGCCCCTGTTGGTTTCCTGGGCCAAGGAGAGTGAGGGCTGGTGGTAAGAGGAGCTCCCGCCGAAACCTTTGGAAGATCCTTGGGACTTGCCTGCTGAGGTCCGAAAGAACGGCCGTCGTTGCTGAAGAGTGTCCAGTGCATGTGCGGTCTCCATGTCGGTCTTGATGGCCTGTAGAGACTCATCTACAGCCTTCCCGAAGAGATTGTCTCTGTCAAAGGGCATGTCCAAAACCCTTGTTTGAACGTGCTGATGGAAGTTTGTGTCCTTGAGCCAGCCACGACGACGTAGGCAAACGCTGTTGCCCATCTGGCGGAACCCCGCGTCAGCAATGTCCGTGGCCACCGTTATGGCGTGGCCGACGCCACCTCGCCTTCCTGCAGAATTTCCAACGCCTCCGACCTCTTATAGTGGAGGAAGTCCAGGATGGGAGCGATCTTGAACCACAGCTCTCGGTTGTAGTGTGCTACGATGGCGAGGGCGTTGGCGGCCTTGATGGTAGTGCCTGCAAAGTAAATAACCCGTCGTCCCAACGCATCTAACTTATTACCCTCGCTGTCCGGAGGGGTGGACGCTGCCGAGGAAGAAGCGCCGACGACGACTTCTTGGCCGCTGCTGATACCACAGAGTCTGGCAATGGTTGGGTTTGCAAGCACTTGGGCACAGAGTCCAGCACCCTGTACTTCTCAAGGCGATCTCTCTTCGCCGGGGCCTTAGAAGGGTTCTTCATGAGAGAGAAGCCTTCGTCCCAAATGTCATCCAGGAGTGGGACCAAGAGGATGGTCTTTCTCTTCGCCTCACGGCTCTGGTATAAGTGAGCTGGAAGAGCTCCGAAGCTCTGGAGATCATCGCATGAAACAAGCCTATCTCGTCTGGCGGGGAGGATCTGGGAGGTGGCAACGGGAGGTCCCCCATTCCACCGTAGTCGTCTGTGCCCGTCCTTGCCGTGCATGGGTCTGTCTCCTCCCTTGGGGGGGGGGGCAAGGAGGAGGGTCGAGGGCTGGCGCCGGCGGAGGGTGCCTCTACCTCCTCTTGGTTGGCGGCCGTCGCCCGCGTTGCAGGAGGGACCGCTGGCGCAATAGGCATCCTTGTCTGTATCTCGGAGACCAGAGCATGCATTGCAGAGAAAATGTCCACCGAGGTCTCTATGTGGCAGCTGAGGCGGAATAGGAATCTCGGGTGCAGGCAGGGGGGCCCAGGCCCCCATCGCCCTGCGGCTCTCCGTGGCTTTCCTCAACTGTATCCTCGTCGTTGTCACCCTCATCATCGCCTTTGTCGGTGCCTTCGGAATCTTCTTCTCTGGAGTCTTCTCTATGGGCTGGAAAGACTCCCCCCTCCTGGCCAGGAGGGATACTCTTGCCTTCCGGATGCGCCCTGCGGATCCACCTCGGTGGCCTTCGCGAGGGACGCAACCACCCCCTCGATGGAAGGATGGGCCTTCGTCGGGTGTAACTGGGCCTTCTCACGGTCAGGACCGGTCCCTTGTCCTACTTGACCTTGATCGTCCCAGATGCCTTGTCCAGCTTGGCCTTCTTATGGGGAGGGTCAGCACCCCAATCCCCCTTGGCCTTATCTGGCATGTTGGTCTTGAGCTTCTCCTTGAGTTTGCCTGCATGGTCTGACTTCCTCTTGGACGAATATCCCGAGTGTTGACTGGTGACTGAAGCCGCTGGAGATGTTGAACACGCACTGGCCACCAAGGAGCCCGCCGCAAAGGCGCTCCCGTTTGCAGTGGACTTGCGGTGCTTAGTCTTCTGTTGGACTCTCGCGGGAGGTGCGCCCTCAAAGGTCTTAGAAGCATGCTCAGCTTTCTTGGAACCAGGAGAGGCATGCCTTCAGCCACCTATGCCGATCCTTCAGCGTACGGGCCGTCATCTCCTGGCAAAAACCACAATCTTCCTCCTTGTGCGTCAGGCAGTAAAGGCACTGGAAATGCTGGTCATCCGAGAAGAAATTCTGTAAGCCAATGACGGAGCAAAGCTTGAAAAGGGAGTCGAATCCTTCTCCTCCGACATGGTTCACAATGTGTAGGCCTGAAGAATCTTCTGGAAGCCTCCACGAAGAAACTCAACGAAATACGCCCTTGAGGGGCACTGAAGAATCCGATAAACGGGTCCCTGTTAATCAATGGAGCACAAGGCTCGATTAACCGAAAAATAATGCAGTAAAAGCTCAAGAGCTAAACACGAGGACTCAGAAGATGGCTGCCAGAGGAGGGGCTTAGGTAGTGGGCAGTCATTGGGTAGTGGCAGTATGACCCAAAGCTCAGTGATTGGTTGTTAGGAAATTACATTCAGAAAAGAAACTGATATTTTTTCTGTTACTGAGGATTCCCAGCCTGATGACGGGGAATATTCATGAGCCTGTGAATCCATGCTAGACGCCATGCTGGAGAAATGATCTGTCCTTCCTCATAGTCGATGGGAATCGCTGGAAGGAACAAAAATTCATTGGGTATTCTCAATATTTTACCTACCAATTTGGGTACGCATGATTATGAGATAGTAACTCCATACAAACATACCTCTGGATCTAAAGGAACTCCTCGTAATGCTTTCTTGCCTGCAAAGGCCAATATAAACTCTCCCACATTCATATAGTGCATCCTTGGAGCAGAGCACACTATTCCTTCGTCCGTGAAAGATATTGTCACGTTACGATTTTTCATCAGGTCACGTCCTAACATGTTAACTGGCGTCCGCCTAGAAAATAACAACAGCATTGCCATGTCGTGTTCTCCTATAGAGATTGCCAATTCATCTGTAAAAGGAACAAAACTCATTGCCCCAGAGAATCCCTGATCATCATGGCAGTACTCAACATTGGGTATTTTTTTCTTTAGCTCTGTTGGCAAAGAGGTAAGGTCCCCGTTCCCAAGTGCAGCCGTTTTGGTCATTTTGGTATTTTTAATTTTAATCTGTCGAGAATCTGTGCGCGCGCTGGTGCGCTCTGTGTTTGTTTCCCCCACTTCCTTGTTTCTGGCCACCCCGCCTCTACCCCCCTAATTCCATTGGTCTTCAAGTATTTCTAAAACATTGCCTCAGGACAGCCCCACTGTCCATTGCAGACCCCCGTGGCGAAGGGCCCGAAGGCAAAGCGCAGCTTCTTAAGAAAGCAGCTCCAAACCGTGTTAGCCCAAGGAGCCTGCAGCCGTCAACGAGCAGCGACTGACGTGGTAGGTGAGGTCTGGACAGGGAGGCTAGCAATTATTGGCCCCCATTTAGACTGTCCAACCCATCTAATTACCCAATCTACTACATTGTCTAAAACCATGTATTACATTTAGGCATTTACTACTGTCCCAAATCTAGGTGTTACTGTATTTACTACAGCAGACCCATTTTAGATGTGTCACATCTAGGCGTGGTTGCATTTACTAATGTGCCCCCATTTTAGGTGTCTCAAATTGGAAACATACAATTACACAATTACTGCGCTTTTAAAATGCTTATTGCACATTTACTGCACAGTCTGCATTTTAAAACATTCCAACTCCCATTACTGCGACCAAGTGGAGCGGGGATTGCAGGGGTGTCCCCCACACACTGCTGTGGTAAGCAGGGACAAGAAAGTAAAAGAAAAAAAAAAGATAAAGGACCCTGAGGCATCAGTTCCTCCCACATTAAGTGGGAAGAACTGACGCTGCAGGGATAGTGGGAAGTCGGCGGCGCACACAGAAGTGTGCCGCCATAAAGGTAAGGGGTGAGCGGGTAGGGCATTGCCGGTCGGGGATGCAGGCAAAATGATCTATCTGATCAAGATGCCTAGATTTGAGGGATCTATGTGGATCACTGCGCCACGCCCCATAATAGGAGTCGACATTTTGCTCGGCCTTAAGGGCAGCGCAGTGATCACATAGATCCCTCGAATCTAGGCATCTTTGCATTTACCACTGTGACCCCATTTTAGGTGCCTCAAATCTAGGCGTTGTTGCATTTACTAACGTGTCCCCATTTCAGACGCTGTCTCCCTCTATCCAGGTGTTGCATATACCACTGGCTCAAATCTAGCGGTTACTGCATTTACTGAACTTGATTGATTGAGGTATTTACACCGCGCGACTAGACAAACCGAATAGTATCAAGGTGCAGATGAAAATATGGCTGGGCTGTTGGATCCCAACTATCGAGTATCACCTAACCTTAAGGTGATCTCTCCAAAAACCATTATTTAAACAAAAATGTTTTTAGCTTTTTACGAACAGATGTAGGGAACCAGATGTTCTAAGTTCCAACAGTAGGCTATTCCAAAGCCTTGGCCCAAACACAGAAAATCTGCAATCACCACGGGATATGCATTGAGTTGGTGGGATGACCAACAGGAGCTTATCTTCTGATCTTAGAGACACAGAAGGGCAGTACGGCTCTAGTTTATCCACTAGGTATCCAGGTGCTAGCTTATTCAGACATTTATAGATCACGCAGCCGATTTTGAACTTTATCCGGTCATCCACTGCTAACCAATGGACAGACCTGTGCAGATCAGAGATAGGTGTAGATTTTGTTACCCTAAAAATGTATCTAACCGCTGCATTCTGCACTTTTTGCATTCAGTGGACTCGTTTGGTGGGAGCCCCTGCCAGCAGGCTGCTGCAATAGTCCAGCTTAGAGTTGACAAGGGCTCCCACCACAGTGGCATGATAATTCTGGGAGACATAGGGCAGAGCCTACCGGAGAAGCCGAAGACCATAAAAGGCTGCCTGAACTCTAGCAGAAACCTGCCCTTCACATCCCAAATAATTCTGCAAGATGTAACCCAGATTCTTGACCCTGGATGCATACTTTAGTTCTAATCCCCCAGAGAATGAAAGAAGAGTGCCTCTATTTCCCCCCAGGAGGGGTTTTGGGCCAAACAGGATCACCGCTGTCTTCTTTGGGTTAAGTTGTAGCCAATTTGTGGCCATCCAACCTCCAACTTCTTCCAGACACCTGCTGACCTGTGTCAGTCATCTACATCATCCAGTCTGAGAAACCGTTGGGTATCGTCTGCATAGGACTGAAAATTAACCTTATGTTTTCTTATGATGTTAAAAAGGGGACGTAAATAGAGATTAAACAGTAGCGGTGAGAGGGAGGACCCCTGTGTGACTCCACACCACTGTGGGAGGGTGTAAGAAAGGAAACAACCCAGCTTCACCCATTGCTGACGTCCAGATAAAGAGGCGAGCCACTTGAGAGCACTGGGGGAAGCATTCCTTATGATCTTCTATCGCTCCAGAAGGATGTGGTCCACTGTATCAAATGTGGCAGATAAGTCCAACATAACAAGTAGAGACAGTTTGCCCTGATCTCCAGCTGCTAAATGTTCATCCCAGACCGCGACCAGTGCAGTCTATGTCCCAAATTTAGGGCGGAGTCCCAATTGGAGAGGGTCCAGGAGGCTTTCAAATTCAACATATTCCTGGTGTTATGGCGATTTTTTCCAGTATTTTTCCTGGCCACGGGAGGCTTTCCACTGGTCGAAGTTTCAGGATCCAGATTTGGCTTTTTCAAGAGGGTGGGGGAATAAACAGTTTCAGTTCCTCTGGGACAATCCCCCGATTAAAAGAACTGTTAACAAATTGGGTTATAAAAGGGGTTAAATCAGAAGCCAGGCCCTTTGCTGCACACGCAGGGAGAACAAAGAGTGTATAACTTGTAGGTTTGATTTTTGTTAGAAGAGAGTAAACAGTCTCTTCTGACACTGGAAAAAAGCAGAATGGAATTCAATTAGGCTTGCTATCTCACTCCGCCATAGAAGCGCTATCTAGAGAACTAGTGATTTATTTTCCGATGTAAGGTTCTTGTGAATTGTTTCAATCTTCCCCAGGAAGAAATTATTAAACACATTAGCCTGGTTTGCTGATGATTCCTTCCCCAAGACTCCCCTTACTGGACAGAAAATACTGGACAGAAAATATGAAATAACCGGGAACAGTTCTTGTGGTGGAATAGCTGCTGTATCAATTTTCCCAGCTAGGAATGCTGACTTTCCTCTATAAATAGCAATTTTGTAATCGGTAAGGGCAGTTTTTTTTTTAGTGCTTTCATTCTTAAGGGGGCATGGAAAGTACAAATAGTATCCATTATAGCTGCGGCCTGTTTAAAGGGGTTGGCACATTTAGATATTGAGGAGGTAAGCAGCCAAATGTTCTCTAGCTCTTTCCGCTTATATGTTGGAGCCAGACTATTCTCCTTAATTGTTCCCTTGGAAGATTTCGATTCACTGCAAACAGCCTTAGTTAATGTTTAGTCCATGACAGTGGTAGAGTATCCTTCATCTGGAATCTTTTCCCTCGTACCAACAAGATGTCCAGACAATGGTCATTCGTGAGAGGCTGATACTGTCAAGGCATTTAGGTCATGTGAGTGCATAATGTCATGTAGCCGTTTAGACCCAGTCACCGATTGGTCCTCTAACCAAATGTTAAGGTCTCTCAGACACAGGATTTCTTTATACGTACTCCTTATATCAGTCAGGTAGTTGCTCAGTCCCCCCAGGAATACACTAGCTGGGCCTGGAGGCCTATAAAACAGTAAAATATGAACAGAGTTGCTGGGGAGGTTGACAGAGTCACATGTCCGATCTCGGCAGAGTTATCCCAAAGTAGGGGCTCAAGATGTGAAATGTTATACTGGTATCTGAATATGACTGCTATTCCACCTCCTTGATTACTCACTCAATCAATGTTTTTAATAGAAAATCCCTCTGGTAGAATATGGTGCCACATAACACATGATGTGTCCCTCAAACAGGTTTCAGTTAAAACCAGAATATCCAATTGATTTTCCTCAAAAACATCAATTTCCTTTGATTGTGCCACTGCTGAACTGACATTCAGTAATGCTGCATTAATTACAGTGCTTCCAGGTGATCGCTTTTCTCTCTATATATAAACCTTCTTCCTTCCAATCCCCAATAAGTGGGGTTTTTTTGGTGCGCGCAGTGAGATATCCCTGTAATCATTACATAGAAGGTGCAACCTTTTACCGTCATACTGGACGGGGGTCATCCGGTCCCGCAAAAGGCTTAGATAGGATGATGTGTCCACAAGCCTGCTCAATTCAGCCTGAGACTGGGTGATATAAATCCGCACTGGAGAAGAAATGAGCAGCATTACGCGCTGATCATCAATTCTGGCCGTAAACAGGTCTAAACAGGCTTTGCGGCAGCACTTTGCGCTGAGGAGATGCAGTTACAGCCTCTGCCGCGCTCTACATACATCAACAGTGCTGCACCAACACAATGTAGGTCGGGAAATATATACTTTGGGGCTTCAATCTCGTATATCCCTGTAACTGACGTGCAAAATTACCAATTGACAATTCAAATAAAGCAACCAGTGGCAGCACACTTAAACACACTTAAAAAGCTCTCCCCCTTACACTTTAAATACAATTCATAAAATCCCAGAATAACTTCGGTAAAATTAATTTTTAAACTATTAAAATGCAATTTAAACAATTTTAAAAAGTTCAGAAAGAGTTGTCAAAAAGTAGCAAGTCAGCAGATTATAATGGGATCCCAAGTTACCCCTAACCAAAGCTCTCCCTACCTGCAGCAACCCACCCAGACCCGAACAATCCCACCTTCTGCAATACTCCCGCACATGACGACGACCGACAATTCCAATCTGATAAAAACAGCAAGAACCAAGAACTCCTCTCCGCCCCCTCAACTCTGACCCAGCAACTACACACTCACTCAGAACAGCAATCCCACACACAGCCACTCCCCTCACACTTCCCAAACAGCAAATGAAAGAAACACGCTGTTAGTAAGCACCTCCAATCTAGCAGCTTCATTCTCAAACTCTAGCTAGACACTGCCACACCTCTCTATCTCCTTACCCGGCTCCGGAAACATCTCACACTGATGCTCTACATCCCTCGCACTCTCATCACACTGCTTCCGTCCCTTAGACCAGAGGAGCCATCTGGCGCACCACAAACCCTCCCTCCCCTACCCTACCCTACCCCCTCACACTTCCGCACATGCTCCCCCTTCCCACGCTCCCCCCCCCAGTCATACACTAAGAATGACCCTCATCCCCGCCCCTCTACACACTGCGCTACATCCAGCTCCCAAGCAAGAGGAGCACTCTGGCTCTCCAAACACAACCCCCCAGCCACCACACCAATATCTGCCCCTCCCTGCAGAATTTCACCCCGTAGACCAGCTCCACCCCCCTCATACCTATCCACCTTAGCAAGAACCCCTTGCACACACCCCCCCCCTCAGACCACACCAATCACTCATTCATGGGGAGCTCCATGACACTCCACTAACCCAATCATCCCGCCGACACACCCAACCTCCCTTCCCTCCACCTCTGACCCCCCCCAGCCTCTCTCACACACCTCTTGCGCCCAAATTCACAAAACTCAGGAAAAATGACCGACCCTCAACCTAGACTCTTCATGCCTCACCTGCATCAGTACTCCATCCCCACCACCCATAGCCCTGCTTTCAGGAACTGCCCATTAGCCACTCCCTGATTGTCCCTCTTTGAACACAAACTCATCTACCAACTCTACACCTCCACTTTCCCCCAGACTTGCAGCCCATCCACCAGCCAGCCGGTACCCAAACACCACACCGGCACCACTCACTGCCCCTCCCTCCATCCTTCCATCTACCTCGATCTCATGCAAACCGGCGACCTCACGCTCACTCTTCCAGCTCCCACCCGACACACACCCCCTCAAACATTATCCCGGACTACTCCGAATGTTCCGACCTCTCAACCCACACCTCATCCCGCTGCTACCGACACCTCCCCACCAGACACCCAGACCCACCATGTCCGTCCGGCCACTAGCATCAGAGGAACCACTTCCTCCCACCAAGTCACCTGCCTCTTATTCAATGCCCGCTCCATGGCCAGAAACAGACAGCATCTTTGACCTACTATCCTCTGACAACATCAATCTCATCTTCATCACTGATACATGGCTCAGTGACGATTTCTAACCAGTCGCAACACAAGGCTTTCCCTCCAGAATAAAAGCTCATCCCCCACAACAGACCCTCCAGAGGTGGCAGAGTAGCTATACTCCACAAACCTCACATATCCATCTCACTCACCAAAATCCAGCCAGGCACAGCTAACTGCGAATCCCTGCTGGTCAAACTCTCCATGTTGCCCGCTATCTCTCACAGTTTCCTACTCATCTACAGGCCCCCAGGATACGACAGACATTTTGCCAACAATCTCTGACTCACTAGCTGCCACTCTGGTCAACCATCCTTCACTCACTCTGCTGGGGGACTTCAATATCTGGTTTGATGTACCCAACAACTCCATGACCCCAACCCCCCTGGTAGACAACCTAGAGGCCCTCAACCTCTTCCAGCATAGCACAAGACCTGGCATACCACAGGACCCACCCACACTGGAGTACACAACCTTGATGCAATCTTCAGCTCATTTGACCCCCACTTCTGTGTCCAGCCCCAAACCCCTCATCTGGACAGACCACTCAGCCCTACCTTTCTCTGTCCGCACACCGACCGTACAACCCAAGTCCACCCAGTCCAACTAAAATGCTGAAACATGTTCAAGGTACTGTGTTAGGGAGAATTCTCTGTTTAGGCTGAATTTCCTAACCTGGTGAGTCCCCCAGCAGCTTTGCTGGATTTTTTGGGTTTTTATCTCCTGCCAAGAGTGAGACTCTTTTACCCTCACTCTTGGGCATGATTTGAGCGCGTTTCTTTGACTCTAGATGTGTTTAATGGGCTATGGGGTCTTTTACTCCATATGGCTTCATGTGTTTTTGTGATGTGTGTTACACAGCACCCTCAGAGCAGTAACACAGGGGTGTCATAGTGACCCCCCAATATAGACTCCATACCCTGGGACTGACTACTGTCTCCCAGGGCATGTAAAGTCAACATTGACTTTACTAGTCTCAAATTCTGAACAGAACCAGTACAAACCATCATATTGTGGACGTACTGGCCGGGGCAATTCGATTGCCCCGGGGTCTGTTAGTCGAGGGGGCACGTCTCCGTCCCCCCTGATCGAGTTTTGGCTGGTGGCAGTGGATACTACTTTTTATATTCGACCGCGAATATATCTCTATGGGATTTCCCATTGTTCGAGGCTACCAAGTTTAATTATATAATTCCTATGGCCGCGAACATACCGCCGGTTTATTTATTTAATATTAATTCTCCGGTTGGTATTTTTTGCCAGAACTCGGTGTTCGCTTCTGTGACTCCAACCCAAGTTGAGCCCTTTGTTCCACTTTTTGGCGGGCTTCTCCACAGAAGCCCTCCAAAGTAGTGCTACTCTGTCTGGGGTACTTAGGAGGGGTGGAGGGGGATTTAGGCACCCTGGACTGAGTTGCCTATGCAACTCAAGTCGCACTCCGTCCTGATTGGCCCAAGTGGTGAGCCGGCCGGCTCACCAATTAGCATGTTTGAGTGACAGCTAGGCTGAGTGAATGGGGGTTTTCTGCATAAAAGCAGGGCTTTGGGTACTGGAACTTTAGAAGTCGCCACAGGACCGAAGTATCCGACGAGGGAGAAGCGGAGCCGACCTGCCACGACGACACTACCGGTGGAGCCCTGCTGAACCGTCTCACCACTTTTCCCAACAACAGAGGAGATCTCCAGCCCGGAGAGTCTTCTTCCTTCGACTGGTGGGGATAACCAGTCTGCTTCCTTTTTCGCTTCCTGGAGCATCTCGTGGCCGCCTTGCCTGTGCCAAGCACCCCGGCAACCTGGATACCACGTTTCACCCCTACCGTGAATCAAAGGGTAGAACCTTTAACCGGAAAACTCTGCGGCTGGTTTCTTCCCTGGCAGTGCAACGACCTTCATCTTTCCTCCACGTCGAGATCTTCTCTTCTTCTGGACGACGCTGCAAATTGCACCCGCTGCCAGGAAAAACTGCCCCCGCTGGAGGATCCTTTCCACCTAAGGTACCGTGTTCCGCCTGGCTTCCCTTGCAACCAACTGTACGGGGTAGATTTAGCCCACGGCTTTCGAACCTGGGACACCCTGGCTAAACTTGTCTGAGCCTCTCTAAACCCTTTCTGAACTCCCTGCAAGACTTTCAAAGCCTATTGTAATTGTGTGATCGTGGGCGGATTTGTGCTCTGCTCTCTCTAAGAGTGGGCCCGGCCGATGGACTTTGGCTCACCAGTAACTTTTGTCTTTTCTGCCTTGCTAAAGTGTTCCAAAGTATTAAAGTGGTGTATCTTCATACATTCTGCCTTTTTCCCTCCCTTTTTCGTTAACTTATTGGAGTGCCATCTATAGTTAAGCGCTCACCTCGTGTCTGGAAATTAGTGGTGTTAACTAAGACTTGTCTGATAAGGAATAAGGGATGTATACATAATAATAGTAACTGTGTTTAGAGTAATTTACAATAATAGTGCTGGAGTGTTTCAATAAGTGTGTTCTTAAATAAATAATTATATACCTTGATACCAAAGCTCTGGTCAAGTGTTTGCTTGTGCTATTGTATTTGAGTGCCTATTGTGTATACTTTGCATACTGCCTAACTCTTCTTGATGGAAGTCTGACTGCTCAGCCACAGCCACCAGGTAAATCTGGGTGATGCAGACTGCTACCAAGTGGGTTTACTGCTAACACCTGTAGTCCTAAATCTTTTGCAGTTCTCCCAAAGGGAACTGCACAGGTTTTTGCCTAACATACTGCATGACCTGGCTGAAGCCATGCTACGACTCACTCCCGACACCAGACAGACCTCTACCTATCGAATCCTTTGACTCTGGTCTCAATGGCTCACTGCTCCCTCGCACTCACTACTCCTGCCCAGCTTCGCTCAAACCTGCAAAGGACCTAGCCCAAAAATACTTCATGCCCCACCTAAAGACTGTCAAAACCCATAACCGCTCCCTCGAGCACAAACGGCGGGCATAAAAAAAACCTAAGCAAATGTTTCTCGCACTCTGAAACACTTGTGTACGAGCGCGATAGAAATAAAATATCATATATCATAAATCCCTGTTCATTCACCATCACGGTAACTACAAATCCGAGATCTGAAAGGCCAAAACAACCTACTACAATAAAAGAATACTGAACTGCCTAAGCAGTAGTAAAGAGCTCCACAAGGTCATCTCAGAATTCGTGAAGCCTGCATGCACCACTGCCCCGATCATTCCCACGCAAGCGGTCTGCAACTCCCTCTCCCATCGCTACCACAGTATAGCACTGAACAGGACGGCCACCCTTAATGCCAAACTTTCCAACCTCACTGCTCTCAACTCAACCTTTACGCCAAATTCAACAACCTGCTAGACCATGCTCAGTCTGGCTCCTGGCCTCACCACGGGAACTGAAATCACACTGATCTCAATCTGGGACAACCTCAAAGTCACAGCATACTCTGAAGGATGAGCCGCTCTGGTTTGACTTGATCTCTCAGCTGTCTTCGACACCATTAACCACTCGATCCTCCTCGACCAACTCCACTCCCTAGGAGTACGAGACTCTGCACTCCACTCTATTGCCTCATTTCGCAACAACGGGAAAAAAATCACTGTCTTACCCCCATTTAATCTCAATGAGCTTGCCTCTCTGCTCTCCTTTAAAAACTCTACACAACCCCGCTACCAGGGATCATACGCTCGCACAACCTCACATGCTACAATTACACTGACGACAACCAAATGATCAGAGCTCGTTTTGGGGATTCTCAGGATCAACACCCAACCTAGCAGCTTGCCTCAGTGATATCGACCTATGTATGATAAGAAACCACCTCCTTCTCAACCCAGGGCAAACAGAGACCATGGTGTGAGGGAACACAGCTATTCCGGCAAACGCTCCCATGGACTCCCTTCCACGGCACTCGCTCCCCCTACCCCCCACCTTCAACACAGTGAAAATCCTTAGTTGCACAATGGACTCTGGCCCAACCCTGTCCCACCAGATCAATAATGTTTCCAAATTATGTCACTACTACCTGCGGCGTCTGAGACCAATCTTCCCTTATCTCAATTTCCACAATAGAATGGCTTCTATTATGTACATTGTCATGTCCAGCCTGGACTATGCAAACTCCATGTACCTGGGTGCACCGGCCCATTACCTTAAACTATAAAGAGTACAAAATGCAGCTGCTAGACTCCACCTTGCACAGGGATGAAGGGACCACATCTCGCCTGCTTGCCACACCCTCCACTGGCTACATATTGGACGAAGGGCCACATTCAAAACCCTATGCATCACCCACCGAGCAGTGCACAAGGCCGGCACGACATACCTCCAAAAGAAGATTATGCCCTATAGCCCTACATGCAACCTAAGGTCAAGCAGGCCCTCCTACTAGTGATCCCAGCCTCCAATTCAGCCAGGTTTGGAGGGTCAGCCTACACTACCTTGGCACCAACTCTGTGGAATTCCCTGCCTCCCCATATTCGACACAACCAGGACTACATGGCCTTCCATAAAGTGTTTAAAACATGGCTTTTCCCAAATCTGTCAAAGGGACCACCTAAATCAACAAATCCACCCACCAATGGCCAAATTCCAGATAGAATCGACATTAAATCGAAACACAGCAACAGTAGAGCCAGCGAAGCAGGCTAATTAATTACTTCACCTCTGTAAAGTAGGATCAGTCAGGGCACGGAAGTCAGCCTATAGACCAGCGTGATTCCGACCTAGGCAACTGCAGGCTGTATGCACCAAGCTCGGCCACCAATGCATAGCACGTGGAATACGATCAATAGCCACTACCCTGGCATACCTAGGAACAAGAGCCAAGAACCCTGCAACAGAGGCACAAAAGTAACTATGCTAGGCTGGACTCTCCGGAGAATCATGCTATAACTCAGGAAGTACCCAGCCTCTCAACTTAAACTTCCACCAGGGACATGGAAAATGCACGCTCTAGAGTCCTACTACAGAGCATCTGGAAAAGGTCCGCCTACCAAGTTAACACAACATACCCTCACCGGCTAGATTATTTCTCTCGGAAATCAACTATCACGAACCACCAGGACAGACACAGCCAGCGCATTGAGCTCCGAAAGCAACTCAGGAATGGGGGCCTCCTACCGGTAACGACAGACATTCCTTCCTACCAATATGCTCACTCTCCACTTTAATTCAACAATAGAATGCAGCTGCACCCCTGGATCAATTTGGTCCAGCTGCACACATACCTATATTGCTCATAGAAAACCTAAACAGCCTGGGAGGACCCAGCTATACTCCACAAAAAAGAAATCAGCCTACCTCTACACATGTCTTAGACAGGCCCCAGAGCAGCCAGAATGCAGACTCAGAGATCACCCTCCTTGCTGTGCACATTACACTGATCTCTCACATCCACCACACCACACCTAGCATTAGAATGCTGCCAACCCAGCGCAAACCATTCTGGCTGCTCAAATACCAAGTGCACCCAAGCACTATATGCTTGCAGCAAAGAACAAGTTACTCTCTTACCTGGTAAAGTTCTTTCGATGGGATGGTCCAACGACGTATTCCATATCTATGACAGTAATCACCACAGCTGTGCTGCTTCGGAAAATTTTCGGCGTCTGCGTCCTGCATCGATGACGTCGATGCGCCGTCCTCGAGGACCTCCTCCGACGGCCGACATCACCCGATGTGATAAGTAAGACGCACGACGCCCGTAGCCCCAGTTGTTTTTTTTCCCAGAACGTGTGCCACCAGTCTTCTGCCAGTCTGACACACAAAGCCTTGCGGAAACGTAAGCTGCAATCGCCTAAGAAATTCAGTAGCGGGGAAGGTAGGGAGGGAGCGATATGGAATACGTCGTCGGACAATCCCATCGAAAGAACGTTACCAGGTAAGAGAGTAACTTGTTCTTCGAGGGGATTGGGTCCTCCAACATATTCCATATCTATGACAGACTCCCAAAGCAGTACCAATGCAAGGAGGTGGGAAAAGAATTTAGAAAACAGAAATTTAGCATGCCCAATCAAATTGCGGAGTAAAGGACCGCCTTGCCAAATGCTAAATCGTGCCCCCGGATGGAATCGAGGGAATAGTGACATACAAAAGTATGTACCGAAGTCCTGGTGGCTGCATCATAGATGTTGCGAATAGGAACAACCCTCTGCATGGCAGTAGAGGCAGCCCCATGGTAGAATGGGCCCGTAAACCGACCGGGGGGGTTCCTTACCCGCCAAGCGGTAACACTCAGAGATAGCCAAAATAATCCAGCGAGACAAAGTCTGTTTCGTCACAGCCAGTCCCAAACGCTTTCCAGCGTAACCAATAAAGAGCTGATCGTCCACTCTGACCCGGGACATGCGTGAAATATAAAAGCTTAACGCTCTCCTAGGATCAAGCCTATGGAGCCTCTCCTCTTCCTTACCAGGATGTGGAGGAGGATAAAATGCCGGAAGAACAACCTTCTGGCCTAAATGAAATTCAGACACCACCTTCGGAAGAAAAGAAGGATGAAACACAGTGAAGGGTGGTTTAACTGAAAGTGCCTGTAACTCACTCTGCGAGCGTAAGTGACCGCAACTAAAAATACAGTTTTCAGAGTTAACAGTTTCAAAGGGCCTGAATGCAAAGGCTCAAACTGAGCACCCATCAGAAACTTGAGAACAAGGTTCAAATCCCAACCGGGCATCTGGAAAGGTGACGGAGAGAACACATTAGTGAGCCCTTTCAGAAACTGAGAAATTAAAGGAATTTTAAAATAGGAACACTCTTCAGACGAGGGCTTAAATATGGACAGCGCCGCCAGGTAACCTTTAACGGTACCCACTTGAATGCCGCTGTGGGCCAAAGAAAGCAAAAAAGACAGAACCATGGGAATTTCACATGCAAAAGGATCCACATTCTTAACCCTGCACCAGTCGCAGAATTTACTCCAACGGCACCGGTACAGGGACTTTGTTGCGGGCCTTCTGGCCGAAAGCAACACTTCCATCACATCTTCATGGAGGTCCCAATCTTTATACCTCAACCTTTCAGAAACCAAGCGTGAAGGTTGAGGGGCCTAACCTCTGGATGGAGAACCTGACCCCCCCGCCCGTGAGAGCAATCGTCTTGGTAGGGAAGACGATGTGGAGGACAGATGGACAAGTCGAGAAGGTCCGCGTACCACGTCCTCAGGGCCCACGCCGGAGCAATGAGGATCATCCAGGAACCAAACCTCCGTAACCTCTGCAGTACTTGCGGGATGACGGGGACTGGAGGAAACGCGTACAGCAGTGGGAATGACCACTCCACCACGAACGCGTCACCTAAGGCTCCTTTTGGAGGAAATTTCCACGAGCAGAACCTCTCGCACTTCCGGTTGACACTGGAGGCGAAGAGATCCAGGAGAATCTCCTGAGCCAACTCCCACTCGTGAGAGATCGCGCTCTGCCTGCTCAGAGCGTCCGTCGTCTCGTTTTCATCTCCGGCCAGATGAACTGCCGAGACCGAAACTTCCTGCTGGATTGCCCAGAACCAAAGCTGCATCACCTCCCTGCACAGAGGAAGTGACCATACCCCCCTTTTTGTTGAGGTAGTGCATGGCCACCGTGTTGTCCGTCAGGATCAGGACATTCCTCCCTCGCATGGTCGGCAGAAAAGCCTTCAGGGCTAGCCTGACGGCCCTCAGCTCCAACAGATTGATATGGAGTCTGGACTCCGATGGAGACCAACGACCGCTGACTGTCAACTCGTTGGCATGAGCTCCCCATCCCGTGAGAGACGCGTCCATCAAGATCGTCACCTCTGTCCAGGGTGGCCAAAATAGACCCTCCTTCATCAGATTGTCTTCGACGGCCCACCACAGAAGGTCCTGGGCGACCGAGGACAGCACCTGAACAGGGTCCGACAACCTGCCGGAGGACTGAGACCACTGGAGCTTGAGTGCCCATTGCAAAGATCTCATCCGCAACCTGGCCTCTGGCACCAGAAGAATGCAGGATGCCATGAGACCGACACTGAAAGTGCGAGTCGCCAACTGCGAATCTCAGGTACTTCTTGTGCTTTGGATGTATCGGCACATGAAAATAAGCGTCCTTGAGGTCGATAGACACCAACCAGTCCTGAAGTTGAAGGGCCTGGAGGACTTGAGAGAGAGTAACCATCTTGAACTTGTCCTTCGTGAGGAGTTTGTTCAAACCGCGCAAGTCCATGATGGGTCTCAACCACCCCGTCTTTCTTGGAAATCAAAAAATAAGGGGAATACCATCCCTTGTTCCTCTCTGCTACAGGCACCAGTTCTATGGCGTCTTTCTCCAGCAGGGATTGAATTTCCTGCGCAAGGAGCGGATCCGGACTCTTCAAAGAGAGATTCCCCGGTGGATTGTCTTGAGGCCTCTGCCGGAAAGGAAGACAGTAGCCGTGGGTTATGATCTCCAGAACCCACACATCTGAAGTAATGGTGCGCCACTCTGCAAGAGCTGCGCCAGCCTTCCCCCAACCGGCGAACCATAGGACATGGCCTCATGACTGAGCTGAAGCGGCTGTGGCGTTGCCTGAGGGCAAAGAGGCAACAGCCCGAGCGGCCTTGGCACCTCGAGTACCTTGTTTTCCATCTCTGGCACTCCTACAGTGCCCACTTTGAATGGCAGCTCTTCTCGCTTTACGAAAGGATGAGTTAACGAAAGGAACCTCCCCTCCATTGCTGTCCCCTACGACGAAAAGGCAGAGGTTGGCGAACTGCAGCTCCCAACGACTTTGCTGCAGCTTCTCCGGTCTGCAAACTCTCAAGGCTCTCGTCAGCCTTGCTGCCAAAAAGATGTTCCCCGTCAAAGGGCATGTTGAGGAGCCGGGCCTGCACATCAGGAGCAAACTTTGACTTCCGCAACCACGCAAATCTGCATATTACGGTGCTCGCCGCCATGGACCGGCTGACGCAATCTGCCATGTCCAAACCCGACTGAACAGCCTCACACATGGCATCCTTGCCATGCTGAACCATGGCAAGGAAACCATTCTGTTCGTCCCCTTCGGGAATATGTTCAGCCGCTAAGGAAACACAGTTCCACAAAGTGTGCATGAAACGTGACAAGGCACATACGGAGTTGGCGGCCTGAAGCGCCATAACCCCTGAAGAAAACACTTTCTTCGCCAAGCCGTCAAAACGCTTGTCGTCCCTATCAGGAGGGATGGTACAATACGACACCTGCTTTGCCGGGGCCGTAGCCGTCTGCACCACCAAACTCTCCAGAGTGGGGTGCTTGGTCAAGTAGCAGGGGTCGCTACTGGCTGGGCGGTATTTTTGCGGCAAAGACTTGCCCACTGCCGGGAGGCTCTCCGGGGCAGTCCAAGCCAAGCCACCCTCCTCTGAAGAGCCATATGGAACAGCAGTACCGGGTCAGTTGGTGGACCTTGGTCGAGGATATCCGTAAGGTCATCCTGAAGAAAATCCCCTGGGGGAGCCGACCATCCCAAGTACTCGGTGACCCTAGACATAAGGCGCCGGTACGAGGAGTCGGCATGAGTGCCAGGCTCAGGCCTACAAAACTCCACCTCCGGAGAGGTGTCCAGCCCACTGGCATTGTGCAGGGACTGCCTCAGGTCCTCAATTTGGCTATGGCCCGAGAGAATCTCGTCTGGCACTGTATCAGGAACCATGCCATCATCAGAGCCCTCATCCACCTCTGAAATATACTCAAGATGGTGCTAAGAAGGCACAGAATGTGGAACAAAGCTATGCTTGACCTTGGCCAGAGCCTTTCTAGGGGGTTCCACTGAGCCCTGGGGTACCCCCGTCGAAACAGCCTCGAAAGGAGTCGAGTGAATCGGCGTCAACGCCTAACGCGGCGCCGACAGCATCGACACAGGCCTCGAGGCGGGAGCCCAGAGAGCGTGTCCCTCGACAGCCAGGGCGCCGATGGCGTCGACGACTTCTTCGTAGGCGGGGCCTCGAAAGAGTCCGTCGACGACCTCGGCGCCACCGGCGTCGAAGTCTTCCTCGAAGACACCACAAGTGCACGCGGTCTCGAGCGCGTCGGGGAGAGGAGTGGCGGGACCGACTCCGGGACCGAGACCCACTCGACTTCCAACGACGATGCGGAGATTCACCCCTCGAAAGCCCCGCAGACCTCGACTTCCATGGCTTGGACACCTAACCTAGCGACAACAACTTCTTGCGCTCCCACAAGGCTTGGACGTGAGCGACTGGCAGTCGACAGTCATCCGTGTCATGGGCCTCCGCGAGGCACCAAAGGCAGGCATCATGCGAGTCTGTCACCGACATCTTGGACCCAGAGTCCCCGCACTTCTTAAAGCCCGGACGCGGGGTGGAAGACGAGGTAGACATCTTCACAAAGAATATACTTCACAATACGAACAGGTTCGAAGAACCGAGAAAGAACAGAAACTCAAAAGAGACGAGGCGCGCCGAGATCACCGAATTGAAAACGTTCGCGGAAAAAACGAAACTGAGGCGACAGGCGTCGTGCGTCCTACTTATAACATCCAGTGACGTCGGCCGTCGGAGGAGGTCCTCGAGGGCAGCGTATCAATGTCATCGACGCAGACGATTTTCCAAAGCAGCACAGCTGTGGCAATATGTCATAGATATGGAATACGTTGGAGGATCCCAAGAGGCAGAGAAGAGAGAGGCAGAGAAGAGAGAGGCAGAGAAGAGAGAGAGAGCCCGAGAGAGAGAGCCCGAGAGAGAGCCCAAGAGAGAGAGAGAGAGAGCCCGAGAGAGAGAGAGAGAGAGAGAGAGAGAGAGAGAGAGAGAGAGGCCCAGAGGGGGGGAGAGGGGAGAGAGCGGCCCAGAGAGGAGAGAGGGCGCAAGAGTCCCAGAGAGAGAGAGAGAGAGAGAGAGAGAGAGAGAGAGAGAGAGAGAGAGAGAGAGAGAGAGAGAGAGAGAGAGAGAGAGAGAGAGGCACCCAAAAAGAGAGAGAGAGGCACCCAAAAAGAGAGAGAGAGAGAGGCACCCAAAAAGAGAGCGAGAGAGGCACCCAAAAAGAGAGAGGGAGAGAGGCCCAAAAAGAGAGAGAGAGAGGTGCCCAAAAAGAGAGAGAGAGGCCCAAAAAGAGAGAGGGAGAGAGGCCCAAAAAGAGAGAGACAGAGAGAGAGAGAGAGAGAGAGAGGCCGAGAGAGAAAGAGAGAGAGGGGCCCAGAGGGGGGGAGAGGGGAGAGGAGAGAAAGAGAGAGAGGCCCAGAGAGGAGAGAGCGCGCAAGAGTCCCAGAGTGAGAGAGAGAGAGAGAGAGAGAGAGAGAGAGAGAGAGAGAGAGAGAGAGAGAGAGAGAGAGAGAGAGAGGGGCACCCAAAGAAAGAGCGAGAGAGGCGCCCAAAAAGAGAGAGAGAGGCGCCCAAAAAGAGAGAGAGGCACCCAAAAAGAGAGAGAGAGGCGCCCAAAAAGAGAGAGAGAGGCGCCCAAAAAGAGAGAGAGGGGTGCCCAAAAAGAGAGAGAGAGAGAGGCGCCCAAAAAGAGAGAGAGAGGCGCCCAAAAAGAGAGAGAGAGAGAGGCGCCCAAAAAGAGAGAGAGAGAGGTGCCCAAAAAGAGAGAGAGAGAGAGAGAGGCCCAAAAAGAGAGAGAGAGAGAGAGAGAGAGAGAGAGACCCAAAAAGAGAGAGAGAGGCCCAAAAAGAGAGAGAGAGAGAGGCCCAAAAAGAGAGAGAGAGAGAGAGAGAGAGAGGCCCAAAAAGAGAGAGAGAGGCCCAAAAAGAGAGAGAGAGAAGCCCAGAGAGAGAGAGAGAGAGGCCCAAAAAGAGAGAGAGAGAGGCCCAAAAAGAGAGAGAGAGAGGCCCAAAAAGAGAGAGAGGCCCAAAAAGAAAGAGAGGCCCAAAAAGAAAGAGAGGCCCAAAAAGAAAGAGAGAGAGGCCCAAAAAGAAAGAGAGATGCCGAGAGAGAGAGAGAGAGAGGCAAAGTGATAAACAAACCCCTGGAAAGAGGTTCGATAGTAGACATTCACATGCATCCAGAAAATACATGTTTTAGGCGCTGCTAAAGATGGAGTGCCGCACAAAGATATTGATGGAATCGAGACTCACGAAAAATGTAGCAGTTGTATAAAAAGCAAGGGCTTGAAGGGAAAGAGCGGTATAAACAAGTGAAAAGGCAGGATGTGAACAAGCAAAGTGGTGATATGTCCCCTTCGGCGCCGCCTGAGGAGTAGATGGATGACTGCTCAATGGGGATGCCTTTACCATATCAGCTGTCCTATGCTGATTTACTTAAGATTGCGATTGCAATGTTCGAGACAGAATCAAAATACACGCATTTGAAATACGAATAAGATTGTGGTCAAACTCCAGAAGCGTCTGCCTGGATTAAGGTAGACAGGTGGCCTCATCTGAATGCGAAATTATTCTGGCAATCAGGAAATACGGAAGAGGTTCGAGCTCTGATTGATACCGGAGCGGAGGCCTCATTAATTCATGGGAATCGTTCAATATTTAATGGCAGACATTTTACCATTATTGGACTGGGAGGGAAAGAGACCCCTGCAGTCCAAACGCAAGTTGACATGAAAATTAGTAATTTAAAAAGGCATAAATATTGTTCCCACACCTGAATGTATTATTGGGTTTGATATTCTGGAAGGATTGACTTTAGGATTAGGAGTTAAAATATATCAATTTGGGGTGAGTCCATTGACATGTACACCCATCATTGTGGGTCAATTGAAGATGACCCCCGTGCAGGTTCCTTTGGCCACAAAATGGCTATCTATGAAACAGTATCGTATTCCTGTGGGGCAGAAGGCGATCTCAGATACCATCAAGAGATATGTAGAAGATGGCATGCTACGTCCTTTAACCACAGCATGGAATAACCCAGTCTGGCTGTTTAAAAACAACAGACTGAAGTTACAGGATGACTGTAGATTACCACGAATTACACTCCTCCGTTAATACCCACGGTCCCAGATTCTGTTACCCTGATTTAGAATGTGCAGAAGTTCGAGGGAACTTGGTATGCTGCCACAGATTTGGCAAATGCATTCTTCACCGTACCGATTGCAGAAGAGTGTCGGGAGCATTTTGCATTGTCTTGGAATGGGAGGCAGTATATGTTTCAACTTTTGCCCGTGGGGTACCTGCATACTGCGACCATTTGTCACCGGCTGGTGGTGAAACATTTGGATAAGATCCTGTGCAAACCTGATCTACAGATTTTGCACTTTATTGATGACATTTTGATACAGTGAAAGGATGAGCAAAGAACCTACAATGAAAAATGGACATCAATTAGACTGGGTAGTGACTGTCACGACTCGCTCCCTTCGCTCCCGTTCCCGCCACTTGGGGGCATGTTTTGGGGTTTATTCCCTACTGGACATTTCCTCCGAACCTAATGCTACAGTGCTGTGATGAATTGGGAGCGCTAAAACCTTATTTTCCAAGTTACTTCCCTTCCGGATCCATTCCAGGTTTTTGGCAGCCAGCATGCTACTTTACTCAAATGACTGCTTCCCAGAATGCCTGGCTCACTGCTTCACCTCCTCCCTTGCAGGACAAGGTTGGGTGGAGGATAGGCAACACCTGTGGCTGCAGGTGCAGCAGGCGGCACACCTGAGGGGTGTGCTCGTTAAGCAGCTTTAAAAGCCTCAGTTTACTTCAGTCCTGCGCTGGTCATCGTTGCAGTGTTCCTGTTGTGACTAGTCCCTTGTTCCTTGTTCCTAGCTTTTGTGCCTAGTTCCTAGCTCCTGTTTCTTGTTCCTCCGCCCTGGATTTCGGATTCATGTGCTAAATTGATTTCTGCTTTCTGGATTTCCCTTTCTGTCTTACTCTGTCTGCAGGCAGCCTTTCTCTTTGCTTTACCCTTTGATGCAGCCCAATTTGCCTGCGTTTTCTATTTCTTTGATGCTGTCCTTTGCTACTAAAAAACTTGATGCATTAGTCTTTCCTTTTTTAGATTTAGTTTCCTGCCTTTTCTCCTTGGATGGGTGGGTAAGGTTTCCTTTTGTGATATCATTTTCCCTGCTCCTGATCCTTACTTCCTATTGGGATCCATGCCATGTTTTCCATTTCACTTCTGCATTTATTTCCCATTTGATTATATAGGTGTGGGGTGCTGTAGTAACTAGTCCCTGTGTGAATGCCTTTTGTTTTCCTCACTATTTCTTTAATCACAATTCCTACTTGCTCCTTGACTTAGGTCTTAGGTATTTAGTTATCGTCCACCCATTGCTGTTATAGCCTTCTGGGTCCTTGTTTGATCAACTGGGTTTGTGGGTTTACTGACATTCAAGTGGTCTTTCCGATTCTCGTGAGTACTGTTTCTAAGTTCCTTATTCAGTGTCATCCAGAGTGTCAGCACAGAGATCCTGTCCTTGCTTGCCCTCTACGTGGGCTTAGCGCTGTCAGTATCTGTAAGAGCATAGTGGGTAAGGAGTTTGCCGACTTTCCTTTGTCATAAGGAGGTTTTAAGTGCTTACCCCACATCCCTTTTCATATATAGGTATTTTTGTTTCACTCTATCTGCACTCCTGGGTTTTAGTATTATGAGTCCTGGTTCTTGTGTGAACATTGTTTGATTCAAGGTTATTCACTGTACGATTTTGTGCACATTTCCCTTGCCATATTCGCTGCCTTTGTACTCACCTGATTAATCCTGACAGCAACAAACAGTTTAAAGACACATGACTACAAGACAGAACCATGTATTTGGTCAGATCACTTCAGTGTCACCTTTCAAATCACCCCTCCATCTTCCGGACACAAAATCCAAAACCCACTTTTGTAAATAGCCCAAAGGGATTTTAAAAACATCAGTAGGGAACAGTTAGAATCCTGCATAAAAGATGTTAATAATAACATCAAAGAGGAAGACTCCTGTGAAGGCATGATGACCAACCTACTTGAACATCTCAAACAATTGTCGGACCAGAACGCTCCCCTTCAGTCTAAAACCTGCAGATCGATTGCTAACCCCTCATTTGGCTTAACAAAGATTTGCTAGAGCTAAAAAGGGAAAAAGGAAAGCTAGAAAATGTATGGGAAAACAAACCTACAGTAGAGAATAAGGAAAAATGGAAGAACATAGAGCTAAAATATAAGAAAGAGATAACTGAGGCAAAAAAACAGTACTACGACAACCAAATAACTTCCGCAGGTAATGCCACAGGCAAGTTATTCAATATCTTGAAGTCTATTGAAAAGCCTAAGGCCATGTCAGCCCCCTTCATCCCGTCCCAACAAGATTGTGAGAATACACAACAAGCCTTTTTTATGAAAATTGAAACTGCTAGAGAGTTGATTACCAAATCCCAATCAGACAAACTTAAATCTACCTAGGGAAGAGGCCATTGACAATGTTAACATTTTCAACTTCTCCAATATTTCGCCAAAGGAGATGTATAAAATACTCGCCACCATGAAGCCAACTTCTTGCACTGAAAATATTCTTCCAGAAAAAATTATCCTGGACAACTCTGATCTTTTTTCACCTATACTATCCAAAATTATTAACTCCTCCTTTAGGGACCAAATATTCCCTTTGGACATAAAAAGGGTTACTGTTACTCCACTGGTCAAGAAACCAGGCCTGGACCGCAGAAACCCTAGTAATCTCAGGGCAATTACTAACTGTAACTTTCTTTTGAACATTTTGGATAGGATAGACGCACAACAACTACAGGCGCATGTAGAAGCATCTGAATCTCTTCATCCCCAACAGTCGGGCTTTAGACCGGCCCATAGTACTGAGAAGGCGATGTTAGACCTTCAGACTAAGATGCTCAGTATTATGGTCAATGGGAAACCAGGCCTCCTGGTCCTACTGGATCTCAGTGCGGCCTTCGATCTTCTAGACCATAACCGTCTCGAAGTTGCTCTGAGAAAAACAGTTTATTGCTCTAAGGCAGCCAAGGGGTGGATAATGTCATTTCTAAAAAACAGGACATCACGGGTCCGCTGGGGTGACACATTTTCATAAGAAAGAGAAAACCTCTGTGGGGTTCCCCAGGGAGCGAGCATGTCACCCCTGCTGTTTAATTTGTATCTTCGATTTCTCTGCCTCGTACTGGAGCAGTTAAACGTGTACTTTACGAACTACGCAGACGATACTCAGTGATTGAACTCTGTGGAGATCATAAGAAGGATCATGAAAATCTACCTAACATCCATTCCAGCATTGAGCAATGGATGGATCTGAATTGGATGTGTTTAAACGGAAAGAAAACGGAGTTTATGGTCTTCGGTTCCCATCAGGTCAGAAATTCCCTCTCCCCTGAATACAACTCTTTTCAGATTGATAACACACCAATTAAGGTCCTTGATAAAGTTGGAAGCATCATTAGGAGCCGAAGCACAGTCGCAATACACAAAAATAACTTGCAGCTATTATGTTAAAAATCATCAGCCCTATCTTTCAGAGGACAATTGCGCCAAAGTGTCTAGGGCAACTATCCTATCTCGGCTGGATTACGGAAATGCCCTGTTGGTAAGAGCAAACAACAAATGTATTAAAGCCTACCAGATTATACAAAATAATGCAGTGCGGATCATTAAGCGCATACCCAAACGCGACCACGTCAGCAACTCCAGGAGAGAATTGCATTGGCTTAAAATAGAGAATAGAATTCAATTTAAAGCCCTTAACATCGCACATCCGTGTATTCATGGTAAAGCTCCTGTGTATTTGAAATCAAAAATCCATACATACATTCCCACTCGCTCTCTTAGATCGGCCGACCAAAACAAAGTTGTGGTAGCGAAGCATAATCATAAACTAGGTCTAGGCAAATCCTTCCTGACAGTTACTGCAGGTCTTTGGAACAATTTACCCATCAACATAAGAAAAGAAGTGAATTACTTAAGCTTTCAGAAGCACGTGAAGACTCATATTTTTAGTTAATTGACCCACATTATTCATCCATCCGCATTCTTCGTTCTGTCCCGTGTCTCATGATTGTATCTCGTGTGTTCATGTTTCTGCGCCCCGAGACTCGCGAGTTACCGGCGCAATATAAATGAAATAGAAATGGACGCACCTAGACATCATTATTGAGTGTTTGAGAAAAAGCATGGGAAATTAAGGAGACAAAAATCCAAGGTCCAGCCAAGACCGTGATTTTCCTGGGAATTCAGTGGCATAATGGGCATCGTGAAATGGTGCCAAAGGCCAAACAAAAGATTCTTGAAATCACTACACCCGTGAATAAGAAATAAGCTCAACAGTTCATAGGATTGTTTGGGTTCTGGAGTCAGCATATACCACATATGGGGAAGATTTTACCGCCTCTTTACAAAGTCACACAGAAAAAAAAAAGAAAAATAAATATCAGACTTCGAGTGGGGCGAGGAGCAAGAGAGCATTTCAGCTTGCGAAATATACCATCTAGAGAGTACTCGATTTATGGCCGTTCAGGGTAGGTGAAGTGGAATTAAATGTGTCTGCACATGAAAATTATGCCAATTGGAGTGTGTGTCAGAAACAGGACAGGAAGCGTGTTCCTTTAGGTTTTTGGAGTCGTAAATTACCGGAAGTTGGTGATAGATTCACTCCCTTTGAGAAGTGGTTGTTGGCATATTATTGGGCTCCTGTGGATACAGAGCAAACGACAGTGGGTCATGATGTATTGATCCAACCAGACATTCTGATCATACAATGGGTACTGAGCTCTCCCAAAACACATCAAATAGGACATGCTTAGGAGGCTAGCATCATTAAATTATACATAGAAGATGGTGCCAAAACAGGGAAGGGTGAAATTATACAAATCTCCTGTAAAATGGGGAGTTCCTTATGGGGAGCTAACTAGTGAACAAACTGAACATGCCTGGGTTACTGATGATTCGGCTAAATATGTGGGGACTGAACGACATTGGAAGGCGGTGTCATAATCCAAAAACGAAGAAAATATTTACAGGAAAATTGATTCAAGACTATTGTCAGGAAAAGGGCGTCAAATGGATTTTCCACATTCCTTATCACCCAGAGGGCTCGGGATAGATTGAGAGAATGATTGGTTTGTTAAAAGAGCAGTTGTGAAAGACTGGTGATGGTAACCTGAAAGGGTGGCGTGAACGTCTCCTAGATGCTGTGCAAGTGTTGAATTACCGACCAATTGCTAACGGTGAAACCCCATTTACGCCCATGTTAACGCCAGCTTTACAAATGAAACCAAACAGGGCATTTGAAACATTGATGTATTGGGAAATATCACCTGGAGCTTTAGCTCCTTATCGAGCAACACCAGAGTCTGCAGCGTTGGATCTACATGCTAGGGAGGAGATTGGACTTGAACCCAGAAGAATCCGTGTTATTGATACAGGGATTGGGGTACAAATTCATTCAGAACATATGGGATTAATTGCCCCTAGATCTGGGTTGGTGTTAAAAGGAATCCAGGTACAGGGAGGAATTGCTGATGCTGACTATCGAGGAGAGATAAAAGAGATTCTATCAATAGTGGTGAGAACATGCTGCCTATCCATAAAGGCGATAGGGTGGCACAGTTAATTATTGTACCCGTCAAATTGTCTATGGTAAAGAAGGGAGAGCTACCCAATGTAATTACTACACGTGGGGATAAAGGTTTTGGCTCATCAGACAAAATGGCTCCAGGAGCAAATGTTTTGGTTGAAAAACCAAGTGGTTCGCCGGGTCCGGCAGATTTAATTGCAGCAGGGGAGGACCAAGTTGTTCTTGCAATGAAGCTAGGGAAGAGAAAATCAAGTCATGTTTCCGCTGACAAATGTTATTTGCCCCAGTGATGTACTTCACTGATCTCTCGTTTTTATTCTGATATTTTTCTTCAAGGCCCCCCCGAGTGTGATGTTTGCACTTGTGGAGTCGAATCGGGAGGGTCCAGGGACATGCAAGAAGAAGTGGCAAATGTCTCCGTCTTGCAAATGAATTCACTGATCTCGATGACGACTAACAGCTTTGATGTTACCATGTTGCCTGATGCTGAATCAAATGTTTTGCCTCCTTCCGTGACTTCCATGTCTTTTGTGCTGCAATTGTCGCGCGGCCTGATAATATATGGGTCTTCATGGCCCGTCGTGTGTTGAACATCTAGCACTTATGATTGGCTGATGCTTATGATGCCGCAAACTTGATTTTGACGTGCCTTGTGGCTGTACCAACGTCAGCCCCTGTGTTGTGGCACGTTTTCGGAATACTACATAATGATTCTCTTTTGCAGGATTCAGATGTCAGTTTTTTTTCTGTCTATGAGTACTGCACATTTTGTGTGCACACTGATCACAAATGGAGGAATAGGACACATATTGTCACATATGACACTGTCCTGCTGATGTTTGCATTTCATGACTTGTGATCCCAGGAGCATTGGCAAGTGTCAGCAATTAGACTTGACTAATGATCGAGCTATAACTGATTTTGAGAAGCATTTATGTACATGATCTATTACTGTGTACTGAGGTGTCTAATGCGATGTTCTGTAATTTTATTATTTTGACTGCCAGCCATCTTTTGACATGTCAAGCTTCCAATAGGTTGGTTGTTTTCCTGTGTTAACCTTACCTACATCTACATTCCTGCTAATATTTCTGTTGGCCCTTGTGCTTCAACGTGACTTAGTTTGATGATGTTTCCCTTGCAGCCTGCTATTCGTCGTTCTACACGTTCTGTTCATAATATTGGCCTGTTCACTGATTGTGAGTCTAATGTGCATTTGTTGCCTGAACCTGAGGTTTTGGCTCTTGCATTTTCCTTGGTAGGTGTTTGGGGTTTGGCAGCTGGGGGATATAAATCCTTGATTAGATTGGCCTGTGCAGTGGTTAAGGGGTTTAATGAAACTTCTCAAGCTTTGACGGAACTGTTGCTTGATAGACATTTTAGAATGCTATTTTGTAAAACAGAGCTGCTATAGATTATTTGTTTTTGAAGCACAATTTGGGTTTCAATGCTGTTGAAAGGATGTGTTGCTTTGATTTGGATAACCGTTCCCGTTCTATCGAGAAGCATATTGGTAATTTAAATGACCTGATTTCCCAAATTACACAGTATTAGAGCGGGAGCTGGTGAGATTGGCTGTTTTCCTGGATTCCTGAGGCATTGTGCTATGTTTTTCTTTGTGTTTTTGCTGTTATTTTTATTCTAGTTGTTTTCTGCTGTATTTCCAATTTGGTGAGGATGTTACGTCAATTTCAGAAACCATCTTTTGTTTCATTGGGATATGGCAGTTGATTGTCCAAAAGCTGGAGTGTAATGCGTGTGCGAAAATGAGCTAAAACATGGCACCGGTGCACAGCCATTTTGGACATTCACTTCCAAACCGCAATGACAGTCTACGTTTGTGAGCTCAGTTAGAATGCAGACATGAATTCTGCAATTATTGTATTATTAATTTATGGAATAGAGGATCTCACTATGAAGGATAGTTTTATATTGTTTGCTCAAGGACGAGTCGAGAAGGGAGTCGGATGTGCAGGTGCATTGATAAGGGGTGCTGGGAACGAGCGTGCGTGAGACGAGCTGGGTTTTTCCACTACTGTCTGGATTTTTCTGCTCTTTGCCTCCCATGCTTGCTGTCTGTCCTTTGGCCGGGGACAGTTTGCAATCTATGAGGGGTGGGGATTTGTCCCCCGTAAGAAGAGAGCTATCCTGATGAGGAGACATAAACGGAACCCCGGGTGATGTAGTCTCATTGAGAGGGAGGACGCTCTGCACCAGACCCCGTTAGTACATGCAATCCCTCTGCCTACCTGCCTTGGGAGAGGGTAGTGTCATCGTGATGGAGATTAAGTTTTCCCCTACAATGCACTGTATGCAGTGATGTAGACCCTTTGTAGCCATCCTTGTTTGTGTGTTTATGTATAACAAATTGCATTTATTCCAATAGTTATTTTTATGCTTATAATTTGTGTGAATAAAAAGCCTGTAAAGAGACAATTATATTCCAACTGTTGGTCTGGGTGTGAGTTATTGCCTTCCTGAGTCCAAAAACTTTTGGTCTGTGTAATAGGGCGAGTATGTCCAAGATCATTACATGTGTCCGAAAAGCAAAACAGACACCTTCTGGTTTCTCAGTCTGCACAGGTAAACAGGATTAATGCAGAATGACATCATGCGACTTGATGGATCGAACCGTCACCCTCTGCACTGAAGACAAGTACTGTACCTTGCCCTGTATGACACTCAACCTCTCCGAGGTAGACGCCAAACTCATCACTGTTTTGAGTCGGGCACCTAGAAACAGTGTGTTCTGAAATGGCGTCAAGCAAGACTTTGGATAGTTTATGGAGAACTCCAACTCCATCAGCAGATGTACGGTCTTTGATGTGTGTTCTCCAGCCAGGGCGCTTGAACGGGAATGCCCCAGCCAGTTGTCCAGTTAGGGGTATACGTGCATGCCCTGTAGACGCAGATGTGCCGCCACCGGGTACAGGCACTCCGTAAACACCCTGGGGGCCTTGAACTGGTAAGGCAGGCCTTGAACTATGAACTGTAAGAACTTGCAGTGTTTCTTGTGAATGGGGATGTGGAAGTAGGCGTCCTCCAGATCCAACACCAGAAAACACCCTAGCTCCAGGTGGCCGTAATGCAACGTGACCATCCAGAACCTTTGGGACTTCAAGTACTTGTTCAGACGGCTATCTGGGGACAGCCTCCACCCCCTGATTTCTTTCGTACCAGAAAGTATCTGGAGTACACTCCAGAGCCCCGGAGATGCTGGGGGACGGGTTCTATTGCCTTGTTCTGTAACATGGTCCGCACCTCCTGCAGAAGCTGTGGTCTGGGTGGTTGTTGTCGCTTAATTGGCGGGATACGAGGACATCTGCGTTTGAACTCCAAGGTGTGGCCCTTTCCGAGAGCCTCTAGCACCCATCTGTCTGTGATGATCTTTTACCACGTGCCAACAAACTTTGCCAGCCGGCCTCCCACTGGGGTGCTTTGGTGGGGCCCCGAGGCCCCAGCTGGTTCCAGTCTGCTTGGGTATTGGAGCCGTGCCCTGTGGGCAGCGATGCTGCTGTCCTTCGCTGCCTCGAGAGAGATCTCTGTACGCTTCTTGAGACGAGGAGCGTGGAGGCTGTCGTTATGGTGCACTATATCCCTTGGAGGATGTTCCTGGTTTACTTCTGGAAGAAGGAAAGAACAGCCGTTGCTGCTGCGAAGTTCACAAGGAGCGTGCCCTCTACGTGTCGGTCTTTATTGCTTGCAAAGATTTGTCGGCCGCCTTTCCGAAGAGGTTCCCTCCATCGAACAGCATATCCAGAACATTAGTCTGAATGTCCGGGTGGCAGTTGCCTTCAACCAACCTTGACAACGTAGGGACACCCCGTTCCCCATCTGGCGGAAACCTGTGTCCGCGATGTGCACTGCCACACTGATGGCGTGATCCAAGGCCACCTCCCCCCTCCTGAAAGAGATTCAGTGCCTCTACCTTGTCTTCGGGCAGGAAGTCTAGAATAGGACCCAACTTGAATCATAGTTCTCAGTCTAAACAGGGCAAGATGGCTAGGGCGTTTGCTGCCTTGTTGGTAGAGGCTGCCATGTAAATTATTCTCTTTCTCATTGCATCCAGCTTCTTCCCCTCGTGGTCCGAAGGAACCGTGGCTGCTGCCAACAGGTTCGCTAAGCGCTTCGTGGCTGCTGCCAAGACCACCGAGTCGGGCGATGGCTGAGACTTTAAGCACCTGGGGGCTGAATCTGGAACCCTGTACTACTTCTCCAACCTGTTCCACTTGGTCGGGGCTGTACTCGGGTTTTTCATCAGCGCCAGGCTCTCCTCCCAGATGTCATCCAGGAAGGGGAAAGACATGACAGTCTTCCTTCTCGACTCACGCCATTTGTATAGGAAGCCTTCTTTCTTGGGCTCCTCTGGGTTTTACTGAAACAGCTCCGAGGTCCTCCATATGACGGAATGAAGGATCCAAAGTCGTCGAGTGGGGAAGCCCTATGGGACTCGTCGACGTGCAGATTCTTCCCCCTGTCGGCTGCGATGAAGTCCTCATCGGTGCCCGTATCCGTATGCCGTCCAGTGCTCTGTGTGGTGTCTTTTCGCAATGAGGTGGTGGAGTCGAATGATGACTAGGACAAGCACCCCCTTGCCCTTCTACTTTTGTGCAGGAGAGCTTAGCATCGGCGGATACTGCGTGTCCCGTGAAGGTGTAAGTCCTGGAGGCATCCTCAGCTGGATTTCGGTGACAAGTGTGTGCAGAATCGTTAGAATATCCAGCAACACGTCCCTATGTCTACGGGTAAACAGAGAGAAGGTGACCCCTCATGATCGCAGCTTCCGCAGCTGTATCTCGCCTTGGAAATAAGGACACCCGTGGAGTGGCCGCCACCTCCTTCGCTGACCCACTCTCCTTATCCGCTATCGCAGTGGTTGTTGTCGACTTCAGCGACAATGAGCTTGTCACTGTTTTTGGTGACAGTTCCGTCATCGACTGTTGACCTGGCATGCTGCAAGGTCTTCACCAGCTTCGAAAAGTCCTCCACAAACTTGTCCATCATCGGCTTATCCACGGAAGCAGAATTTTGCCGGTTTTGGGCACTTTGGATGTTAGGGGCACACCGTAGAGGTAGCTGGTGATGCCGATTGCCTTCTGCCCGACTCCGGACCAGCATCAGTCAATGCAGCAGCACTAGCATCGCAGAGCTTGGCTTTCTCTTGGAACCCTGCCAGCAGAGCGTCCTCAAAATATCTCGACCTCCCCTCTGAGGGAGTTCGGCTTCTCGGACAGGCCAGTCCGAGATGAGGCTGGACTGTGTCCCACAGTTGAGTCAGTGGCCTTGCTTGACTTGAGCCAAACTGAGAGTTTTGTTTTTTTTTCTCGACAAACCACGGCACACCTTGCATCCCGGCAACACAAGCATTTATGGGGCCGGTCCTTCCATGAAGATGGTCCTTAATCCACACTTCGCGCAGAGTTTGAAGAGGATCAGGACTTTCCTTCTCCTCACTGATGGTTGAAAAGCCACAAAGTAGGTTAAAGGCCAGGCTTTCTTGAGACTTCGATGATCCGACAGCGGATGATCTTCGCTGGTAGCAGTTCCCCGCAGCCGGCCTCTGTCCCAAGATATTTAACCAAGAATGTATTGAAATGTAACTATTTTGGATAGAAATCCGAAAAAACACAAACAGCTCGGAGAACAACAAGGACTCCCAACACTGAAGCGTGCAGTAAAAATCTGAAGATGGCAACCAGGGGTGGAGCTTAGGGAGAGCACGGTCTTTGGATGGGGACCTTATGACCTAGAGGACAGTGTTTGGTTTGGGAGAAGAAAGACTGTTTTAAAGTGAAAGTGAGACTGTTTTTACTTTAACGAGGATTCCAAGCCTGACAACAGGGAATATTCATGTGTATGTGAATCCATGCCAGACCCCATGCTGGAGAACACCCTGTACTGGAAATGGTGTCCCATCACTGAAGAGAATGGATTGCCTGCAAGACTAGAACATGAGGATGTGTAGGTAGGTATCCTTGAAGTTCAGAGAGCAGATCCAATCGCCCTCGCAGAGAGCCTCTGCAATATGGGCAGGCATCACCATCTTGAAACGCTCTAGGGGGAGAACGAGGTTGAGTGATGAACATTCAAGCACCACCCTCAGGCCAGCCTGGTTCTTCTTGGGGAATGCGAACACCCTGGAGTAGAAGCCCATGGCCCGCTCTGAAGCCGAAGCTGCCTCCACTACCAGGTCCCTGAAGAGTAGTGCAATCTCTTGAATTAGTGCTGGGGAGCCAATCTGTATCATGGGGGCAGTGGAGTGGGGCAGAGGGTGGTTGAGGGGGTTGTGAGGCGTCAGGAATGAAACTCGAACATAAGTTAGCCATGTTACCAGTTAAAGCCTATTATTGAAAATAAAAGGGGTTGGGAAAAGGCCTCTCTGACACTGCTCTAAGATGAATTTCCCCACCTAAACCAAAACTAAGAATCTGTCTATGTCAGGACGTCGAAATCAAAACTGTCCTTGTGCCCAAAAGTTCTATTCTGCCCCCCCACACTAAAACTAAACTATAAAAAAGTGAAAAGGGAAATGTCTTATCCTTTGAAGTGGTTTCAAAAGTGTTCATTAAAGACTAAATAGTTCCAACACAAAAGTTCTTTATGTATGAAGAGTTCTTGTTCCAGAATGGGGGACAGGAGGGTGGGAGGCAGTGGGTTCCCTTGCGCTCGATTTCTCGTCAATGAATACAACAGTTCCTTGTGTCTTTCTTAGCCCACAATAGCACTGTCACAATCAAACCTAAGCTCCCTAGCTTTGTAATTCTTTCTTTAGTACTAATAGAAAGTTTATTTTGGGAATACAAAACATTCCCATAAAAACAACAATTAACAACATCATTAATTATCAACACATTTAAAATTAAAATTCATTCTGCCATAGTTAAAACCTTGAAAAAATATAAAATACTAAAACCTACATTTCAAACAAGTTACATTAAAAATATCCTCAAAGTTAACGCCTTCTTTTGCTTACTGGCGCGCAGGAATGTGATAGCCCGCACCTGGAAAACAACGGAAGGCCCGCTCATGCCTTTCTGGTGGATGAAAGTCTGGGACATCTTGATCGCTGAGAAGGTGATGGCCGCCGGGGCAGGCATTTTACATCGCTTTCACAACATCTGGGGTCTGGTTTTGGAGCCCCAAGCCCCAACTGGCCAGGAGAACTGTTCAGGATGGAGATCCCCAGCAGGGACGCGAAGACGGAACTTGAGACAGGAGGGTGTGGTGGGAAGAGCGTCAAGTGGTATTGCTTTATGCTTCATGTCGCAAGTGATTAAGCTTTGTATTGTCATAACCTGCCTGTTTAAAATAAACATGTTTAAAAAAAAAAATGAAAATAAACCGCAGCCCACTCAAACCAAGTCCACCCATAACGAGTAATAGAGCAGGCTAAAACTGAAGCAATACCTGGCACCATAAAAGTGGTTTAAGAGTGTGCTCTCTGATAAAAATGAAAGCTGGGCAAAACAATGAAAAATGGAACAAGTCTTCCTTCGGCGCATCGCAAAAAATGCATGATTGATGTTCATTGCCATTGAACTAGGCCGCCACAGCTGTTAAATGGATACAATTAAAACGTGTCCAGATAACAATGCGCTGAGAAGGATTCTTTGCCCATCGCAAATACTTCTGCAGACCTGGGCTCGCAATGATCACATGCTTCCTATTTGCAGGCCTTGGGATCTCAGATGACTCCCTCTTATCCGGAATATGCTGGAGTACCCTTACTTTCATAGATTTCAGAGCATTGCGAGGCATAACGTCTCTCATATAAAAATATTGAACCATGTCTACTTCCGACAACATTGCTTTTACATGCCTAAGCCAGGGGATCTTCAAACGAGGGGTCCTCAGGAACCAAATATTAAATTAGCTCATGGGTTAAAACAGCTTTGCTGTTCACCCAAACTCTGAGCCAATGACTTACAGTCTAATAAACCTGCAACCCAATTCCTTGTGCACCGCAAAATTCGGGGACAATCGAGGAAGCCCCCAATACTGGTTTAAGAAAGTATTCACCACCTGGATGGACTCAACATTGCTATATCCCCATAACTCTATGCCATACCTAGCGACAGAGGTAGCTTTCCCATTTAAACCGTGAGCATCAACTCAACCGGTTTAGTTTTGAACATGCACATAGCTCGTGCTACCTGCCCTATAGCCTGTTTGAATCTTGCAGTCTGCTTGATAACATGGGCTTCAACACTGAAGTTTGAAGGAAACCGGACTCCCAGATAGTCAAAACTAAAGACTCTAGGGATCAGCACCCCTTGCTGAAGATGGCCTGAAATTTTGGTGGACGCTCCCCCCCTACTACAGACCATGAATGCCGATTTTTGGGCTTTGACCTTTAGATTCAGTGAACCCATTAATAAAGAATAGTCATTAATCAGCACTGCAGGGCTCAGGGGGAATGGGCCAGCAAAATTGTGTCATCTGCATAAGCCAGCAGTGGCACGAGCAGGCAGCCTGGTCATAAGTAAGTGGTAAGGGGTCATAAAGACCATTAATATCATTAATATACAAACAGAGCAGGAGGTGCAGCACACAGGCCTGACGCACCCCTCGCTCCACCTGAAAAAAAGCAGTACACTGTCCCTGCACCCCAATCTTCACACAGGCCACCATGGAAGAATGCAATCTCTCCACGAGATCCACCAGTGCACCTGAACAATTCAAGGATCTGAGCACACACCAAAGCTCATCACGATTGACCTTGTCAAAGGTGTTAATGTTGAAGGACATCACCACCGGAGTGGTTCCCTGCGCACTGGCGGCTCTGAAAGAGGAAGGGAGGGTGGGTTAGTGGGAGAAAGCAGGAAAAGTGCAAGAGAGCAGTGATGTGCTGTTGGTGGTCTCAGCCCAGTGGGTCCGTTGGCTGGGTCTAGGGTGCTTGCGGCCGGTTGTCGTTGTGTACTGTAGTAGAAGTCTATGTGTTTTTTATTATTTTGTGTTGTTGCAATGTAGTGAAGTTTGTGCGGTTTGTTGTGCTGTAGGTTTGTGGTTGTGTTTGTTTGGAGTTTGAGAGGTGTGTGCAGAGGAGGGAAATTGTTAGTGGAATTGGTTACTTGGCATCTCTATCCTGAATTGTGGCGCTGGGCTTGTGTAGTCTCTCCTGATGCGCCACTGATCTGATCTGGGCCCATCTTGCATTCAATGTCCCTTTCACATCTGTCCCCCACCTCAACCAGCCCCCCCCCCCCCTCAACACCCCACCTGTCCTTCCTTCCTTCCTTCCTACTTTTGGGCCTGAGCATCTTCCAATATCCACCACTCAGCTAGTGTGGTGATTGTCAGTGTCTCGATGATTCAATTGACACTTTGGTACCTGGTGGTGTCTAAGGGAGGTTGAAGGGGGGTGAGGTTGAAGGTGGGATTGTCTGGGGTAGTTGACTCCGTCTCCATGTGTTTCAGTCTATCTGGTGTCATCCGACGCAGTACTGCAGGAGCTTTCCTGTCGGTTCTGGGGCTGTCGGTATCCTTTCCAGTATAGTCATCCTTTTTCTCTGTTTCGGTTTTCGGAGTCTGTGGTCTTGAAGAGCCGGGTTTTTAGAAATTTTCTGAATTTGCGGTGATCTTCTGTGTTTATCATCTCTTTTGGGATGTTGTTCCAGGTTTTTGCGGCTAAGTGGTAGAAGAAGGTTCCTCCAAGTTTTTTCTTAAGGTATGGTTTTAGTTCCAGGTGGATTTCGTTGCTGGATCGGAGGGGCCTCTTTGGTTTGTAGACTGATTTTCTTCTGAAGGAATTCTGCTCCTTGTCCTCTGATTGCCCTATGCGTTATGCACATGGTTTTGAAGGTGATGCGATGTTTTACTGGGAGCCAGTGTAGTGTTTTTAGGGCAGGAGTGATGTGGTCTCTTCTGGATAGTTTGAGGAGTAGTCTGGCTGCCACATTTAGGTGGTGCTCAGATCCATGAAAGCAAGAAAAATGGGTTCCTCCTCAATATATAGAGTGAGCCACCACCAAATATAGGTTCAACAACTACTCAGCCACTCCGAGACCGGTCTAAAACCCAACTGCATGGGGGGTGAGGATATTATTACATTCCACCCAAGACTCCAATCTCCCAAAGAGAGCCCTCCCCATGATCTTAAACACCAAGTCTAAAAGTGAAATAGGTCTATCACACTGGTAGCTCCCTTTCTATAGATCGGCTGACTCACTGCTCGCAACCAAGAAACAGTTTGCATACCGCCTGCACAAATAGCCTTAAAGCCGAAAGTCAAAATAGGGGCCCAGAAGTCTGGTTCTATAAAAGAATGTCTGCTGGGACATTATCAGGGCCTGTAACCCTATTTCTAGCTTGACATTTTATGGCTGATTTAATTTCCCCTACCTTGAAAACAGTTTTTCCTTCCACTGGGTATGGCGACTGCTGGAAATCCACTGCAAGAGATCGTTCAAAGACCACAACCGCATGACCAGCACTGTATAGGGAAGAAAAATGGGCCATCCAGGCCTGATAACAGACCATAACATTGGCACCTCAATTTGTGAAATGGCACATTATTCACTATATCCCAAAAAAAGCTTAGCACCGTTGGTGGCGGAGGAATGAACACAGTCCTCCCAAGACTCAGCTTCAATTTCATTCTTCCTAATGGAGATGGCCCTCTTATAAACAGCCCGGGCACTAATTATGTCCCCTTTTGAGCACAGGGGATTCTTCAGGGTTTCAAGTAGAATGCTCTTAAATTTCGTAAAATCTGAAATAAACCAGCCGGATGCAACTTTACCAATATTTTACTAACCTTCAATGTGAATGATGCTGATAAATTGGAAGGAAGTGATACAAAATCAGTTAGAACCACCTGAAAGGAAATGATAGAACTCCTACCAGTTGTTTTTAACAATATCCCTCTGCAACCTCTCTACCATTTTAGTCTATGCTTTTAGCCATCAAGGGAAACCTCTGGCTGATACGACAATCCCGGCAGTGCTTGCTTACCATGTATTTTAAGCACAAGCAGAATGGGAAAATGATCACTACAAATGTCACCCAGCACCTCCAACTCGATAAAAGGGTCCCAAAATATTACTGGGACACACATGTAGTCGATCGTGGAGTGACCGAAGCCCACGAGAAGGTGAAATTGCCTGGGAAATCAGGAAAAACGGCCATTAGCCAGACGCAGCCTCCATTCATGGAGGGACTTCCAAAGCCTGAGCCCCTATGCGCATATTCTAGCATCCCTCATAATAGGAATCAATATCCCAGCCAAATCTTCTGAGGAATCAAATAGGGCAGTTCCTGGACCACCGCCCAACTTGCCATTGAAACCCCATCCCCCAAGATGAGAAATAGCCTGTTCACAGCAGCCAAGTTAGCCAAGCCCTCCATAAGGGATGACAACAACAAAAGACAGCTCCTTAGCGAACTGCACATGGGAACGTTTATAGAAGTTGACCACCAACAGATCATTCCCACCTATCCTGTGGATTCTAACCGCCTGCAAGAATAGATGAGAAAACTCCAAGGGAAATAATTCACTGACTAGATGGGTTTTCACCAAAATGGCCCTCTCAAAGAGTGACTTGGTCTCCGGGCTGCCCAATCTAGATTTAATGACAGCCACATTCCAATAAACGATCACCAGGGATTCAACTGACTGGGGAACATGGGAACGATCAGACAACATTTAGCGTACCACCACACACTTGCCCCCCTGCTGAGCTGAGCCAGGTCTCCATCTCAGCTGTCGGCCGACATTCCCTAAAGCGGTTTCAAAGGTGGGGCCTGTGCAAAGGCATACACCTTCTCCCTTGCTTGCTTAGAGACCTGGAAACTCCTTGGGATGGCCTGCCTCAACCACGGCTCCAGTTCTTTTCTTGTCAAGTCAATAATCGGAAGATTGGGATCAATGGAAAGATAAACACAGCTATCTGGGATGAGATTTCAAGAAGTGACATGTGGAGGGTCCACAAAAAAAACACCCTCCTCTTTCCCCCTCCTCATGCCAATAGTACCACGAGTGATGAAGTTGGCATTTGTCAGCCTTGGTGTCCTCAAATACCTTGATCACCCTCCTTGCTACACCATCTCGGCAATTTAGGATACACAAGCGAAAGTTTGCATTTACAAAAGAAAAGCGAACATTGCACCCTTTCCAAAACATACAGTCCGAAAGAATGCGGACAGTGGGAAACAGCTGAAAAAAATGTCAAACCCCAAGCAACAAGATGTTAGTCTTGACAAAGCTTTTGGGCTGCGTAGATGTAGTACTTTTGTCTACACATGGTCTTTGCCCCCCATGGGTTTGAACTCCCCTAAACCGCCATCCTGGGGCCTGCCACTATCCCTTCTGGGGAAAGCAGCAAACTATCCTCATCGACTTTCGGCACCGGGATGCTGGTGGAATCAGGCCAAGACTGAACATATGTGTCTTTATTCTTACCAACATCCCCTGCCACTAGGTTAGACAGGGACTTTGCGAACAGGCAAATCACCCCCAGACAGGCATCCGTTTTCCCTGCCTCCTTATCGCACCACTCTGTCAGCAATCATCGAGCATCCTTTAGTACCATGAATGCTGTGGAAAGCCTGTTAAAATATGCGGCAAAATAAAGGATATAGCTTGTATTTGTACTTGCACTCGTGCCAGCAGCTGGTTTGCTACCTGATAGCAGGCTTAAACCCAGAAGATCGGTAGATGGAGATCCATGGCCCACCCTGTGGGCTTACTGGCTTTTTACTACTAATTTCTTTTATTATAGATGGAATACACTGGAGTTCTCCATTATGATTGCTCCCTCACTAAAATCCTGACCAGAGCGGCCCATTGGACCGTGCTGTACAGTGGACAGCCTCTTGTCCTGAATGAGGTCATCTTCTGGGTTACCACCGTGTTCACCCATGTAGATTGAGTCTGCTTCTTCCAAGGCTTCTTCCAAAGGTTCGCACTCCACCGTAACTGGCAATGGCCTCCACTGTTACCTATTAAACAATTATCTGCATAGTATTGATCAATTGAACGCTCTAACGCCCCAAAAAAAGATTGATCTGCACAAGGGTTTGGGTAAAGCTGAGACTTCATGAGCAACCTTAGAGGCTTTGTCATTTGGCACATTGAGAACTGTTGACAGTCGGTAAAACAGATCGCCTTTCACAAACAAATCTGGGCCCTAGGTTGTGCCCAGAGTAAAACATCCAAATGAATATGTCAGAGACAAGAGAATCCAGAAGCACTGACGCTCGGCTTGAGTCCATCTCCACCAAGTCTACTCCATGCAGCTCGACTCAGCTGAAGTGTTGTCAACTTCAGCCTTTCCAACAGTGGCAGACTTCTCGCGATACTGGAGCTGACCACATCAATCAGAGCAGCCACTTCAACATCAGCGTGATCAGTCACCACCTTGGCCTCAGCCACCTCGGTTGCTACAATCTCCATGATTTCCTCTTCATTCAGCCCCTGATCACGGGGAACGCCCTCACGGCCGTCTGACTTCAGGCAACCCAGTTAATCGTGCACTGCCTTGGTGGATTGCAAGCCCCAGCAGCTTTTGTGCTCTTATAGTTTGCTGTGGCACCTCCCTTTTTCACTGCCTTCCGTGCCTGGAGTGTCGCCATCATGGCAACTGAATTTGGTCCAAAACAATCCAAAGCACCAGCAACAGCTAGACAACCACCAAGGCACTGCACATTAGAATGAAGGCAACAAAAGTGTCTGGGTCTGCTGATGGAAGATAACAAGTGACAGAATAGGGAGTATTGTAGACGCTTCAGGAGGGTAAGGTTCCTGACCTCCTTGGCACCTAGTTCCCGAGCCCTGCATCTAGTGCAATCATGTGGTTGTTTGGTCTAAACCTTCATGAAGCAGCTCCTTAAGGTATGGGCCAAAAGATGCCTCTGCTACTGTCTATGCTTTGAGCTGCGCCACCAACAGCCGAGACAAAAATTAGACTGGCCGCAGACATTCTGCACTTATACTGGCTTGTACTACACCAAGTAGCAGGCTATCACCCGTAGCAAAAATACAATAATAGCACCAATAGTGCAATAGTCGAATAGCTCCAGTAGCAACACCAATAGAGTGCTTAACAAACAAGAAAAAGGAGAGAGTATAGCACTCAGTGAGCCAAGTGAAGGGAGTAAAGGAGACCCTGAGCCCAAATCTCACTCTTACCACTCTGCTGCTGGATCAGCAGCACCCATATGAGGGGTATTCTCACTGGACTCGTCTCGGAACTCTTCCTAGTCTTCAACCACCATCTACTTCGCTCACGCTCCAAAGTGCTGTGGAGAGGCAACAGGGACTAGGGACCGGATGCCATGTTCAGGGTGCTGTGCTCAGGGTGCAGGACTTTGGTTGCCCCGCTCCCCACACCAAAAGCATTGAAGAACACCACGAGCAGCGATGTAGAAAGCAGGGTGCTCGTACCTTGTAGCTTGAGGAAAGGACGCACAAGCATCAAACCATGCGTTTCCCTTCACAGCCGCTTGCAATGCTATCCACCCAACACTTAGGTAATTCTTTCTGTCAGGACTTCGCTTTTTCTCATACGCTTAACACAGTTCTGATATTTCTCTACTTGGAAGTTTTTGTTCCCTACACACATCCCTGGTATACTCTCTCCTGCCAGGGATTCTGTGCCTTAAACAACTGTAATTGCCTCGTATACTCTTCTGCCAGGGCTTCTTATTTTTGTTCACACTTGTAATTGCCTGGTATAATGCCCTGCCAGGGCTGTTTCTTCTCACACAATTGTAATTGCCTGGTATACTCTAATGTCAGGGCTTCTTGAATTCACATGGGATTCCTAACAATTTCCACAACTGTATATTTACTTGGTTGATTAATAAATCCTTTTGATAAACATTTCGATTTTGTGTTCCAATGTATTTACATTCAATGCATTCACATACTGACAAGGGAGTAAATTCCCTTTGCTTTCTCTCTTTCTACGGTTCTTGTTATTGGTATCTGGTGCGGTTGCTGATACAACCCGGTGTCCCCACTGTCTTTGGGCTGAGTCACCGACACTTGCTGGCGTTCTCTGACTCGTTTGCAGTCGTTGGGTGAAGGCACACCACCTGGTTTAAATCTTCATGGCCGTTTCCTGTTTGTTTTCCCATCTCTCCCTGCATCTCTTCCACAGGCCCGTTTTACGTCAGGCTCCGATAAGCAAGGGGTTGCTTGTGGTAGTCGGTGAAGGCCCAGGAGTCTTTCCCTAGCTCCTGGCGTATCTGCAGCGTCGGCCGCGCTCTCAGCGTCTCACTACTTTTCTGCTGTGCTGCTCAGCTCCACCACGCCGGTTTCTGTTTTTCGGTCCTTAAAGCCTTGCAGAGAGGTGAAACATTGTCTCACCACCTGCAGCACATAGCAACTTGTTTCAGTCCTTTACATTTTCCTGGCACATGTGTCTGCAGGGAAAGAGCGCTTGCTGGGCTTGCGGCTATTCACGCTATGCATTACTTTTTCCTCTTCTTCGTCCCAGTACTTGATTGATTCTGGGACAAGAAGTCCATTGTTGGTGATTGATTTCTAAAGCTTCAATAATCACTTCTAAAAGTTTTAAATGGCAAAGTATTTTTGGATGATTCAAAAATGGACCTTGAGAAGGCGGTCTTGGAATTTCTAAAAGATAGATCAAGGTTGGAGGTTTGGCTCATTTAACGTGGGACAATAAGCCATAAGGGTCTTAGGTATGGGAGGGTTATCTTCAAGGGCAAATGGGGGATACCATGCATGTCTCATCCAATGAAGCCATGCCATCTCCCCAGAGGTCTCCTCCCATGTCATCCTACCTCATATAGCCACCCCCAGGACCAGAAAGCTGCTGCCGTCCCCGGCCACATGCGAGGAGGCCACCACTGGGAGATCAGTGATGACTCCAATGAATTCATCACAAGTATAGAAAGTTTCAAGCCAGTGGACATAATGGAGAGGATACACAAGAGACGCCAGTAGTCCCAAAACGGAGAGAGCCTGCCCCCCACTGGGGAATTGTGGACCCGGATTTGGACATCACTTCTTCCCTGACTCAGAGGCCAAGGAAGAGGAGGGTGTGAGGTGTCAGAAACGAGAGGCGGACACAAAGTTGTATTGCTTTCAACATTAGACATCTTTATTAAAATAAAAGGGTTGGATAAAGGCCTCTCTGCCCCTATCCTGAAGAGAGTTTCCCAGCATAGGAAACTAAAACTAAAGATCAGTCTATGTCTCACCATCCAAATTAAGTAAACTGTACTTGTGTCCAAAACATACTAATGTGACCCTCACACTAAAAATGAACAACTAACGGTGTAAGGCAATGCCTCTGATTTAGGCTTGGCAACAAGTGTTCAAAATTAAACAAATAAATCGTACAAAATAGTATTTTCCCAAGAGAAATCCTTGGATCCAGAGGGTGGTTCCCTTCCCATGGATTTCTCAGGTAGGATGGCAAAAGGTTCTCTTTCAAACAGTAACCAATTTGACCTCCTTATACCTGGTTCAGGAAGTGTCTGTGCTAACAATATGTCTACCATTCAGCTCTTTCTAGGTTTCTTTGCACTGAGTTCACAAACCAAAGGGGTCTTATTCACAAGGAGATATTCCATATAGGGTTCTCTTACAACCCTCTTTGATATGCTGGCAGACCATCTGATGTATTTGTCCATCAGAAATACTCCTGTGAGCTCTTTAGCTCTCTGCTTATGCCCTTCTGCCAAGTATTTGTATTTTAACTGGAAAAAGGTCTTTGTTCAAGTTCACAACTTTCACGTGCCCTTTTCTGTTACTTGAATGGACTTCCTGGTATTCTCCCCCTGCCAGGAGTCCTGTAGTAGGTTTATCAGATCCCCTGGTATAATCTCCTGCCAGTTATCTACCCACAAGTCGAATATGCTTCGTCAACTTCAACTTGCCTGGTATTTTTGACTGCCAGGACTTCCTTTCATCTGGTTCTTACTCTCCTGCCAAATATCTTTCCACAATGTCTTATTCCTCTGTGCATTTCAAATGGATCGTCTGGTATACTCCCATGCCAGGAATCCCCTTCTGGGGTCTTGCAGATCCCCTGGTATTCTACTCTGCCAGGTATCTACCCCCAGACCACCCCCCACCCCAAGTGCTCACTGCCTTTTGGGCTTCTTTAATCAGGACAACTTCTCTGAGTTTACTGTCTTAATATAGCACAGCTGCATTCCTTCACTGTCTCTATACTTCATTGACGAGTTACTACTTGTTCCAATTTTCCCCAGATTGATCTCTCATATGGAGACTTGTTCAAGTTCTGTCTTTTAACGTCTTCATTAGTATACATTTGCTTTTGGTAATACTTGCTCCAACTTTCCCCATACTGACATCTCATACATGAGGATTTGTGCAAATTCTGTCTTTGTATTCTACTTAGTCGGTATTCAAAGCAAGTTATTAATTGCTCACATGCCTTTCCGTACACCCGGGGTCCTCAATAAGCCTGGGAAGACTCACCCGTGTCTGGTAGCGTCCCTGATCCGTGGCACTTTGCTGCAGTGAAACTTTCCCTCTAGTATGGCGTTTCCTGCTCTGCAGTCCTTCTCCCAGCTCTACTGCCAGATCTGTGTTCACCCGCCAGTAAGTCTGCTGCTTCTCGGCACGACTGCGTTCCCGGTAGCTCTGCTGTTACTGGTTCCCAAGCGGTTCTCCCACGGTGCCTCCTGAATATCCTGCGGCCTGCCGCCACACCGCTAAGTAATGCTTGCAAGCGGCAGTCTGGAAGCACCTGCCTTCTCCAGCACGGTCCGATCCCGTACCGTTTTCTTCTCCCTCAGGTCTGCTTCCTTCTTCTACTACTCCCTTTCTCGCATTGCGGACACCATTTTAAATGTCCTGAGCATTAGGACTGCATTGCAACAACTAGTTTGCATGTTTAGCTTGGCGTCTCCTATCCATAACTCCTCCTTCCTCTTCCTCGTCTCAGTACTTGGGGCTTTATGGGAGTTGGAGTCCATAAGATTGCTGGGACTTCTAAAGGGATTTTGTTTAAGATTTTTTTTAAAACAAAAACACCAGAAACAGGACAGGCTATGTGTGAGTTATGTCTATATGAGGTATGAATGGTGTTCTGCCAAAGTGTTTTGTAGGAAGTGGTTTGGGGGTTTTACAACAGGGAGAAACTTGTATAGTAACATAAACAATGTAGGGATTATAGGCTCTTCCTTTCTGGGAAGGGAAGTACACTGCTTCTACCCCGATAGGGTCACCACCTTCCCCCGATAGCCATCTCCTTTCAGGTTATCCTCCTTCTTAATACCACTACCCGGGTCAGGATCAGGTAGCTGTTGCCATCCGCTGGCCACATGGGAGGAGATCTCTACCTGGGGATCAGCAATGACTCCACAGGATTCATCACATGGGGGGACTGGAGAAAAAAGAAACAATGACTGGACGTGGATGCTTTCTCCTTTGCTCACTGGGGAACCTGTCTGGCTGACGGGACCTCCTGTCCTGAAATCCTCAGAATCCATTAAAGGATCTAGCCCGCTGTTCAGTTCAGTGCTGTGTGACTGGGCAAAAGGCTTTGTGCCCGATTTTGTGAGCACCACCAAAGACTTTGCCGTCTGAGTGCAGGTTAGTGAGCTCTTCATCTGTGGAAGAGTGGAACAGCTCCAACCCTGCGGAGGAGAGATAGTTTATGCGCTACTGAACGTCCTTGCATCCAAGCCAGTCGGCGCATGTCCACCCCTATGTAGATGGCACTGAGAGAAAGGCACCATCTGCAGCCAGAGTTTCTGATTAGCAGCAGCATGGATGGTGTCAGCGTTTGCATGCCTTAGATGAAGACCCGCATTGATGTAGACCTTCCAGCCAAACCCTTCCAGCAGCTGTTCCTCCTCAACAGGCGTTGGGGGACAACAAGGATGTTGTTGTTGAGCACAGCGACAAAACCGCCAATACCGAGGAGTGTGGTTGTGGATGGGCGGCTAGGAGAATGGTATCTTCTTCCATCTGTCTGAAGAGGGTGTCTATCATCCTGCTGGCTTGCCCATTGGAATGTGGTTTCTGCCAGACTTTTTTTGGCTAGTGCCACTACGTCCTTCTGCAATGGAACCCCGGATTTAATTGCTGTAGTGAGGGAGAACGTACACTAGTACTCCAGGCTCCTGCTGTGTCTGCTATGGCATGTGAAACTCCCAGTCCTTGCATTCTGTCATGGAACGACTTGCCCGACGAAGTGGTGTCGTCAGCATCGTCCACATGCCCATATCACTTGCTGGCATCTGCAAAACTGATGCACCCGCCGGGAACACCAGTGCAGTGGTGGCAGGAGAGGAGGGGACGGAGATAGAGGTGTCGCTGGTGGCACTGCTGGGGCTGCAAGGGCTAGCGTTGAGCGGTTTCTTAGTAGCCCCTACGCCTTTGTGGTGCAAATGGGTCTCCCCGACGCTGAGGTGTGTAGGGGAGAGAATGAGCCTGGTACATGTACTCAGTGCCCCAAGCATCTCTGCAATACAACCCTGAAAGCCCCAGAGGGGATGGGTGGCACGCTGTCCACCTGCATGGCCCAATCCGATGGTGAAGATTAGTACGTGGTGTGAGGTCTTGCACTCTGATGTTCTGGGTGTAGCAGTGTCCCTGACGTCATCTTAACACTCTAAGGCCCGCGCTGCCCGACGCTTGGCTGGAAGACATTTTGTTTGGTTGTTGCAGTACCTCGGGAATGCATGGGAAAACTGGTTTTGGCGCAGTGTCCCTTGAGCCTTTCCTCTGTGAGGAATTCTGGCTAGAGCGGGTCTCAGAAGACATTCTGATAGGATGCAATCCCTCAGCCTCATGGCTGGGAGCCTGGCTCATGCTGTGTTTAGGTGCCCCCCACCCCCTCGGACCTCAGCCCAATGCCATGGCCCGAAGACCACTTGCACGGTGTGGTAACAGAGCTTTTGCACCCCTCGGCGCCAGAACTGGTGGAGCACAAAGGCCCATCTGCGCGGGTGCCGGTAGCTGAACTCACATCGGGCCAGGCACGGTTAAAGAGCCTGAGCACCCCTCCAGCCCCAACAGAAGAGGCTCCCGGAAAGGAATCTCCCTGCGGGCGTGGTTTATTAAACAAAGGAGTTACCTTCTCCTGATGCCTGGCTTTCCCCACAAAGTCTCTCACATGTTGTGGAGGTGACAGACCGAAGGTTTACAAATAAAGTAAATGGAGGAGCGGAAGGCCAAATCAGAGACGGTGGTGGGCGGACTCAGAGGCGGCCGCACAGGGACACCAGGAAGTGGAAAATTTGGAAGTTCAATTCTGTGTCTTCGATGTCTTGGTTCAATCTCCGATTTTGTCCTCCGTTAAACTAGTAGTTAACTATAAACTGAGTTTTTGCAGCCAACCCAAAGGCGGGGAAAAAACAATCCAAGAACATTGTCTTGTGAAGGCTCATGGGTGCCTGTACAATTAGAACAGGGATTGTGTGACAGCAATACTCCTGCCGATGCTCCCTTTTCAGATTCAAAATGAAGACTTAATACTCCGCCACCATCCATTCGATATAGGCCTATGCAGCATGCAGCAGAGGAGGGAGGTAGGCGGGAAGGAAGAAAGCCCAATCCCAAATCCCAAATGTCAAGAAAAGAAGCAATGCAAGTAGGTCCCACACCACAATTGGTTCCTCTTGACATCCTTCTTCGAAGAAAAGGAGCCACTATTCCAGGCATGACTCAGAGGAATCCACTCCGGAGGTAGCATTTCCCATCCAATCCGCCACCCTGGAGCAATGTGAAGAATTTCAGCTCAAGATGCTCGACATCTTCGGCAGGGCCTGAGTGGCATCCACATGGCATACAGTGACTGGAGGAACCGGAAGCGACCCTTTGAGAGATCTGGACCGAATGCCTATTAACTCAGCCCTGGCTCCGACAGACACTGATCCGATACAGTGCTGCTCCACCTTCGGCATTAAGCTCCCGGGGTTGAAGCGAGGGGTTCAGAGAGTCGAGACACTTCTCTGGAGAGTTATATGGGCAGGGGGAGGATATTACAGACAAGGCCAGCATCTTCAATGCATCCCTGGACATCCTTCTGGCGACGACTGAGGGAAGCCTCATGCTTCTGTGAGAAACCAGAAGGTGTCTCACCTGCTAGTCCCCGGAGATCTGTCATCCAGGTGGCCGGGACACAGCCATCGCTTTTGGATCCAGTTCCTGGGGGTGGACCAGTGCGGGAGGATCACCTGGGTGAGATGCAGAATTCCCTTCATTTTAACACTTTTGCCCCATCCTACCAGGTAGGATACTTAGGAACTCAACATCCCCCGTTGACTACACAAACACTTTCTCACAGACAGCCCTCTATGAGAGAAAAATTATAAGTTAATCACTGTAGTGACTAACGTGCTCTTAGTCCATTTTTTTTTAAACAAGTTTTATTAATTTTCACACACAAAACGTACACTTAGCAAACATCATCCGGTGATACATCACATCATTAGTCTCTTCAAACCCGATAACTCAATCCTACCCCCACCGTATTCTACCTGCTATGTCTACCTGTGATCTGTGTGAACCTGCTTGAACTTCTCACCAAGGTATCATTCCACTATTTGTGAAGATGCATGTAACTGCATCTGTGTGTCCATCTGTGCAGGGAACGCCAGTTCCTGTATCATATGCTTCCAGGCCATCAGATTCAGGTTTCACTCCTCCTGGCCATGGCGGGATGCTTCTTGCCACATAGCCGTTTCTGCCAGTGCCCATTTTTGGATGTCTCTCAACCATGAGTTTATCCCTGGGCCTTTACGTGCTTTCCACCCCATTGAAATCCTACGTTTAACTAAAATGTACGCTATGCTAGAATTCTCAGTTTGCTAATGTTTCTTGTCTGCCTTGGTCTTGGGAAAATACATAGTAGGCATGCCTTGGGGGTGACCGAAGCTGCCGATAAGCCGATATTGGTTAAGGTCTTGGTCACTTCTTCCCAAAACAAACATATTTCAGCACAGGGCCAGAACATATGCATCAGGTCTGCGTTGACCAGGCCACATTTCGGGCAAGTTTGAGTAGTCGCTTTGCTAAATTTAGCTATTTTTCCCACAGTTAAATATGCTCTGTGAGCAACATATAATTGTATCGACTGTAGTCTCGCGTTCCTGGACGCTTTCTTGTGATAACCCAGGACCTTATTCCAAGCCTCATGTGACGATTTCTCCAGCTGATCTACTTCCCAGCATTGCTTAATCTGTATAGATTACAATTGCTATTATTTCTTCGTCTACCAGAACTCCCCCCGTTGCTGGCCACTTTAGTTTCAGCCCATGTAGAAGTGAGGCATGGGTTATGTGCTGCCCCGCACTGACTCCTGAGTCCGCTGCTATCTCGCTGAAGGTCTTTGGCCGTCCTTCCATCAATATATCGCCCAGAATCACCACCCCTCTAGGCTCCCAATATTTCCAAACATTCAGCCTCAGCTGAGCATCCTCACTCCTGAGTGTCACCAGGAGGATCTGGGGTGAATAAGGTGCGTCTTTGCCCAGAAGGTAGCAGGCCCTTTGACACATTACCATGCAAAGTTTCAGCAGCAAAATGGGCCTAGGATCCGTAGAGCCTTGTTCCACACCATCTCTTTCAGGAAGAATGAGGTACATGCCAGTTGTAGTAGCTCTGTCTTGAGTCGGTCCATCAGAAAGCCAATATGTGGCAAACTGTAGTTGGCTCACCACAAAATACCCCTCAAAGTCCGGCACTTTTATCCCTCCTTGTTCATACGGCCTCTGCAATCTCTCCAGCGCTAGTCTGCACCTCAGATTATGCCATAAGAAGATGCAGCAAGTGGTGGTCAACCCCTTGAAAAAGGCTCTTGGTATATTATATGGGCCATTCGCCAAATAATGCAGGAACCTTGGGAGCACCACCATTTTCAATAATGCGGCCATCTCCATTAGTGACAGCGGCAGCTTGGCACAGAATTTCATGAAGTTCTCCATTTTATTGACCGCCTTCACCATGATCTACTTTGGGATTATGGAAAATATCTACTCCCAGGTATCTAAATGTTTCTGTTTCCCATTTAATTGGTAACACCTGCAACGCTCCACAGGGACTTCTACTGTACCCTGCCAGGGGGAATAAACTTGACTTCTGTGCGTTAATTATAATCCCAGACAAGTGTGCGTAACACTCCATCACATCCAACATGTATTGTAAATTGTGAAAAATTAGTCCATAGGCGCCTTAAGTGTCCTAGGGTCATCCAGACATAGACCCCTTGCTCACTGTGCTCAAAGAGGCACAGCTCCACCTCACTGATCATGCCCAACAAGGCTGAAACACATGTATGGGGTTGCTGTTGGTACTCTTGCTCAGATGGGAATTGTCATAGCATTTCGGTGCTGGACTGCCCATGTGGGTGGGACAAAGACTGAGATGCAAATGAATATTTCCTATCTGTGAAAGGTACAGTGAGCTAAAATGTGGCTGCAGACTCCAGAGTAGGCACCGTCCCATAGAACAGGCCATTTTTGCCGTGTTCGTTCTCAGAGGGGCGCCCATGACTGATTTTTTTATTTTTTCAAGGGCCTTAGGTTTAGTCACCCTAAGTGTCCCTTTTCATTGTTATAAGTTTGCAGACTCCTGCACCCAGCAATGAACTTAGTCTTCTGCGTGTGCCTACTCGTCGCTACTAGGACCAGCCTCAGTTCCGGTTAGCAAATTCTGCATGTCCATACATTTGTGTGCATCTTCTGGGTTTTCAAAGAAGATGGCTCGACCTTTATGTATCACTTTCAGTCTGACAGGATACAACAACATGTACTTCAGGATCGACACTCGCAACCTCCTGTTAGCCGCTATATAGTTCATCTGTTGCTTCTGCACTTGAAGGGTGTAATCCGGATAAGCTGTTATCGTGGCTGATACTCGTTGGATTGTCCCACCTTTGGCAAAGTACTCCAATATCTTCTCCCTATCTCAATAGTTCAGGATCTGAGCTATTATGAGCCTCGTGGAGCTCCAGGTGGCAGTTTCCTTGACAGTGATCGATGCGCTCTTTCAACTGTGAATCTTTGCGCGAGCACTCTGGGGCAGATTTCCTGCAGTAGCAGGCACTCAATGTATTCTGTCGGGTTCCCACCTTCTTCTCCTTCCAGGTGCCCAATAATTTTTACGTTATTGCGCCGAGCTCTGCCTTCTGCATCTTCAGCTCTGTCTTCTAGATTACACACTTGTTGATGCAGTAACTGGACTTCTTCAGAAGTGTCTTTAAGGTCGCTCGTATTTTCTGTAACTGTCTTTTCCAGTGTACCTGTGCGTTCAGCAAGCACCCGCACATCTGGTCTTAACCGGTTCACATCTATACTGAGGGCATCATTTTTAGCTTCAAGAGATACCTCCAGGGATACTATGGCATCTAGGATCTGTTGGTCTCCCTCTACTTGGGGTGATCTTGCACCAGTGGTTTCGGTCGTCGTATTGGCCTTGGTAAAAGTATCCAGCGTCAGTAGCTTAGCCTTACTTTTCTGTGGTTTGGAAGTCATAGCCACACTTCTGAATCAAGGCCAGTACTTCACCGTGTCCCCTTCACCAGTTCTCCGCTACGACCAGACAGCACTACAGTAAATGAGCCCTTGTTACCCCCTAGTGTTGTGCTCTTCTTGCTGCTTACTCCTTTACGCAGATTGTGGGGCAATGTCCAGGTCTCACGACCCTGCGTGCCAAGGTGGCTTTCGTGCTTGAACATTGCTTCATTTATGCCTTGCGCTCTTACCACCAGTGTGGACTTATGTCTGCTTGTGGCACCTTGTTATTTGATAGCCCTGTGTGGGTCATAAGGAGATGGCGTCTGGGGTGTGAGTATGTACAAGGGCCAGCAGCCGCACGCCATCCTGTGCGCCTAGGTGCACCGAAGAAACTTGTAGTGTTCAACCGCCCCTGTTTGTGTTGCACAAGTTTATGTCGGGTGACTCTTGGCTATTCCTCACGTTGGTCAAATTGTCCAGTCCCCACCATCCTTTTGATCACAGCAGCCTTATTTCAATACAGTCACGCCTGCAGGCGGTACTTGAATTATGATCCCCTGCTCCAGCTCCAAGGGGCGCCCTTATATCCCGCCATGCCCCAGAGGCCGTGCTCACAAGCCTATTTTTTATATTTCCTTTTTGAGTTGCCCTTCTCATGCGTTCCACACCAGTCGGCTGTAATTTCTTAATGCATTCTGCATAGAGTAACTGCAGTGCACGGGTTTGTTAGGCAGAATTGCATGCAGTACCCTCTGGGACCACCACATACAATTAGGACTACAAGTGTGAGCAAAAACCAACCTTTGGTATAAGTCTGTACTACACAGTTTGTGGTAGCGAGCCGAGCAGTGAGGCTTCTCTCAAAAGGCAATGTGAACAGTAAAAGAGGTTACACAGAGGTCTTACAATCACAGTGGTTCAAGTAGACACTTGCACTCAAGGTTTCTTGGTAAAACACTTATTTATTTATTACACAATCATTTAGAAAACATTCACTAGTAGGAGGCAACTTAATATCATACACAAATACACTTCAATACCAAACCAATATGTTTCAGTAAATTAGGCTCCCCTGAAATAGGAGCAAAATAGCATTTCAGTCACTTTAAATAGAAGGGCAAAGGCACAGGTTAATATAAGAGATCACAAATACTTTCTTAGGCAGTGCAAATAGCTTCAGGTCACTAGAGGACTCTATTCAGTTCAATAGGCCTAGGCCAAAGTCAATGGACTAGTGTCTTGGATAGGAAAGAGCAATTCTTGTAGTAAACGGTCAAGTCTTTGATAAAGTTCTCCGAAGTAGTTAGTAGGAAAAATAATCATATGCTGGGTCACAAGCTGATTAGGCCTGCAAGTTGGGAAAGCACAAACTTTCACCGCGAGAAGTAAGTTCTCTCAATCGGGTTGGCACAGTGCCTTAATATGAAGAAAAGATGCAGCAGAAGACGTTGGTTCCTGGTAGTTCCTGCAGATTTCACTGTTCCTGAGCCTCAATCGTGGGGACAAGAGGGAGGACGTCGGGTGACTTCTGCACTGCACGGGGTCGTTGAAAAACACTGACAAAATGGAGTCACTTCAGTTCCGGTAGCTGTTCTTAAAGAACACAAGCTGGTATCCTTCCCCCTGGTTAATCCTAACCATGTCTGAGAATGGTATCCAGGTGGCTTACGAGTTGATTGGTCCCACCAACTCACAGGAAAAAGTCGTCCTTGAAGGGGCTTCTCTGTCGAGATGAAATTGGCAATTCAGACCTGCAGCAGGGCTTCATCGGGCAAACCAACAGTCCAGGAATTGCAGCAGCCATCCTCTTCCAGCTCGTCTTCGGTTCTTTCGTTCCAGCGGTCGACTCTGCTTTCCAGTGCAAGAGACTCGCCTTTTGAACAGTTTTCTCCCTTTCATTTCAGCCTAGGTGCCACTCACCCAGCAGGGTGGCTGTCCTTGCCAGACAGTCACCCAGCCAGCCAATCACGCCAGAGTGCATTTGGGTCTCCTAGGAGACTAAGCACAGGGAGTTTCGGGCACCTCCCTCACTTCTTGCCCACCCCAGACGTCAGAGGCGGTCTTCAGTCCTGAAGCCCGCCAAAGGAATAGAGACAAAGGGACCAAACAGTTTGGCACGCAGAGACAAACACTAGAAGGACCTTTCCAAAAAGAAATGGCGAAAAAAGACTGGGACCCTTTTAAACAAAGGGGCTTAAGGCGCCATCTTGAAAAACATGGCTCCCGCAATTTTTAACTACCGATGTTCGCGGTCGGGAACAATCATGGTGGTTCATTGTAAAACCACTGCCACCAGCCATTTCAATAGAAAAAGGAAGCATTTCACTGCTAAATGAGTCTCTAGACATTGGGGATAGTAGGTAACACATCCAGCACTCTATAGGAAGATAGTGCGTGCTGGGTCTAGGAATTTAAAATGACTAGTAAAGTCAATTTAACCTTACATTCTCTGGGAAACAGTAGTTTATCCCAGAGAAGGTATTTAAACCTTTGGGAAGTCTAAAAAGACATCCCTGTGTCACTGCACTGAGGGTGCTGTGTGACACATGAAAAGATGCACATAGAGTTATCTTAAAACTCTATAATCAAAGAACACAAGAGTAAAACACACATCAAAATACATCAAAGAGTAGGAAAAAAGGCTCATACTCTCCAGGTAAAAAAATCAAGTCCTCAAAATCCAGCAAAGTTGCTTGGGGTCTCTAAGGTGAAGGGAATTAGCACATTTATGAGAATTCTCCCTAACAGGGTTAATTGTGTGGCGGCCACAAGTCTGCACCGTCGCAATCATGGCGTTTCAGCTCCAACTGACACTGCCTGCATAACTGGGGCCTCTTGTTGACTATGGTTTGGCACTTATGACTCAATCACTCCAGTCTTGAGGGCCCGGGTCGGGTCACAATATAAGTTAGACCAATTACTGTGTGCTGTCTCAACTGCAGTCTCCCCTCAGTTCAGACGAGCCCACCGTGCAACCGTATTTGGCTGTCTCTACTATGCAGCTGGTACCTCTCCTCCTCCAGAGCGGAGCTGCAATGTCCATTGGCTACAATCAACTTAGTTATGTGCGCTCCTTCACCGGCACGGGCCGCCGTGGAAACCGACAGCCTCCATCCAAGCTTGTGTTACAAGTTCCTTTCTTTCTTCCAGGCCGAGCCCTAGATGGAGTCGTGCAGATGAATGCACTGCGTCCAGCGCATGTCCACCGGCAACCGGACCGCAACTGCTTTGTCACGCCTCCTGGGCCGGACCACACTGGAGCCCTTCTGCCGTATATTTATTTCAGAGCGGATTGTCACATGCCGGACCCTATTGGAAACCGCACATTTTTAGTCCACGCTGTGCCGCTGGCGTGTCCTGATCGGGCTGGACCGCAGTGGCAGCCGCATAGCACATGTAGGGCACACTTACCTGGATTATAGTGTTGCATCACCGGTTTATTACAGCTTAATGACCACTAGTTTCTGCGGATTCTGACTGTTCATGGTTGCCACTCAGACTGGGAACGCTGTCTTCCGGCGTTCGGAGCTGCTAAGATTGATGGCGCTCGACCGTATTGATTACTCATTAGCCGCAGGAGATCAGCTCTGCCTCTCCACGCAAGGTGCATGCTTGGAAGTGCGCCACAAACCTACTGGCTACTCGCTTCCAGGACCCTGGTAGGTTTGCTGCAGCTCCGGTCTGTCTCACCCTGCACAATGTAATGTGAGGCGGCCTCCGGCACTTTGCTGATGCTATGCCTCAATGCTGGCGTCCACGTCTGTTCGGTCTTTTGTTCCCCCGAAGCCACCATCTTGTTTGCCCTCATCTTGTCGGATCTCCTGCTTCAAGCTGCAATCTCTCTGTCGGGCCGTTCTCTTCTAGTCCGCAATGCACTCGCTAATCAGCACGGCCCTTTCATGCACACAGCCATCAGTTTAAGGGCACAAACGCACCCGGTAGCGATAGATATCCACAAGGATCATGTTGGATCAGCAGGAGCCGTACGGTAACGTGTCCTACAGCATGGCTCCTCAGCCAGGCCCCCCCCAGGGTACTCTTAGTCCATAATCCCCTTTCCTCCATACTTAATGGGCGTCCCTCGCTAGGACGGGAGACGGAAACTTTTTCACGAGAAAAAACCTTCCCCTTTAAATTTAGAGAAGCGCGGCCCTGGGAGCATGCACTCCCCTGACTCCGCCCACCAGCCCCATTCTTCGGTCCCCATTGATGCAGCAAAAATATTAACATCGCCTAATGACACCTGTATTATTATTGGGGAGGATTGGACAGACGTATGGAGGAAAGGAGACTATGGACTAAGAGTACGTTAGTCACTACGGTGAGTAACTTATAAATTACTCTTACATCCCATCCCCTTTCCTCCATACTGCATGGGCTATTACAATTGGCTGTAGCCCGAGGGTGGAGAGGTGACGCTCTTTAAGAAAACAAGTTCCTTAGAAACACCTGCCCGAAAGCCGCGTCTGACTTAGAGCCAGCGTTCGAACAGTAGTGTTTGCAGAAAGCCAAAGTGGTGGCCAGGTGGCCGCGCCCTGCTGATGACCTGCCATGGGACCTGTCTCTGGAATGCGATGGTCGTGGCCATGGCTCTGACAGCGGGGGCATGCATGTTAGCTGGAAGTGGTTTGTTCTGCCCCTCATAGGCCTCCCTGATGGCCGAAACCATCCACCTTGCTATGGAGGCCTTGGATGGATGCCGGATACTCGGTCCTTGAACCCCCACACCCCTGAAGGTGACAAATAGAGCGTCTGACTTGCGGAAGCTCTTGGTCCTGTCCTGATAGAATTTCAGAGTGCATCTGACATCCAAACAGTGCAATACCATTTGAGCATCATCCTTCGGATCGGCAAAAAAGGTGGGTAACACCATCTCTGATGTCCGCGGACGCCATTGGCTTGAAAGGTTTGTGCGTTAGGTCACCCAACACTACATTGAGATCCCACATGGGGTGTGGTTTCTTGATGGGCGGGTAGAGCCTGTTGAGGCCCGCCAGATGTTTAACCACCAGGTATGAGGAGGAGAAATTCTCCTACTCCGAGTTCCTGCAGGCACCTATGGCTGCCAAGTAGGTGCAGCATGCGTCGATTTGCACCTCGGAGTGAGCAAGAAGGAGAGCACATGGTCCAACGTGCAAGTAAGGGGGTTGATCTCCTTAGAGTCCGCCCAGTGATAGAACCTAGTCCAATTACTCTTGTATTAGCTCCTAGTAGCACTGCTCCAAGCGCCCTGAATGATTTCTAGTTTAGCCTGAGACATGCTCAGTTGCGGATGACACTGCCCCGCTACTGCCAGAGAAGGTGAGCGGCATGTGAATGGGTGGCCTGTGCGAGAGGCTCAGTCACTCCAAGAACCAGGGTCTCGCCGGCCACCACAGAGCTATCAGAATGATGCAGAGGTGACCTGACTTATCTTGCAGATCACCCTGTGGACCATGGGAGTGGGAGGGAAGGCATATGCTGTCATGCCCTTTCCCAATATCAGAAAAGCATCACCCAGGGAGCCGGGGCCCTTGCCCTGCCAGGACACAAACTCCGGGCACTTCCTGTTGAAGCTGGTGGCAAAGACGTAACCTGAAGGTACCCCCATCTGCTGAAGACCCCCAGCAGGACCTGACTGTTCAATTGCCATTCGTAATTGTCCGCTCCCAATCTGCTGAGCCTGCCCGCTTGCAGATTGGACTCTCCCACGAGGTGAATGTTCGTCATGTAGATGATGTTCTCCAAGGCCCATTCCCACATGTTGACCTCTAAGGTGCACAGCAGGGGGACCTGGTGCCACCCTGCTTGTTGACATAGTACATGCTGGTGAAGTTGTCCGTTTGGATGAGGACGACCTCGCCCCCAAGGAGCAGAAGGAAAGCTTAGAGAGCGAGCCAGATCGCTTTCAGCTCCAGCTCTTGCAGGGACCAGACTCCATGGACACTGACTGTCCAATGTAGCCCCCCCCCCAGCCTTCCAGGGAGGAATTGTGGTGATGGTGACTTGAGGGGGTGCCAGTGCGCATGTTGCAGTCCCTGGACCACCAGGTGAGGTCCGGCTGGAGAGGAGGAAAGCTGACAAGATCTACTTGGGAGCCCCCTCCTGATTCCATGAGGCTGCGAAGTGCAGCTGTAATTTCCTCATCTTGAGTCTTGTGTGGGGGACGGCCTATAGGTCCGCTGCCAAGATCCCCAGTAAATGCTGGTACCACCAGGCCAAGGTGACCTCTCAGCTGAGTAAGTGATCTACGGCCCTCTTGAGGGCCATGATCTTGTCCTCCGAGGGGAAAACTCTCTCGGAGCCTGTGTCCCAGATGAGACCCAGAAAGGTCAGGTTCTGCATATGCTGCAGCTGAGACTTCTTGAGGTTGAGAGAAAATCCCAGCTTGTGGAGAGTGGTCATGAGAGTGGAGGAATTGTGATGCACTGCCTCCGGGGAGCTCGCTCTGACGAGCCAGTTCGTCCAAGTATGGGTAGACGATGTGGCCCTGAGCCCTGAGGAGGGCGCAAATGCATTAATTAGTCTGGTAAACATCCTGGGGGCTGAGTTGGGTCCGAAGGGTAGAACCTTGTATTGGAAATGGCAGCCCATGATCCTGAACCGCAGAAAGGATCGATGAGGCTGCCAAATCGGGACGTGTAGATAAGCGTCCTTCAGATGAAGGGAGCATATCCAGTCTCCCCTGCACAGTTTCTCTGCTATGAGTGCTTGCGTAACCATCTTGAATTTCTGAAGAGGGAGGGAGAGGTTGAAGGTCTAGCTGGGTGCGGGGTAAACCTGCCCTGCGATGCTGATGGATAAGCTGTAGGCCATGTACCTGGATGACACCAGTCCAACCTTGTAACTCGGTCTCCCGCCTGCTCCGTTCCCAGGGGCGGTATCGGACAAGCTGACATTTTGTCTGGCGCGGCGGCCATCTTGTCAAGCTGCATGCCACGTGCCGAAGTCGTGGTGCTTGGCTCACTGGGCCCGGACTCCACCAGGACTCTTGGCGGTGGAGCATGAGACCTACCCTGCACCTCAGGACGGGGCCTGGTAGGCGTGTTGCCCTCGACAGTATCGCCGGTAGTGCTGTGTGCAGGCTCCCCCCTCGGACATCGGGACGGTATTAGGGTGTCGCCCCTTGGGTGTACACCTGGTACAAGAACCTTGCGGTCCCTCAGCACCATCTCAGGATCTAATGACCCCCTTGGCCTGGCGGCCGGTAGCTGAAATGGCCTTGGTACCTGTGCTGGTGCGAGAACCAGAAAGGTTCCTTCCGCTCTGGCGTTTCCTTGAGAAGGAGTCTCCCTTGCGGGGTGCGTTGGAAAAAAGCAGCCCCCACCTTGGACCTTCAAGTCCTCTAGAGGCAATATCTCAAAGAGCTCCCTCCACCAAGCTAGCCTGTTCTTCAGAGCATGCGGTGGAAGCGCATTTCAAGCGGTACAAACTTCCCAGCGTGGTCGGTGCCAAGGCAGTGGAGGGAAAGAGCATGGGAATCGGACGTAGGGAAGAGCCCTTCGTAGGCTGGACACCTGCTGAAGCCCGCTGGTGTCGACATGCACCAGGGAGGAGCGTGGTGCCAGAGGCCCAAGTACCTGATTGATAAAAAAGAAGACAAAAAGACAGAAGTATCCGGAGAAGAGCGCGTGGTATTTAAAGGTTGAAGCCAAACTCAGTAGCGCTGGTGAAATCGCCGTTCTTGTCGACGTGGAAAAGGGGACTGAGGAATGGTGCTGGTGGGTGGAAAGGGGAGGAAGGTTTTTCCTGGTGAAAAAGGTTCTGTCTCCCGTCCCTAGAGCGATACGCCCATGGAGTATGGAGGAAAGGGGATGGGACGTAAGAGTATGGACTAACACCCGAGCTGTATACCTGACGTGTACCAATACAATGGTTAGGCAATTACTGACCATCACACACACCTGACTTCCATTACACTTCCCCACACGGATATGGGCGGAGTACGAGAGCGCACTTTGAGTGAGGCAAAGCACACAAGGAAACAGCAGTTCCAAGATGGCAGTTTAACACAAGGAAAAAGACGGCTAAACCGAAGGGGACCACAAGGAGGGAAGTTCCCTTGACCTTTTAGACAAAGAAGAGTTACTTTCACAAAACTTCAAGGATAGAAAGTGTAAGACCAGGAAACCAGGCTGAGGAATCCTGCATGGTGTGTCGGAGTTACCCAGAACCCCCTCGCGTTGATAATCAAAGCGGGGAGAATCGCCAGCTGCTGTGGTAATGATAATGTGTTATTTATATAGCGCCTTAATCCAAAGCACTTTACAGAGCACATATTTACATACAATATCACCAACCAAAATCGGTACTCATTTATCGACCTTGGAAGGATGAAAGGCTGAATTGGCCTTGCCGGGATTTGAACCTGCGACCTGCAGATCATGCTCAGATCGCAGCAGCGAGCTCTCAACCCGCTGAGCCATCTTACTGGCGTACTGTTGGTACTGTCCTTAGCTCAAACAAGAAAGCAGTGCGAGTGAAATCAACACAGCCAGTGATTTGGGCAGACCGATACAAGACCGGTCTGCGCTGAAGCCAAGGTTGCAGGTGGCAACATTGTATGGCGAGCGCTGGATCTGAGAACATGGAGTGAAACGCATGTGATAACCAAAGAGAGTAAAGTTGAACTGGCGATGAGTGATTGAACTTCGCACACAGTAAGCACAGTGACGTGTCCCTTTGACATCATCACTGCCATTCTCATACATTTAGCATTAATTGCCTTTGTAATTCATCTAATTATATCTAGAGACCACACACACTATAAAACCATGCTCCTCTTGTTTTTCTTTAGACTGAGACCAACAGGACACTCTCTCCTCAACCAGTTTCACTGTCCTGATCAAGGCCGACCACATGCACGCATCATTAAATAGCTTCCTCCCGTTGGCCGAAACACAGTAGTGTTGATAAACCTCCCTTTGTACCAGTGCCCACTATCAACAATGGCAACTGTGCACTGTAAATTTGTGTTGTGCCTACATGTTATTCGTGTATTGACCAGATTATGAATGGGAAAAACATGTCTGATGTTCACCATTTCCAGTCAATTTGACTGGACCAATATGTTTTTCGTACAAAACTCTAAACTAACAGAGTGTCCCTTGTGATTATATTGTGACAAACAAATGTGTATTAAAAACTTGGGGACAAATATTTGACCCTCACCAAAATTGCATTTTTTTTTTCGGTATGCGTAGGGGTACAACAATGAAAGTGGTGTTTTCTCTCACCCAGATTATTGTATGATTAGAAGCGTATACCCATCTGGATAAATCGGGGCCTATCCAGAAGCCCTTTTTTCAATATTAGACAGTATGTAGGATACATTACTCACTGTAATTGTATTTATGATGATTGTATCTGCTTAGATTCACATGCTTTGCATACGCCGTCATCTAGTGGAAGCTGCAGAGTATTGCACATAAAGTTTTTCGAAGTTCGAAAAGGGATGCCGACAGGGCATGTCTAATACTATCCCTAGTGTGACGTAGCCCATGTACCCATGATCCCTCAAATGTCGAAGTCCCTCAGATTATTTGTTTCGAACAAGGAGTGTAAATTGTGTGAGAAACTGGAAGGTGTCTCACCCGCTAGTCTCCAGGGATCTCTCTCAGGTGGGCCAGGGCATGGCCATCACCTTTGGATCCAGACCCTGGTGGTGGACCAGTGCGGGAGGATCACCAGGGCGAGGGTTCCTTGGGGAGTGGGAAACCTTGTGGTGAGACGCGGTATTCCCCTGACCACCTATAAGCCCTTTGACCCATTCTACCAGGTAGGATATCTGGGGACTGTAATCCCCCTGCCCCTTTCCTTCACAAACACTGGTATACAGAAAGTCCGCTCTGGGAGAAAACAGACTAGTATCCAAACAATGCACCGGACGTCCCATTACCATGGTCAGGCAGAGTCAGGCAATCACTGTTAACGACTAGCACCTGATCTCTATTAAACATCCCCACACGGATATAAGGTGGAGCATGAGAGCACACTGAGCGAGGCACAGCACACGAAGGAGCAGTTTCTTCCAGGCCACAGCTGAATTGATGGAGAAATACAACAGGTCGAGAAGAGAGAGAAAGGAGGGAGAGGCCCTAGAGCTTTTCGATGAGTGATCGTTATACTCTTGAGGATTTGAAAGCAGCAAGTGAAAAGCCAGGAAGTGAAGCAAGAGAATCCTATTCTGTGTCTACGAGATACCCGTGTTCTTCCTGCATGATTGGCAGAGTCAGGGAAGAACAGCAGCTGCCGTGTTATCTTCCTTGGCTCCCGGATCAAAGCCGAAAGCATAACCTTCAAACACAGCCGGTGAGCCGGGAGGAACTGTACGAGGCTGGTCTGTGTTTAAATGAAGGTTACCAGTGGCGAAAATGTATCCTCCAAGAGCGAACGTTGAAGTATTTGATGGAAGAAGCAAGTAAAATACGGAAAGCTGATAAGTGTGTTGGACATTTTATGAGAGAAACAAAAGATACAAGTTTGTAGAGTGGTCCGGCACCGCATGGGTGCTCAATCGAAGATCTCTGGCGGAAGGTGTCTTACAAAGGAACACAGCAGCAAAAACGTTGATATTTGTGGTATTTGAATAGCGACATTGCAGATGAAAATCCGATAGAAGAAAATCGAAGTGGGCATGCGAGTGTCCGAGAAAAACCTGTTGCATAATCGAAAGTCTTCGATATAAGTGAACTACTCATTAAAGTGAACCCTACCAAGGCACGAGCATGGCTGAGGGAGGCCTATAGGTGTTGCAAGTCACAGGTGGGTCCAAGCCCGGCTCAGGGAGACCTACTGTGCCTTTGAGTTGTCAAAAAGGGTCCCGAGCCTGACCTAGGGAGAACCGTTGAGACGTTGTGTAAGAAGAGGGTCCGAGCCCAGCTGAGGGAGACCCAAAGTGAATGTTAAACCTGAAAAAGAAGAGCTGTGAACTTTTTAGGAGAGATAACCAAGTGTTGTTTTGGTAACCCATGGCATTCTGCGAGCGAGAGACTTGTGGAGAACGAGAGACTTTATTGCAGAAGATCCCATTTGATTTTTGAACTGCATCTTGGTGCTCAAAGAAGCCAGAGTGTGTTCCAAGCTCAAGGGTGACGCCTTGTCCTGTGCTGAGATGTGGGGAAGGAAAGATTATCACTCATCTGTCCTGACATTGTTTCATGAACACTCTTTCTTTTGCATACATCTTTTTCCCACACCATTTGTATTTAGAAGGATTGGCAATAGGTTTATTAGTATAGGCCCTTTTAATTTCGACAAGACTCCACTAGGACTGTTATTTTTACTTTGATGGTTGTAGCTTTCTCCCATCCTTAGATTTAGAGTTAGATAAGCGTTCATCGAACCCATTGAAGTTCAATAAACACCCTTGAACTGTGATCACTTACTCCGTCTTCACTGTTTAATACCATGTCTTCCTTACAGTCGTAAGCGTGGAGTGTAGGTAGAGACCATGAGGTGTGAAAGATCTATGTTTTTCCCCACGAACATTCAACTCCAAGAAGGGAGGAAGGGTGGGCAAATGTGAATCCAAGCAGATACAAGAATTAGAAATTCTATTACAGTGAGCAGTGTATCCCTTCTTAGGCTTGTGGAACTACTTAGAATCACATGCTTTGCGTAGATTAGAAAGCAGTACTTGTAGAAGGAGGTAGGTCATTTGAAGGTAGCGCTGCAAAAAGATGTTTCAACGCCACTTGTCCCACCTCTATATCACCCTTGGAATGTGTATCTAGACAGTAATGTTGGGTGAAAGTGTTGTTAATAAGAATTTTCATTTAAGTGCTAAATTCCTCCCACCTTAAGAGACCCCCAGCTTTTTTGCTGGACCTTAGGACGTCTTAATTTTAACCCTGGAGAGATCTTTTTCTCACTCTCTCATATGTTTTGACTTGATTTGGATTATGTGTTTTCACTTTTTTCTCTTTATTTAGTATTATGACATAAACATCACAATTAATACAATAGCGAGTATAATCACGAACCAAAAAAAAGAAAATAAATCCAAGTATATTCATCTGCTAAAAAAGCACATGAAACAGAATTCAGAGTGTATTCTCTACCCACCCTAAAGACTTCAATATAACACAGCACAAACTACAACAACAAAAGACATGAACCCCCCTCCCAATATCTATCCACCAAAAAATCTGCAAATATTAACAAATACACTTTCCAACCCACTATTACCCATATAAATCATTAAAGGCTCCCCACCTTTCCAAATATTCACCCTCTCGACTGGATCTGGTTGATTGAGTTTTCTCAAAATGGGAAAGTACCTGCATATCCAGCAACCAATCCACTAATTGTGGCTTTTTTCTACCCTTCCACACCTTTAAAATGTGGGTGATTGCCACCAACAAAGCTCTGTCAATCCAGAATGACGAATTACAAGCATGCCTACACCTACCCTCCCTTGAAAGAAAAAGAGCAGCCTCAACAGTCCGTGGAAATGAAATATTTACCACAATATCAATTCCATTTATGATTTCTTTCCAAAAGTCTTACACTTTCCTACAATCCCATAACATATGCGCTAAGGACCCCTTCATTTGTAGACAGCCCCAACAACGATCATCCAACAAACCCAACGTACACATCTTCTCCGGTGTCCAGTATATACGACCTAAAACTCGCTGGTGAACATACCGCAACTTCAGGTCCATCTTGCAATTCACTGCTACCCTCCATGCATCATCAGACGCTTCCAACGAAAAATCTCTTCCTAAATCGGATGTCACTTAATATAAATTGATACGCTATGAAAATAAGGGGTGTCAAACCACTCACATATTTTGGGTCTTCTGGTTAATAGACCATTCAACATTTGCTGCCTTTCAATCATTAAAGCTTTAAGGAGCTATAGCTTCCCCATTCCCTTTTACCCAGACCGTATCTATCCATCAGTTTATCAAAAGGAACCAATCTCTCCTCCTACCATATATCTTCAAATTTTAAGATACCCCTATTAACCCAGCTTCTCCAATTTAACACCTTGTTGTGAATTTGCAACCTCGAGTTGAGCCAAATAGACACCTCTTTGTACATAAACAAATCTTGTCCACATCCTAGGATCCATTCTACCCATGCAGTTCTTGTCACAGCCATAGATTCCAACTTACTCCTCGGATTAGGCAAGCTTTCATAAGAATATAAACTTTCCAAAGAAAAGGGTCTAAGTTTCTCCCTTTACATCGTGAGCCAAAACGGTTCTAATCCCATCCTCTATAAACTAATAAGAGACCTTTTTGAGTTTAAAAAAACCCTATAATATTTTTCCAGCACTGGATATCCAAAACCCCCTTCCCTTACTTGCCGAATCATGATGAAGCAAGGTATTTTTGATCTTTTCTCCACTCCCCACAAAAAGTCCATGAACATTGCATCAATCCGTTTAAGCCCTTTTTCGGTAAATCGTATAGCGAGTGATTGCAAATAATGAAGAACTTTTGGAAGAAGCATCATTTTTATAGCGTTAACTTTAGACCAAAGACTCAGAACTAAACGGCACCACTTATGTATATCTCTTTGCAAAATCTCAGTTAGTTTATCTATATTTAAGTCCATCATTCTCTTAGTATCCCGCACCAGATAAATCCATAAATATTTTAACATATGAATTTGCCCATTGCCAATTCCAATCTAATAAACCCCTACTCGCAGGATTCATTTTAAGACAGAAAACAACAGTTTTTACCCAATTTACTCTATATCCAGGCAGTGAACCCACCTCTTCTAACATATGTTTTAAAAGATTTCCCCCTTCCTCCGGATTGGATAATACAATTGTTAAATACTCTGCATATGCCAGAAATGTAACTTCTCTATCTCCCACACCTCAACCCCAAAGACCTGATTCATGTCTTATGTAAGCTAATAACGGCTCCAGAGCCAAATTAAATAAGAAGGGCGAAAGCGGACAACCTAGTCTAGTACCTCTAAACAGCTGAAATGATTGCGACCATTCATAATTAACCCACAATTTACCTAAAATTCCATATTGTAAGGCACCAATAACATTCAAGAATTGAAGACCAAACCCCATTTGAACTACGGTATAATTTAAAAATGACCAGTTAACACAGTCAAAGGCCTTCTCAGCATCCAAAAATATGAGAAATATCTCCAGGGCCTCAGTATCAGATAGTCCCATTATATCCAACAAAGTCCTAATGTTATCATAACCATATCTATCCCCCATAACTCCACCTGTGAATTGTCAATCAGATATCCTATATATTTGCGTAGCCGAAAATCTTTGTGAAAAGCTTTACGCCAACATTAAGTAGGGATATAGGCCTATAATATCCATATTTAGTGCTATCCTTTCCTGGCTTTGGTATTAAAGTGATAACCGCTTCTCGCATGCATGGCCAGAGGACCCCTCCTGAAAGAAACTGATTAACCCTTTAAGTGCCAAGGACGAGGTATCTCGTCCTTGGGATTACCTCTCCAGTGCCAAGGACGTGATAGCTCGTCCTTGGCACTTAAGGGGTTAATGAAGGAGAAAATGTTAGAAGGCTTTGCATGGTGAAAAACCGAAAGCACCAAAAAAGTCCTTGGCACTGGGGGGGAGGGGGACCCATGGCAGTTAAAAGGTTAAATAGTTTTCATAATTCTGGTGCTAGAATGGCACTAAAGGATCTAACAAATTACACAGGCAACCCATGTATACCCAGGGATTTGCCCAAATTAAGTTGATTGATTGCCTCATCCACCATCCAGCACCTGCCTCCCCTCGTCTGACAAACTTGGGATTTCTATTTTAGCAAAAGATTCAGCTAATTCCCTTTCTTTAGTAACAAACTCTTCTGAGTAAAGTGACACATAGAATTCTCTAAAAACACTCACAAATGTATTTCCTTTTAAACTTTACCTCACATTCTCAATCTTTTGAACATATGATCTTTTGGTTACATTTTTCAGTTTATTTGCCAGGAAACGTCCTCCTTTCTCACCCTCCTCCCAACACCTCTGGTTCATATAATATAAACTTTTATCAGCTTGTTCCTATATTTCAACTAAGTTTTTCTCTAATTCTATCCACCTTTATCTTATCTTTCTTGTTCTTAGGTAACTCGTAGGGTCTCTGAAGAACCCCCAACTCTATCTCCATATCTTTAACTCTTTCCTCTCCCGATTTTCTCACCCTAGAAGTCCAAGTAATTAATTCTCCCTGTACCGTTGATTTAAAAGCATCCCATACTATAAGACTATCAGCAGTGTCTGTATTCTCCCTAAAGTAATTAACAATACAAATATAGAGTGTTTCACACACTTTCTCGTCTTTTAAAGTAAATGTTTTAAGCCGCCACTTTACACCAGCAGACCTATCCCTATTTAACCTCAGAGTGACCAGAGAAGGCTCCGAAAGGCATTGCTCTCCCGTAGCAGACACTATTACCTCATCAATCTTACTATCCGAGACTAAAATGTAATCACTTTTAGAATATGAGTTGTGAAAGGCAGAGTAAAAAGAGAACTCTCTAACATTATAGAGCAGTGTTCTCCATACATCAATTAGGTCAAAGGTTTCAGTGAAATCCTAAAAAGTTTTTGGTCAGTTAATCTGCAGTCAGAGGATTTATACATTTTGTAGTTTAATACACAGTTAAAGTCACTCCCTCAAGTATGAAACACTCGCCTTTCATATTTCTCAAGCTTTTGGTTAGATCAGCAAAAAATTCAGTCCCATTAGAACATGGTCCAAATGTCAAGCCTAAAGTCATAAGCCTTCCCTCATGTCTCATAGTCAGCCATAATAATACAGCCCTCATCGACCATGCTTACACTTTCAACTAAAATACCTAACCTTCTACGAATTAGAATTCCCACCCTCTCAAATTCCCAGAATTACGATTCAGCAGGACATTCATAAATTTAACATTGTTAAAGATATTATCAGAGAGCTCTATTAAGTGCATTTCTTGCAAGAAAATAAAATCAGCCTTCTCCCTTCGCAGTCTGGCCAGTATTTTTCTCCTCTTCTTAGGACAATTTCACATTCCATTTAACTATTTTCAGAAACCCCATCATGAAATAATAACGAAAAATAAATCTCCAGTCTGTCCGTCCTACTTCCTCAGAACCTATATCAAAACTTTGGAACATCTCTAACATTCTATTCAGGTATAATCGTGTAGATTACTCCCTCTCTTCCCCCACACATACAATGAACAAGACAAACGCACACAAAGACACCAGTTCATTTTGATTGGAAATAGTCCATGTGTGTGTACATGTATGTATATATATATATATATATATATATATATATATATACATACACACACACACAACTTAAAGGATTATGTACAAAGTTCACACAAGTCCGAACTGCAATCCCAGAACCCAATGCCCAATCAAATGTCTAAATATTAATACATCCCCTTTCTTATCCTTGAAATCTCAAACCTTTTCATCAGCTTAGTATAAATTGAATAATATCCCCCTATACACCCTTATTGCTATCACAGTATTAAGCCTAACCTATACGCCGTAAACAACATTTAATAATACATTACACTGAAGTGGGAAAAGTGAACAAAAGGCTCCCACCAATCCCCTCTCAACCCTGGCCTAGAGGATCACGGCCCAGACACCCGCCACGAAAGGAGTTCGCCCATCTCCCAGACGACCAAATACCCTGGTACAAGAACATACGGATGTGCCCACCCGCCTGCCCACCCGCCTGCCCACCAGCCTGCCCTGCACATGCCGACACCTGCGGCATGGATGAACTCGACTAAACCATCCAGCACCAAATCAACACATCGTTAGAGATGCCATGACGACCTAGCCAACGGTCAGCACACCCGTGCAAACATACACACCGGACACTCCCACACCAATCCACACGAAGAACATACTCAATGCTATGACGTAGGCGACGGACACACCCACGGACGTGCATCTTTATTATTTTCCACATAGGCTTCTCAAAATGCAGAAACGCAAGACGCATAAAAAGGCTTGCTCACGCTTCTTCTAAACCCTTGTACCATAATGAGAAATATAACGAAGACACGATACTGGGGATAGAGCAATATGATACCATAACCTAAAGCGCTCTGTATCAAACGGTTCCACCTATGCACCAGGCCCAAGTAGGCCGCAAGCAAAAGCTTCCATGAACATTGAATGAGCAAGAGCTCGGTTGCTGACCCTGCAGAATGAGCCCGGCGAAAGCAGACAGTCAAGGGCACAACGTTGCAAACTCTCATACCGCAAGCCGACGCCAAGGTCGCACCTGCAAGATAAGCCAGGCACACAGTGAGAAATGCAATATTAATTGTGCAGAATTCTGCCTCAAACACGGTCCCACCTCACGTGACCAAGCCAAACCTGATAGGATGCCAAGCCCAGGAGGAAGAAGGCGCCTGATCCCCCGTCTCAAGACACAGGCAGATACAATTAAGCGACTCAATGGACATCTGCAGCGGTGGGAGTAGTCGGCCTTCCTGCTTATGAATAAATCCTCACATTGTCTGCACATAACCATAGTGAAACATTTTTGCAAATGACAGGTGCACCGCGAGCTGGGAACAGCGATGGTCCCAGACTGGGGGGCTCGCGGGAGAACCAATCAGAACATGGGGCCCTTATCACTGACGCCATTAACATTAACCAATCCTCAGGGGTCTTCATGTAACAATTTTTATGTATCAAACTGAAGGGACAACCCAAGTATACCACCTGACTGACCCTTAACCAATAACGACGTTCTCTATACGTATGCTATACTAACCCTACCACTCAGGGAACCAATCCAGAGTGGCGATAGGTTTTTTGCTAACTTTCTCAGGTGACGCAAGTAGCGCGTCATACTAAGGTAAAAAGGGCCTGCGAGCCCCACGATGTTGAGAGAGTGTCAGGACGGACGCGTACGATCCTTGACCCATCCCTGCCGTTTTGTTTAATAAACAGCAGAATCACCTTGCTTCTTGCGTGTGTCTCATACTCTATCTCTTTTGGGATATATGGGAGGAGTTGGGGCCTCCCTGCCCGGAGGCCCGCGGACGGCCCAGCCGACCCCGGGAGAATTCCCCCCCGACAACACTATTACTCCGAACCCTTTAGTTCTGTAGTTTAAACAGCCTTCTTAAATGTTTAATGAACCAAAATAATTTGCTCAGACCTACAACCAAGTATATTCCAACTATATCTTATCTAATTTCAGCTATCAATAATAGTAAGTTAATAAATCTAAGCGTTCCCACCCTAACAAAACAAACCTCTAATGTATATCCACCCCTTATGAGACCATTATGAGACCACAATCATCACTTGAACCCAACCATTACTATTACAAGAATTCTCCCATTAAGTCACCTTTCAATGCGCCATTCGGTTTTTACCATTTATTCCAACCAACGCAGCCATCTACAGCCATGGCCCCTCATCCCCACCTCATCCCTCCAGATACCATACAATATTACCCCTAGAAGTCCTCACCTGTGACTATCAACAATTAAAGGTAATCAACTAAATATCAGCAAAACACTGTCCAATCTCCTAGCGTACCTAAGCTACAGTAAGAACCCCATTTCCAAAACCCCTCAAATCTATCTCACCAACACTACCTCAATTACCTTTCCCCCAATGCTATATCCAAAATGCAAGACCTCAATGGAAGACACAGGTCCTCCACTGAATCAGCCGAAGAAGAACTTCAACCGCCTCCCAAAACACACACCGAGCATACATAGCACCCCAAACATAATCTTATGTCATTCATCCAGAACAACCTGCAGAAGCACATTAAACACCTGTGCCATTCCTAGGCCTTATCAATACAGACACTGCACAAAACATCTGCATCCTGTCACAGACCAACTATTGTTCCTCTAACTTCATTAATCAACATTCAGTAAAGAAAACCAACCATGAGATATTAAGTAATCAACTGGGTAACAGACCCTATACCAAGAAGGGAAATTGAGCGAAACAGATGATCACAGGTGCAACAATGGAATGCTCCCAATAGAATTGTATCACTTACCCTCTGAGCCGGCATCAAGACTAAATGCCCTGTACCAGGCCAAGGGATACCATGAAAGAGGATGACTACCCTCCCACCAATACTTCCATATTTTCATCAGCATCGCCATGCAATTAAAGGGCCCTGCGTCACAATAGGTGCAGAGTCAGCTCAACTCCACAACGACCCAGAACACCCTCACAGCCCCACATCTCCTCCCAAACCCGCCAACAGATCCACCCAAACGGTCAAAAGGACTGAGATCAAAGGTGTAGCCAGGTGAACTGATTGGACACCTCCTCCAATCTGCCCAGCAGCAATTCAATTAAGGCGACCCAGCCTCCCATACAATCATATAAACGTTCTTTCTCATTTGGACTCTGAAGCTCCTTGTAACGATCGAAGCAAATCATATGGAATGTACATTTTTCACTAAACCGCCTGAATAATGTAGCTGCCCAGATCAGGGAAGACCAGCATCAGACATCCCGGTAGGAGAGTCCTGCTTCTAGGGATAACCCCTCCATATTAATGCAGTTGATCGCTCTAGAGCAGGCATTGCCTCCGAACCCAATCACCTCAGCCACAAGACATGATGGGCCTGTACCAATATCCATAGAAGAGGTAATGTCTGCTGCTGACTTCTGAAGAGGGAGGTTAATCAAATTTAGAGTAAACCTTGTGACCACAGTCACCATCCACCAAGTCACTAAGACCAAGGTGAGAACTGGATTTGCAGCCATTAGCCTTGGCGAAACCTTACTTTCAGTGATGGCATTGGGTCTGGCGTCACCGCGCCAATCACTCGCAGCTAAAGGTGTATACATATACAGTCACTAACCCCAGACCACATTCTGTTTAACAGCTGCATAACCTTTTCCGCATCTGCAATTACTCCGGGGCCCAAACTGCGTCATAAGTGAGCTGCAGAGTACCTACTGTATCCACCATACCAAAAACTACAGGTTGCCTTGTACAATTCCAAACCCAAGCGAATGAAGTCATATTTGTTGGAAAAGTCTCCTCAGAGAACGTACAGGGCATGGCAAGTACCTAGGGAGAACAGCGTATCGTCTTAACATTCCGTTCAGACCACATATCGCTGCATTGCATTCTTGACCAGCTTTAACATGCTATTACATGCCTCATGATACACTGTTCATTCCCTCCCCCCATATATGTCCAGCAGGACAGCTTAATCCAGTGAAATCAGGTCAGTAGTGAGCCCCATAATGTTTATATGAGAAGGCCATCACCCTGACTACAAACGCCCATTACCTCCCTTCCCGCCGCATCTAAATTCTGCAAAAACAATCCTCATCAGTCGGCCTGACTACTACTCGACGCTTCGTCTTCTCCATGAACTGAGTTCTTCCCATGCCATAACCGCGGCCCGGATCAGACAGCTGCAACTGGGCCGAATTGCGTATGCAGCGAATGCATTACGCTTCGACGTTGCATGACTCACGACGTCCTTGTTGATTTCCAGGGGTTCCTTTCTTTAGACTCCACCTCTGTAGCATCTTTCAAACTGTCCAAGATTCCAAACAGCCGTTATCAAACGGTCCTTTCAACAACGTAAAAATGTATTTCGCAAACCTGTCCACCAGGGGGCGCACGGATGAGCAGCACCTCTGTGTGAGCTCCGACATGCGGGCCCACAAAAGTGACCCGAGCCCCCACTTTTGACCCCCTGCGAGAATATTGTGCCCCGCACACCCCATGAACCGGTCCTCCGTCGCGGAGCGAAGTCTTAGCAAAAAACAGTGTCTCCAGGGGGAAGAAAAGACCTGCAGCGTTAGCCTCCCCTCCTTGACACACGCGCAGCAGTAAAAGACTCTACAGCGCGGATGCAGGCCCTGGAGTGACCGGCCCCTCCCATCATCTGCGCAGGTGGAACGCAGACCTAGCCGCGGTTCCCAAGAGCAGCTGGAATCTCCTCGCCTGCACCGAGGATTCTACAGAGGCTGACTGGTGCGCGACGGGGAGATCCATGCACTATCCCCGTCTCCCGCATGGGCCGTGGCGGAGGCTGGCGCCGCAGACGAGGAAGCAGCGCAGCCGAGTGGGTAGGTGCCCCTCTGCCCCCCACCTCAGAACGTTACTCAAGCCAGACGCCCTGACGGGGGCTCGCCTTCATCGGGAGTGCCTCCCATGGTCCCGCTCGCGGGGGAAGAGCTCCCCCCGCTTACGGCTCCGGCTCTCAGCTGAGGACGGGACGCGGAGGGACCTGGGCCTTGTCCCGCGCCGTGGGCCTGGAGCGGCGTCAGCTACCGCCCGGCTCCTTCAAGACACTCCTCCACGGGGACCTACCTGCGGGGGCCTCCACCAGCATCCCCCACTCTACCGTGGCCCGGCAGGCCCCCAAACAGTGAACTGAAGGCCCGAAGGCGGTCGCCCCAGCCACGGATACGTGATCCAAGCACCCCTCCATTAAGTCTTTTCTTGGACTCATCGACGAGATTGGCCCCCAGACATTACACCGGCCTTAGGTCCGTAAACGAAACAAGTGGAGGGTATGGCCCCTGGTCTCAGGGCGTGTGCCTCCTCCCACCACCGTGGTCCCACTGTCCCGGACCCCCGGAACCACGTTCCACTACACACTTTGAGGCCTCCATACTACATCAGTGCAGAGGGTAAGGTCCCCATCTTAGGGGCGTGTGCCTCCTCGTATACAAGCATCATATGAACATCCAAAGCAAGCTGGCCAGGTTCGCCTACGCCTCTCCACACTTGGAACCAGGAATAAACGCCACAATGTCAGGGGAAGCATCGGCGACGGGAGCGGCAGCCACGAAGGGGGACATCACCACCCTCCTAAGCGAAATTCGAAACATGGGCACGAATCTTGGCGACAAAATTGATAAGATGACTCAAAGAGTGGATAAAATCAAAGAGAGGCTGGAGGGTGTCGAAAATAATCAAGCCTCAATAGACACACTAGAAACCCAGCTGGACCTCAGAATGCATAGCATATAGAGGAGGGAAGACGAAATTCGCCTAAAAATTGACGATTTGGAAAATAGGGAAAGGAGAAATAACCTACGATTTTTCAGAAATCCGGAACGTGGGGGGGAAACGGAGGAAGATCTCAAGCTAACGGTACACAACCTCATCAGAATCCTAGCAGCGGATGAGAACATTGATGAACCGACAATAGAGAGTATACACAGAGCCGGGGGTCCCCTGGGCGGCCCGAGATCCGTCCTTGTCAGATTTCATAAATACCAAGATAGAGCCAGGATACCCACGAAAGCCAGGTCCTGCGACGCTCTCACCCTGGGGGAGCCAGACAACTATTTTTCAGGACCTATCCTCGCTCACCCTGGCCTTGCGGCGTCTCTGTAGCCCCCTAACGAAATGGCTTAAGAATCAAGGGACCAGATACAGATGGGAACACCCCTTCTCCCTCACGTTTGAGCATGGAAGCAAGAAGGTAACCCTCTGCTCTGAGGAAGAAATCTGTGAGTGCATTGCAGACATTCTTGGAACCACCCCAAGCGAGGAAATGCAAGAGGACTCATTGCAGAACAGAGCGAGATGGGGACCATAAGGTGCGAGAAGGAAAAAAAGTCAAGGGATCAAGAAAGTACAGACGGCCCAGTGACGCACCGGATAGCAACAAATGATATAGAAATGGGTAGTCCTCCATCGCAGTAAAGCATGGCCTGACACCATTGTCCAGCATACACCAGCATTTCAGAACTTGGTATAGTCACTTGGTCTTTTTATATACGTGAAGTGACAGCCACATGAAGCACAGACGAACAACTGGTGGGGTCGACTCTTGTAGCTACACGCATCGATGCATTAATCAAGTTAACGGGAACAGTTGTCATTGTTTTGTTAATATGCTGTTGGGAACAGAATGGGACAGAATGAAAAAAGGGGGGGCTCAGGAAGTTATACAGATAGCCGCGATTGGGGTTGTGTGACTACGACCCACACTGGTGGTCCGACAGTAGACCAGTTGCATGCATCTGGTCCAAATCGGACGCCTTCAACCTGGGACACAGACCCCCATGAAGATAATGAGGAGTCAACGACGGGATCTGGGGGCAATGGGTATGAGGCTTAATACTCTTGAGGGGTGTGAGGGGGGAGGGAACACCGAGTCGTGAAGCCTTTGCTTGGTAGTGGCAGCTATTACATTACTTTCATCATGGCAATTTCCTGCAATGGACAGCGTGACGTTCCAACTGAGTTCTATGAACATATCGATGTCCCATGGATATAACAAATCAAGTGACAGGCAGGGCACACTCAAAATTGTCACGCTGAACGTTAAGGGACAACTTCCCCACCAAAATATCGCTAGTAACAAGAGAGTTCAAGAGAGCCAAACTAGATATACTCTTTTTACAAGAAACCCGATACAGCAAGGGAGAAGAGAGGAGGGTTTTATGTGTCAAGCTAGACTCTGAATACTGGGGCTCTGGCCCACTGAAGAAAGCGGGAGTCGGCATATTAGTCAGTAAAGCGACTCAATTTGAACTCTTTAAGTCATAGATGGACGTCAGCGGCAGAGCACTAGTCCTAGTAGGCAAGACACAAGGCACCGTCATCACCCTGGCGTCAGTGTACACCCCCCAATACAGGACAGGCTAGATTCCTGCAGAGGATAATCCCGAAAGTCATGAGCGAAGCAGAGGACAAGGTAATACTGGGAGGTGATCTGAACACGTGGATGGATACGGAACAGGATAAACAATCAGGAAGCACCCCTATGCCCCCCTCGGCGGGCGTTGGATGCCCATCGGCCGCAGATATTATGGATGCTTACCATTCTCACCGATGCATGGAGACATAACAATCCCACCCAAACTGGCTTTACTTTCTTCTCAGCACCACATGCAACCTTTTCCAGAATAGACTATATACCTAACTGCAGACCTCGTCACGGCAATGACTGAAGCCATCATAAGCCCAATCTCATGGTCAGACCACGATATGGTCACGGTCACCTTCGATCAAATGGCTCTTCCTCGAAGATGCTCTAAATGGCGGTGCAAGGAGACTCTCTTTAAGGACCCAATTTTTCGGGAACAACTTGAACAGGACATCGCTCAATACTTTGAGCTTAACAACACGGGCGAAACTGCCATGAACACAGTTTGGGAAGCTGGCAAGGCTACCTGGAGAGGTCTACTTATTAAGAAAGGAGCAGCGAAAAAAAGAGCGCCAACTGAAAGGAAATAGGCTCCGAAACGAAATTACCCGACTTGATCGCATGGCACAGTCAGCCGACCAAGAGAGAACGCAAAAGATTAAGGAGACCAACGAAAAGAGGGAGGAACTACGACAACTGGAGGCGGGTAGCATCGCGCGCAAGCTTGAATACCTGAAGCAGAAGCATTATGAACATGGGGACAAAGCCGGCGCCCTATTAACCGCAAGACTCCGTGTTCAACGCCAGGAGAGGTGGGTTCCCACGATCCAGACGGATGGAAATTCCTGCGAACCATATCCCCTCAGTGTCCCGGAAGCCTTTGCCGACTTCTACGAGGAGCTATACACGTCAAACGCTGCTCTGCATCCAGAAGCGATAACTGAGTATATGGACAAAATACCCTTGCCCACTCTCCCGCCCGACACAGCACATACCTTGGAAGCCCCCATCACAGGAGAAGAAATTGAAGAAGCAATCAAAAGACTCCCAACTGGGAAAGCCCCCGGGAATGATGGGTACACAGCAGGGTTCTATAAGACTTTCAAAGATGCCCTTCTCCCATTCATGGTTGACCTATTTAACAACATCCTTCAATCCGGTGTGGCACCCAAATCCTTTTCTGAAGCACTGAGAACAGTCATCCCCAAGGAGGGAAAGGACCCAAAGCTGTGTGCCTTCTACCGTCCAATATCCCTTCTAAATATCGATGCCAAAATCTATACGAGTCCTTACTGCAAGACTGGAGTCGCACATGCCCGCAATAATCCACAATGACCAAGTGGGTTTCATCCTAGGCAGACAAGGCGCGGACTCCACCCGGAAAACCCTGCACTTAATCCACGAGGCCCAAACATCGTTGAACAAGCCAGCGTTATTCTCAATCGATGCCGAGAAGGCGTTCGACAGAGTCGAGTGGCATTTCCTGGAAGCCACGCTAAAAAAAATAGGCTTAGGCCCCACACTCCGCCGAGGGATCAAGGCGATCTATACAACCCCAAGGGCGTCGGTCACAGTGAACTCTCAATTCTCCCGTTGGTTCCCCCTCAGCAGGGGTACGAGACAAGGTTGCCCCCTCTCGGCAATACTTTTCGCGCTGTCCCTGGAGCCTCTTGCCGTAATGCTTCGAGCAGATCCTGCAGTGGAAGGGATTCAGGTGAATGGCAAAGAATATAAACTTGCCTTGTATGCGGATAACATTCTGCTTCATGTGTCAAACCCGACATCTTCCATCCCACGAGCGATCCATTTGATCGAGGAATACGGCACACTCTCAGGTTTCAAAATCAACAAAGCCAAATCCATTCTTTTTCCGCTCCATGATCCAACTCCTGAACACCAAATCGCCTTAGAGCGCCTCGGGCTGATCATCGGCGGCCCAACACTGAGGTGCTTGGGAATTAATTTAACGCGACATCTCGATAACCTCTACGAAGCAAATTTCCCTTCGCTTCTCGAAGCCCTCAAAGCGGATCTTAAGAAATGGAAACCATAGACAATCTCCTGAATGGGACGCCTAAACGCGATCAAAATGGTGACCCTTCCACGGTTCTTATACCCTTTTCAGGTCCTGTCCATTACAATCCCGGAACATTTCTTTAGACAAGTCAGAAAGGCCATTCTAGACTTTTTATGGAATGGGATGAAACCCAGAATCCCCTACGATGTCTTAATATTGCCAAAAGACCTAGGAGGGGTAGGCTTACCAGACATCGAACGCTATTATCAAGCCACACAGCTTAGAATTCTGATCCCGCACCTGCGAGATAGGACGGCCCTCCAATGGGTCCAACTGGACAACAACATTCTGGCCAACATAACACTGGCAGAATGGCTATGGGTCCCCAGACCGAAACTCACGAGGAGACTGCGTAACCACCCAATATTGGGCACAATGGGGAACATATGGAAGAAGGGGAAAGCAATGCTCGGAGTCACCACGTGGCCTTCGCCCCTGAGCCATCTCTGGTCCCCCGGGATCAGAGAAGAAATCCCAGAACACGCTATATACCAATCTTGGTTCGATGCAGGCCTCGAGAGAGTCGGTCAGCTATGGAGAAAAGGGAAATTCATCTCAATAACGGAATTAGAGGAGGCCCTCCAAATTCACCCAATACCAGTCTTCCTGTACTTACGACTGAAAGGCGTATTATCCATAAAAGAATGGAAGACAACCACACAGAGAGAACTAACGCCCTTTGAGATGATCCTGGACACGACCACCACCTCCAAGGGCCTCATAGAATGTACAGGGCTTTAATCACCAAAGACGACGCGCCAAGCCTTCGTCTCAAGGCAAGATGGGAAAGAGACTTCGGCAGAGAGTTCGACCAGCAGGCTTGGGGCAAAATTTGTGAGACGCCATCCAGAATATCAATTGCAGCCCAGTACAAATTACACGCTATCAAATTGCTCCATAGATGTCAGTACGATCCATACAGGCTGTCCAAAATGTTCCAGAACTCCAGCCCCGGATGCTGGCGACAATGTGATATGACTGCCGACTACTGGCACATGTGGTGGAATTGCCCCAAGGTCCGCATCTATTGGCAAGAAATTCTGGGATGGATCAAACAGCTGGACGGCATAGAGAGGGAACCGTCACCCCTCCTGATTCTTTTTGGCCTTGAAGAAGACTATGACGAACTGATCAGGGTAAAAGGCCTAGTATCCCCCTTGTTGCTCGCGGCGAGAGCAGCCCTCGTGATAAAATGGAAATCTTCATGCTTACCTGGAAAAAAGGACTGGATACAAATCGCCACGAACATCTATACAATGGAAAAAATAACGGCAATACTCCATGACAAGGCCGCACGACATGAGGAAGCCTGGTGTGACTTTGCTGAACAATATATTCCACGCTCAGCTATGGATGACTCAACGCAGCAATGAAATCAGCACTCAACCCTCGCCAACATTGGCGGAACGTTGAACGACCCAACGCCAACAGCCCCTGCCTGTCACAGACCATACAGGAGATCAACGATTTAGAGATGATTGAAGATGAAAGTCACGCAGTCCACTACGATTCAACAAAGCAACGCCACTGATAAAGGAGACTCGGGATCCAGGAGGGAGGGGGGTAGGGCTTTCATTTTCCTTTTATTGGAACGTTAATGTTGTCAAATATTGTTAAGGTGGACTGGGACAATTTCTTGATATAGCTCCTAAAGTATAATATGTACCAACCTGTATGTTCGCATCCAATGCCAAAATTAATAAAATTCTAGTTGAAAAAAAAAAATGTATTTCGCAACAACCAAAAACAAAGAAACAACTGCAAAACATGTTAAAAGAAAGTAATGAAAATAAGAAAAAGAACACCTTTCGTAAAAAAAAGACATCTTTTCTTACTTTGGGGGCATGTTTTTTTGAGTTCCAGAGGCAGAAGCAGTCTCCATAGGTGTAACTTCAAGATCTGATAAAAAAGCTTCAGCACTCTTATTGTCAGAGAAAGAGTGAACCTGCCCCTCAGTCACCACCCAAAGGATAGCCGGATACACCATATAGTATTGTAGTTTTTTGTTTATGGCTTTTTCCTTTGCAGCAGTAAAGGGTCTCCTTTTTTCTAGTACATGCCTGCTTAAATCCCCAAAAATCATGCTCTTATTCCCAGCCCATGCCAAATCACCCAATTCCCGTGATCTTTTACGAATCAATTCTTTAGTGGAAAATCTCCAACTTCACTATGAAGTGCCTTGGTCTCGGACCCAACGCCGGTTTCTGTCCCAGAGACTTCTGTGCTCTCTCCATCTCCAAAGTGTTGGGGTCCAGTTTCAACATGGATATCAAAGCCTTTTCCAAAAACGCCATAGGGGTCCCCCGCTCTACATTTTCAGGAAAGCCAGCCACTATAATGTTGTTTCTTCTAGAGAAGTTTTCCTGTTCTGACAGTTTAAGCGACACATTTTGTGCTTCTAAATTTCTTGTCGTATAATTTCACAGTGTTGTCATCTGTAGAGGTTAGGTGGTCCTCAATTGCTGCAACCTTTGTAGTAAGGTCTATGTATCTCTTTTCAGCATTAATCATCTTGGTTTTCATCTCTGCTATGTCCAAAGTTACTTTAGTGAGAAGATCCAGTAGTTTGTCATCCCTTTTCTCAGAGTCATCTTCTCCTTTCTGTCTTTTAGCTGGTTGAGAGGTCTCTGTTGTGCCAGATTCAGTCATAGTTGCAGAGGATGTATTCTTAAGCAGGGCAAAGGAGCACACCAACTATGCTGCCACCAACTGTAATAGTTTATTACAACATTGGATCTTATTCACGTAATATAACAGAGTTACTGTCTATGAATGTGTGTTCCACTATTCAGAAAAGAATCCTAATAACAGGGTTGGTTTACTAAGTGATTTCCTGAGTGTCACTGCATAACTGACAGGGTGTACTACCCTTGAATTACTGTAAGCAATCTAAAAGTAACTTGTGGTTTTACTCCCCCTGAATAGGTGTGTTCGATTCTAAATGTGTATGATTACATCTGATTTGCCTAGAAATAACTTTAGTGATTCTGAACAAGGTCTAGGCTTTGGTCTGTGTACCTTCAGCATAGTGTTGTGTTTTTATATTGTGTTTGAGTCATTGACAAAGTACTTACCCACCAAGGTTTACCTGGGCCTATTTGTATCTATAAAGAACCTTTATTTATTTATAGTACTTTTGGGTGTGACTTCCTTTTGAACCATTTGTATGCTACAGGTTATTTGTACCTTCAACAGCCCTCTCTCTCCCCCCTGAGATGAGCCTGGCTGCTCTGTCTACCGAACCAAACACTCAGGCGTTACAGTCTTATACAAAGAGTGGAGTTTAGCACTGTCTCAGTTGTATGGTTTTACTAAGCCCTTAGTTGGACTTCAGAAAGACTGTCCTAACTGTAAGGATCTGTACCTTTCAAACCAGTAGTGGCTAGCCAATCATAGATAGCCACTGGCCACAAAATCTGCCCAAAGACAGACATTCAGGCACCAGACAGGGCTAACACGCAAACCGTCCCTTCACTTGGGAAAGGACCAACTGTCACCCAGGAAAGGGCTTTCCATATATGGAAATTCCAGACCTGAGACGACAGGAAGAAGGCCAAAAATCATTTGTGGGGTAACAAGCTGATTAGGCCTGCAAGTTGAGAAAGTTTCACAAACTTTCACTGTGAGAGTGGCGTTCTCTCAATCGGTTTGGCACAGTACCTTTATATGAAGAAAGAACAAGTTACTTACCATATCTGGTAACGTTCTTTCGATGGGATGTTCCTCCGCCGTATTCCATATCCATGACAGTAATGTCCACAGCTGTGCTGCTTCGGAATATTTTCGGCAGAGGGCGTCCTGCGTCAATGTCGTCCATCCCATGTCCCTCGAGGGCCTTCGTCTAGGGTTGACGTCACCGGATGTTATATATAGGACGCAGGACGCCCGTAGCCTCAGTTATAGTTTTTTCCCAGAACGTGTGGCACCAATCTCCTGCCAGCCTGACTGCAGATAGCCTTGCGGAAACGTAAGCTGCATATCGCATAGGAAATTCTCCAGAGGGGCAGGTTGGGAGGGCGATGTGGAATACGTTGGAGGAACATCCCATCAAAAGAACGTTACCAGATATGGTAAGTAACTTGTTCTTCGAGGGGATTGTGTCCTCCGACGTATTCCAGATCTATGACAGTCTCCCAAAGCACTACCGGATTATGGAGGTGGGAAAAGAATTTAGAATACCCAATCAAATGGCGGAATAAAGAACTGCCTTACCAAAGCCCAAATCCTGCCCGTGGATTGAATCCAGGGCGTAATGCTTGACAAAAGTATGTAAAAAAGCCCATATGGCTGCTTCACAAATATTCTGAATAAAAACACCCCGCTGAAGGGCAGTGGCGGTAGCCACACCACTAGTAGAGTGAGCACGTAATCCTAGCGGAGGGTCCTTACCCGCCAAACGATAACACTCAGTAATAGTGAGGATAATCCATGTGGACAAGGTCTGTTTGGTAACAGCCTGGCCCAACCTGTGTCCAGCATAAACGATAAAGACCTGATTGTCCACCCTGACCCGGGACATCCGTGAAATGTTGTAAAAGCTCAGAGTTCTCCTACGATCCAACCTGTGGAGGAGGATAAAACGCCGGAAGAAATACCTTCTGGCTTAATTGAAAATCAGACATGACCTTCGGCAGAAAATAAGGCCGCACCCGAAGGACAACCCTGTCCTTATAGAAAACAGTAAAGGCTGGCTTTGCCGAAAAGTGCCTGCAACTCACTCACTCTGCGAGCGGAAGTAACCGCAACTGAAAACACGGTTTAGAAAGACAACAGTCTCAAAGGACAAGAGTGCAAGGGCTCAAACGGAGCACCCATCAGAAACTTCAAAACCAAATTCAAATCCCAAACGGCACCTGGAAAGGGGACGGCGGAAACACATTAGTTAGTCCTTTTAGAAACTGCAAAACCAAAAAGGTATCTTATCGTAAAAACACTCTTCAGAAGAGCACTTAAATATGGACAGCGCCACCAGGTAACCCTTAATGGTACCCACTTGAAGGCCCTTGTGGGCTAAAGAAAGCAGAAAAGACAAAACCATAGGAATGGAATAATGGAAAGGATCAACATTCAGTCTCTTGCACCAGTCGCAGAACTTACGCCAACGGTACAGGGACTTTGTTGCCAGAGGCCTGGTCAAAAGCAACACCTCCATCACGTCATCCGGAAGGTCCCAATCCTTGTATCTCAACCTTTCAGATACCAAGTGAGAAGGTTGAAAGTCCTGACCTCTGGATGGAGAACCTGACCCCGCTCCCTCGAGAGCAGATCCTCTCGGTAAGGAAGCCGTCTTGGAGGGCAGATGGACAATTCTAGAAGGTCCGGGTACCACGCTCTCCTGGGCCAATCCGGAGCCACAAGGATCATGCGGGTTCCGAGCCTCTGCAACACTTGAGGAATGACGGGGACTGGAGGAAACGATTACAGCAGCGGGAATGCCCAATCCACCACGAACGCGTCTCCCAAGGCTCCTCTCGGAGGAAATTCCCTTGAGCAGAATCTCTCGCTCTTCCGGTTGACACTGGTGGTGAAGAGATCCACTTGTGGGGTTCCCCAATGGGCAAAGATCTCCAGAAGGACTTCCTGAGCCAACTTCCACTCGTGAGAGACTGTGCTCTGGCCTGCTCAAAGGGCCCGCCGCCGCGTTTTCGTCTCCAGCCAGATGAACTGCCGAGATCGAAAGACCTTGTTCTATGGCCCAGAACCAGAGCTGCATCGCCTCCCTGCACAACGGGAGAGACCCTGCCCCCCCCCCTTTTTTGTTGAAGTAATGCAAGGGCACTGTGTTGTCCGTCATGATCAGAACACTTTCCCCCCCGTACAGTCGGCAGAAAAGCCTTCAGGGCAAGCCTGATGGCTCTCAGCTCTAACAGGTTGATGTGGGGTCTGGACTCTGACGGAGAACAACGATCAGCGACGGTCAGCTCATTGGCATGAGCACCCCATCCTGTGAGGGAAGCATCCGTCACAATCATCAACTCCAGCCATGGTTGCCAAAACGGTTCCCCCTTCAGTAGGTTCCTTTCGTCGCCCCACCACAGAAGATCCTGTGCGACTGAGATCAGAATCTGAACGGGATCCTACATCTTGCCCGAGAACTGGGACCACTGCAGTTTGAGAGCCCATTGCAAAGATCTCATCCACAGTCTGGCCTCCGGCACCAGAAAGATGCAGGATGCCATGAGGCCCAGCAACAAGTCGAAAGTCGGGAGACACTGGGAACTTTGAAACTTGTCCACCATCTGCACAATGTGATAAGCCCTGATCTGGGGAGGCGAACACTTCCCCAGTGCGTGTCCAGCAAAGCCCCGATGCACTAGAGCTGTTGGGAAGGTGTCAAATGCGACTTCTTCAAATTCAGGGAGAAGCCCATCCTGTGAAGGCTGCTCCAGGTGAGACCGAGATGATCCAACACTTGCTCAGGAGAGCACGCTCGGATCAGCCAGTCATCCAGGTAGGGGTAGACGTGAATCCCCCCCTCGCCTGAAGTACGCTGCCACCACCACCATGAGCTTGGTTAAGATCCTCGGGTGGAGGTCAGACTGAATGGCAGGACCCGAAACTGAAAGTTCGAGTCTGCAGCCGCAAACCTCAGGCACTTCCTGTGCTTGGGATGAATCGGCACATGAAAGTATGCATCCTTGAGGTCGAGAGAGACCAACCAATCCTGAAGTTGAAGGATCTGGAGGACCTAAAAAAGAGTAACCATCTTTAACTTGTCCTTCCTGAGAAGTTTGTTCAACCAACGCAAGTCCATGATGGGTCTCAACCCTCCGTCTTTCTTGGGAATCAAAAAATATGGGGAATACCATCCCTTGTTCTTCTCCGCCACAGGCACCAGTTCTATGGCGCATTTCTCCAGCAGGACTAGGATTTCCTGCGCAAGGAGCGGATCCGGACGCTTCAAAGAGAGCTTCCCCGGTGGATTGTCGTGAGGCCGCTGAAGGAAGGGAAGGTAGTAGCCGTGGGCTATGGTATCCAGAACCCACACATCTGAAGTAATGGCCTGCCATTCTCCGAGATGCTGTGCTAGCCTGCCCCCAACCAGTGACTGAGATGTAGCGGCTGCGGCAGTGCCTGATGGCAAAGAGGCAACTGCCCGAGTGGCTTTGGCATCCCGATTTCCCCGACCACCACAGGTACTTTTTCGCTGACCCCTTTGCCCCTCTTGATCTACCAAACGAGGAGTAGTATCGAAAGGAACCTCCCCTCCATTGCTGTCCCCTAGGACTAAAAGGTTGAGGTTGCCGTACTGCAGCTATGAAAGACTTTGCTGCAGCTTTGGAGGTCTGCAACTTCTCAAGGCTCTCATCAGCCTTGCTGCCAAACAAATGAACGCCGTCAAAGGGCATGTTCAGAAGCCGGGATTGCACATCAGGGGCAAAACCCGACTTCCGCAACCACGCAAACCTGCGTATTACGTTGCTCACAGCCATGGACCGGCTGACACGATCTGCTGTGTCCAAACCCGACAGAAGGGATTTGCACAATAGCATCCTTGTCGTTTTGCACAAGGGCCAGAAAGTCATCCCTTTATTCCCACTCGGGAATATACTCAGCCGCCAAAGACGCACAGTTACACAGAGTGTGTGTAAACTTTTCCAAGGCACAAGTGGAGTTGGCCGACTTCAACGCCATACTCTCAGCAGAAAATTCCTTCCTTGCCCAACCATCAAAGCGCTTGTCGTCCCTATCAGGAGGGATGGTAGGGTACGCAACCTGCTTCGAGGCGGCTGTAGCCGCCTGCACCACCAAACTCTCTGGAGTAGGGTGCGACGATAAGTAGCAGGGGTCACTACTGGATGGGCAGTATTTTTTCGGGAACGACCTGTTAACTGCCGACAGACTCTCCAGAGCAGTCCAAGCTGCCGCCACTCTTTTGCAAAGCCATGTGAAACGGCAACACCGGGTCAGTGGACGGACCCTGATCCAGGATATCAGTCAAGTCATCCTGATCAAACTCCCCTGGGGGGGGGCGACCACCCCAAGTACTCCGTCACCCTCGACATGAGACGCTGATAGGAAGACTGCATGCGGCCCTGGTTCAGGTTGTCCAAACTCCACCTCTGGAGAGGTGTCGAGGCCACTGGCGTCATGCAATGACTGACGAAGTTCCTCCGTCTGACTATGCCCAGACAAAAGGTCATCAGGGACGTCAGGATGCACAGGCAATCCCAACTCCTCCTCAGACAGTTCATCAACCTCTGAAATTTCTTGCAAAGGTTGGAAAAAATACAATCTAGGAGGAGGAACAGACCGGGGCTCAAAAACAGGCCTCACAGACTTACTGAGAGCCTTCCTCGGAGGTTCCACAGCCCACAGGGGCACCTCTGGTGAATCCTCCACAAATGGTGTTGACGTCGACCGAGGCGGAGACTGCGTCGACGACTTCTTCGAGGGCAGAGCCCCGAGAGGTTCCCTCAATGGACATAGCGCCAACGGCTTCACAGGTTTCGACGGTCTCGGTGTCGAGGACTGGGACCTGGTCCAGGCACAGCTATGGCGATCGCCCTTGTACGATCGGGACCGCGACGGCTCCCGATGATCGCACCGACCTCCCGAGCCCGAAGGCGTACGAGTGGCAGACCAAGCCCATTCATTGCCGGCTTCTTTCGAAGGCGCGGACGGAACTGTGCCTTGCGACTGAAAAATCGCTAACATTTGCTGGCAGAATGAATCCCATTCGGCCAGCGACGAAAACTTGGTGGGACAAGTCAACCGTCTGGCGGAGTCGTCCTCCGACGAGGCCGGGAAAGGCGACCGGTGACAGCGCTTCCTAGAATGCCTCGACGAGGCAGAGGAATGGCGGGAACCACTCCTAGACAGAGCCCTGGATTTTCACCGATGCGGAGAGTCGCGCCTCGAGTCATCGGTGGAAAGCCCAGCGGACTTCGATTTACGGGGCTTGGACCCCTACCTACCTTTAATTTCCCCTTGCGCTCCCACAAGGCCTTAGACGTCAGGGACTGCCAATCCTCGCAGTCGGTGGTGGCGTGGCTTTCGCCGAGGCACCAGAAGCAGATGTTGTGCGGGTCCGTGGTGGACATTTTCGAAACACAGTCCCGACACTTCTGAAAGCCCGGCCTCGTGGTAGTAGAAGAAGATGAAGACATTGTTCGAAGAGAAGAATCGAGCACGCCGAGATTCCGAAGCAAACACGTTTGCGGAAAAAAATTGAACTGAGGCTACGGGCGGTGTGCGTCCTATATATAACATCCGGTGACGTCGACCCTAGATAGAGGCCCTCGAGGGACAGGGGATCGACGACATCGACGCAGGACGGCCTCTGCCAAAAATTTTCCAAATCAGCATAGCTGTGGACATTACTATCATAGATCTGGAATACGTCGGAGGACACAATCCCCTCGAAATTTTAATTATTGAGTGTTATGCGATATCACCGGCTTGTTTCATTTTTTTATGTGTATTTAAGGCCTGGAATAAATACTTTATTTTTAGACATTCCCATCCAAATGTTATTATTGTATGCTTTGATGTGTGGATTCATTGTGAACCCCTGACCCCACTCACATTCTCCCCATAATAGCCCTGGCTGCTCTCCACATTTACCCCAATTGGATTTTGGCTAACCTCTCAGAGTTCCTCTGTTCACTATACCTAGTGGGGCCTCCTAAAATCTGTCCACATGCCAGATTCTAGAAATCCATGTCAACTGTTTCTTCAAACTTTCCTTAGCGGTGAACGTTGGCAGAACACTTATTCAGGGATGGAGTTGGACCTTACAAGACTGTTAGGGAGAATTCTCTGTTTAGGCTGAATTTCCTAACCTAGTGAGTCCCCCAGCAGCTTTGCTGGATTTTTGGGGTTTATTTTCTTCTCCTGCCAACAGTGGGACTCTTTTACCTTCACTCTTGGACATGATTTGAGTGTATTCCTGTGACTTGTAATGTGCTTATGGGCTTTGGGGTATTTTTCCCCATAGGCTATCATTGGTTTTTGTATGTGTGTTACACAGCACCTTCAGAGCAGTAACACAGGGGTGTCATAGTGACCCCCAAACAGACTCCATACCCTGGGACTGACTACTGTCTCCCTGGGCATGTAAAGTCACCATTGACTTTACTAGTCTTAAATTGTGAGCAGAACCAGTACAAACCATCATACTGTGGAAGTACTGGTAGGGGCAATTAGATTGCCCCTGGGTCTGTTTGTCGAGGGGGTACTGTCCCGTCCCCCCTCGCCGAGTTACTGGCTGGTGGCAGTGGATACCACCAATGGGATTTCCCATTGATTTTAATGCACCACTTTTTGGTGCAATGTTAAAGATACCGCCGGTTTATTTATTTAATATTAATTCACCGGTTGGGATTTTGTGCCAGAACTCGCCGCCAAAATGGCGTCTGGGTTCACTTCAGTAACCCTGAACTCGAGTCGAGCCTTTGTTCCACTTTTGGCAGTCTTCTGCACAGAAGCCCTCCAAAGTGGTGCCACTATGTCTGGGTCTACAGGATGTGTGGGAGGGGGATTTAGGCACCCTGGACTGAGTTGCCTTGGCAACTCAAGTCGCACTCTTGTGTGATTGACCCAGTGGTGAGCCCCCCGGGTCACCACTTAGCATGTTTGAGTGACAGCTAGGACTGGTGAATGGGGGTTTGTTGCATAAAAGCAGGGCTTTGGGGACTGGAACTTGAGAAGTCGCCACAGGACCTAAGAAGCCGAAGAGGGAGAAGCTGAGCCGACCTGCCACGACGACACCACCGGTGGAGCCCTGTGGAACCGTCTCACCACTTCCCAACGACAGAGGAGATCTCCAGTCCGGAGAGTCTTCTTCCCTTGACTGGTGGGGACAACCAGTTTTTGCCTTCTTTTTGCCTCCCTGGAGCATCTCGTGGCCGCCTTGCCTGTGTCAAGCACCCCGGCAACCGGAATACCACTTTTTACCTCTACCGCGAAAGAGGGGTAACATCCTTTTAACCGGAAAACTCCACGGCTGGTTTCTTCCCTGGTAGTGCAACGACCTTCAGCCTTCCTCCATGTCGAGATCTTCTCTTCCTCTGGACGACGCCGCGACTTGCACCCACTGCCAGGAACAACTGCCACCGCTGGAGGATCCTTCCCACTTAAGGTACAGTGTCCCGCCTGGCTTCCCTTGCCACCGATTGTACGGGGTAGATTTAGCCCTCGGCTCTCGAACCTGGGTTAGCCTGGGACACCCTAACTAAACTTTTCTAAGCTTAACAGAACTTTTCTACTCACCTGTAAAGACTTTGGAGACTTTGGGACATTGTGTGATCTTGGGCATATTTGGCCTGGCTCTCCCTAAAGTGGGCCTGGCACTGAACTTCCTTGCTCCTCAATAGACTGCCTTCCCTAATACTCACTGTGGTACTCTGAAAAGTGTTTTGCTATATTGCTTTCTTAATTCTGCCTTTCCATCCCTTTTTACACAATTTGTTGGAGTGCCATCTAACGTTAAGCGCTCACCTCTGTCTGGAAATAAGTGGTGTTAACTAAGACTTGTCCAACAAATAACTAGGGATGTACATATAGTAATTAGGACTGTGTTTTGAATTTACTTACCTTTTTCTGTGCCAGTGTAATTTTACAAGTGTGTCTTTTAAATAAATAATTATATACTTTTACACAAGCTCTTGTCAGTGTTCGCTTGTGCTACTGTGCCTTTGTACCTATTCTGTATGCTCTGTATACTGCCTAACTCTTCTTGAGGGAAGTCTGACTGCTCAGCCACAGCTACCAAGTGAATCTGTGTGGTACAGACTGCTACCAAGTGGATTTACTGCCAAACACCTGTAGTCTTAAATCTTTTGCAGTGGTCCCAGAGGGAACTGCACAGGTTTCTGCCTAACAAAGACAATTGTCTGAATTATAAATATTAATCTTCTATTTCTAAGGATGTGTTTTGCATTTAACAATTTAAAAATGCGGCTAATATTTTGCAACATAAAATTTATTGCTGAATTGGTATTACTTTTATTTTATTTTAACCTCTTTATTTACATTGGTTTCCTTTATGTAAAAAAGAGTAAACTAACAAAACAAAATACAATGCAACACACCAGGGATAAAACACACAAGCAATAATAAGATAGTTTGCCAACTTATACAAAGAGAGTCCTTTCCAATACATCATGAACACATTTTAACAGCAAACATAGCTTGTGTTTTAAAAGTTTTTCTGGTACTCTATTTCGCAACCTTTACTGTTTTCAACTACACTTAATTCAAACTTACAGTATCCAAATTTAACTTTAATCACAAATTGTTTATAATAAACGGTACATATATATAGTCTAGTACATGCTACCTTGCCAATCTCACTTGGTGGGTCTGTAATCTGTACATTACACTAGCTCCCTTTCCTTTCTGAAAGTGATGCCATATTTCTACCCAACCAGTGGTGACCACCCACACAGTAAACCTTTGCTGGGCTACGTCCGGGGCAAATACTCAAGATGTGGATGCCACACAGAAACCCCAGACATTCAAGTATTCGGCCGGATCAGGTCATGCTGGATTTCAGCAGAGGGGGACACAGCAGGGCATTCCTAAGGTAAGGTGGAGCAACAAATTAAAATTAGTTATAATCAACTGTGTGAGAAGGCTTGCAAAGTGACTTGGTGTCTTTGGAACATCCCAACCCCAAAGGTTACATCACAGACCAGACTCTTGGACGACGTCACAGATTAAGATAGAAAGAAGGCTCAGTAAATCTGGTTGGAAAAAAATAACTCTTGCTAGGACAAGTCTAGGACATTCAGCCTCACAATGACCCCTCAACCTTCAACTTGTCCTCTTTACCGTTATATTCCTTAAATACCCTATGTTATTAATATCTGCTGTACGGTATCCCTAAGATCTTTAGTTGCGTGCACTTATCAGACAATCAATGAAGAATCCAACATTTATTTTATTGATGCTTGCAAGATTAACAAAAGTTTAAATAGGAAAATGCACATTGATGGAGACCGAAGTCAGCAATGACATTTTGCAAAATTAAGTCTCACTTAGCTGCGGCGAGGCACAAAAACATATTTGATTACATGAAATATTTTGTGAAACTAAAGCATATACCTTCCGCTTGGTTGCCATTTTGGGTGGAATGCCATTGCTGGGGTCTTGTGCAAGCTCCTCAACATTTGGCTTAAACTTCTGTAGTAAAAGTGCAGTAAGAGGCCCATCATCACCTTCAGAATGGTTCACAGAGAGAAAGTGGTAACTGTACTCCACTTCTGTGGGGCACTCAGGAACCTCAAACAGCTCTACAACCTACCAAAAAAAGAATTGCAAAACATGAATGTGGAACGAACAAAAGAAAAGTGCTGCATGTGTGCAACAATCTGCTTCAAGATTAACAAATACCATGTAGACTGCATAAAAATATCATCTACAGTTTGAAAAAGGGACACCAAAATGTTAAGATAATGAAATATGAACCATCGGAATTCGCCAAAGCACAGTGATATTGAAAAGAAAAAAGAAAATACTGTACAAATGACATTACAAGCAATATAAGTAAGATGCAGTCCCCTTAAAGTGAATGGCTATGATTTGTTTGAGGCCATGGTTTGGCTTTCATAAAGTACAGAGAAAGTTAATCTCTTATTTTTAAATATTTGTATCATGTGGTAAATACTAAAATGATCATCCTGAACTTCAACTATAATGAGGAAAGGAGATAATTTATTTTTTGCTTCTAAAAGTTGTCATAAAAAGGGTTATGAGATTTACACAGGTTGCTGTCTAAGCCCACCTTAGGTGACAGGGTTGACCCCCTTAGGTTTAGCCTGAACTACCCAAAAGTTTGGTAGTTTGGTAGCAATGGCAGAGCAGCCAGGCTTAGCGTTGGCGGTATAATGGCTGCAGCGAGGCACACAGTACTTGGAGAATACAACTGGTTCAAGAAAACACCGACACTGGCAGTAATATAAAAATAGTTTATATACACTAAGGCTTGAGATTCTAAGTCATGTAAGTACTATCAACACAGTAATATCACAGAATAAAAAGTAGCACATTTAAAATAAAAAAAAGTAAAGCAACACAAAAGTGAGAGAAAACTGATACGAATAAGCAAACGTTAGTTAACTCTGTCTTAACCACTCTTCAAAAAGTCCTACCCAATACTATAAATAAGTCTCAAAAAGTCAAGCGGGGCACTGGGGATCCAGTGACCAAGGGCTGATGAGGAAAGAGTCAAGTCTGCAACAGACACAACAAAGGTGTCTTGATGTTGGCAGCTAAGAGTTTGTTTTTGTAATTTAGAGCCCAATGGGTGTTCACCTCAATGGGACTCAGCATGACCTGGAGGGGGGTCAAAAGTAACAGCTTAACTGCAGCCCTCCAAGAACACCTGAGCAATGCAACAAGACCAGTACCTAGGCTTGAGACAGTACCTTATCAATGAAGAACTCGGTGCAGAAGGTTGGTCGCCAAGGTGAGGCGACAGTTGATCCCGATTCCGGTTTCTTGGCATGGATGACCGAAAAAGGTTGGACGGGACAGACAGATGCACTCGAGCAGGGGGATTCCCAGCAGTGGATTTTCACGGCACTGGAGCGTTGGAGCTCTTCGCAGGCTTTGGTTCAGCGAAGGTTGTTGTCCGGGAGACTTTTCTTCAGTTCTCAGTCCACGACTCAGCTGAGGGGACTTAAAGCAGTGGAAAAGTGTGACTGCAGGCCCCGTAGGATGCCCACGAGGTTTCCACCGCTTCAAACAACATTGCACCACAAAATGGCACAAGTCCAGGGCAGCACCTAGTCCATTTACCCTTGTACTGGCTCCTAGTAGCCTTGCTCCTGGCACCCTGAATGATGTCCAGGTTAGCCTGAGACAGGCTCAGGTGGCTTCAGTGCGACCTGCTCACGAACCACGCTGCAAGGGCTAATTTCTGTGGAGCGGGATGGATGACCCTTGTGGGATACATTTAACCACTCAGCAGAATTCCCTTCCATCTCCAAGCTGCATTTCAGCAGTTATCAGCAGAATGGCTGCGCTGGCTCCTTACAGCGCCATTGCCTCACATCAAAACTGCGTTTTGCAGCTACAAAATGACAGCTGCACTGTCTTGCCAAACACCTATGGGGCAAGATGGAACAAGGAGCACACTGAGAAAGGCTGCCAGTATGTTGTCTTACATGCACCAAGGAAGAGAATTAAAAGCAGCGCTGCTTTGCTGCTTGCTCAAAATTTCCCATTGGAAAAGCAAATATTTTACACTTAAAATGAAGGCGTTCTGATGCTCTTTTTATTTGTTCAACATTACACTGCTTTTATCAGTGAGACCCTGCTATGCCCATCCATATGCAAGTTGTGCTTTAGCAAAAGAAAGCATTATCACTGAATGACAAGTTGTGGTAAGCAAGATCTCGGAAATCACCAGAAACCTTACTCTCAGCAGTATGGAAAAACGCTTGACTTTTGCTATCAAGTGTCAAAAATAATCCCGGGCCTTGTGACCCTCGGGGATGTATGGCAAGAGGGTGAGGCACTAGATTTCAGTAGGCTGATGGATGACACCGGAGTGCATGCAGGCCAACACATTACACATCCTAGAATTATTAAACTGGTGTTGGACAGATGGTCTGTGGAAGAGTTATCAGAGGAACCAGATATGGCCATCAAGACAATGTATGACATCTCGGAGGGAGGGCATGAAGTGTCCCGCATATACAAGTTACTGATGTCCAGGGTGGGTAAGGAGGTGTTGCAATTGAGACGGGATTGGGAGGATAAGGTGGGAGAACCCCTACTAGATGGACAATGGGACAGAGTTCAGAGGTATCGCAAGAAGGTGTCTCGCAACGCAAGGCTTCAGCAGACTCAGCTCTATTTCACCCATAGGGCGTATATGACCCCCCAGTAGGATTGCCCAGTTTGGGAGCCCAGCGGTGCAAAAGTGTCCACAGTGTGGAGAGGCGGAAGCGGGGCTAATACATATGTTCTGTGCTTGCCCGGAGGTGGGCAGATTCTGGACAGAGATTAAGTTGCGGTTGGCGGAGAAAGGGATCACATTGGAGGTGGAATCAGTATGGGCATGTTTGCTGGGGGTGTTCGCCAGACCTCGTAACCTGAAGCATGTTAGTAAAATGAAGGACCTGGCCTACATCCTGGCTAAGAGTAGAATCGCAATGTGCAGGAAGGCCGCCCGGCACCACAGAATAGAGGCGTGGTGGACGGACCTCCTAAAATGGGCTGATGCTGAAACGACAGTCTGGTATGAAGCAATCAGCAGGGGTGGGGAGGAAGAAATCGGACCCTTGACTGAATGGAGGCAACTGGCGTCTACACCAGAAGGCACACCCAAGGCGGTTTACGATGGGGACTCTGCGTAGGAGATGTGAGAGCACAATGAGATATTTTGGCGGGCGGCATGGAAATAGGGGCTTGGGGTAACGGGGAGGGAGGGGGAGGACTCTAATGATTGATGTATGACTATATTGCAACAGACTTGAATGTAAATGTCCCAAGTTGTAATGTTTGGTGTGTTGGTTAAAAAATATATATATATATATATATATATATATATATATATATATATATATATAGTGTCAAAAATAATCCCTTCAAAAGAAACCCTAGCTCTCTGTGCACATGTCAATTTCAGTGGACATTTGCCTTGAACATACTGCTGTGTAAGAGAAACTGACTAGGGCCGCAAACAATATTTGGAATCCAGATGGGAGGGAAAACCGAATTTGAAGAGGACATCCCAGCAGAATTCACCACGTGTTAAAATGTGCTTTTGCAAAAGAGAAACATGCCCGTTTTAAAAGTACAATGTAATTAAGGCCCTGTCCTTGCCTAGAAGTGTAAGGGGGGGGGGGGAGGAGGGGTTGGGTAAAATCTAGATGTTTTATTTTAACAGACTTACTTCTGATTCATAACAAAACAGAATAAAATAAATAATTAAATGTGTTGGCTGTACTGGGGAACCAGTCAAACAGGTTTCCTGCTCAGTTTACATGGACATTTGTGTGCTGACAACAGGAGTGGCCTCCCCCCAAAAGGAGCCACAAAGACATTCTGGGACACATGCATGTTACTTTCTGCCCTTGAAAACTTTGAATGGCCAAGATGAAGATTATCACACCCCGATCAGACTGCTGTCTGGGCTTCAGCTTGAGACAATGGATTCTGGGACACCTACGTGTTACTTTGGAAGTGACACCTACCAGTCACTCAAACTGAAAAACTCCATGGCATCCCTGGGCTAAACTGACATTTGGTTGTAGCCTGGAAAAAAATTGTCCCAGTTGGAGGACAAAGGCCAGCCCATTTTGGCTCAAAGACTATTTAATGAATATACTTTAAAGGCTGTTAATTCTATAACCGGACAATGCAGTGATGTAAAGGTTTTACAGTTTAAAGATAATTTTCAGGGCTTTCAAACAAGATATCATGGCTGTCCATAGCATGCATGGGACGTAAACACCAGGAGAATGTGAATCATGGGAAAGAACATATAATGGAACGTGAAAAATTAATGGAAATGCGCCCTATGATAATATGTACATATTCTTAAAATTGTGGGATTTTGGATGAAGCGGTTTCCACTAAACCACAAAAAACTATTAGAAGGGTGAAATAATGTCATAGAGACATGGGAGTGGGAACAACATGCTCTGTATGAAATATACAATTTGCCTTTGTATTTTGCAAAAGTGCCCCAACTGCATAAATGTATGATTTATGTTAAGATTGATTTTAGGCAAAAATGACTGTGGGGTGGCTTTGCACCTCATAAAACACAACCCCATTAACTGAGTCACCTCCTGGAGGAGGCGAACAACATAGGCAGACCTATCCGGTTCTTGAGGGAAGGTCTAGCTTAGTCCTGCCAAACAAACCCTGCGAGTCACCGGCCTTATAAAACGGGGAATCTGACAGAGACAAGGACACCCTCTTCTGAATTTTCCAGTGCCTGGGGATCCAGACATTCTAGATCTACCCTGCAGATTCCAGACTCCACTGCCTGAAAAGGGATAGTTAGTTCAAGCCCTCCTATCCACCCAGAACCACCCTTCATAACTAAACCCCATAACAAAACCACAATAACTCAGGGAGAAAGGGGGAATCCTGTGACCAGACCAGCTTTTTGCCTACTACCGCCATGCCAGCTGTACCCTTGTGATCCAGTGACCAGACAGGCCTGCTGTTCTGCGAGGAGAGTGTGCGGCCTTGCTGTGACCAGAGCCTTTGAATCCAGAACTCGGTTGACTGTCCCAAACCCCAAACCCAAGTGCGGATAGTGAGTATTTCCCCATCCGATAGCACCACATAGCATACCCAATCTTGATACTTTGTCTTTGTTCTATTCTAAGTAATCCTATCCATACCCTGATAACTTGTTTAAAACTGTTCGAATTCTCTGTGCATCCTGTCCTTGATCTCCAAGTGTAGCGCCAGTCTTCTACTCATCTCTGTCTTGCATAGATCCTTAGTCATATTTTGATTAATTTAAGTAATTACCATATAGGGCTGCACGCGGGGTGGAAAGGTTAAGTTGCAAATGAAGCTTGGAGCGTACCGTGTCTTTCTTTAACAATCTAGTCTTGATAATCTAGTTGAAGTACAAACTTGTCCTTTCCTTTTTGAACACATTTTCTTTTAACTGCTTTATTTTACCAAAACCGAATCTCTTTCCACATTGAAAATCTCATCCAGGTATTCAGCTAGAGTCACTCTTTCACTTCTATATTTTCCCTGTAATGTGCATCACCTAGCCTAAAAACCACATTCCAATTCTGTCTATTTCACCAGTTTTTTTTTTTAAAAACGTTTTGACATTTAAAAATGAAAGTGTAAAATGCAACTTTTCAACGTGTGATTTGGCTGCACTGTGGTTTTACTTTCAAGTTGCTTTCTGAACTACATGCCCTTTGTTGATAATTTGCTTTATGCTAGTGATATTATATCGCTGAAACTGTGATAAATCATATTTACCTCCTTGATTCAACTGCACATTCATTTAACTATTTGTCAATTCCAAGTCATTTTATGCAATTGCTAATGGTTTTGCCTTTTATTTTGCGTCAGATTTTAATACGGTTTGCTGCATAGTATTCCTGACTCCTTTCTGCTCCTTCCTATCCACTCAAAATTCTATTAAGTGGGGTTTGAGGGAACATTGCAGGGGGAAATCTTAACTTGGGTGCCATCGACCCGAATAGGTAAAGTGCTCCTATTCATTTGTGCTTTGGATATGTTCTTGTAGGAGGTCAACAAAGTGTATTTCAGTAGTTTACATTGTAATTATCACCCCATTGGTGATTGTTGCCCAATATTCAAACTGTGTGATTTTCTTTGAATTTAAAATAAATATTATATTCCCACCATCGGGCAGCCTGGTTCATGGTCCATTGTGACCCGGGGTATGTGTAAAAGGGGGTGTGATGTGGGTTGGGTGCAAGCTCAATTTGAATTAGTTGAAAATGAAGAAAAAGTATTCCAATTAAGTGCTACATCTTAGGCTAAGAGCAAGCGTCCTGGTCTGGTGTGACGCCCAATTGGAATCCTTTACACCCTGCCCCCCTGCTTTGATAGAAGGTGAGCTGGGCCCAACGGCAGGTGAATGGGTGGCCTCTCCGAGAGGCTGAGGAGCTCCGAGAACCATGGTCTGCCCCGCCACCACAGAGCTATCAGAATGATGCTGAGGTGACATGATTCCCTTATCTTGCAGATCACCCTGTGGACCAGGGGTGTGGGAGGGAATGTATACGCTGTCATGCCGTTCCATTGTATCTGGAATGCGTTGCACAGGGAGCCAGGGCCCTGCCCCTGCCAGGACGCACACTACTGGCACTTCCTGTTGGCCCAAGAGGCAGAAAGAACCACCTGAGGATGCCCCCCCCATCTGCTGAAGATCCCAAGAATGACCTGATTTTTCAATTGCCACTCAATATTGTTCGCTCCCAGTCTGCTGAGCCTGTCCGCTTACAGGTTGGACTACCCAGGGAGGTGGATGGCAATCAGGTAGATGTTCTCCAGGGCCCATTCCCACATGTTGACCGCTAGGCTGCACAGTGGAGGGAACCTGGTGCCACCCTGCTTGTTGACATAGTAAATGCTGGTGAAGTTATTCGTTTAGATGAGGACGACCTTGCCCCCAATGAGCGAAAGGAAAGCCCTGAGAGCTAACCAGATAGCTTTCAACTCCAGCCAATTGATATGAGACTCCTGCTCCTGAAGGGACCAGACTCCATGGACACTGGCTGTCCACCGTGTCCCCCCCAGCCTTCCAGGGAGGTATCCGTGGTGATGGTGACCGGAGGGGCCGGTTGCCGGAAGGGCTTTCCGTCCTCAGGTTGCAGTGCCTGGACCAGGTGAGGTCCGGGTAGAGAGAAGGATGAATGCTGACAAGCTCCGCTTGAGAGCCCCGCTCCCAATTCCATGAGGCTGCGAAGTGCAGCTGTAATCTCCTCATTTTGAGTCTGTGTGGGGTACGGCCAGTAGAACGGCTGCTATGATACCCAATAAATGCTGGTATCACCAGGTCGAAGGGTCACCTCTCAGCTGAGGAAGTGACTTGCAGCCCCTTTGATGGCCCTGATCTTGTCCTCTGAGGGAAAGACTCTCTGAGCTCGTGTCCCAGATGAGGCCCAGGAAGGTCAGGCTCTGAGTAGGCTGCAGCCGAGACTTCGAGGTGGATAGAAAATCCCAGCTCATGGAGTGTGATCATTAGAGCGGAGGAAGAATGCTGAGCCGCCTCTGGAGCTCTCGCCCTGATGAGCCAGATGTCCAGGTATCGGTAGAGGTGGTGGTCGTGAGCCCGGAGGAGGGCCGCCATTGCATTCATCAGTCTGGTAAATACCCTGGGGGCTGACTTGAGGCCGAAGGGTAGAACCTTGTATTGGAAAGGACTGCCCATGATCCTGTACCACAGAAAGGAGCAATGAGGCTGCCAAATATGGACATGTAGATAAGCGTCCTTCAGATCCAGGGAGCACATCCAGTCTGCCCTGCACAGTGTCTCCACTGCGAGTGCTGGCGTAACCATCTTGAATTTTTGAAGAGGGAGAGAGAGGTTGAGGGTGGAGAGGTCCAACACAACTCTCAGGCCAGCCTGGTTCTTTTGTATTGCCAAAATCCTGGACTAGAAGCCCAAACCTTGCTGGGAGGAAGGGACTTTCTCCATCGCCTGGTTCTTGGTGAGCAAACGTAATTCCGTCAACAGAGTTGCTGTCCTAATCTGTAGGAGTGGAGGGGAGAAGGGAGGAGAGGAAGGAATCAGTAGCCGGTAACCCGTAAACAATACGGAGAGGATCCGGGGGACCGCAAACTTCTGATGCCAAAACTGTACATGAAGGGCAACCCTGCTCCCCACCAGAGAAACGTGGACTTGAAGGGGCGTGTCATGCCTTGTTTCCCTCTGAGGCTGTTGCTGGGGAGGGGGATTGAAAGAAGCCCTTGCCCCCCCCCCCTTTTGTTGTTTGCGCTGGAGCCGACTCTGAGGACAATCAGGGTACCTAGAGTTCTTGGAAGCCCGGAACCTGCCAAACATCCACTCTTTATCAGAGCGTTGATGCAACTGGGTGCATGCCTTGGGCATGGACTTCATAAGGATAGAGAAAGACTTTACAGTTTGCAAACTGTTTTTCTTTTTATCTAGCTCCTCATCGGTGGTGGAGTGAAAGAGGTCACCACCCTCAAATGTAAGGTCCAATATGCTTTCCTGGACGTCTGGGTTGAATGTAATAGCCCAAAGCCAGGCAGTAGTTCTCATGTATGTGGAAGATGCATATGGCCCGGCCGGAGGCATTGATGTGGGCCACAGTGGACTCCATGATGTCTTGTGCCACCAGTTTAGCCTCCACCAGTCCCACCTTGAAACATGCCTGGCTCTGCAACGGAGGTTCTGGAAGGAAGTCTGCTATTTCCAGCTTTGGGTTAACGGCTGCCAGCATGGCATCCGCATTGGATTAACAAAGGTGCAGTGAGATGTTGGTATACAGCTTCTTTCCGTAAGCCTCCAAGTTCTTCTCCTCCTTGCCTAAAAGCGCAGCGGACGAGGTGGCAGAGGACGACTGAGGCTTGGAGTATAGTGATGCAGCAGCGATCATCCGAGGAGTGTGGCTGAGCGTTGGCCGATAGCAAGAGTGTATCCCCCTCCATCTGCCTGTACTTGGCGTCCAGGCGTCGATTGACCTGCTGGACATAATGGGGCTTCAGCCAGCCCTTTTTGGCCAAGGCGACCACATCCTTCTGCATCGGGATCCCTGTTCCTGTTGTGGGACGCACATACAATATAGGGTTGGGGTCTCTTAAACCAGTGAACAACTGAAGCCACAGGGGCATATCCCTGTAACTGGGACAAATGATCATCGTTAAGGATCCAGTCCTGTCTGTCAAACTATCTTACAAGTGCTCCCTTCATAATTTCATCGCTTTTACCTCGCTTAAAGACTGGGAACCAATCTTCAATACACAGTTTTAGCAAACGGTCTCCGCTTGAAGACTCTCTTTCATAGAAATCGTTCAGCACTGACAAAAGCGGACATAATGGAGCAGATCTGGTCTTAATATAAAAGTTCCCTTCTGCTTTTTAAAGCCATACCTTCTAAGGAAATAAGATCCAGTTCTAAACATAGGTATTCCATGGGGGTGGACTGAGCAAGGCCAAAAATATTTCTCTAGAAAACACACTATTCTATTCAACCATTTTAAATCTTTGCAAGCTAATGCTTGCAAACCATTCAAAGGTTTTAAATCAAGGTATGTGACATGCATTACTTACCGTAAAAGTATTTCTGATGATTGTATCTGCTTAGATTCACATGCTGTGCATATAGTCTGACATTCAGTGGTAACCGCAGAGTATTGCATCTTGTCTTTCGAGAATCGAAAGGGGACGTTTACATGGGCGTGCCTGTAACACTATCCCTACGTGACGTGACGTGTAGTGTACCCAAAATCCCTCACGTGTCGAGGTCCCTACGATTGTATTTTTTCTGCCGTGAGGGAGCCTTATGACTATCGTGATTGAGTGCAGAAACAGTAGTAAGACATCTATGTTCCATCCAACCGAGCAGGGAGGAAGGGTGGGCTCATGTGAATCCAAGCAGATACAATCATCAGAAATGCTTTTACGGTAAGCAATGCATGTCTTCTGAAGCTTGTTAATCTGCTTAGAATCACATGCTGTGCATAGACTAGTGAGTAGTAACCGGAGTTGGAGGTGGGTTGTGAGAAGGAACAGTAGTGAAAAGATGTCTTAGTACTGCTTGTCCCACCTGAGAGTCAGACCTAGAATGAGTGTCTAGGCAATAGTGTTTTGTAAAAGTGTGTACAGAACTCCAGGTTGCCGCTTTGCAAATGGACTCTAGGGGAACATTTGCAAAGAATGCTATGAAAGCCCTAGAGTAGAATGCACTCTATGCTTGAAGGTCAGTTCTCTCTTAGCAAGAGTGTAACAGGGTGTGATGCATTTGACAATCCACCTTGAGATTGCTGATTTAGAGACAGGATCCCCTTTTCTACCAGCTGCCACTGAAACGAAAAATTGGTTTGTTTTCCTCAGTGGTTTAGTTCTGTCCAGGTAAAACATGACTGCCCTATGCCCATCTAATGTGTGTAGGCTTCTTTCGGCCATGTTAGTAGGGTTCAGGAAGAAAGTAGGCTGTTCTATTGATTGATTCACATGAAACTTGGAGATAAATGTAGGTGCAAATCGAGGGTGAGTGCGCAGAACCGCCTTATCTCTGAACTGTAACGATAGGGTCTAGAACTGAAAGGGCCTGTAGTTCACTAACTCTTCTAATAGAAGTGATCGCCACTAGGAAGGATGTCTTAAAGGTAGGATCTGAGAGACTTGCCTTATGCATAGGTTCAAATGGAGACCCCATAAGTCTGGTTAATGCCACATTTAGGTCCCATCCGGGAGCTGGATTAGAAATTAGGAATTAATCCTCTTGACCCCTTCCATGAAAGCCTTAACTGGTATCTTCCACCACAACACCTTCTGTTGTGACTTAGTGTAGGCTGAGAGAGCAGCTAATTGAACCTTAAGGGAATTAAAAACCAGCCCGAGTCAAGTGAGTCAGGTACAATACAATGTGCATAGGAGAGCAGTCAATGGGATCGACGCCCTTGGTATTGCACCAGATAACGAAGGGTTTCCATTTACTGGAATAGCAATATCGGGTGTTCGGTTTTCTCGCTTCCCTAAGTATGTCCATGCATCTGAGGGAGTTGCAGGTGTCCGAACTCTATGACCTCAGGAGCCAGGCCGCTAAGTTCAATGTGTGCGGGCATGGGTGGAGTGTCTCCCCTTTGTCCTGAAACAACCTGTTGTACAGGCAAGGTAGTTTCACTGGCGGAGATAGAGGCATCTCCATCAGATGACCGAACCAGGGTTGGCGGGCCCAAATGGGGGCCCCCAATTTCATGGTGACTGGTTCCTGCTGCATCTTGTGCACTATCTTGTTGAGTAAGGGAGTCAGGGAGGTGGGGTTTGGGGGAGCGTAAACTAATTTCCCTGACCATGTGATCCAGAGTCCGTTCCCCTTGGAACGGTTCTGGGGGTACCTGGAGGCGTAGTTTTGGCATTGACCGTTCTCCAGAGTTGTGAACAAGTCGATTTCTGGGAAGCCCCATTCTGCAAAAACGTTGGAGACGACGTCTTGATGTAATCGCAATTCGTACTCCATGGGTAGTGGGAAATCTTTGCTGAGTACGTCTGTTGAAGATTGAGTTCCCCTGGAACATGTGACAACAGGAACATTTTGTGTTTGAGAGCCCACTTCAAAATGTTCTGGGACAGTTTGGACAGCCCTGGAGAGTGAGTGCCCCCCTGTTTGTTCAGATAGTACAGGGCTGTGATGCTGTCTGTGAGGATTAGGACCGTCTTCCCTTGCAGTTATGTCTGAAAGGCTTTCAGTGCTTTGAATACTGCTAACAGTTCCAACAGATCAACAGATTTATGTGGTTGGACGCTACGTCTGACGACCAAACTCTGTCCGTTGTCTGTTGTAGCAGGTGAGCTCCCCACCCTGAGAGACATGCGTCTGTAGTGAGAGTGGCCTCCACTGCGGGGGTGGAAGAATTTTCCCTTCAAGAGGATTTCCCTCGACCACCACCGCAGCAAGAGAACGAGGGCTGGTGAGACAACCTCTAGATCATCCCATTGTCCGATGGTCTGACTCCTGACCGATTGAGTCACTCCTGCACTGGATGCTAGCGCGCGTGAGGAACCAAATAAATGCTTGACACCATCATTCCTAACAGTCGCATAGCTTTGCGTACCATCACCTCTCGACTGGCTACATATTGAGGGATTTGAAACATGTTTTGACCCCTCTCGTTGGAGGGGAAGAAGAGGCTGTCCTTTGTTCGAATTAGAGCCCCTAGGAACTGCTTGACTTGACTGGGGTCTAAGCTGGATTTCTTCTTGTTGATGGAGAATCCGAGGCTGAATAAAAGGTCCACTGTCTTTTGGGTATTTCACAGGCATGTCTCGTAGGAGTCCCCTGTTATGAGCCAGTTGTCGGGGTATGGATAAACTGGGATGGATAGCCTGCGCAGGTATGCTGCTGCCACTGCCGGTACCTTTGTAAATACCCTCTGTGCTGAGGCTAAGCCGAAGAGTAGTACCTTGAACTGATAGTGTTTGTCCTGTATCATGAATCTGGGGTATTTTCTGTGCACCGGCAACTTTGAAATATGAAAGTATGCATCTTTCAATTGCCTATGTTGCCATGTAATCCCCCTGTGTGAGCAGGGGGATGACCTCCTGCAGAGTGACCATACAAAACCTTTGAGGTTTGACAAATTTGTTCGCTGGGCACAAATCTAGTACAAGGCGCATGGTCAGATCCTTTTTGGGTACACTGAATAAATACCCTTATGGCGCCCTTTTCCTGCAGGGTCTCGACTGCTTGTAGCAGGATGCGCAGATGTTCTGGCGTCACACGTCTTGAACGTGGAGGTCTGAATTGGGGGGACCGTCAGAATTCTATACAGTACCAGTGGGGCGATGGTCTTGAGTACCCAATGGTCTGTAGTTATCCCCCAAAACCTGGATCTGTGGGTCATTTGTGGCCTGAAGCCAGGGAGCCTTGAGGGGTAGAATTCCGACCCCTTCCTTTTCCATGTCGTTGACCTCTTGGGGATACGACGTGGTGTATCTGCCAATTCCTTGGAGAGAGGACCAATTATTTCCCGAGTCGTACTGGTTCTGAGGGAAACGTTGGTCACGAAAGGAACGTCTAGATCCACTCACCCTCCTTGGGGAAGGCCTCTGGGTGTACTGATCCAAGGTCTTGAGGGTGTCATGTTATTTCTTAGCAGTTTCAAGCGCTTCGTCAACTGCCTTCCCAAAAAGATTAGTCTCCTCGACCGGCTTATTTATTAGTGAAGTTTGAAACCAGATTTTCGTAACCATGCGTGCCTTTTCAGTAGGGTACCCTAGGCCAAGGACCTGCCAGCTGTCTCTGCTGCATCCAAAGTATTATTTAGGATACTTTGATTAACCCGTCTGCCTTCTGCTACTGTGGAGAGCAGGCAAGCCTGCAGCGGTTCCAGAACTTATTAAAGGCCCTCCTGTAGCATGGCCCATTGTGCGTCGGCATAGCTAGCCAACAAAGTGTTATTTGCGATGTGAGTGGAAAAAACCACGGCAGCCTTGACCCTTTCCCCACGAGCGTATAGCCTCTTGCACTCGTTGTCAGGGGGTGCCTCCCCAGTTGATAGGGGAAGCCCTGCTCTCTTCCTGGTTGTATTTACCACCAGTGAGTTCGGAGTAGTATGGCCCGATATGTTAAGGCAGTCAGAGGTGGAAGGTCGAAACAATGTTTCTACTCTACGATTTACTGCTCTAGTTAAGGCAGGTGTCAATAATGAAGGGGCCAACCGCTTCTTGATCAAGTTTAACAGAGGAATAGATTGGCTGGCCGGTGGTTTCTCTTTTAAGACGTCCTCGAGAAAATCACCTATGGAACAGTTTCTTGGGCAGCAATATTGAAAAGTTTCCGCTGCCTTCCTTAATATGGCATTCAACGCCATTTGGTCGTCAACCGGGGAGGGCTGCCGAGTGGGTGTGGTCAGGGGGGAATCCATGCACAAGGCATCAAGTTCCGGTGCTGGATTAGGTGACTGCCAAGGCTGAGGAACAATCAGGTTGGGTTGTCCCCCAACCCTCTGTGGGGTCCATATGAACATCCTCAGTGTCAGCAAAGGGATATTCATCCTGATTGTATTGGTCCACAGGAACCTCATCCTCAGTGAGGTCATAAGTATATTCTTCTTCTTCTTCTGGAGAGCGATCAAAGACTCTTTGAAGTTTAGCCACAGGGGGGAAAGGGACTCTCCTCTCGAGGCCTTTTGGGCATGGACTTCTCCGAGAGTTGTACAAACCTCTCTAACCTATTCATACATCACTCAAACTTCTCCCTGGTCCAAATTGATGAACCAGGGGAGGAAAAGGAACTTGTAATGGATCTTCCGTCGCAGAACGTCGAGATGTTTCCTTTAGCCTTGAAGAAATCCCTCCAGTGCCTTCCGAAAAGTCCTTTCGGGGGACCGACAGTTGATGTGTGTCCTTGTGTTTGCCCTTGGGCCTCTCCGTGGGTTCCGATGAATCCTTCGGCCTATCCCTGGATTTCGACGAATCCCTAGGTTTGTCTTAGGTATCGATGAATCCTTGTTAGGGAGAATCCTCATTCAATGGCTAATTTCCCTTACCTAGTGAGTCCCCCAGCAGCTTTGCTGGATCTCTGGAGTTTATTTTTCCACTTGGTAAGAGTGACCTCCTTTCTTTCCACTCTTACCTGTGTTTTGCCATGTGCATTTCATCTGTTTTTGTGATTGTGGACTCTGGAGTACACCACTTCAGTAGCCCCCTTCTTTTGTGTGTTACACAGCACCTTCAGTGCAGTGACACAGGGTTGTCTTTTAGACTTCCCACCGACCCCATTTCTGAGGCTGACTACTTTCCCCCAGAAAAGGGTAAAGTTGCCATTAACTTTACTTAGTCATTTAACCACAGATCCAGTCCACCCCATCTTACATGGAGTACTGGAAAGTGTTAATCCTTAGCCCTTGTTATATGTACCTCCTAGAGAATTGTTTCGCTCTTTTAACATTTAGACTTGGCTGGTGGCAGTGGTATCTACCCTAACATTTCTGCCGCGATTATACTATATAAATGTGGCATTGTTTTAGGCCATTATATTAGCCTCGAACTTAAACCAGCTTGACCAAATACTCTTTCTTTTTGCTCAGGTCAGGTTTATTCGCCATTTCTTTTTGTTTAAGTCCTTCTTGTGATTTACTTTGCGCGGCAAACCAGGTTTGCCTCCTTTGTTCACTGTCTTTTGGCGGGCTTCTGCCCAGAAGCCATCCTCTAGGTGTCTGGGTGTCTAGGTGGGCTGAATGTGAGGGAGGGATGTAGTCACCCCCTGCACAGGGTATCCTAGGAAACCCAAGTCGCACTTTGCCATGATTGGCTTAGGTGGTTGTCTGAGCCGGACAACCCCCCTGCTGCGTGATTCACAGCCAGGCTGTTTGAATGGGGGATTTTCACATAAAAGGCAGGTCTCTTGGTCTGGAAGTCAGTCGCCACTGGAACTAAAAGGAACCGAAGAGAAGTGGAGAAGAAGTCAGCTGCTGCAACTCCCCTGTCCCGGTGAAGCCCTGCTGCAGTCCTGAGCCATCTACCCTTCGATGACCAGAGAAGATCCAGTCTGGAGTCTTCTTACCTTGAGCGTGGTGGGGATAACCAGCTCATCTTCTACAGCCAGAGGATCCTCTTCGTGGTCGAAATCGCTGCACACTGCTGTAGTGGTCCGGATAGCCATCTGAAGAGCCTCTTCTGTTTTTAAGGAGCACACCTTTTATTCACCGTCGCTGCTGCCGGCTTCAGCCCTCTGTGGTGCAGACGCCTCCAGACGTCCTCCTTCGGATCGAAGCTCCAAGAACCGAGGGTCTGCAGGAAACTACCAGGAACAACTGCCGTAGCACCAGCTTCTTCCTTGAATAAGGTACTGTGTTCTGCTCAAGGTCTTTGGGTGAACCCCTTTTCTTCACCTCCAAGGCTTGCCCTTCTCTTCCCTCTTTCTTATACCTTTTGCTTCCTCTGTTGACAATGTCCAGGTACCCCTGGCTATGCCGAATCATGAACTATCTGACTGTGTGATCCTCGACAACAGGAACCCGTTTCCACTTAACACTGGCTCCGGGCTATTGACTGTTTGAATTTCTGTCTAAGAGTGTTCTCTGATTCTGTCTGCCTTGACATAAGTATTGCCTAATTTTTGTCCGCAACACTCTCTGGGTATCTCAGGTGCCAAGTGTGTTTTTGCCTCGGTAAGAAATCTTGCCGCGGATACGCGTTTCTTTAGTAAGCCCGAACGGTCATTACTGTCAAAAAGTGATTGCAAGTGTATTCCCGGTAACGTCTTTTGTTTCATAACACCGGTCCGCTAAAACACAGGGTACTTACCTTGACGTATACCGTATAAAGTGAATTGGTTAGTTGTAGTGTATTTTACGTGTGGTTTTTGAATTAATCGAAGTGTCGTGTTTATAACAAATGGTTTAAAAATAAATGAACTTATATTTTTTACCTGAAACCTTGAGTCAGTGTTTGCTTGAGTCACAGTAATTGTGGTCCCTTTGTGTAATCTCTGCTACTGCTCATATACTCTTGAGATAAGCCTGGCTGCTCCACTACGGCTACCACTTTAACATAATAGTACAGGCTTGTATCAAAGGTAAAACTTGTATTGCCACCTGTAGTCTTAATTGTGTGTAGTGGTCTCTAAGGGCACTGCACAGGATTCTGCCTAACACTCCTTCGACAGTTGCTTCTGACTATCCGCCGAAATAATCCTGAATATTGGGGGCAGCGCCCTTCGATTCAGAATGCCCGGTTCCAAGGTGCACCTGTGGTTGCGGGGAGGGCTGCCGAACGTGACGATCGACGGGCACAGCCGAAATATCTGGTGTGCCCGTTGGCGCTATGGGCTGCTTCGACTGTTTCGTCGAAGGCGTCCTGGGAGTTGTGTCCGTAGTGTGTAAAGAGTGTGCGTCCTTGTCACCGGGGTGTACAGTCCCCATTGCAGGACCTGAGTCTTGCCTGGCAGGGCCGAGGATGGACAGAGTGGAACGCTCTGCCGAGAGGTCAATGTCCTCCGAATCAGACATTCCGTAGACCGCCCACTGCTTAACACAGCGCTCCTTTAGTGTCTTTGGACACTTTGGACGCAGGAGCTGCAAGCACCACAAGCCGTCTCATCGTGACACCCATTACACTTAAGGCGTTTATCCCTCTAAGGAAATTTGGCCTTGCAAGAAGGACAAAACCTAAACGGAGTGCTCTCCATAACTGAGGAAACAGTGACAAAAGGATCCAGGGAACAAAGAGAGGAAAGGGAAAAGCATTCTTAGAAAAGGAAATGTCCACTCCGACCCCACTGTGCCTACTGTGTAGGCCGGCCAGAAGGCCCGGCCATATGGTCGGCAGGTCAGAGGAACCGACTTCGGCGTAGAACAGCTGTCGAACAAAGGGACGGTAGGTAATATTCAATAACACTATAATATACGACGAAGGGTCGAAAGGATAACAATAGCAATGTCTCAGGACGAGCTCTGCATAAGGTGACCAGTATGCTGGGTGGAAAAAAACAATCTGAGGGACCTCGACGTGTGAGGGATTTTGGGAACACTACAAGTCACGTAGGGATAGTATTACAAGCACGCCCATGTCGACATCCCCTTTCGATTCTCGAAAGACAAGATGCAATACTCTGCGGTTACCACTGGATGTCGGACTATATGCACAGCATATGAATCCAAGCAGATTACCAAGCACCAGAAAATATATTTCAAAAAGCTTTGTGCATTCCAAAGTGTTTCACCAAATATTACAATTACAATGCACATGATTCAGTGTTTTTTTATTCCATAAAAAGGCCTTATTAAAAGGTTAATTGCCGCCTTGCATAGTTGACTACATATAGTAGCAGGAGCACCATGTAACGGCAATTAACCTTTAATAGGTTAATCTGAAGACTCAGTCACATGAATACCAGTAGACCAATTAAGTGTTTGGCCCTGAAGATGGATTTGCATCTGAAATGCATTGGCTAGTAGACACTGGGCCTGTTTTTCTAATGCCTTTTATGGAATAAAAAAGACTGTGTCATGTACATTGTAATGGTAATACTTCAGTGAAACACTTTGGAATGCACAAAGTTTTTTGAAACATATTACATAGCTTGATTTAACACATTGCCAGGTGATACACAGAGAGCATTCTGGTAAGCTTAGAGGCAACTCAACATTCTCTGGTGTGTTTTGTCACCGTTGTGAAAAGTGTTTTTTGACCAGATTGCACCTTGAATTTCATTATTTACCCTAAACCTTATACGCACATGTATAATTATTTTCTAGTGGTGCCCGCCCTTTCTCGTTCTTCTGCAAACCATACAAAGTCACGGAGCAGAAGCATTGCTTATACAGTGCCAATATCCCACCCATGGGAAAACCTGCATATTGTGCTGCACATTTTTGACCATCAGTGTTATCTGTCTCGCCTTCCTAATATTGAAGCAATGATTTCTTCATAATTCAACCTATTAGACTTTTCCAATCCTAAGAAACGGTATATGTCCGTATATTCAATGCCCCCCCCCCGCCCCAGCTTCATATTCATTAGCAACTTATAATATTTTCCACTGGGTCACCGGCATAATCCTTGTTTTACTGCGGTTACGGACAACTCATTTTCTCCCGCATAGCGGGCTAACTCATTCGACTGATTTTTCTTACCATTAAAAGTCTGATTGACAATAATCAGGTCGTCCGCATATAGCATTAAAAAGGAGATGGGCCAATAAGCAGCCCTGTTTTACTCCCTTATTGATCTTAATTGGCCCAGATGAAAGGCTGTTGCTGCCCAAACGTGTTCTAGCCAAAGTATTAGTACGAAGAGCAGTCATAATTTGAAGCAACCAATCGGGGCACTTTATCAGTTTCAGTTCCTCCATAATATATTAGGATTCAGAGAGTCAAACGCTGCACGGAAATCAATATATGCAATATACAGCGACGCACCATCACGATTGTTAGAGCTTCTGATTAAATGATCCACACTCTGATATTGTGGATGGTATTAGAACCCCCACAAAAACCAGTCTGGAAGGGATGCAGTTTGTTATGATTATATACCCAAGCTTGGAGTTGGTCTAAAACACAGGATGCTAACACCTTCCCTGTGCTATCCAAAAGGGATAAAAACCTCCTTTTAGAACTACTGCCGATAGGCCATTGGGACCCAGTGCTCTTGAATTTTTCAGGGCTAAAATGTTCTCCACCAAACTCTCCCCAATAAACTTCAGTGGCCAAGGTTGACGTCTTATCGGCTCCAATAGATACATACATTTTGATAGTCACAAACATTTTTGACTCGATAAACTTCTTCCTCAAAGCCTGCTCAGCGATAGGGTTCAAGAGATTTCTTATTGTTTGACCCCTAGTGCCACTGAGAGAACACACCACATAATTCTAGGGCAATGAGTTAGTTTGCACTAATCATTTTCTTCCAGGTTAAATTTAGACCTCATAATTTCCATCTTTTTATCCAGTTTCAATGTCCTCTTTTGGCTTTTTTTATTTCCATCCATACATTCAGTTGCAGATCAGTACTCTCCTTAATTTGCCGTACTGTTCTGTGTAACTGTGGCTTTGCTGCTTGCATTTCAGGATCAAATGATGTTCTCTTTTTCCCTGCCAGAACTTGCATTTTAACTCCAATCGTCCACACCATAAGGGATATTCTATGGATCCAGGCCTCAATCCCATCTCCCAATAATTTTAATAGAGAACTCGGTTTAACAGCAGACACATCAACAAGAGCTTTGCAAGCCTCGCGTATGTTTCTTTCAGAACAATGTAATCGTATAGCCTCAGGATTTACCTCAAGACCGCCAACCCCCACTAGGGCCGGCACCCACTCCCACCTCAGATCCAGAATTAACATGGGGTGGTCACTGAAGTTATTGGGTAACACACCTAAATCGACCACTCATTCCATTAGTAGATTATTTCCACAGATGTAATCCAAGATTGCACATTTGGAACCTAAGTGCCAAGTAAAATTACCCGGGAATCACTACAAATCCGGCCATCTTGGGCGAGAGTTCCCACTGTTGGAGATAACTCAGCCACTTCACACAAGTCACCACTGAGCAAGTCCTTAAAACAATAGCGTCCCTCAAACTGCAAAGGCAACAGCACCCCAGCTAAAGTAGTCGAAGACTGCGCCAATATACTAGCACCTACCATCACCAATTTCGTGAATTAATCCTTCAACTCCCGCAAAATACCAGCCTCCATTAAGGCAGCCTGGGTCACACCATTACTCAAAAAACCTTCGCTAGACCCTACAGTCCCTACCAACTACAGGCCAATAACAACTGTACCATTCTCCCTCAGAATCATCGACAAAATAGCCTATAACCAAGTACAACACCATCTTGAACAGATTCACCTACTAGGGGAAAGACAATCGGGTTTCCGCCCCAACCACAGTACAGAGACTGCCCTGCTAGACCACAAAAAACAGATGGATGCCATCAGGGACTCCAGCAAACTGTGTATACACCTACTCCTAGACCTGTCAAAGGCTTTTGACCTGGTCGACCAGGACAAACTTTGCCAAACCCTATCCACCAACTTCCACTTTTCACATAAGGCCACCACTAGGCTAAAATCCTTCCTCTCTGAACGCACCTCAAGAGTTTCTATAGGGGAAGTTGCAGCAGATCCCATCCCAGTACCACTAGGTGTACCACAAGGATCCTGCCTCTCACCCACCCTCTACAATGCCTACACTAAGTTACACTTCGCAGCACTAGATGCCATTCAAGTAATCTACACAAACTTTGCTGATGACACACAGATCCTCATTCCCATCACAGGCAACTTGGACCAAGACACGGCCACCATTAACACAATCTACTCACACATCCAAAACTGGATGGCTTGTAACAGCCTCTGTCTTAATGGAGACAAAACAGATTCTCATTGTTGGCTCCGCAAACAAACTCTGCAAACACCACCCAGACTACACCACCATAATGATTGATGGCACACCCATAACATCTCCCATAAAGTCAAAACACTGGGAGTGTACCTTGACTCAAATCTCACTATGAACAATCACATTAGCACCCTCGCTTCTTCAACAGCTTATACCGCCAAACTCATCACGCTTAGCAGGCCTCTCCTATCATCCGTCAACTGCTTGACACTTGCTAGAGCCCTCATCTTAACAAAAATAGACTATTGTAATATCTTACTGTTAGGTGCCTCCAAAAACTAAAATCTAACTAAACGCCAACTCCTACAAAACAAAGCCCTCAGAGCAGATTTGAGCATTAAGAGAAGAGAACATATCTCACAACATAGAAGAGAGGCACACTGGCTCCCAGTAAAGTCTAGAATACTCCATAAAACACTCACCATCACGCACAAATCCCTATCTGACACTGCCCCTACCTACATCAACAATTGCATTGCACGCAAAGCCACACCGAGATCTCTCAGATCCAACGCAAATATCCAACTGCACATACCCCGCTTCACCACCACAAGAGCAGGTAATGCCAGCTTCACCATTGCAGCCCCCTGCATCTGGTACTCTCACCCACCCCATCTATCCAATGAATCCTCCCTACCCAAGTTCAAAAAATAACTCAAAACCTGATTGTTCAACAAGTACTAATACTCCTTAAATACTCTTTACCAGTTCAACACTAGATCATTGCTATGTCATATGATAGACTATACTTCTATATGCCTGTTATACTGCTGCAACCTAAAATGTATGTAACCTGGATTTGATAACGAAGATATGTATACTGCTGTAATCTAAAATGTAAGTAACCCAGGATTTGCCAACGAAGATATGACAATGCATTACTTACTGTAAAAGCATTCCTGATGGTTGTATCTGCTTAGATTCACATGCTGTGCATAGTCCGACATCCAGTGGTCACTGCGGAGTATTGCATTTTGTTTTTCGTAGTCGAAAAGGGGACGTCGACAAGGCGTGTCTGTAACACTATCCCTATAGTGAAGTGCAGTGTACCCACAATCCCTCAGGCGTCGAGGTCCCTCTGTTTGTATTTTTTCTGCCCTGAGGGAGCCTATTAGACGTAAGTGAGTACAGAAAAGAAAGAGATATAGAAGAAAGTCTATGTTCCTTCCACCCGAGCGGGGAGGAAGGGTGGGCGCATGTAAATCTAAGCAGATACAACCATCAGAAATGCTTTTACGGTAAGTAATGCATTCTCTTCTGATGTTTGTTAATCTGCTTAGAATCACATGCTGTGCATAGACTAGCAAGCAGTACCCGGAGTTGGAGGTGGGTTGTGAGAAGGAACAGTAGAGAAAAGATGTCTTATTACTGCTTGTCCCACCTGGGAATCAGATCTAGAGTGGTCATCTAGACAGTAGTGTTTTGTAAAGGTGTAAACAGAACTCCAGGTTGCCGCTTTGCAAATGGACTCAAGAGGGACATTTGCTATGGAAGCCCCAATGCCTCGAGTGGAGTGTGCTCTTGGCTTGAAGGGTAGTTCTCTCTTAGCAAGAGCGTAACAGAGAGTGATGCATTGTACAATCCATCTAGAAATAGTGGATTTCGAAACTGCATCTCCTTCTCTTCCTGCTGCCACCGAGACAAAGCACTGATGAGTCTTTCTCAATGGTCTAGTTCTTTCCATATAAAACATCACTGCTCTGCGAACATCCAGTGTATGCAGGCTCTTCTCTCCTAAGTTTGAAGGATTTTGAAAGAATGTTGGTAGTTCTATTGACTGGTTGACATGGAATTAAGAGATACATTTTGGTGCAAACCTAGGATGTGTGCGTAGAACCACCTTATCCTTGTGAACTGTTACAAAGGGGTCTAGTACAGAGAGCGCTTGTAGTTTACTCTCCTAATGGAGGTGATAGCTATTAGAAAAGCAGTCTTAAGAGTGAGGTCTTTAAGTGTTGCTTTGTGCATGGGTTCAAAGGGTGACCCCATGAGCCCGGTCAGTACCACATTTAGGTCCCATCCGGGAGCGGGGTTAGCTATGGGAGGGTGGATCCTCTTCACTCCTTCCATGAAGGCTTTAATAACTGGGACTTTCCACCATGACACTAAGTTGGGAAGTGGTGTATGCGGAAAGTGCAGCTAAATGGACTTTAATAGAGTTAAACACCAAGCCTGAGTCTAGCAGGTGAGTCAGGTACAGAACAATTTGTGTGGGAGAGCAGTCAACTGGGTTGATGCTCCTTCCCCTACACCAGATGACAAATCTTTTCCATTTGTTAGATTAACAGTGACGAGTGTTAGGCTTTCTAGCATCCCTGAGAATGTCCATGCATCTCTGCAGGAGTTGTAAATGTCCAAATTCTATGATCTCAGGAGCCAGGCTGCTAAGTTCATGGTCTGAGAGCATGGATGTAGTGTCCTGCCTTGTCCTGTGACAGCATGTTGTACGGGCAGGGAAGTTTCACTGGAGGAGATAGGGACATCTCCATCAAGTGAGCGAACCAAGGCTGTCTGGCCCACGTAGGGGCCACCAGTATCATGGTAACTTGTTCCTGGTGCATCTTGTGCACTATCTTGTTGAGAAGGGGAGTCGGGCGAAAAGCGTAAACAAATTTCCCTGACCATTGTATCGATAGACCGTTCCCCTTGGATTGGTTCTGGGGGTACCTGGAGGCGTAATCTTGGCATTTTGAGTTCTCCAGAGTTGCGAACAGATCTATTTCTGGGAATCCCCATTGTGTGAAGACGTCGAAGACGATGTCTTTGTGTAACCGCCATTCGTACGCTGAGGGCAGAGGGAAGCCTCTTCTAAGTTAGTCTGCTAGCAGATTGAGTTCCCCTGGTACATGTTGTGACAGTAGGAACATGTTGTGTTTGAGAGCCCACTTCTAGATGTTCTGGGACAGCTTGGACAGTCCTGGAGAGTGAGTGCCCCCCGGCTTGTTGAGGTAGTACATGGCTGTGGTGCTGTCCGTGAGGACCATCACTGTCTTCCCTTGTAGGTGTGCCTCGAAGGCTTTCAGTGCCTTGAACACAGCTAGTAGCTCCACTAGGTTTATGTGCTTGGATGCTACGCTCGGAATCCAGACTCCGTGAGCAGTCTGATGGGATAGGTGAGCCCCCCATCCTGTGAGGGATACGTCTGTGGTTAGAGTGGCTTCCAATGCAGGGGTGGAGAATGGTTTCCCTATAACCAGGTTTCCTTCGACCACCACTGTAGCGAGAGAACCAAGGCCTGCGAGACCACCACTAGATCATCCCATTGTCCGCTGGCCTGACACCACTGGCTGTTGAGCCACTCTTGCATTGGGCGCATGCGCAGGCGTGTGTGAGGTACCAAATAAATAAATGAAGTCATTATTCCTAGTAAGCGCATTGCTTTTGCGTACCATCACCTCTCGACCGGCCACATATTGAGGGATTTGAAACAGCATCTTTTGGACCCTCTCGACAGAGGGGAAGATGAGGCCGTCCTTTGTTCGAATTAGAGCCCCTAGGAATTGTTTGATCTGGCTGGGGTCTAAGATGGACTTCTTCTCTTTGATGGAAAAGCCCAGTTGAAACAAAAGGTCTACAGTCTTTTGGGTATTTGAGAGGCATGTTTCGTAAGAATCCCCTGTTATGAGCCAATTGTCGAGGTAAGGGTATACTGGGATGGACAGCCTGCGCAGGTGGGCCGCTGCCACTACCTTTGTGAATACTCTCGGCGCTGATGCTATGCCGAAGGGTAGCACTCTAGACTGGTAGTGTTTGCACTCTATCATGAACCTGAGGTATTTCCTGTGCGCTGGCAACATTAAAATATGAAAGTATGCATCTTTCATGTCCAGTGTTGTCATGTAATCACCCTGTGAAAGCAGGGGGATTACCTCCTGTAGAGTCACCATACGAAACTTTTGAGGTTTGACAAATTTGTTCGCTGGGCGCAAATCTTGTACAGGGCGCATGGTTAAGTCCTTTTTGGGTACAAGGAAGTACACTGAATAAATACCTTCCGTTACCTGGGATAGAGGCACTACCTCAATAGCTCCTTTTTCTAGTAGTTGGTCCACTTCTTGAAGAAGGATGGCAAGGTGTTCTAGCGACATGCGTCGTCCCCTTGGGGGTCTGTACGTAGGGGGAACTGTTGAATTCTATACAGTAGCCGCGGACTAAGGTTGATAGTACCCAGCGATCTGTTATACCCTCCCATGCTGGAAGGAAGGATGTTAACCGGCCCCTGACCGGTGAAGCATGGGAGATGACCCGAATCTTTGAGTCATTTGGTGTTGGTGGCTTGGGAACCTCTAGGGGTGGGACCCCGACCTCTTCCCTTGCCACGACATTGTCCTCTTTGGTTATATTGTCCACTGGTGCCTTGGTTAGAGGATCAGTTACCTGCAGAGTATTGCTGCTGCTGTTGTTGCTGCTGGCGTTGGCCTCGAAAAAACGTTTGTTGCCATAACCACGTTTGTTGGGAGGCCTTGAAATTTGATCTAGTGTCTTGATTGTGTCAGATTCCTTCTTTGCAGTCTCTAGTGCCTCATCCACCGCCTTAACAAAGAGGTTTGCATCTTCTATAGGTTTGTTAATAGGAGATGCTTGTGTTTCAGGTTTAAAGCCTGAATTACATAGCCATACATGGCGTTTGAGTAGGATTCCTTGGACTAGGGAACGCCCAGCCGTCTCTGCAGCATCCAGAGTATTTTTTATGATGCTTTGGTTGGCTAAGATCCCTTCAGTCACCGTGGCTAGAAGGCGAGTGCGTAGGGGTTCCGGTACCACCTCAATGTCCTTAGGTAGTTTGCTCCATTGTGCATCTGCGTAACTTGCCAGCAAAGAGTTGTTGTTGGCAATTCTTGCGGAAAAGGCAGCTGAGGCTGTAATCCTCTTTCCTAGGGCATACCATTTTTTACCCTCTTTATCTGGTGGTGCCTCACTAGTTGACAGCGGGACCCCTGCTCTCTTCCTGGTATTTGTCACCACTAAGGAGTCTGGTACAGAGTGGCCCCTGATGTATAACGGGTCCGATGGAGAAGGACTAAATAATTTTTCTATCCTCGGGTTGACCCCTCTGATCAACGCGAGAGTGGATAGTGAAGGAATAATTTGTCTCATTACCGAGGCCAGGAGGGAAATGGTTTGGCTGACAGGGGGTTTCTCCTTAATGATCTTTTCTACAAAGTCGATGTCAGGAGAAGTTACCCCGGCCTCGATCTCGAAATGCGCTGCTGCCTTGCGTAGGAGTGCATTAAAGGTAGGGTGATCGTCTATAGGACATGTATTCCTAATAGGCGAGTCTTTGGGTGGGGACAGGTTTATGGCTTCAGGGTCTGAAAACGCTGATGGGGACTGCCAGAAGACCCAGAAGCGCCTTCTTCTGGGTCTTCTCCGAAGCCCCCCATCACCCATATCCGGGTTGTCTTCAAAACCTTTCTCCTCTAGGTTTTGTTCCCCCTCATTGCCTAAGAATTCGTCATCCTCCTGAAAGTGGGGGTCCTCTCCAGTGAGGTCATATAAATCTACATCCTCTTGGAGTGGATCAAACAACCTGAAGTACTTGGCCCTGGGATCCTCCTGCAGTCCCTCTCTTGATTTCTTGGGTGTTGGAAGGTTCTGAGTCTCCATAAACCTCTCCATTTTGTCCATACAGAACTGGAGTCCCTCTAGGGTTTCTTGAGGTACCCCGGAGCAGTCTGGGGGAGAAAAGGGAGTGCCTTCCGTTAGAAAACGCTTCGACCTATCCCATAACGTCGAAGAGAGGTTCCCCTCGCCTTCTGAAAAGCCTTCTGGTAGGCTAGGAGTCCCTCTCGACGGAGCGGACGGTTCCTGCCTTCCTTCTGACCTTTTCAGCGTCTCCCGGGCCTTATGAGTGGTAACCGATGTCTCTTTCGCCGTCCGTCTCTGGCTATCGGTGGAAATAATCTGCGCCAGGCTCTTGACAACTAAACTGTCTGTTGAGGGTACCTCCGGCGTCGACTTTACAGGCGTCGCTTGCTCTACGCCGATGGGCGCTCTCTGCCAGTGCGCGTCTGGCGGTTTAGCGATAGCGCCCTTATCTGGGGGTAGCCCAGTCGCTAGTTGTGCTTGCAGTTGCGAGAGGGGCTTCAGACTCTTACGGTCTGAGGAGGCCGCCGGTAGGACCAGCGTCTCCGTTGCCGCTAATGCTCTCTTCATATTCGAAGAGGAAGAGGAAGAGCCGTGGGTTGTGTGTTCATGGGAGTGTTTTCTGTGTGCGTCCTTGTCGCCGGGGTGTTCATCCCCATAAACAGGGCGTGAGCCGAGCTTGTCGGGGCCGGGGGCAGACGAAGAGGAGCATGAACGCTCCTTAGAGAAGTCTACTACTTCCGAAATGGACGTCGGGTTGTCACATTCGTCACTTTCGGCGGCGGGTGATTAATCAGACCTAGACATGGCGTAGGCTGCCCACCTCTTGACCCTACGGTCTTTCAAAGTCTTCGGCTTAAGGAGCTGACAAGCCGCACAGCCGTCTTCTTTGTGGTCGAGGGGCAAGCAACGGTTACACCGTTTATGCTAGTCTTTCCAGATAAATTTGCCTTTGCAACGCGGGCAAAACCTAAAAGGGTGTCCTCTCCATAGCTGAGGAACAGATTGCATGTGACAACAACCCCGAGGGAAAGGGAGGGGAAAGGCATTCTCAAAGAGAAACAATAAATATCCCACGCCCCACTCTCCCTACTGTATTTGGCCGTCGAGGCCAGGCCACGTGTTCGCCGAACGCCGAACAACCTCCTCCGTCGAAGGCACCGCCGTCGGAGATCGTGATCAGCGGTGAACAGCTTTGCAGCTACGACGCCGAAGGAGGGATTTAAGTAATAATATAAGCTAAGGGCGACCAAAGGTCGAATAAAGTTTTTTGCACTGTCTCTCGAGGAGCTCTGCGTATAGGCGACCAATATCTGGGCGGAAAAAAACAATCTGAGGGGCCTCAATGCGTGAGGGATTGTGGGTACACTGCACGTCACTAAAGGGATAGTGTTACAGACAAGCCTTGTCGACGTCCCCTTTTCGACTACGAAAAACAAAATGCAATACTCTGCAGTGACCATTGGATGTCGGACTATGCACAGCATGTGATTCTAAGCAGATTAACAAACATCAGAAATGTAATTACGCCGTGACACCCAAGGGTTTGGGCGTACAACCAAATGCAATAAATAAACAAACGTCCTCTGGGGTTACGCTCATTTGAGATTAAAGTACTCTTAGATTTTAATTGTTTGTATGAGGTACGCAACGTAAACTCAGAACATCTTGCATTTAGATCACCCCTCATAAGGACTGACTCATTATCCATGTCACTGCTCCATGCCGTAATGGTCTTATCAATAAACTCAAATATATCATCAGTATTATTGGCTCCAGGGGGATCATAGACGTTTATCACAAGCATTTGCTTATTTCCATTAGTGGCATCAGCTTTCATCTCTACCACTAAACACATTCCCCATATTATCCAGAGGGGTAATTAATGCCGAACTTAACTCATGCCGAATGCCAAACCCCCAAACGGATGTCCCTTTACGCCCTTCTTTGCATATTGCCCATATATGGTAAAACCATCCCCGCAAAAAAGGTACTGTTAACCAAGTCTCTTGTAGCAAAAAAAAGGTGTGATTCCAGAATTGTGCCCAATGAGCACCCGTTGTTAGAAAATGAGAGTAACCCCTTGTGTTCCACGAGATAACCTTACAAGTTCAACCCTGCACGGGTTCCAGCTCAGACAACACATTCTTTAGCCAATTCTAGCCTTCCACGTTATCATATGAATCACCTTTTTTCACATTTGCATTTACTACTGCCCCCGGGTCGGCGTTATTTGCCTGCCCCTTACAATGTGTACAGCAACTTGTAGACACACTTTGCTGGGGCATTTTATCTAACTCATACTCAATATTCGCCAATGATTCCGATTGCATTCTAATCAAGGCAGGTGTTGAAGGTAAAAAACAATACAGTTTTGTCATATGCGCAAAACCTGCCCCTAAATGTTGTATAAAATCAAAGTAAGACAAATTAAAAATGTGCAGCGCCAGGATTTTGTTAAACAATTGTTAAATTAACAGGCGATTTTTAACATTAGCCTTAGTTTCCATGGCCAGTAAGCGAATAGTTAAAATACGGCTATCCAATTTCCTGTTGTCTGATATTTTACTGTTTATCACCTCACCCACCTCCACCTGATGGGGATTAATAGAGACATTCACTACATCACTCAACACTACTGAGTTATTCTTCAGGCTGGCTTTATTGTCACTGATTGGGGCATATTTAACTTTCAGAGTGGCCCCAGCCTTTTCCTTTTCCACTGCAGCATTGTCATCTTTTAGAAGCCAGCTTGTTAGGTTTCCTACTGAAGATTGCTGGCGTCTATTCCATCGCTGCTCTCTTCTCCTAGCCTTTCTCGTTTTTAATCTCGATAAATGCTGAGGAGATATACTAGTTTAGCAGTTGATTTTCCTCCAACACCTCAGCTAAATCCACTTAAGCGGAGTCAGACTGCCTGGGGATTCCCACAGTATTCCGAAGTTTACGCCTTCTTTGCAGTCGCTGCTTACACGTAGGGCAGCATACTATGGACTATGCCTGGGATTACTAGTCCATAATATCAGGGTACCAGATATTCAGACAGAAGAATGCTTTTCACACAATCTGCATAGTTTCCAAGTGTTCCATTGGGCATAGACCTTCACACATGATATAGTAACTCGCTTCTATACAAGAACAGTTATACCGAGCACTTGTGTAATCTTACACAATGATATAATGGTGGGGTATGTTGCAAACAATCTTGTATGCACAGCAAAAGAATTGTGTACATGCAGAGTCATGACATTCTTAAAATGCACATCATAAATTGAGACATTTAAATATGCCTTACATGCAAAGTGTGGTGGGTCTGCAAATATCCCAGTGAGTGTATATTGCTAAAATCCCTCACTTTTTACAGTGCTCCATCAACTAATATTGGAGGCAAGCACAAGGGCCGGGGAAGGGTAGGGGTGGAAGCATCGCTCCTTACGGCGATGACCAAAGCAGCAAAATTCAAAGACCAAGTCAGACGTTTCGGAAGTACACTGAAGGAAATGTGTTGCGTGTTTGCTAAAGGATAGGAAATTCTAGTACCCATCTAGACAACAGCACCTTCTTTTTCTTTCCATGCTCTACTTCCGAGGGCTTTTCAATATAACCATGTGTTGTATGTGTGCAGTCTCTAGCATTTCCCTGCATCTTATTTAACGGATCACAAAGAATTACAGAAGAGGGATCTACAATTAAAGAAGCAGGCCCTCAATCAGATGCAGCTCTCATGAATTTATGCAATTAACTTAACATGCATATGTGTGTGATATTCTTCAACAGGGCTCCATAATAAACCTCAGTAAGGGGTCTTGTTTAATTTTATCTATGCTGTGGTGCGGGAGGGTGGGCAAAACTATACACTTTTTGATGTGCCCTTTCATTTCAATCCCTATGTCAGGGGTACAAGCAGGGCTCTAATCAGATTCTGCTACCTACATGGAGTCAAATAATCACATATGACATTTTATTTTAGGCTATGTGGTTGAAAAAAGTGTTCTAATAATTTTAAAGAGTTGCTGTGGCTGGGAAGAGGAATTTATTTTCCAAACTCTCTTCTGCAACGGTAACTCACAAAGTGGCTTTCCTCAGTCAGTTGCGCACATGGAAAATAATGGGCCCACAACAGCCAACCAGTTTGGAACAGAGAAAAATAATTAGAGGGAACATTGGCGGGGACGTAGGCGAGGATATCGGAGGGTTGACCCAGTCTATCCCCTCCTGGGAGAATATCTTTTAAGTTAATTTTGCACCTTCCGGGTATGCACCGTACTATGATCTGTCGGTGCATTGTACTTCTTCCCCTCTATTTTAAAATGGTCACAAGTGATCAATGTTGATCGCAATATGGGTCACTTCATTAAAGGCTGCTACCTCTGGCCCCACTCTACTGGTAGCATTTGTAATTGTAGACTATCCCTCGTTACCCCCTACCACTAGGGCAGAGGAAGAGCCATTAACAGAAGCAGGAACCAAATTAGGATTTGCCGGCAGTCGTCCATTTTGTGTGTCCTGACACTGCGTCAGGGCATTTACTTCACACAGGGGTTGAATTACCTCCACATTCCCATTACTTAGGTGTGTAATTGGGGGAATCAAGCGCCTCGCATTGCAGAGTGAATAACAATTCCAGGAGTGAATTATTGCCTATATCCCCCAAAAGAAGTGTGCGAATTTAAGCTTGTGGGAGGTTGGCTTGCTTGAGACTTATTTCCAGCTGTGCGCTCGTTACTGGCCTTAGTTACTTTTCCTTCCACCAGGCACATCTTAAAATAAGCTGTTATTTTCCCCCAGGGTGCGGGATGGGGTGGCACGTGGTGGGGGAGTGGGTGGAGACAGCTTTCTGCGCCAAATTCTGCATGTCAACATTTTGCTTATTAGATTCCTCTATCACTTATTCTGACACTTGATGCGAACAGCGTTTGTATCCATTTGCTTTTCCATTTGTTTTCCCTTTACAAAGATTATATTTATTAGTCTTCGAGCAAATGTCCAAGTCCAGATACACAGTACACGAGAACACAGCTGCACACAGTTGTGCTCTACCCAGTGTGGGAGATTAAATCAGCTTGTGCTGACTCTGCTGCCTCCAGCAATGACCACAAAGAAAGACAGCGTTTCACTGACACTCTGTTCATGAGAACACACAGCTGCACAGAAAGAGAAATTAACAGGGGAGCCCAAAGCGGCAAACCAGCATAATCCCAAAAGATGTAGGAAACTAACTTCAAACAAACTATGGAGAGACAAAAAAGGTCACCAATAAAAAGAGTAAACGACCAGGTGAGAGGGGAAAGAGATATCCCTTCACCTAGGGACAAGGTAAAATAGTTACAAAGTCCAAGAAAAAAGTTCTTGGGTTGACACAGGTCAGCAAGATTTATTCTAATTATGAAAATCTTACCCAACACTTACCATTGACTCGTACAGCCATTCAACAGATCATCATTGGAGAAAGACCCTTAAGAATAAGTGCAGCCGCTGAAGAAAACTCCTGCAGCTGACCAGCATCCACTCAAGTGAAGACCTGCTCCTCTGCCTGATCTCAAAAAGGACACTTGTTGGTGTGTCGACCACTGAACTAGTGGGAACAACCAGTTTCGACCCCCGCTAGAGGAAACGTGCCTTGTGAACCTTCAGTATTGTCCCAGGACCAACCAGTCGACTGGAAAATTCTCTTCTGGGCCACCACACTGCAGCAGTCACAGTTCCAAGTGCATCCTTGGAACTTGGAGGATCTTCATGGTGTACTACAAGACACATACTCCTGCATTTTCAGCCTTCTTGGATCAATGGAAGATCAACTGAAGATCACATGTCGCTGCCTGATATTGGTCGTGGTGACTCCCATGCCAATAAGTCTTCTCTCCCTGGAGGTGTCCTGAAGTATCCTGCTCAACAGAAGTCATCTTTTCTTTGCAAGGCAGTTCAGCTGGAAAGTGCCTGGAACCGAAAATTCAAGCACCATGACTGATCAATACTAAATCATGTGTCCAAAAGTGACTGTTGCACCGCGACCTGTAGGACTCTTGACAGGACCAAGTACAGAAGATTGTGTCCACAAAGGAATCCAGAACCTCAGCAGTGGTCTCTGGAGAAAACGGAGTAATAGGGGTAAGTTAACATACCAGTTTCTTTTCCCCCCTTGTCCTCCATAGAGTTACATAGGCGTAAAGTCCTGCACTTCTCTCTCTCTTCTTGACTTAGGTGGTAATCTAGTCAAGGATCCTCTCCTACGCCTATCCTAGTGTAGTAGTATTCAATGAGTTACCTGAACCTTCCTCATCATTTTAACACTTTGATCTCGCAAACAAAGGCATCGTCCAATCACATAGCAAATCTTCCTGAAAAGCATAACTGTGGAGCCGATTACTTTACCCCACAATGCCTCAAACCATCTGAGGGCCAGACCTTTTAGTACTAGGGATTTGATTAACTGTTGCTCTGAAGTACTCCTCTGTATTTTATGAATCTCATAAATTATCCCTTTACACTGGGTATTCAATCATATGCTGAATGCATATGACATACATCACTTACCATAATCCTATTTCTGATGCTTTTATCTGCTTAGATGCACATGCTTTGCATAGGCCGACATCTAGTGGTAGGTGCATAATATTGTAACGGCACAATAGGATTCAACGCAGACGAGAGACTATTGATGACATGCCATTTCAGGCGGGACGTGTTTTCTGAATTAGAATGATTAAAGGTCGCATTGATATATTTCCAACTCTGGTAAAAGAAGATTTGTAGGACGTGAGAATAGACCCAAGATATCCAACATTAGTAAAACAAACCACGAGTTTTGCCTTGAGAAAGACCGAGAGAGGTCGAAACACGTGTTGATTAATACATTGCACAGGAAGTGTGCAAGAGTACTTTTCTATTGTATAATTGTTATGCTGGCAGCGCATCCATAATGTGGGAACACCCCATGTTCCACGCATAATATTGTATGACTTGTTTTCAAAGTTCGAAAAGGGATGTCGACTGGGAGTGTTTGTAACACTACCCCTATTGCATTGTGTACTGTACCCATGGCTTTTCACGCGTCGAGGTCCCTCAGATTGTTTTGTTTGACATTAGGAAGCGTGAAGTGTATGCTTGAGAACAGGAAAGTAAAGAAAGCTTTAAGGTGTCCATGTGCCTTCAACTGCAAGAGGGGAGGAAGGGTGGGTGCATGTGAATCGAAGCAGATACAAGCATCAGAAATACAATTACTGTAAGTAATGTACGTCTTCTAATGCTTGTGGATCTGCTTAGATCCACAAGCATTTCATGCTTTGCATAGACTAGCGAGCAGTACCTCAAGAGGTTGGTGGGTTGTTCAAAAGTACAGCAGCAAACATGTTTTAAACACTGTCTGGCCCACCTGTGAATCACTCCTTGATTGTGCATCTAAGCTGTAATGCTGTGTGAAGTTGTGCATTGAAGGTTGATGCAGTTTTTTCGCATGAACTGTGTCCACATGGCATGTGCAGTCTGGTGGAGATGATGTACTCCCCGTCCTGAGAGTGAGGTGTCTCTTGTAAGAGTGGCTTGCACTGCTGGGTTGCGAAAGGGTTTTCTCTTCAACATGTTTTCCTTTGACAACCACTGCAGTGCTTGTACTAGCGACTGTGAAAGGACCACTAGATTGTCCCATTGACCGCATGCCTGAGACCATTGTTTTGCTAGGGCCACTCCTGCACTGGACGCATGGGTAGACATGCGTGTAGGACAAGGTATATGCAGGACGCCATCAACCAGAGAAGGCGCATTGCTGTTCGCACGGTTATCTGGCGACTGCCCACATAATGAGATATTTCAAACCTCCTATTTTGTACTCTTTCATTGTAGGGGAAGACTAAGCCTTCTTGTGTTTGTATCAATGCGGCCAGGAATTGTTTTACTTGGCTGGGGACGAGACTGGATTTTTTCTTGTTAAGAACCCCAATTGGAACAAAATGTTAATTGTGGCTCGAGTGCGGTTGACACATTTGAGGCGTGTCTCCGGTTATGTGCCAGTCATCTAGATAAGGGTACACAGGAAGGACTGTCGTCTTAACTATGCCGCCACTACTGCCAGTACCTTGGTGAACACCCTTTGCACTGAGGAAATGCCGAAGTGGAGCATTTAAACTGGTAGTGTTTCCAATATGGAAGCGCAAGTATTTTCTGTGTGCTGGCATAATTAAAATATAAATGTATGCATCTTTCATATGTAGTGTTGGCAAGTAATCTCCTTCCTTTAAGAGAGGGATTGCTTCTTGAATATTTGTCATTCGAAACCTCTGTGGTTTGACATGTGTTGGCTGGACGCAGGTCTATCAAAGGGTGCATAGTTAAGTCCTTTTTTGGAACCCGGATGTACAAGGAACAGATACTGTGTTTACCTCGTGAGGTGGAATAAGCTCTATTGCGCCTTTCTGTAGAAGAGTCTCGCTAACTGCTTGTAGAATCTGCTTTTGTTCTTGCAACATTTTCCTGTCTCTTGGTGGATGAAGATGGGGGTTTTCTATAATCTCGATGGAGTAACCATTGGACACAGTCAACAGCACCCACTGGTCTGACGTGATCCCCTGCGATACGCGAATGAATAGAGAAATGTGACTCCCTATTCGTGGGACATGGTAGGGAACCTGAATGGGTGTGTCATTGATTAGGGACTGTGGCTGCAACCCTACCCATTTTAAAGACACCCCACTGACTATATGGGCTTATTTGAGATGTGTCCTAGGGTTATAAGGGTCTCATGATCTTCTTTAGCATTTTTAAGAGCATCATCCACTGCCTTACCAAATTAAACATGGGCTTCAATGGGCATATTAAGCAGTGTTGCTTGTGTCTCCAGATTAAAACCTTATTGGCGTAACCAAGATTTAGGTTTTAAAAGAGTAGCTTCAGCTGTGATTCGACCAGCGGTTTCTGCTGCATCTTAATTATTTTTAATTAGGTTGTTGGCAACTTATTTGCCTTCAGACACGGTCTTGCGAATCTGAGAACATAATGGTTCAGGAAGTAACAAGTTATTTACCTGTAACTGTTCTCCAGCATGGGTCTGGCATGGATTCACATGCTCATGAATAAAGAATACATAGCAGTACACACATACACAACCAACGGGAGGTGGCAAGGATCAACAACAGCAATTACTCTTACCTCTTCACCAGGCTCACCTTCGCGAACAGGTTGCGTAGCACTGCTTGGCCGACCCTGGACGACTCTCTGCAATCCCCGTCAACGCAGTAGAATCTCGTGAAGGTGTGCGTAGACCTTCACGTAGCAGCCCTGCAGATGTCGAGCAGGGGCACACCAGACAGGAACGCTGTTGTTGCAGCGATCGCTCCGGTAGAATGGTCTCTCGGACGGCCAGGCATCAGTCTGTTTGCCAACCGGTGACAATGAGTAATGCAGCCAGATAGCCACCTGGAAATGGAAGTCTTGGACTAGGACTCCCGATGCTTCACAGGACCAAAGTTCACAAAAAGTTAAGATGTCATCCGGAAATACTTTGTGTGAGCCACATAGAACTTCCGTACACGCGCCACATCCAGCGAGTGCAGAGTCCTTTCAGCCGGCGACGAAGGCGTCGGAGAAAAACAGAGGCAACACCAAAAGTCAGTTGATATGGAATTCCGACAGAACATTTGGCATGAAGGAGGGGTGCGTCCACAGCACCACCATTGTACTGTGGAAGGTCAGATAAGGCCGCTTGCAGGATAGGGCCTGGATCTCACCCACTTTCCTGGCAGAGGTGATCACCACGACGAAAGCGGTCTTCCACAAAAGTTACTTGAGAGCCGGGTTCGAAGGGAGCCCCAAAGAGCCTTGTCAGAAGCATGTTCAGTTTCCACAACGGGGCGAGCCCCTTCACCCGCTGGAACGATCGGAACAGTCCTTTAAAGAACTCCTTGACCAGACTCTGTGACCAAAGCAAAGACCGTTCCCGGAGACCTAGTGTAGTGGGAGATAGCCGCCAGATGCACCTCGATCGATGCGTGAGCCAGCCCCGTCCCGGCCAATGACAATAAGTATGGAAGGACCTGCGGGTCGTGACCGTCAGAGGGTTTATCTTCTGTGTCCGGCACCACGTCGCAAAGGGCTCCCACTTGTGCCCATAACACTAGTCGACGATCTGGCCCTGGCAAGGACCTCCCAGCAGTCCGCCGAAAGCTTGTACCCACCGAACTCTAAAGCTGCAGGAGCCAAGCCGTCAGATTCAGCGACAATGGGTCGTGATGTAGGATTGTGCACATCCGCGACCACTGGCAGCTTGACTGGAGGGGACGTCGACCAGCTGAGAAGGTCCAGGTACCAAATCTGCTTTGCCCACACCGGGGTTATGAGTATCAACCTGCACCAACACTGTTTGAGTCGATTGATGAGTCGCAGCAGGAGGGGCAATGGAGGAAATGCGTACAGGAACATGCCTTCCAACGGGAAGAAGAACGCGTCCCCAATGCTCTTCGGCTGGCGAACCTCTGGCATTTGGAGTTGCTATTCGTCACAAACAGGTCAATCCAGGGCATGGCCCACTTGGGGAAAGACTGTCCACTTGATATGCCGAAACTCCCACTCATGGCAAGAGCTTAGTTCCCTGCCAAGGGAGTCGGCAATGGTGTCCTTGACTACAGCCAGGTGAACAGGAATCAGGAAAATCCGCTGGGCGACGGCCCAGTGCCATAAATCCTGCGCATCTCTAGAGAACGCCAGGGACCTGATGCCCCCCTGCTTCGGGACGTAGAACATCGTGGTGGTACTGTCCTTGAAGACCCCCACCACCTTGCCCTAGGAGGGATGGGAGGTACGACTTTGGGGCCTAAACCACTGCCCGAAGCTCCAAGACATGATGTAGAGGTCATTCTCTTCTGGTAGCCACAGGCATCTGGCATGGAGATATCCATTATGAGCTCCCCAGCCCTCCAGGGAAGCGTCCGTGGTGACCATCTCCTGGTAAGGAGGGTTCTGGAAACCCGTGCCCCCGGCGATGTTGGAGCACATGCTCCACCACCTTATCGCTCGACGGAACTCCTCGTAGAGGACAATCTTGTCGGTGACGCTTCCGGACACCTGGATCCAACAAGCGTCCAGGAACTCCTGAAGAGGTTGCATCCGCAACCTGCAGAGTCTGATCAGGTTGTTTCATGACGACATCAAGATGAGCAGCGACTTGATGGTCCACACCATGGCGATCTTCAGTGCTAACAGCCGTGGCACCTTCCCAGAATGGACACTATCCTGTCTTCCGAGGGAGCGGCCAAGCAGGAGACCGTGTTGAGCATGGACTCCAGGAACAGAGCGTCTTGCGATGGAATTAAGCAGGACTTTGTTTAGTTTATGGAGAGCCCCAGACCCGTCAGGACCCGGACGGTCCTCTGTGTGATTGACGGCGATCTCCCTGGTCTTGGCACGGATGAGCCACTCGTCGAGGTACAGGTACCCATGTATTCCTTGTAGGCGCAGATGGGCCGCCATTGGTGCCAGGCACTTCGTAAAACTCTGGGCGCCGACTTCAGGCCGAAGGGAAGGGCCTTGAACTGGTAGTGCTTCCCCTGTACGACTAAGCGCAGGAACTTGCAATGTTTTTCGTGAATGAGGACGTGGAAGTACGCGTCCTCCAGATCCAACAACGAGAGGAAGTCCCCCTTCGCCAGTTGGCCGAGCATGTGCTGCAACGTGACCATCCTGAATGTTTGGGACTTGATGTACTTGTTGAGTCGTCATAAATCGAGAATGGGCCTCCAGCCTCTGGTCTTCTTTCTTACTAAGAATTATCTGCAGTAAACTCTGGGGGCCCGGAACCGCTTTGGAACCAGCCCTATCGGCCCGCCCTTTTTTTAAAAAAAATGTTTAAACATGGCCCGTACCTCCAGCCGCAACTGAGGGACGTGTTGTTCCTGCCGAGCCACCGGCGGTATCTGTGGACACTTTTGCAGTGTTTACGTTTGAGAGAGCATCCAGCACCCATTGATCGGTGGATCTGTTTTCCCACACGCTGACGAAGTTCGCCAGCTGGCCTCCCACTGCGGTGCAGGACTGGGGGCCTGTTAGGCAGAATCCTGTGCAGTTCCCTTAGGGAGCACTACAGAATATTAAGACTACAGGTATGAGCAATAAAATCCCCTTTGGTATCAGTCCGCACAACAAAGATTTAGTTGGTAGCTGTGGCTAAGCAGTCAGACTTATCTCAAGAGGGAGATAAGCAGTATTCAGGGTTTACACAATAGGACTACAGCACTATGGCACAAAGAAACACTGACCAAAGCTTTGTATTAAAAAGAAAATATATATTTATTTTACACACTTCTAGTTCAACACATTAATGACAGTTATTAAAGCAAGTTAAAATCAGTCAACAAAAGTATACACAACTCCCTGGTTAAATTGTAGACAAGTTTGAGCAAGAGTGAAAACTGAGCAAAACGGCACAGTTAAAACCAAACACAAATGGCACTCTAGCAATTTCTCACAAGGGAGGGAAAGCACAAGTTAAACAGGAATACACTCTTAGGCACCCTAGTAACTGTCATGATTCCTGACCCTCATGTCCCCGCCCTCCAAGATGTCAGGCTGGAGCCAGGCCACGATCACCTACATGGCACTCAAGGGCCTCTCCATCCCTCCAAAGACCCACTTGGAGTCAGACTTGGCGCTTGTGGCACCAGACTCACTCACTCCCATAGGATAACATTGGGGATTGGACTTGTAGTGCATTGATGGGGACAAGATGGATGCCCCCACATATTTCGGTTCCCAGAACTGCATGTGCGGTCTAGTCTTTTGGGTGTGGTTCAGCCCAGAGGCACCTGGCATACCCAGAGACTATTTAAGCCACACCCAGGCTGAGAAACATGCTTTGCGTTTTATGCACCTGCAGCGTGACACTCACCGTGTTCGGATCGGTCTCCAGTAGGCCTGCATCTTTCTTCTGCGCTCAGCTCCTGCAAGAACAATGTTAGGAACAGCCTTACCTTGCGGCGCTTCTGCCCATCAGTCATCGCTCCTTCTGTTCTGCGGGCATCTTCGGCGGTGTCATTCCCATCCCGGCACGCCGCTTCCTAAGGAAAAGGGAAGAAAAACTGAAAAAAGGCATTAGTAAGCATTCTGCAAACCTTTGCTTATTTTTAAATACTGTACGAGCTTCAAATGCTTAGCTGAATCCCAGCCACCGTGGGGGAACTCTGTCTCCGGAACTTCTCATCCATCTGCAAGAGGGAAAGGACACTCCAGGTTAGCGTGGAAACACCTAGAGGCGCCGCATACCGCGCTTACCACCGCATTTGTTCTTCATAACCGGCATCCACGCTGAAAACGTCGCAGCACCTAAGAGACACAGAAAAATAACTCAGTTCAATGCAAATACGAAAGGGGTGCATCGCGCTCTCACTCACCTTCAGCGCTACTCATCTCAGCAGCACGCCGCCATCCCCGGACGCCGGCCCTCATCTAAGGAAGGAAAGGAACGAAGTTAGAGAACTGTTCAAAAGACTCATACTTACCTGTCAGACTCTTGCCAGTGAAATTACTAGGCAGCAACGAGCCCGCATCAATCAACGCGCCCCTGCGCTGAAAGCAGGACGGAGAGCACACTATCCAAGAAAACAAGGTGAGCTGTGGATCAAAGGGAAGGGCTGGACCCTGGGAAAGAATGGGTTCAAGCACACACAGACAATAGGGAGTTAAACTCTACCAATCCTGTGTTTCAGGCCCAGCCTCCAGTCGAATAGCCTCCAGGGAAGGGTTTGAGGTCGTAAGAGGTCATAACAGGCTGAGTGACGTCCCCGTGAATACCAGGTGAGCGTTACAGTAACACTTCCCAATAGATTGTGAACAAATTTGGGCAAGGCAGTAGTTTAGCATGCATAATACTGAGGTGAAAACCAAGCAAAATGGCACTTCACAAGTTTAAAAAGTGGGAAGGAAAAGGTGGTTATAAGAGTTAGGTGCACCAACACATTTCTAGGTGAGAAGCAATCTAGAGAAGGTAGTTGTAACATTCAGCCAGAGTCAATAGGCCTGTGCCAGAGTCAGTGGTACAGGGCAAAGAGCCCAGGAGCAAAAATGTTCTTGTAGCTGCAGTCAAGTGTTTGTTAAACGATTCGAAAAGGTGGTTGCAGAAGGTGAAAGACAATCTTAGATAATAAGGGCGGCCAACCCAGCAGGTAGGTTAAAGATTTAAAACACCTTTAGCAATACCAAACGGAAAGGGAGGCCTGGCGGAACAAAGTACCTTAAAATGAAGAAGCTCCTGCGGTGGCGGTTGTTCCTGGCAGTTCCTGCAGTTCGGGAGATCCAGCAGAGGAAGAGAGACTCTCTTCGTGGAGGAAGGTTCGAGTTACTGCACTGCCCAGGGATGAAACCAGCCGCGGTGCTGCCAAACAAAATAAAAGGTATGCTCCTTTAAAATCGCGGTCCGGGTGGACAGGTGCCTGGCTATCAGGTCTCCGAGAGCAGAGCACTGGCGATTCGACCAAGGCAGGTCCAGGAAGGCGATTGGCAAACTGGTTGGCCCCACCAGCTCAAGGGAAGAAGGCTCTTGCAGATGAAGATCTTCTCTCGTTGTGTGGAGAAAAGTGGTGAGACGCTGCAGCAGAGCTTCACCGGTGGTTCAGTTGATGCAGATATCTTTGGCTACTCTCCTCTTCGGCTTCTTAGTTTCAGTGAAGACATCTTGCTCTTCCAGTCCTCAGGACCCTGCTTTTATGCAAAAAGACTCCCATTCATACAGCCTAGCTGTCACTCTCAGAGTGGTCATCCTGGCGGGAGACTCTCCAGCCTACCAGGGCAGAGTGCAACATGGGTTGCTGAGGCAACCCTGTCCAGGGGTCCTACTCCCCCTCCCATACAATGAGTCCACCGCAGACTCCGTGGGGCCGAAAGGAGGGCTTCTTGGCAGAATCCCCCCAAAAGGACGGACAAAGGATCCGCGACCTGGGTTAGGATCTTAGAGAAAGACACGAGAAAGAATTTATATAAATATTCTGGCAAATAAAACCTACCAGAGTAAAGTTAATATAAAAATAAACCGGCGGTATGTTGGAGGTTGTCAGTGAATGTGGTAGCCTCGAACAATGGGAAAATCCCACAGGGAAATATTTGCGGACAAATATTTTTGGTAGTAACCACTGCCACCAGCCAGAAACTTTTGAGAGAGGGACTGTACGGTACCCTCTCGAAAAAATGAAATTAAGGGAAAAAGTATAGACCCTTGCCAGTACCTCCATAGTAAGATGGGTTGTACGGGTTTTGTTCATAAAGATTGACTAGTAAAGTCAATGGGGACTTTACATGCTCTGGGAGACAATAGTCAGTCCCAGGGTATGGAGTCTATGTTTGGGGATCGCTACGACACCCTTGTGTTACTGCATGGAGGGTGCTGTGTAACACATGTGTATAAAGATGGTTCCTATGAGGGTGAGAAAAACCCCATAGACATTAAACACAAAGAAGTAGCCTAGAACACACATAGCAAACATGCCTAAGAGTGAGAAAAGAAGTCTCACTCTTAGCAGGAGAAAAAAACAAACCCTTCAAATCCAGCAAAGCTGCTGGGGGACTTAATAGGTAAGGGAAATTAGCCATAGAATGAGAATTCTCCCTAACAGGGCCCGACATCTTGGACGGTTCACTTCTGCTTGGAGGCCTGCTTGGAGCCTTAACGACCGCGGCCAACTCTGAAGGCCTTGGAACGACCGCTGTAAGCCACCTGGGCCGTGGAACGGGAGCGTTGATGTAACGGGAGGGTTGGTGGAACGAGGACGATCCTCTGCCGAAAACCTTCGATCTGCCCGACTTCCCTCCTGAGGAATGAAAGGACGGACGGTGATGTTGCAGCGTGCACAGGGCACAGACCGTCTCAGTGTCGGTCTTCATGGCCTACAGCGATTCATCGACGGCCTTTCCAAAGAGATTGTCCCCGTTGAGCGGCATGTCCAGGACCCTCGTCTGGACTTCCTGCCTAAAGTTAGTGGCCTTCAACCAGCCACATTGACAGAGGCAGACCATGTTCCCCAATTTGGCGGAAACCCGTGCCCGCAATATCCAGGGCCACAGTGATGGCATGGTCCAACGCCACCTCGCCCTCCTGAACGATCTCAGCGCCTCGACCAGTTTGTCCTCGGGGAGGAATTCTAGTAGCAGGGCCATCTTGTACCATAACTCCCAGTCGTACCAGGCCAGGATCGCTAAAACGTTAGCCGCCTTGAACGTCGTAGCCGCCGAGTAGATGACCTATCTACCCACTGCGTCCAACTGCTTCCCCTCGCTGTCCAGGGGAAACAGAGGCTGAGGATGACTGGTTGGATGACTTCTTCCGTGCAGCTGACCACCACCAACTCGATAGTTGAAGACGATTTAGCCTGGATCACCTGGATTTCAGCAGCGCCAGGCCCTCATTCCAACCGTCGACCAGGAAGGGCACCGCCAAAATGGTCTTCCTTTTTGCCTCCCGGCGTTGATAAAAGAAAGCCCTCATTCATCTCCTCCGGCGTAAGCTTGAAGAGTTCCGATTAGAGGGCAACCATGGAATGGAATTAACCCATTTCTTCCAGGGGAGAAATCCTAGGAGCCGGAGTGATGTCGCTGTTGGTGTATGTCGCCGCTGTGTCCATCCCTGTATCCCTAGGGGGGAGGGCACATGTGGCAGCTGGTGAGACGGTGTAGGGTGCTGCTTCCTTATCTGGTGCCGTCAGCATCCTCTTCTGCATCTCCGACACAAGCATGTGGAGAGTCGAAAGAATGTCTTGTGACAAATGTCTAGGAGGAGTCGGGGTAGCAGGCTTGCTGGGCCTAGCGCCTACGTCATCTTCCCCGCCGTCGGGGACTTCTCCCTTCCTCAACGTTCCAATAGTCGTCATTGCCAACGTACTCCGGGACCGTGAGGACGGAAACCATTTCCTCTTCGTCAGAAGAAGAGATATCCGTGCCCTGGAGCACTTCCACCCCCACCCCTTTTTGTGTCCGGAGGGGTTGGTCTTGGCTTTAGGGATGGCATTCTCTTTTCCGGGGTCTTTTCAACTGGTTTGGTCGAAGCCTCCCGCTCTGGCTGCCGTCGGGGCACTCTGGACCGGGTCAGCTCCTTTCCACCATCGAAAGGGTGACCACCACCAACTCGATAGTTGAAGACGATTTAGCCTGGATCACCTGGGCCTTCACGGGCAGGTCGGACACCTTACCCTGAGGCTTGGCCTTCTCCTGTTTCTCCAGCAGCTTCCCCGGGGTAGCAGAATTCATCTTCGACGAAGAACTGGAGCGATGGCCAGAGACGGAGGCCAATGAAGAAGATGAGCGCGCCCTGCTCGTTGCTTGGCCTTGTGTTGGGCCCCCACGGATGGGGTGCCCTCAATGGATTTAGAAGCCCGCTCTGACTGGCTAGATCTGGGTGAGGCATGCCCCTGTGAACCACACGGGGAAGAGGCCTTGGCGTTGAGCCATGCCGCCAATCTGATGTGCCGATCCTTGGCAGTGTGCTTAGTAAAGCCACAACAGATCCTGCAATCCTCCTCCTTGTGCATAGGGGGAAGACAAAGGCACTGGGAATGCTTGTCCGGCGTGCAGTGTAGGCCGATGGCTTTCTAGAATCATCGAAAAAACACTCGACAATTCTGCCCTTGAGGGGCGATGAAAGATGCCAACAAACGGATCCCTGTTAGTCGGATGAAGAAATGATAGAGCACATGGTCTCGATCGAACTGAAATAGGAATTTCCTAACATAAAAGCATGAAAATGCTGAAAAACATAAGAGCGGAACATGAGGACTCCCAACACTTGAACGTGCAGTAAAAATCTGAAGATGGCTGCCAGAGGAGGGGCTTAGGGAGAGGGCAGTCACTGGCTGGGGGCAGTATGACCTAGAGCTCAGAGATTGGTTTATAGGGGAAAGACAGTTGGTAAGTGAAGCTTTTTTCTTTTACCGGGGATTCCCAGCCTGAAGACTGGGAATATTCACGAGCATGTGAATCCATGCCAGAATCCATGCTGGAGAACAGCATCAAGTTGGTTGTGGACACTGTCCCATCTATCGTAGCAGGCTAATAATGTGGTAGTCAACGATGCGTAGCCGATAAACTGACTATGTGGACTCTTTACCTAGAGCATATCATATTTTGATCTCTTTCTAGCATGGTGCTGCAGCAAAAGCTAATGGAGTGCCCGTTTTCTTGTGTTTGAGACCACAATGTGTTAGGTAAGATTTTCATATTAATGATAAATCTTCCTGACCTGAGTCAACCCCAGAACATTTTTCTGGACTGGTAGATTATTTTTCCCTATACCTCAGTGAGTTCCTTTTTCAACACTAAAAGAGTCTTTTACTCTTTTAATGGGTGTCGTTTTTAAGTCTCACCATAGTGTCTTTTAAAAGTCATCCTATTTGACTAGGCCACTGGAACCAAAACCAAAGAGGAAGATGAAGAAACCACAGCTGAAAGAATTTCCAGCGAAAGGAGAGCCTGCCGTGTAACCTCAGCCTGCTGAAGCCCTTCCTTTCAATTGACCTGGAGACTGTGAAAACAAATACCCAGAGCCTGGTGAGGCCCACAAGACTCAAGACCACCTGCATTTTGAGCCATCCTATGTCGTGCTGCAACCTTGCAGGCTGCAATACCCCAATACCCTGGAACCTCGATCCAATGTGCGGTGCACGGTCTTCCGAATCTCGCTAAAACGTTGTGAGCATCCTGCTGGATCTCCATAGGCATGATTCAGGTCTGAAAAGTCCCCTCACAGAGTGCTGGACCTTGCAAACGACGAGAATCCGGCCGGCGATATTCTGTCTGTTGAGTGGGTAGTAGTCAGATGTCATTTTTTGCACTAGAGTTTCATTTTACTTACGTGCTGCTATCGAGCCGAAAGTCCAACGTGCGAGTAGGTCAACCAATCATGAGGGTCTATGTAGCAGTGTACTATAAAATGTTGCAGAAGCCAATCCACTGCGGTTATTCTGCTTTTAATCTGTATTATACGTATTTAGAGGTAGTTCAAGGCATACCTATCATATAAGGAACATCCTATAATGACACTAACACTTAAATGCACTATAGTTATACATGTTCCTTAACAGATCCCTCCAGTCAATAGGTTTTAAAGTTAGCCACGTAGGATGATGTCATATCTGACGCACAGTGAGGCATAAAGCCTTTGTTTAATCAAATTGTCGAGAATGAATGAGCTGCAATCTGTTTGTTCACTAGGTTTCCCTACTTTATTGAGCTGATAATAAAGTAATATTTTGCCAAATTCTTTGAGTCTTGTTCAAAGTTCCTACTAAGTAATGAGACAATTCAGAGCGTGCAAGTGCAGTAACAGAAATGAGTGGCAGAAGGGGGAGTGAAGGAGAAAAGGTAGGAATAGTGCTCTGGGGGAGGGAGGAGAAGGGTACATTATGTGCACTGGACAGGTTCAACACAGCGCAGGCTGAAATGAATAACTATTGGAGTGGGAGCATAGTTTGGGAAGGCTTCTCATCATGGTAAGGGTGCTACATCAATATGCAGGTCATCAGGCAAACAGAAGCATACGTGGCAAACATTAATAAATTCAAGTCTGGAAAAGTCATGCCTGAGGGTGCAGGGGCTACATCAGGCAAGCAGATACAGAAGTGTCAAAATATTGATAATTGCTAAGTTGGCAGGACCGCGTGGGGTCAGGGGCAATCAGAGTTATTCAGACAAGCAGGAGTGGCAAACACAAGGAGGCAAGGTAGGAATAAAACAAGTAAAGTTGCAGGTAAGGAATAGTACAAATGCATCATAGAACGGTAGAGTTGAATTGATTGTAGGTTAAGGCAAAACAGTTGCAGATTGCAAGATAAATGTCAGGATTTGGAGCAAAATGTCAAGTTGTGTCAAGTGCAGCAATTTCCAGAGGGGCAGCATCCATGGAATATGACCAGAACGGAGGAGGAGGAGGTCACCGGAGGTAAGGCCCAGGGGTGAAGGAGGGAGTGAGGTGGAATATAGGCAAGGCAGTGATAAATCAAGGGGTAAGGGGTAGCCAAAAGGCAGCAGAGGACAGATCAGGGGAGAAGATGATGCAGGAACAAAGGGCCACGACCAGCAACATAACTTAACAATAGTGTAATGGGAGGTGTACCGGAATCGATGCCCAGCTGGTGAAGAATAGGTTGATCCTGCAGTGGTAAGGAAGGCTCATTTCAGAGGATAGTGACGAAAGGGCCATCCAAGGAGAGAGTCGGGACTGCAGCAGGCAGCTTAACCGGCGCAGACAGGTTGGTGAAGTCAGCCTTTGCCCATGCCTTTGCCATGGGCTGGCTTTGCCAGCCGGCTTCGAACGGTCTGGTCACATCATGAAAAATGGCCAATCAGGTCGCATGAAGGCCAGCACCTCTAGCCAATGAAGCTGGGTGCAGGGCTGGCAGGTTGAAGGGCTAGTGGTGGGGTCCACCATCTTGAATTGTCGTGAGGCTCCTGCATCGATGTAAGCTGTGGGTCTGCCCGCTGCTCTGGGGCTCTACCAGGTCAGATGGAGCAGGGCCTGGGACCTCACCTCGCAGCATCCAACAGACGCAGATATATATAAAATCAAGAGCAATACATACAATTTTGGCGATACAGGGGAACTGTGAAATACATAAGTCCTGGCAAAGGGAAAGACACCAGGCAATTGAAACGCATAAGAAGTCTTGGCAGGGGAGTATGGTAGGCGGTTTGCAAAGCTACCAGAAATATCAAAGGAGGACAGTGTTTTCTTATGTGAGGAGTCAGAAATGCAAGTGAGACAAGTAGATAGAGATTTCTCACACATAGCCATTTAATTAACCAATAAGGTTGAGACAAACACCTAACTTTCCCTAACCCAACAAGGGTGTCCCTACATGTCAAACTGAGTCTAAACTAAAATGACCTAATGTCCAATGATTTCCAGCCCTCACATACACTTTTCAATAACAAAGTTCCACTTCAAATATAACACAAAAATCAATCAAGTCTTTAACTTGGCAATTGGAAGGTCTTCTTTTCAAAGTCGGATCCCTCACTCTTCAGGACAATTTGTAAATTACTCACAATCTGTTTGACAAACCAAAAGAAAAAGTTGTCTTCATATATCAAATAAGTACGCAATATAATTATCCACTTATCTGAAGACCAATCACTCTTCATTATATCATATTTCTTCTTTATGAGCAACACAGTTTTGTCAAAATGTTTTCACAACCGTTCAACAAAGCATACCAGTGGATGTACCACTTTCTTTCCACCACAACCTTCTCCCACACTGAAGTACTTCAACTTTTCTTCTTCCTGGTTCACTCGCCTGCCAGGACTAACCACTTATTATCCCTTTCGGGTATACGTGCCTGCCAGGATTAAAAATCCTACAACTAATATCAGCAGTTTGTGGAGAGCTTTGCTTAAAAACTTTCCACACTTTAATCCTCAATGGGGAAAGTCAAATCAACACTGGCCTCATGGATAAGAGTTTGGATTGCCAACAACCACAATGTATTTGTAACTTCTTCTACAAGGATGTAGTAAACATTGACAATGTCTTTCACACAGATTCATTTGCCCCAGACAATGCAGATTATATGTCTTGCCCCTTGATAACAGTCACAAGGAGGGATTCTATTCTGCAATCTTAGGTTTTAATTAATTGCCCTTTGGCTTAGGGAATACTGATTGCTATTGGTTGGAACAGTCAGGTCATGGCAGCCTTTTCCACTTGCCTTCAAGGATTGCAATCTAGAAGCATCCTTTAAGGAAACCACTTGAGGAGCGATTTTAGGGGCTGGTTGATGCTCAGTGAGTAGTTGTAAATTGATTTGAATCTATTTTTGGCCAGATTCATGTGCTCCTGTGGGCAGGGTTTGTGTGGTTTATTTTTCAATGGTTTGACTAGTTTGTGATATTTTGGTGGGTTTATCTTGTGCTTTCTGTGGCCTCCCACCCAGTTTTCTGAGCAGGCCTGTATCTACAATGTGCCGTCCCTGGGGTGCAGTCCGTTATTTATTTCTGGTTTTGTTCCTGTCCCCACCCTCCCCCCTTGCAATTGGTTGCAATAGTCAGCTGTGTTTCTGCCTTTGTTCCTTGCAGCCATTTCCACTTGCCTTCTGGATTTTTTCCATTTCTCTGCCACACCTTTGTGACCTCTCCCCCGCCCTTTGTACACGATTGGCTGTCTCTCTCCAGGAGGCAGGCTTTTAACCAAACCCCCTAGGGCAGCCCACTGTGAGGGTAGCCCTTGCGGCTAAGGGCCCCAAAGCAAAGGGAAGCTCACAAAGAAGCAGCCCGAGACCGTGTGTGCCCGTGTTCGCCTGAGAAGCCAGTAGCTAGCCGCTAACCAGCAGCGACTGACAAGTTAAGTGTGGTATGGATGGGAAGTACAGCAATCGCTGTATTCCCAAAAGCCCTGCCTCTCATATTACCTACACAACATAGTATACCAAAATTACCCAGCTAGTAAAGAATACCCCCATCACTGCTGTATACCAACCGTTCAGTGGTGTTATTTACTGTTGCAATCTAGGTGTTTTGGAATTACTGTTGTGCCTCGAATGTAGGAGTTCACACTGTCCAGGTGAAGTTTAGCCATATGTCACACTTAGAAGAATTATGGAGATTATTCATTTGTCAAATCAGATAGGACCGAGTAGATTAGCCAAACAGAAGAACTTTGTGAGTAGCCAAAGCACTAACCACCCACTTCTACCTCCTCAAACACCCCCCACACCCCTAACTCTATATGAGCACACTGGTCTAGTAATCCTATACCTTAACACAAACCAAACACAAGCAACACACACTTACAACATACTAACCCGGACACAGGAACCTTACCCATACAGACACAACAAACCAGTGCACACAACCTTAAACACCCGCCAATCTAACCATAACACACATACACACCCCAAAATGACAGACAGCCACACAGAAAACACCCAAGGCATTGGACCTTACCTGCATGGATACAAGCCAGTGCACGCAACCTACCATCTGCAAGCCAACACACAGAGACGCCAGTTTCTCCTGGCTCTGGGCCTATCCTACCATTCTTCCCTCACTAACCAATGACGTCCCCTTTCTTGCAGAGCCTCGTGAGCGCCTGGAGACTGCCCTTGGGTGGTATCGGTGTACGGTATAAATCAAAATAACATAACTTAACATAACAGAGGCACAGCTATCTCTGCAACCACAAAACTGGCCCATCTCTCTCCTATCCTATCCTATTATCCCCACCACCAAATAGAAGGTAATGTGCATGTACCCACTTCTATTCTGCAACTGTTGCCCCACAAAGACTCACTGAGATGCATACTGTGCTGCCCAGCCATGTCTCACATCAAGATAACTATTAGTTAGAAATATTTCACAACTATGTAGACTATACACTGTGTTGCTAGCCCAAATAAAATTGCATATATGTGCCAGCGTCACAATAAGACAGAATTGTGAAGATTAGCATTGCGTCACTTCTAAATAGCGATGCCACTAACCAACCCCACTAAACAATCTCACCCCTGTGCATACACATCTCAAACTCTAAATAAACACAACCATACCTCTGATGCAAAAACTGCACACACTTCACCACACTGCAACAAAATATACTACACAGCCTCACCCAAAAGCACACAGCGGCTCCCAACAAAATATATAACACAGAAAACATTACACATTACTTAATTGATTGGTTATTGCATTACCATTCCTTGCCCTGCTCAGTCTAATAGCTCAATACATCCAATAACACTAATATACTGCATTCATACCTAGATCATCATACCAATTCAGCCTCGTAGCTCAATACTTCCAGCAACGCTAATGCACTGCTTTCAAAGCTAGAACATCATACTAATTCAGATGCAGTGCAACCCTTTCACGGCTCCACCAATAACTTGTCTAGTAGCTTAGAGGCAATCTATAAGTCAGTCTGCAGCTTTTTATTCTGTTTATTGCAGCATCTTCGCCAAAGGTCACCCATACTAATGGTGCGAAGCTCATGTACGTGCTCCCCCAGGTACGTTGCTTAGTGCTGACCCATTACCAGACACTCGGGTAGCACATGTTTTTGTGTTTCTATGGCTTGATAATGTTTACACATTCAGCAGGTACGTTCATCCCTCGCAATATTTATAGATCTTCAAGTCTCCTTGACTGGTAACCTATTCAGGCGCAATAAGTAGGAACCTTTGAAGATTCTTAGACGGGCAGATAGTAAGATAACTTTGGGGTCACCTATAGGTATACAAACTCTTAGCAATAATATTATAGGACCTCAATGTAGACAAGTGGGTGAAATTCTTGCCCCAGTCCCAAAGTTCGATTTTCCTATATGCCTCTGACTAACTCATGCAGGCCTTTACCCCAGTCGGGAGACCAACCAAGCACCTCAAATAATTCCAGAATACGTTGCTCGAAAACCTGGTCCGTCTTCAAATCAGAGAAAGGGCAGCAGAGGTCATATAGGAAATGCGACTCCCCACAGTGTTTGGTGAAAAGGTACAGTGCCACCCGTTTCTTAAGTACCATATATTCCAATGAGAGGAGTCCCATCTCCAGCCTGATGATCTACATCGGGACGCACTGAGGCAGCCCCGAAATCTTCCTCCAGTATCGACCCTCAATTAGTTGCAGCCAGGCTCTGAATATAGAGACGTCTGGCTCCTTGCATGGTAATGCCCCCGTGCGCATCACAACCCGGTGTATCAGGGGGAATAGGTTGGGCTGCTCTCCTAGGGCACACCTCTTTGCATGGTGAGTAGCCATTATTTGCAGAGATTTCAACTCCAAGGTATTTGAACACTAGTACATTTCAATCAACTCACTTCAGGGTCTTAGCTCATGGCGGCAAACATTCTTTGAGGTAAATAGCATCAACTTGGTCTTATTACTGTTTATGAGCAAGCCATTTTCCTCAGAATATTGCCATAATTTGTCTGCAGCTTGCTTTATGCCGCAAATGAGTGATCCAGCACAACTAGATAGTCTGCGTATGCTAGGACGTAACAATGTATTTTACCCAGGCGAGGAGGAATAGCCCGGGCGAAAACCCCCTTAGAATCTATCCAACAGACCCTGGGTTTCTGCCCATAGTTGCAGCTCCTTTAAGATAAGAGATGAAAAAATCTTAACATTAACATTTTAGTGGGAATCCTATGGATTCCTCGCCCAGGCTCCAAATTGTCTGTGAAGGCAGGAAGCGAGGTTGGAGTCCAAAAATCTGCAGCCCTTTGTCTTTCAGCCTGACTGCGTGAGTCCAGTTCAAACTGGAAGGTTGGCTGTCCTGAAAGTGCTGAAACTGCCCTCACCCCCACCAATTTTGAATGTTGCATGGCTGTTTGATTGGCTGGGTTCCTGCATAAAAGTCTGATCCTGGAATTTGTAGAGCTAAGACCACTGGAACCAAAACCAAAGAGGAAGATGAAGAAACCGCAGTTGAGATGATTTCAAGCGATCTTGGAGCCTGCTGTGTAACCAGGGGCCTGCTGTACCAGTTGTTTCCAATCGACCTGGGCAGGGTGAAAACAACAACCTCCAACCCAGAGCATGGTGAGACCCACTAGACTCAAGACGACATGCATTTTGAGCCATCCCATGCCATGACCTTGCGGGGCTGCAATATCGCAATACCCTGGGAACTTGAGCCATCTGGCAGTGCATGGTCTTCCGAATTACAAATCTCGTAGAAAATTCGTGGGCATCCTGCTGGATCTCAGACGGCACGCTTCAGGTCCGAAAAGTCCTCTCACCAGAGTGATGGACCTTGCAAATGACGAGAATCCGACCAGCGACATTCGGTCTTCTTCCGTGCTCCTCAAAAGGTTTTAAAATCCACAGAGCTGCATCCAGCCACGATGAAACTCTTGCCTTGAGCCTTCATATGTGATCCCTGCTGCAAAAGTCCTTCCAAAGTCCTGTCTTCTTGAAAAAGGAGTCCATCGACCAGGTTTTTGGCTGCAGATCCTGAAGTCTTCCTGCTGCAACTCGTCTTCTGTGCTGAGGTACTGTATTGGCTGGGGTATTTTACCTACCTTAAGTCTTTGTGATTTCTGTATAGCTTTGGGGTGTATTCTGTGATTGGGGAGGGGGTCACTCATCCACTTCACCCAGGCTCACTGCAGAATACTTCTACAGTGTCTTCTCTGTAGTCCCTGGAACCCAACTAACTATCAAGTGAAATACTTTTGTTTGAACAGTCTTCCTCTGGAACTCGGACTTTGTCTACAACTGAACCCTATCTCACCCTCCCTACAGCTGGCACCTAGACCACTGGGGTCCCTTTACTGCCTCTGAGTGAACTCATGCTATAGAATAAGGGAAGAACTGGATAAGAAAAGGGTTCTGCCTTGAAAATTGTGCAAAAGGTACTTACTTGTAAAACAAGTTGTTTGGTAACCGTAACTCAGAGTGCAGGAATTGGTTGTGCCTCTTCCCCAAAAGTAATGCTGTTGGTTTCACTTTAATATTCCTGTTAGGATAAACGTATGAGTGTCCCCAATTGAGTCTTGCTTCCCCAGACTTGCTGTTAGCCTGTCCAGAATAAGTCTGCCAAAAGTTATCCATACCTCTTAATCTGCTGATAGCTCCTTTAAAAAAGTATATATGTTTTGCTTAGCGTGTGTTACTGTGTGCCATTCTAAAACAAGTTAAAGAGTTATTGCTTATCTCAATCTGTGTTGCACTGATCTGAAAAGCAACTGCAATAATAGATTACAATATTAGGTCTCATCTGCCTAGAATAGCTGTGTGCCATTCCTGAAAAGTGTTCTTTTAGGTGTAGATGACCTTGGTCTGCCTGGTGCATACACAATTAGTGTAAAGAGTTCTTGCTCATCTTAGCCTGTGTTCCACTCATCTAAAAAGCAGCTGTAATTGTATATTACACCAAAAAGGTCTTACTCGCCTAGTATTACTGTGTGTTATCACAAAAGTAGTACAGGTAAATAATTTTCCTTGAATCTATGCTGCACTATTCAGAAATGTATATTTGCAAGTTGGTTGAGTATGGACTTCCCCTGTTGAGTGTCACTGCATTACTGACAGGGTCTACTACCCTGTATTAATACTCTAAGTAATCCAAAAGTAACTATTGGTTTTGACTTTCCTAGAACTACTGTTAGGTGTTCCAAATTAGGTTGTATTCTTTGGTCTGTGCACCTTCAAGCAGTGTTGTGATTTTATAATGCATTTATATGCTTTATGATAGTACTTAATTAACCAAGAATCTCCTGGTCTGCTTTTATATAAAATAAACCCTTTATTTTTAAAATACATAATGTGTCAGTGTTTCTTTGGACCATATGTTTAATACAATTTCTTTGTACTGATTCGACAGCCCTCTCTCCCACCTAAGATAAGCCTGGCTGCTCTGTCTACGCTACCAAATGTTCTCAGGTGGTACAGCCTTATACTAGGAGTGGATTTATGGTTTTATGAAGCCCTTAGTTGGCCCTTAGACGCTGATACAATGCCCTCCTCCTCATTGCGGGCCACTCTAAAGTGGTCCCCCTTTCCTGCTGGAAAGCAATGGTTCTGGCCCTGGCTCCACACAAACCAAACCCGAGCCTTGGGCTGCCACCTACTCAGACCCAATCCTGACTTCGAAGTTAACCTTTGTACCTACACACCCATGGCCATTTGTGCATTAATCCAGCGTCTTGGTCAACATCCCCAAATCTTTTTACCTTCATCCTGATGCTGGTCCTGACCTTGAGGGTACCTGGTCACCGTATGCAGTACTTCTTCTAGCCCAGGGGTCTGCAACCTTTGGCTCTTCAGATGTTTTGGACTACAACTACCACCAGCCCTAACCATCATAGTGAATGGAGAGGGATAATGGGAGTTGAAGTTCAAAACATCTGGACAGCCAAAAGTTGCTGATCCCTGTAGTCCATCCCCTGACCACGATGGTACTCTAGAGTGGGCTTAACGCCCCAATCTGCAGTCATCGTCCAACGGGCCTCTGGTCGTCGACCCTGTGTCCGCTAGTCTTCTGGTGAAGGCCCAAATACCCCGCAGATGGAAAGTTGCTACCTCCTCTGCACTAGTCATCCAAGTATAAAGTGCTGATCTTTTAACTATAACCAGGAGTGAGCTACAAGGTTTATTCCATTGAATCCTATTGGAAAACTTTCATGAACCCGTAAAACTCAAAGAAATTGCAAATGCCTTTTTACCCCCTGAAATATGCCTGTTGCTTCAACTCCCTTGGGAGCTAGAGTTTTATAAACACTTACTGTATTTTAAATACTTGACTGCGATTTTATATGTCTTTATGAATGATCAATCACTGCAACTCAAAGTCCTACAAATAATGTAGTGTGCTATTGTATGCCTGTCTTTCTGCTTCTTTTAACTGAGTAGGGTCTTTTCCAGACCCTTTACTGTTTTCTTTAAGTATACTGTAACGGTATTAATTACATGTGCTTATGATTAAATGACTTTCTAATGTATCTATTTGTCAGTTTACAGTACATGGATTACTTTGTGCAATGCTTGTTTGGGACTTATTGCACCTTGATACCAGACTTCTCGCCTCCTAAGAGTGAACGCAGACTGCCCCGTCACGTTACCATTGATAAGAGTGTTAACATACGCCTTGCCCCTCATCAAAGGTCTACAGGAGAAAACCCTTTAACAGATAGGTCTAGTGTCGCCAAACATTTCCAGCAAATTTATACTCCATCTCAATTTTCTGATGCAATGTGAACTATTTACTTTTTTTGGTCACTCCTGATCTTACTACATAAAGCAGTATGAAGTCCACAAACCCTGCTCCAAATGTGTTGCCCACTCACCTGACAAGGTAAAAACCACCTCTCTCATCGGTCAGGGAAACCCCTCGGCCCTCTTATAACTATCCGTCTCCCCTAACCTTATCGCGCTTCCTACTTAACCATATCGTCCTCACTAATCCCCTCATATAGTGCCTATCCCAACCGCACAATCATACCCACCACTACCCATGCTCCTTAAACTCTCCCAGTTCCAATCATCCATAAGCTTCCTTTGTCCAGCACAACTCAGTCCTCATTCTACTGGATCTCCGCACAAGTCTGACACTGGATATTCCTTCTCCATAGCAAACCCTTTACTTGTATGGTTTTAAGGATAGTGCATTTTATTGTGTGGATTCCCATCTCTGTGGCTGCTCTTCTCCATCTCCTGGAACGCCAACAGCTTCTCTGCAGAACCCCTCCATATTTGTGTCCCTCAAGCATCAGTCATGGATCCACTGCTGTTCACCCTCTACATCTCTTACCTGGGTAAACTCAACTCATCCTACTAACATCTCTTTGCTGATGGATTTTCAGAACCAGCCCTGTGGGAGAGTTCTGAGGGGCCACACTAATTAGTAAACAGAGCAAATGACATTTATGTCTATGCCAATCAAGTGCAGCAGAGCGGTGAGGCAAGGGTTTGGGAGATATGGGGTGGTGTAATGGTACGAGCCACGGACAAAGCATTCAAATCCATTTAGACATTTAAATAAATAGCATATTGGGCCTTAACACACTAGACATGTAAAAATCACAGGTAATTAAACAATCCCTAAAGCAAATGTATATTCATATATGTACACAGTTGGTGATCTCACAAGCATCACCTGCACTTTATTTTGAAAGCAGTAAAATGTTTAGCACTAAAACAGGCTTTAGGCACTAAAGTGAGTAAAGCACAGTGAAAGATCAATGGAAGCAAGTACCTTGTCTAAAAAATAAAGCCCCTACCACTTCAAAAGTCTTCCCCTTCTTGCTAAGGTAAGTAGGGCTATTGCCTCAAAGAGTCAGAAGTCCCCTATAAGTACTTGTTGCAGGGAGCTGGAAGTCTCAAGAGAAGAACAAGTGAAGAACAAGTAAAGCAAAAGCCAAGAGTTAAGTACATTTCCAACGAAGTAGAAAAACAATGTAGATTAGGGGTGCTCTCCCAATCCCCCAATACTATGGCAAGCCCAGGGGGGATAATTGTCCAGTATCTCCACTGATCACAACTATGCATGGGGAAGTGTTACAATGGATTTCTAGAATCTGGCCTGGTGAACAGATCCTAGGAGCCACCCTCGTTTTAGTGAACAGGGCTACTCAGAAATTAGCCAAAACCCAATCAAGGTAAGTGTAGAGCGCAGTGAAGGCTATTTTCCAGAGTGTGAGTGGGCTCAGGGGTCCACAATGAGTCCACACAGTGAAGTACACAATAATTCAATTTAGAAAGAACTACAAAAATACTATATTGATTCTAGGCCCAAAACACACACTAGGAAATTAAACAAGCAGGCGATATTAATAAACATACGTACACCTTTAGGTTCTCAAAAATGCATTCAATAACATTCAACAAAATGAAGTTAAGTAGTGACGCAGTAGAATGGAACCAAGTCACAAGAAATTGACCCAAACTTTATAAGTTCATCCCCAATGATGAGTGGGGCCTTGAGCCCAAAAGTCAAAAAGCTTCTTCTTAGGAAAAGGTTCTGATTTAAGAAAGTTTCTTGTGTGGGTTACATTTTCCAGAAGATATTCAACAAAGTTACAGGTAGGTAAAATTATGTTCTCGTCTTTCAAATACAGTGGCTTTAAGATGCGATGTTCAAAAAGCAATGGAATGAATAACCAAAATTTATTTGAAGAAGAACACGGGGAGATGAATGTGTTGCGATCACTTACCGCCGACTCAGATTTTCCCAGATGACTATATGTGCCAACTGGGGGGGGGGGATTGGTCACTGGAGGTAGGTTATCCCACCATTAGTTCCAGTGAGAAGTGCCCAGGAGCTGCGGGTGAAAGCATTCTTCTGGTCGGCTCCAGGAGCAGAGTGCAAACCTTTACGAAGAAGAAATGCAGAAGGCACCGAAGCAGACCTCTTCAGGACACTTCACCAGATGTGGGTAGGCGAGTTCCAATGATAGTTACTACACACATGCGACAGCAGGGGTCCTTCAGTCATGATTGAAGACCTTCCAGAGCAGGATCCCTAGAAGCTGGGAGGCTGAAATCCGGCAGGAAGGGGTCTTACACCACAAACTGGCGACTAACGAAGTACCGGCAGAAAAAAAGGAATGGCGACGGTTCTAGCGAGGTAGCCCACTGGAGAAGTGGTCAGTCCTCCGGATGGTCCAGGGACACTTCCCAAGAATCACGACAGCTGGATCCTCGAGAATGCGTAGACACCGGTTATTCCCACCAGTCCAAGGGTTGGAGCACAGTGCATGACCTTGCAGATCAGCAGTCAAGTAGGGCTTTACCGCGCCAAACACAGGAAGAGATTCTGGGCTTCTTCTGGGCACATCCACAAATCTTCAGTCAGCTGCTCTTCAACGCAGAAAACTTGGCTCCAACGCCGATCTGAAGAAATGGCTGCAAGAGTCCTCCTCTTTACGAAAACCTGGCTGGAAGCAAGCCCACCAATGGTAAGGATCTGCAACATAAAAACAGCCTGCAGTGGTCCAATCAGGGACCACAGTGAGTTTCACTAATGTCCTACCCTCAGACTTTCTGGCACCTCGGATGAGGAATTGGACCACCCAGTCCCGCCCCATTCCTTGGCCAAGCATAGACAAAGGCATCACTAGCCCGTGTAAACAGAAGCTTTACAAAGCAAGTGCATGACCTTATATGGAATTTCCTGGCTCGAGAAGGCAGGATGAAGGCCAAACAACAATATGGCCAAAGAACAAGCAAAAATCTTGTGGTACAGGCGTTTTAGGGCACTATTCACATTTAGTAGCCACAAGTGGTAAATAGAAATGGGCACAGTTTGTCTTTAGGCATGTATAAAACTAACCAAAAATATCAAGTGTAAAAGACTAGCGTGATACAAAAGTATTCCCACTACACTGCATTGTAAAATGCTGTGTACACTGTTAAAAAGTTAAAAGGTAAAACGACAATATGGAAATATAGTATCTCAGTACTAAAGTTCTGAAGGATTGATCAGTTACCCCATAACAAAATGAGCAAATGGCCAGGGGAGTGAAGCTAAAGACTTCACTTCCCTGTAAAAAGTCAGAAGAGGTTCAAACACAAAATTACAACGTTTGGGAGTCCATAAAATATGGAAGGAAATTTGCTAAAAGAGAAATATTTCCCAACAGGGAATAAGGGATTGAATTTTGCACTCATATAGTCTATGGTCAAGAGGAGTGGCAACAGGTATGCAAACTGAAATTACTGACACCACATTGATCGAATCTTCAAGATGCAGACATTTATTAAAAGGTAAGTGGTGTAAGGTGTGGCTGCAAGGCATCTCTGACAACTGTCACCAAAATATTCTACAAATTGATCAATGGCAAATCTGTAATGTTGTAAGGTTCCAAACTCCTGACATAATAAAGGAACAAGACAGGAAAGGGAGAAAGGACTTGCGAGACACAGGCAGACTAAGGAAGGATGAGAAGGTACATCATAACACAAACACCCCCTTACTCTGATTCCCTAAGAAACCATTGCTAGGGTTCTCAGTCACTGGTCCCATTTCTTTAGACTAAGGTCTGTTTGCAGGGGGCCCAGGTGTCATAGATGTGGTAGTTTTCAGGTTCAGGATTGGTCTAGCTAGGAGGCAGTTCAATGCTCCAATGAGATGGCTCCCGATAGCTTCAAGCTGGGCGACCCAGACACCTCAGGACACAGACCTTCACTGGCCCCATGATGACAAGACAACACCCCCTACCCCCACGACTCAACTGAGATGGGCAGCAGTAATTAACTGCCCTGATCATAGGGCAACAAGCGACACTTGTGACGATAAAGACTCAGCTCCAGGAAGGACCTTCTTCATATTGGAGAACAACAGCTGTGGGAGGCTGGATCTAGGGCCACTGTAGATGCCATGCAGAGTTCCAATCCAAACTCGAAACAAGGGCCAATGCACCGAAGATGCCCTTGATGAAACTGGCCAGCCCACAGGATGGTTCAGGAAAGCTGAGTGAGGGATCCTCATTCAGGGGTCCTGCATGGTTGACCCCACCAGCCCAAGAGTTGAAGCATCAATGATGATTCTTGTGGAGGTTGATGCAGAGATTAAGGGCTTCACCAGGACTTGGCTGGAGAAAATGCTGGATTACTTCAACTGTCTTCAACATGCTGCTGTTAAAGATTTCAATCGGGCGACGCACACCTTGGTCTCAGCCTAGTATGTAGCGCACAAATGAGATGCCTTTCTCTTTATTTTATGCAGATTCAATTTGAGATGGTACACAACTCGTCTCACACCCCCTTTTTAAAATACCCCTAATCACAATGGACCATGAACCAGGCTGGTTGGTGAAAATGCAATATTTTATGTACTTTAAGATTCAACGGAAATCATACAATTTTAATATGGGGCAGCAATCACCAATGGGGTGATAATTACAATGAAAATGGAAGCAATTCACTTGGTTAACCTTCTCCTAGAACATATACAAAGCACAAATGAATAGGAACACTTTTTTGAATTAGGATAGATGGCACCCAGGGTAAGGTTTTCCCTGCAACGTTCCCTCAACCCCCAATGAATCAGATTATGAGTGGATAGAAAGAAGCTGCACGTAGCCAGGAATAAAGGGCAGAAAACAATCAAAATCCAACCTTCCTTCACAGAATGATTTTAAACCCTTTGCAAAGGCATGAAATGACACTAGGAAATGGACAAAAAAATAATTAATGTGTGGTTAAATGTGTGAGGCAAATATGATTTCTCCCAACAACAGGAATGCAGAAACACTAGCAATCACAATGCAATGGATCAACAAGAAGCATACAATTCGAAAATGAGTGAAAAGTTAAAACATGCTGCAGCCGAATGACAATTTTCTCAATTCCCGTTTAAAATTACCCAAACGGTTTTTTATAAAAACAGGTGAAATACTGAAAATCGCAATGTGGTTTTTGGTCTGTGGGACAGATGTATAGCACAGGGACAATATCAATGTGAAAGAAGGTTGGTAGCTGAAGATTTGGATGAGATTTTCAGGGTGGAATGGGGTTCAGTTTTAGGAAAAACAGAGCAGTTAAAATGAAAACTTCTGTTTAGAAAGAAAGAAAAATGTTACTTAAACTAAATGATCTAGACTATATTGTTAAAGGAGGAACACAGTTAGCTCCAAGGTTGATTCGCAAGGTCAACCTTATCACTCCAGTGCTCAACATTAACTGGAAATTAGTTTGATTACTCAAAATATAACTAAGGGCTTAGGATTTACACCAGACAGAAACGAAAAGAGAGATGGCGCTAGCACTTAGAATTCTCTGTGAACCCTGTCCTTGATTTTTAACAGTTTTAGCAAGTTACCAGGGTATAAATAGGATTGATTAGAGTGTAATACAGACAAAAGGGTCAAAATGGGGAGACTACGTGTTTCTCTGAGATGGGGAACTGAGATGGGGAAGATACTCCCATTCCACGCTTAGGTTTGCAATTATGGAACAGCCAACTGGGTCTGGTCACCAAACGGCGGGCGCGCCTTACAGCAAACAGCTGGGCAATTCTGGTCACAGTATGGCAAGGACAGCTGGATAGCAGAGTTGCAGCAGGCATGCAGGTATTGGGCAGCACGCTGGTCTGATTTCAGGATGCAAAATGCACCACAGCTTTTCCCTTTTTTTATTTTTTAAATGGGATTTTAGTGGGGTTTTTCTGGATCAATGGCCTTGTTGGGACAGGATCAGCAAGCTTTGGCCTTGCTGGAGTAGGGTCAGCAATGCTTTGGCCTTGTAGTGAAATCGGGAATCAGCAAGATGTATGGAGCAGATCAGGAACGCAGCCGCAGGAAATTCAGGAGTGTGTGTGTGTGTGGAGCTCTGTCAACCACTCTTATTTATAGAGCATGGTGACATCACAGAATTATTGGTAGGCAGAACTGAACTAGGCCTACCTCCAAGAAGCGGATAGGACAATCAATGTTGGTTGCCTCCTCGAGGAGGAGGCCCAGTTTATGAGGTTGCATTTTATGAGGTGAAAAGCCATTGCACAGTCCTTTTTGCCAAAAATCAGTCATAACCTAATTTACACATTTATACATTTGTGGCACTTCAACAAATCACATGAGCAGATTACATATTGTATGTAGAGCATCGCAGTCCAATCCTCACGGTTGTGGGACCTTGTTTCACCCTTCTACCAGTTCTTTGCGCTTTTCAGTGAGAGTTATATTACTTAAAATTCGATAACTTTACACATGTGTATAGATTATTATTAGGCATATCAGTGTTAAATTTGACAGCGCCATCCTATACACTTTCCATGGAATACCCAATTCTCTGCCATTTCTATTCCCCATGTATCAGTGAAGTCTACGACATCTTGAATAAAAGCCTATAAAATCACATTTAAAGGGTTAAATATTCACATTTTTACAAAGTCCTGCTGCAGAGATCAAAGTCTTTAACATTTTTATTAATAGTCCTTGGAGGCAAATGTTAGTACTGTTCCACATATATGGGCATGCCTTTCCAAAGGCTACCCCCTCAACCCAGGGTTGTCATAGAGATTTCCTTTGAAGCTTCTGGTAAAAGTCACGAGGAAGTGTGATTTTTCACTTCGCACATCTGTGTCTTAGAAGTTCCATTGTAAGATGGTTCAGCCTAGACCCAAGTCTGATTAGTATGTGAAGTTTCTTTGTCTTGGTCAATCAAAGTTTTCCAACCTAGCGATCATCATCCAGGTGTCCTGGAAGTTTATGGTGGTTCCCTTTTGGGGGAAGCCTTAACTCTGACCAACTGGAAAACCCTGTTTTGGGAGCTTGCCAAATCCAGCCCATGCAGTTTAACAGTTTTCTTTTTCTTTTATTTTGTCCTGAATCAAACCAAGCCTGTTGAATAAAATAGCCCATATATGTTTCCCCAGCAACAAACCCCTTTACATTGCTAGGCACGGACAAGCCTTCATTCAACATTGTACTTCTTAAAACAGCAATTCTTTTCCCTCTGGTCTGTAAAAGCCCATTCTGACACATGTGGTGAAAGCTGGCATATTCCTTTCAAATTCGGTTTTGCTCTTCCATCTGGATTCCCACCTGGTTTTGAAGCTGTAGTCAGCTTGTTTTACACAACAGTCCGTACAAGGCAAAAGTCTTCATGAAATTGACATGTGCAAAGAAAGCTATGATTTTTATTTTCAAGCAGTGATTTTTTTTGGCATTTTGTAGGAAAATGTAAGCGTTTCCCGTGTAGCTGAAGGAAAGCTTTTGTTGATTTTCTCACGTTTGGCTGGCACAGCCTGTCATTCAGGAATAAGGCTCTTTTTTGATGGAGCACAATGTGAATATGGCTGGGCATGACAGGGTCTTTTTGATAAAAGCAGTTTGATGAAAACAGGGAAAAATAGCATCAGAGCAGCATAATTTTAAAGGTGAAATATTCAGTTTTTCAATGGGAATTTTGGGCTTGCAGCAAAGCAGTGCTGCTTTTTCACTCCATTTCTTTAATACCAACAAGAACACACCGTAGTAGCCTTTCTCGGGGTGCTCCCTGTTCCATCTTGCCCAATGGCGCTTGGCAAAACAGTGCAGCCCTCTTTTTTGTTGCTGAAAAATGCAATTTTGGTGTGAGGCAATGGTGCTCACAGGAGCCAGCGGAGCCAGTTTGCTGGTTCTGCTGAAGTGAAGCTTGGTAGTGTGGGGGAAGTACTGCTGAGTGGGTAAATATATCCTACACAGCAACTCTTCATAGGAAGGGGTCTTGGCACCAACAACGATCTAAAAAAAAAATGGCTGCAGGACTCATCCTATTATCCCAAATTAGAGCTGGGGCTCCCCAGCCCTCGAATGGAAAGGTCCTGCATCATTCAAACTTGCTGGCTGTTAAATTCTGGACAACCTCTCACCCCACATTTAACCAGCAACAGATATCCTAGTGCTGGTATATGGATTAGGGCATGTGAGTGCCAAACCCCACATCTAGCAACATGCACACACCGCTGCTTTGCCTTGGAACCTTTAAGATTACCCAGGAAAGAGCTCACGCTACATGGAATTTCCTTACCGCCGAAGGTAGGAAGAATGCTAAATGACAAGATGACCAAAGGACAGAGCAAAATACAGAAGGTATGGTCATGTTCAGTAAAGGTTACTAAAAACGCATTTTGCTGTAAAAAGGAAAAATAAAACAGTAAAACAATATCAAGAATGAGGGTTTGGTGACCTTTTATTAGATGAGAATAAAACACAATAGATGATGTAGTTGAATTGTTACAGGTCTATGGAGATTAAAATAATAGAAAGAGCTTAGTTAGCACCAGTCTATATTCTGTACGACGAGAATGGAGCATAAAAACAATTACGATTGCTCTTACTGTTATGCATTGTTGGTAGAAGACACACAATTCACAATGATTTCCACTGCACCAAATTAGGTCTCTGATCTGCATCTGCTCACCTATGACTAATTCACAAAGTCAAAACTGGGGCAAATCTGGAGAGGACGGTGGCACCATCGAGATGCACACTTGCTAAGGGCATCTCTGTTTTGCTCCAGTGGAAGTATTTGTGAATCAGGACCATGGTATGCATTTTAAGTTGCATTGTCACTCTCTAATGTTCAAAGTGGGACTACCTAAACATTATTTAACGTACTGCTTATATCTAGACACCTATTTTAAAGAGCACTGCTTATAATTATACTATATCCAGAAATCATCGTAACTACTACCTGGTTAGTTTGTATTCCATCTGATGTGACAAAGCAAAAGGAAGCAAAAATAAAAGAATTATAGCAATAATCTTTTCATGTATCATCTACTATTGGGCCATACAATTACATGTGTGTGTTAAAGCTGCAATTATTCACATTCGCTCCTATGTTCCAAATACAAAGAGCTAACATTGACATATGCTTAAATTACTTACAATATAATACTGAGGGAGGCGTGTGAGCTTGATGAACAGCTTGTGCTTGGAAAGATTGCTTATAGGATGAGTAGCAAAATTAATCAGCTGTAATGTTTCACTGCTGACTGTGGGAAGATGCTTTACGGATTGTTTGCACCGCTGCTGTCCAAGCCAAAACCTTTATAGGAAGAACAAGAAAAAATGTCATTTTACAGCATTGGGCTACAATGTCATTCATAGGAGAAGCAAGAACATTTTCATTGTATTGCATTGGGCTACAATGTCATTCATGCAAAGACTAGATTTTTAGGATAACAACTTTCCTTTTCTGTTAGAGGAATTCATAAAAGGAATCGGACATGTTGCTTTATATGCTGAATAATAGTGCCAAATATGGAACAATTCCTATTTTTACAACTGTGGTAAGTCAGACATGGGAGACAAACCAGAAGATATGGTTCAACACATTTTTTAAAGAAATGAAGCTCTCAACTATCCCTTATAGCTACGGTGATGGCTTTCGCGGACTTCAAAGAAAACAGCAAACTGGTGGCTTGTTAGGATAGCTCACAAAAAATTCACCCAAACCCAATCTATCCTATGCTCTTTCCCTACCACTAATACAATAAACAACATCATTTTAGCCAAAATAAATTTGCTCCCACTCTACTTGGCATCTGGTGGCTGGTTGCTGACCCCCACCCAATTGTGTATTCGGTTCTCTCTCTCTCAGGCTCCAGTCTGTTCTTACAGTTCAAGGTTTGGTCCTTTACGTCATCCTCTCTTCTAAGAGAAGGTTGCTCAGGACCGCCATGCAGGTGTTTTTATCAGTTTAAAAAGTTAATCTCCACATTGGAGTAGCTGGTTCTCTAAACATGTTCTGTGGTGAACCAGGAGAAGGACGCAGACTACAATGGGTCATGGTGCAGGCTTGTTTATTCAGTGTGTCTGAGGTACCAGGGGCTCCCCCGCGTCGATAACCAAGGCGGGGAGGAGCGATTGCCACTGTGGTACTGCCCTTGTCTCCTACAACAAAGCAGCGTTAGAAAAGACAGCACAGCCGGTGAGACAGAGAGACTGACACCAAACCAGCTTGCGTTTTGAACCAAGGTTGCAAGCTGCAACATTGTACAAAGAGAACAGTGTATGAGGCATTTGCAAAGAGCGACACAGATATAATTGGAACTAAGGTAGTAATTGAACATTGTGATGGAAATTTCAGAGGCAAACTAAGACAACTAAGTTTTGTTGCGCCACGTAGGCGCTCATTCGAAAGTCTATTAAGTATTCAACTGATGCTCAGTGTGAGAAAAAGGAATACTGAGATTGAAGTGGTCATGCAACGGGTCTTGCTAAACCCTGTGCGCTTTCGTAAGTCTTCGATAGTTTAAGTACATCCCAATTGCCTGAGGGAGACTGAGTGAAAGAACGGGATTCTAAGCCCAGAAGAGGGGGATCCAGGGTGAACACCCAAAATGAGTGCTGGAAAAGGAAATAACGTGTTTGTGTTGTTTTTTTGCATAACGGGCCCTCTGAGTCAAGAGACTTGCAAGAAGTAAAGAAGCTACACACAGAAGGTCTTGAACTGTGAAAAGGGAACTGTATCCTCATACCGCAGAAGCAAGAGTGTGTGGTTTGCTCAAGTGAACAGCCTTGTACCATGCTGAAAACGTGGGGAAGGGAGGCCAACAGCCTGAACATCCTGATTTATCATTTTGTGAACGCTTCTTTCTTTTTCATGAACATCACCCCACCTTATTTTGTAAATAAGTAGTAAGGATTGGTAACAGGTCTTTTTGGTAAAGGGTCCTCTTTAATTTGCCGCCTTAGTTTGTAAAAGCTCAGGGGCTTAGAAGAAGCCTTCCTTGAGGGGAAACAGGCTGTTAGGCCTGGGAAACTGAAAATGGTTGAACACCCAAACAGTAGAAACCGTGCTCCAAAAGCAAAGCAGCGACACAAACAGCATCTGGTAAGTTTACCAAGAGCCCCACAGTACTCCTTGAGAGTGAAGAAGCTGATGTAGCCAGACACCTCCTGGATGCACAGCTGCACACACTGTCTCCTAGTCCTTGGTCGAGGCGACAAAAGGGTGGGGCCTTGGATGGGCTCCTAAAGTCGAGAGAGGGACTTGCAAGCAACAAATTCTTAATACACCTGCATCAGTTTGTGGTTTTCGCACCTTTTGCTCAGCACCAGTAGCCGATCAATGTCGGTTGGAATCTTCTTGGTTTCTCGGTCCTTTACTCTGGTGAGGGGATTCTGAGGAAAGGCATCATCCTTCTGGAGGTCCACACAGATGCCACCGAAGTTGCAGCTTGAATCGTCAACGGCAAGGCAATGCACTTCAAGGTTGTGGTACCCCGGGTACTGGGACTCTGCAGCCCAGGAAGGTTGCAGGACGTTGGGTGATGGCACAAATTGAAGAGTCTCCTGCGGATGGTTATGCCCACCAGCTCAGAGGAGAAAGTCGTCCTTGGCAGAGCTTCCCTGTCAATTCAGGTTCAGGACAGCAGCGGTGCTTCTGCGGTTACTGGAGGAGCTGCAGGCATCTCTGGTCGTTGTCATCGTCTTTGGAGGTCCAGTTCCAGTCCTCGACAGCCTTCTATCCCAAAAGCCTCGGCTTTTATGCAAGAACCCATTCATTCAGTCCTATGGACCAGTCAAATACCTGGGGGTGGCTGTGCTTGCAGGACAGCCAGCCAGCCACCTAGTTCAAACTGGTTCCAACCAGGCATATCTTCAGACAAAGGCCAGAGAAGTTTCGGGCCCCTCCATCACTTCCTGCCCCAGTAGACACAATGGAGCCTTGACGGCTTTACAAAGGCATCCAGCCAAAGGTAAAACTCAAAGAGGACCCACCGCCACATGGAATGGTAAAAGAAGGGCCAAGAAGAAACACAAACAAAAATGATGAGAAAAGAAGACTGGGCCATTTTTGGGAAAAAGGTCACCCATGGGTGCTGTACTGCAGCTGTGAAGACAGCCTGCAAGAACTAACACACAAGTAAAAAGGTATCCAGACTATCTGAAATTTCAAGGTGAGATAATATAGGATGTATGAACAAGACTAGTTAACCGCACTAAACAAATCTCTCAGTTTAGGTTACAAATTCGAAATGTAATTTTGTTTTTCAGGGGAACAACTACAAATTGAATGGCTTCATGCCATTAAAAGTCAAGCACAGGTAAAAGAAAGGGAGATTTGAATACATGCACTCTCTCATCTGAAACTTGTTTTAGTGGGTTCTGTAACCTTTTGACAATTTTTCATTCTTTTTTCTTTTACTCCCTCCCAATATAGCGGACTCCTGTAAAGAGTCACATCAAGATAGTAAAACGTGATTGTATGTCAACATATATTGGTGACTGTCAGAGTTTTGGGTATTATATACTAATCAATTGTTTTTCTTGTTTCTGTTTTTATTTGTCTTCATATCACTGTGTGTATTTTTACAGTACGATAGTGTATGAGATGAGTATATGTAAGAAGGGTGGAGCCCCGACGACGGACCCAATCAGAAATGCATTGGCCACCATATACCCACACATCAGCACTGCTTCACATAATACATTTGTCTAACGAAAATCAATGTTTCACATGATTATGAAAACATAATACTCGAGATTAGAATATGAATGTGTATGAATTGTTATAGAAATTTGCAGCCCTAAAAAGGGACATGTAAGAACACTTGGTTATTCCGAGGGCAACTTTGGGAGTTTTGCTAAAAAGGTATTCACTGCCGTCAGCCATTTAGGTTTGTTTGATACTGAAACACTAAAAGTTGCAGCAGTGGAAAAGGAGTTACAGTGTAGCCCCCTCAACACCACACAAGGTGGTGTGCGCTGATCCCACAAAAAGAACGGTAAGAAAGATAAAAGTATCCTACTACCCTGGACAACAATAGTTCTTAGGAAAAAGTTATACAAATAGGAATGGAAGCCCAAGGGAGGGTGCTATGTGCTGCAACCATTTATTACAGATGCCTGTAGTGAAATACATGGAGGAAAGCTTGACTACAATAAAAGTCAAAAGAATACAGTGTCAGAAAAAATAGGGTTCCCATTTGAGAGCAAAAAGAATGAGTGAGTGGTAAAAAGTCCCACTTACTCAGGAGGGTGAAGCAAGCAATCCCAGAAGTCCAGCAAAAGTGCAGGGGGTCTCTTAGGTTGAGGGGAATTGGCACAAGAAATGAGAAGTCCCCCAACAGACGGACGGTTTTGGCAGTCTTTAACTACAAAGTCTATGGCCCTCACTGGCATCCTCATGTTGGAAGTGTTTGCATCCCTGTTGGTGCTTGTCTCGTTGGTACAGCCACTCACTGTGTGAGCTCAGGGACTCAGGCTCCTCTCCTTGTCCTAGTCTCAGCGTCGGTTGCTGGGTGCCAGGCCCACCACTGTTCTCTAGTGGTCGCGCCACCAGGGAAGACTTTTCTTCCTGTATTTGTTTCGCTCCTGACCAGAGCCTCTTCCTCGGTCAGAGCACCGGCCTTCTAGCCTCCAGCAGGTGTCTCATTTCCCCTATGCCACTGCTGGCTCTGCTGCCTGGTGTAGCCACACCTCTCCAGAACAGCTCTACAGAGGCTCCCCTCTATGTAACTGTGATTCTCCCCCCTCCATAGGGGTGGCTCACTGCATAGGAGGCATCTCCCCATTCTCAGTTCTTACTGTGTTTAAGTACGTTATCATAAATGAAAAGGGTTTGTCGCCCTTCTTGACAGCAGCGTTCAGATGAAATTCAGCATTACCTGAAGCGAACAGGATGGAAGGAGGATCATTGGTAGTTGTAGTCAAAATATGAGCACAAACAATTGTTTCAAGTACCATGCAGGCAGACAATGTAGTCCGTTCAAGGAGGTACTCAATGGACTGGGAGTCTTTGTCCCCAAGAGGGAAGTCACTCAAGTGTGGCCCCACTTGTCCAGGCCCCTAAGGAGGGTCTTGTGGAGTGGGCTCACCTCCCTAGCTTCACAGGGGGTGGCTCCTTACTGGACAGAAGGGACGAATTACAAGATGTGTCACATTTCCTTGTTGGCAAAACAGTACTGAAGAGTCCCTGTTGTTCTGATTTTTTTATATTCAGTCTCTTGTTCAAACCTACTGTGTCTTTAACCTCCTCTGGTGTTTCTCATCTTTTAATCAGACATGCACTATCTGGCCCTTCAGGCCATCTGGATATGATATGGCGTTCACCTCCTCGTGGGGTATTCTGTGGCTCAGTCCCTATTGTGTTATATAACTCCTTAGGTCATCTGGGTTCCAGGTTGCTTTCATCCCCTTGTGGGGGATTCTGTGGGCCAGCTCCTTGTGGGCTATCAGCTTGTCTGGTCATCGTATTGTAGAAAATGGACTAGGGGTTGTGAAATGACTGTGCCCTATTTGTTACCGCTGTCAATTGTTATAGAGGAAAAAAGTAAGAGATAGATCTGCAGCATCCACACACTTCTACTGGACCCCCTAGAAGGTACCAGGACATATAAGTTGCAAGTATTGAGATAGAAGGAAAATTGGATGCACTGTTCCTCAGTAATCAGTTAGAACATAAATCAATGTAGCTTGATAGTACAAGAAAAGCTTGTTAGGCTTTCTGTCTTGAGGATGATATAAGTCGATATAATGAATTCAAAAAGAGGAGTCTTGAGGTTCATGCACAATCTTTATGGTGAAGTAATAGAGGCTTGTTGACAGTCAGCCGACATGTGTTTCGACCCTCACGGTCGTCATCAAGGCTGAGTGATTAGCAATACATAGGTTACAAAATGAAAATGAAGGTGAACAAGAAAACAGAGGAATTGTGTTAAAAATTAGGTCATTAGGCTCTAGGAAGAGATCCAACACAAGTCTATCATATACCGGTTACCAATAATTGCAATTGCTCTTTACAGCTCATCAAGTTCCGACTTTGATAATCTCAATTGTAATATTGTGCACTTATTTTATTGTGAACATCTATTGTTGAGTATTTTGACATATCATTGTCCAGACAACATAACCTTAGCTAATTGTGATTCACTCTTTACTGGTCTCAAAGTAAAATTTGACCAATCTCATTTCAGTACAGTTTATATTTAATGCCTGTATACATTTTATTGATATTCCTTAGACATTACATGCCAATACTACCAACTAGTTCCCTTTGGTACTTTTTCAGCTATTAATCAAATTTCACCTGCTGCTTTTTCTTGCTCACTTTTTCTTATCACTTGTGATGATACTCTCAATAATTTATCTTTCTTTTGTATTTTATACACTTAATAGACTATTCTTGGCATTTCTCCCTATATATACTCTCAGGGCACCCTTTCACATGGCCCTTATACACATTCTAATATGTAGCTTGCCGAGTTTATTTACATTTATTCAGCGCGTGGCAACGTGCGTATGACATCACGAGCGTGGCACCCATGTTACGTCATGGCACTTTAGACTATTTTCACTTTCACGAGGTGTACGCCCTTGTCACACCACTTACAAATGGGGATTGGACCCCATTAATATTCGTGCTGCAGGTAAACCAAATTTCTTGTTAATATGAGTGTCTATTGCTGCTCCCATTCTCTGCTTCGCGCATATATTAGCTGAACCCACATTGCATTTAAATTTAATTGTCATTTCGGCTTCAGGGCTCACCGACCGAACGTCAACGGTCATATTTACAACTATTGTACTTTGGATACATTAATCCAGTTTTATTAATTGACCTTACCTTGCCCGGGCATTAGCTGAGTCCTCAATATATTTAATGAAAGCCACAGCTTATCTCTTCCTAGAGCCTATTGACCTGATTTGTAACACAATTCCTCTGTTTTCTTGTTCACCTTGGTCCTCTCAGCATTAGGACTAGCATCTACGCCACAATACCAGCTATATGTGATTCTACATACAGGGTAAGTAGTCATTCCATACTATCCCTTTACTAATTCAGCTCACATCAGCTTATCCCAACACAATGTCATTGAATCCTCCAGGTGACATTCCTATTTCTTCAGCTCATTATTTCTCTTCCAGTTCTGCATTAGCAGCATCTTATCACAAGGTATGCCTTAACATGCCCTTGACATCACACAGTTACCCGGTTTTGGTTCTCACTCTATTATATTATATTATTTTTCTTTTGCTATAAGTCTCTTCCCAGCACGAGTGACCTAATCAGTTTTCACTGCTGACTAATGAGGAAATTTAGGGCACCAAACGCCTAATAGATATTCATCTTTAATTGGTCACTTTTATGCATTAATGTGAGCATTTCAAACGAAGCAATGTTCTCACTTTACTATTCATGTTGTTATCTGGTTGTTTACTTTTCCACATGAACCTGCCTGTTTCATCTACACTACTGAACCATGATATGACTTTGCTTTTTGATACTACCTTGTTTGATTTATTGTGACAATGTCCTTGGTTTGGGTTTCTTATCCTTGAAATACTTTGTTCTTTTTTATGTCAAATATAAATTTTAATTTTGTAACCTATGTATTGCTAATCACTCAGCCTTGATAACGACCGTGAGGGTCGAAACACATGTCGGCTGACTGTCAAGAATCCTCTATTATTTTCACCATAAAGAATGTGCATGAACCTCAAGACTCCTCTTTTTGAATTTATTATAAAGACTTATATAATCCTCAGGACTGGAAACCTAACAAACAGCGCATCCAATTTTCCTTCAATCCCATACTTGGTTATCATATTGGCCTCAAACCCCATGTGGGGTACATTCGTAATCAGTACCTAATGGGCTATCAGACCTCTCTGGTTGTTTGGCTCTCATGTTGCATTCACCCTGTCGTGGGGTATTCTCTGGGTAAGCACCTCATGGGCTACTTAGGTGCCACACAGCCTTCCTCCCGCTTCTTCCAATCTGCAGTGTACCCGTCCTGCACTGGGGCTCATCGGGCAAAGTTACTTTGTCATTTGCTGTGGAACTACGACTGATATCTTTGTGGTCAAGTCTCCTCTTTCAGTTCCTCCTGCCTGCGACTGACAGAACTTTGGCATCAGGACGGCTGGAGTGTCACTCTGATGGCGACTCGCTTCTCCCTCGCTTAGGCAGCCCAGCGCTACTCAGGCTCCCCGCCTTATTGGACTCAGCTGTGTTTTCCATGGGCTCTGGGTTTCCTCCACACACCACGTTTTCTGTATGGTCCTGCCTCCAGTCTCCTCCTGGAAGGGAGACTTCCCCCTCCTCTGCTCTTCAGCGCAAGCTTGCGTTTTGCCCCAAAGCTGGCTCTCTTCCCCCTTCTGCATGGGTGTCGGGTCTTTTAAATTCCTTCCTTGAACGAGAAGAGACGCCATTGGTGCCAATCTTCAGAGATGGGTGCTAACAGACATGGATCAGAAACCAAGCCAGTCACCTTTAGAGGGCCCTGAACATTATGGCACTGCTCACATCCAATATATCAAACAAATACTTGGGAGCCTGAGTTAAAGGGAGGTGTGGTAAATGCTTTATGTGGGGATTCTTTGTCCCCTAAGGGGATGGGGGGACATTCCCAAAGAGATCCTGCTTGCCCTGTCTGTCCCCTAAGGGGTGTTAAGCGGAGCAGGCTCCCCTCTCCTTAATCCCAAAGGGGATGGCAACACCTTTGGGAGAAGGGACACATTCCCTCATTGTACGTCACAAGCATAAATCCTGGGAACTCTTGACAACATACTTGGATTAGGTTTCTCAATATTTTCACTAACAAATTAAAATTTACCTTTGTAATCCAAGTTGGTTGACATTATTCAGGTACCACCATTTGAATCTTTACCAAGTTGGTTATGACGTACAACTAACTGACCTGGACCTCATCACTGCATATTGCACACCCAATTAAGGTTCTGACCCACTGCCGAAGAAGGCACATTTTTACACGTTATGTTTCAAAATGTTTAGATATGCTTAGCTTATTAAACCAACATACAACTTAGAAATACTTTAAGATACTTTTCAAAGGCCACTGCTTAGATGTTAATTGCTCGCAGGTACAATTGTTAGAGTGACACTAATGACAGTTATACCGAATAATCAGTAATAACGTGCACTCAAGCACAGACAAAGATAAACGGTAATAGTATTTAGTTAGAAAAAACACAAGAAAGTCTTTTGGGAAGGAAAACAGTTGGTTAGTCAAGCAGTAGCAGAGCTTAAGATTCTAAAGGCAGTTTTTGCGCAAGTTAACTCTTTAGAAGTTCAATCTCTAACTATATGCAAATGTCAGTTTGGAGAGAGTTCAAAGTCTCACGAAGCAGACAAACAGCAAAAGTTACTGTGGTTACTTTCAGTCTCTAAGTAAGGATACTAGAAGAATAACGGTGGAGACACTGTTAAAGGACTCACAAAAGGGACACAAGCTGGCAGCTTGGGTCAGAGTTAAGAGTGGACACCCTGGACATCTCTACGAGCACTCCAACACTCTTAAGCTACTTCTTGGATTAAGGTACGAAATACCTTTTCTCCCACAGCACCTTAGGTTAGAATAAAAGTGTGTGGTTGGATTCTCCTCTGTATAACAGCGATGGCTGGTCCCACCAGCAAAAGCGAAGGAGTCATCCTCTCCGGAGTTCCTCTGTCGCATAGAAAACTGGGTCAGCCCAGCAGTGGTTGCTTCAGTGTTGCAAAGGTTCTGTAGGTGTCTCTGGTAGTCTTCTACTTCGGCTGCTTCAGTTTCCAGTGGTCGACTTGCCTTTCACCCCAGGAACCTCACTTTTATTCAGTTTCAGCACGCACTCCTCTGCAATCTCTCTCAGCAGTTTACAAATTGTGGCGGTGGCTGTCCAGTCAGGACAGCCAGACAGCCAGATCCCACCACCAGTGTGGAGCTGGTTCCATTCAGGCACTCAGGCAGACAGAGCAGTGGAGTGAAAAACTCCTCCCCCACTTCCTGCCTACTCAGACACACCAGAGCCTAGGCGGGGACACCCAAGGGTTCCTGCTAAGGCAAAACACTCACACAGACCTCCCTCTTCCAGAAAGGTAGAAGAAGGGTTAACAAAAACCAAGCATATTAGAAATTGCGAAAAAAGAAGGAATCCCCCAAGTTAGTACGTAGGTGCCCCTACTGTGCATAACCGGGACTGTGAATACAGTCTGCGGTTAATTTAAAAAAAGCACAATTGTCGTTAGAACACGTCCACTGCCAAATGTCAAAAATTAGAAGGTTGTCTATGTGACTAAATGTTACTAAAATGTCACAGGAGAAGAGGGATAACAGGTATCCCCGTGGCACTCAACATAAGGTGGTGTGTGCCAATCTCTCATAATATAAGGTTTTAGGAGAGATACAAAGTATCTTAAGAACAGTAGACAGTAAGGATAAGAAAAGAATCTCAAATGAGAACCCAAAGGATTCCCAGCAACACTTCACCTTAGGAGCTGTGTGCTGAAATAGTAAAATACAGCTGCCTTAAGAGATATGGAGCAAAGTAGACCCCATAGAAAAAGTAAAACACAGAAAAGCGTTCCAAAAGACAGAGCCCATAAGAATGAATGAGTGGAAAAAGGCTACAATCATTCAGGCTTTAAATAAAAAGTTACAGAAGTCCAGCAAAAAGTGCTGAGGTTCCCACTAGTAGAGAGGAAGAAGCCACTCTGTTCACAAGGATCCTTGTTCTTTGCATACATACGTCTTTCCTTCCCGAAATTCTATTTCACATCAACCCTTAACAGTGTCTTTCACAATCCATCCTCTGAAGCGGAACAAGTCCTACACAATTTGGACGCAAGAAGGGCCCTTGTGTTCTAGCTGGACAGGTGGGAGAACTTCAGGATGTCCACCAACGCTTTTATAACATTTGAGAACTCCAAAAAAGGAGATCCAGCTTCTACAGTCATCATTTCTCATTAGATTGTTACCTGCATCATGGAATCTTTTACAGTGGAAGGCCTAAGGTGCACACAAGGGTTTCTAATATGCATCTGATGCGAGGAAAGGCTGCAACCATGGCTTTTCAAAAAATATGCCTCCTTGGAGTCCATTGATAAAACTGCTACGTGGGCTTCTTCAGCTTTTTGTAAGCATTAATGCCTGGTTCTAAGTTCTAGAGCTGATGCTCAGTTTGGTCAAGCTGTCTTCCAATATCTCTAAGTAGGGCGTTTTTTTATTCATCCACCCAGTATGTTCCCCAATGCTTGGAAATCTTCAGTAAGTATGGAGGAAAGGGTATGGGACGTAGGAGTAATAAAGTTACTCACCATAGTGACTAATGTACTCCTAGTCCAGAGCACCCTTTCCTCCCTATACCCGGCCGCCGTCCCCTCTAAAAAGTTTCCTTTAACTAGCTAAAATGTCTACTGACCTTAGTGGTTAAAAAGGACTGAGGGGTGATGTGTGTGGGTGGTGCAGGTCCTCGCATGGAGATAAAATGCAATGTTTGTGGTGCTGTGGAGACATGCTCCGGTCCCGCTGATGGACTATCCCAAAAGTACAGAGGAACAGGGACTCTGGACTAGGAGTACATTGGACATTACAGCGAGTAACTATTTTATTGAAAACTAAATGTACTCCACGTTAGACCTGCAGCCTGGAAAAAATTTGCTAAATGATGCTCTTTTTAATCAACAGAACAATAAATAATTTGTTCTCCAGCATGGGGGTTCTGGCATGGATTCACATGCTCATGAATATTACCAGTCAGGCTGGGAAACCTCAGTAATAGAAATAAACGTTTCACTTTTGCTTGAAAACTGTATTTCTCCTCTAAAGATCGTTGTCCTTTGAGTTATACTGCCCCCCCCCGCGTCCAGCCACCAGATAAGGTGAGTATGATGCCTTTTTATGCACAGAAATCCTGTCAATACGGCCTAATTCTTTCTTGCATACCACTTACACAGGCAATTTATGGCAGCACCCCCCTAAATCATGGAGCTCACTGGTGACAGCCTGGCTAGCAGCAGCTTGCAAATCCACTCTTTACTTTAGTAATCGTCACAGTTCCGTGAAAGAAGCAACTGGGATGAGTCCTGGTCTGTTTAATTTTTTTTAACACTCTCCTCTTTTAATGATTCTATCAAGATAATACTTTCTGAGTAATCTAAGAGGAAATTTGTGTTTTGCTCACTTTGTTCAACTTCCTGCATTTTGCAAGTTACTGTGTTATTCAAGCATCATGAATCACGAACATGCTTTTCACTTTGCAGACACAGGTCGTATTGTGTAAAATGAACATGGTCTTAAATCAGGGCTGCATTTCTGCTTCATTGGCTTTAATAGAGGCAGCGCAGTTGCAGCAGCATGGGCATTTCATACTTTATTTTCTTTTCATCACAGAAACACAGCAATTGCATAGCTAGGCATGTGGTCTGAACTTTAACTCCCTTTCTGGCAACCTGCCGCAAGCAGGTATAGTGGATACAGGTAGAAGCAGTGCTGTATATATTTTCAGTGGCACAGATTGTACCTGTACCTCTCAACAGGACTGCTATATATTCAGGCGAAGTAGCCTAATTTATCAACTGAGCAGCTACACTGTACGCATGTCATGGCACAATGCCAAATATTCACAGCAGCGCTGATTCCATTATGCCCACATTTCATAGCAGGACTGCTACGTTTTGGGACAGAACCTGAATTTCTTAACAGAGCTGTTAAGAAAGCACAAACATGTGTTGACATTTTCTGCAGCGAGCTAAAGTACAGGTCAAGAACAGTGTTTGAGCTCTTCCCACCAACCTCCGACAGTGTGAGAAGATGGCATTGCTGTCATATACTTCAATCCCTTCTACTCGGTCTTGCCAAAAATCGAGCACATTTCAAAGCCTCATTATGAATCTCCAGAGTGATGTAGGAGAGTCCAAACAGGATTAGAGCTTTTGAAAAGACATTTATGTCAGGCACGCCTCACATGGAACTGCCAGTGCCCTAACCCTATGTGCCTTTCAGTGTCAAAAGCCTGTTCGGAAAGGCAGCTCAGCGGGTCAATAACCCTGCTGCAGAGATTATTGTGTAACCTGTTTGTTCAAATCCTGTTAATAGGTGAGTTAATGAGTCTGCATCACAGATATGGATTTAAAATGCAGGTAACATTCAATTGTAACAGTTGACTTAACCTTCGACTTATCAAAAGGACTACTACATGTTCAGTGATTCAGAGCACACACATTTAATCCAGGATGCTCTACTTGTAATGGCTCAGAACACACACCTCATGGGGCTGCTATACCTGTGATGGCTCAGAAGAAGCACATTCCATGAGGACTGCAATATGTGTAATGGCTCAGAGCACAGACCACATCAGGGATGCTATACCTGTAATAGCTCAGAACACACATCTCATATGGGATCGTGTACTTGTAATGGCATACAGAGTTGGTAAAGCATCTGCATTCAAGCAAGTGCTGCATCTGGTCAGACAACCCTCTATCACTATAATTCCCAGCCTAATGGCCAAAGGAAGGTTTGCACACATCTAAAAAGGATCACCCAGGTTTAAGCTGCACTAGATTTTTAAATAGAAAAGTCATTTTCAGCTTTTTCGATATTTATTGGTGCTATGTCAAAAAACAAACAGAAAAATAGGAGAGGTGCTAAGCAATACAGAAGAACAAAGGTGTGGTCGGGAGGAGGGGTGAAGGGACAGAGAACATACAAGACAATCCGAAACAGGAATTTGAGCAACATGAAGAGAGATCAATGGGCTACATGGTAGGGCAACAAAGTAAGTGAGAGGGGAAACAGAGTTAATAACAGGACAAACACACAATAGGAGTGAGGGATAGGAGCAGAGCAAAAGAGACAATTGGAGACAGTGGGCCTCATTACACGGATGGCGGTAAGGGTTTACCGGTACCGGTAAACACTTACTGCCTTACTACGAGGTCCCTTTGTGGGACCCTACCTGAACGGCTGGTTTTACCAGCCGTTAAGGACGGGACCCGTAAAGGGGCCTTGGAGGTAATTACGGTACTGCAATTTGCGGTACCGTAATTACCACCTTCCCCATTCCCATTGAGCCCTATGGGGGCAAAAATGAGAATGGGGAAGTGCCATGGTGAATGGGGAATTACCGCCCCCACACACCTTGGAATAGGGCGGCAATTCCGCCATTCACCATGGCGGACTCAGTAAAATACCGGCGGCAACCATGGCGCTAATAGCGCCATGGTTACCGCCGTCCATGTAATGAGGCCCAGTAAAATTAAACACAGATCAACAGCAGGTGGGCAGGGGGGTGGAAATTGAAAAGATAGACTATAGAAGGGCAGGCCAACAGCATAAGAGACAGTGTAAGAAAGATAATCAAAAGGAGTAGCAACCACAACCGAGAAAATGAAAAAACAGATATAGCCAGAGTAATGACATTAGAGAGGAAGAGGGGTTATATCAACCAATACAGCGAGATATAGGAGGGAAGATGTAACAACAGAATGCAGAGAGGGGAGAGGCAGAGTGACCAGGAAACAGACCACAAAATGTGGCATCATAACACTTAAGGGTGAGAGGCACAGCGTGAGCAAGTGAGAGACAAAAACATGGAGTGGCTGTCAAGCAGCTAGTGCCTGGCAGCAACAGTAGGCCTGAGAGACAGAGAAGTGATGCTGGTAGAGTGAGGGGCTTGATTTATGAATCACTCGATGTAACTAGCTGGCATCTGTAGTAATTCTTAACAGATTTTGTGCCCAAGTATCATGAAGATGAAGATGGGTCGTATGCATCTACAAGGTTCTTGTGTGGGGAAAATGCTTTCCAGAGGTGCAATACATTATTTAGAACCACTTTCAAATACAGGTGTTTTATGACTTGTGTTTCCAAACAAAGTTTTAATTTTACGCACAAATTGGATAGTTCGGACACTTTTTACTATTGCAAACAAGGAAAATCATTTTTACTCTCCAATTCAAAAAGATTGGGAGTACCGTCCCCGTCCAATGACAGTCCTCTCCCTAAGCCCACACCCCAGGAGGCTATCTTCAGATTGTTACCGCACGCTTCAGTGTTGGGAGTCATCTTAGTGTTCTCTGACCTATTTTTTCATATTTTCAGTTTTCGGCAAATTTTAGTGTTTTTGACTGATTTTTGTCTAATCTTTCGACTGCCGGTCGACTACCAGCAGCAGGGACCCGCTGTCTGCCAAGATCACACTACATCGCAAATCTTTCATAGAGTTTCGAGAAGGCCCAGGCTTGGCCCTACGTCACGCCTTTACACCAGGACAGAGGAGAATAGATGTATAACATTTGTTATACGCCCAAACCCAGGAGTATCATGACGTAGGTTACAGAGTGCATACTTGTCTGGGTACAGAGTGAAAGCAATACATTTTAAGCAATTACATTTAAAGCAGAATTAAACTTTAGTAATGTTGTAAAGCACATATTTACATTATGTTGCAGGTAGGTTGTGCCGGTAGGTAGAGAAAGCAAGATGAAGTTACTATGTATGCAGTGCTATGTTAACACAGAAAGCAAGTAGAAAATTCGAATTTATTAAAGAGCCAAGTTTTAATGAGATGCTTAAAACGCTGGTGTGAGGGCTCATTTCTAAGTACGCGCTATAGTTAGCGCTGTTTGCTGGTCCGTCCCGCTGCCCTGTGAGCTCAAGATTACCTGAAGACTCCATTGATTGCTTGGACTTTGCCTGAACACTAGTATATATTATACTACTACTACTGACAATTTATACTTTAATATGAGTATATATTACTTATATATTCTCTCTCTTTTTCATTACTTTAGCTGGCCCCGCCCCCTAAACACCCAGAAGTGTTTAAAACCTGCTTCCTGCGCGCATTAAGTACGCGCTATAAGCAGCGCTGTTTGCTGTTAGCTGGCTGGCTGGTTGATAGTTGCCCTAACTACTTAATATCAAACAAAAAGGGTGAAATCAATGTTTATATTGTATGCTTTCTTACATTTCTCATCTCTCTCCTACCATTGCTCTAGACATCTCCCACGAGTTCATCTTGCAAGCTCAATTATCAGAGCGGTTTTTGCTTTCAATCAAAAAAAAAAAAGTACCAATCAACCTGTACCAATCCTTTCTACGAAAGCATTTGTGTTACCCTTCTCCAAAGCAAATATGGCAAGCGGACTGAGAAGCGCAAAAGGAAATCTGATCACTCCCCTCCCGCTCTCCTCAACGAGCATCGATTCCTTAATATGTCACGGAAGAACTTCATATATTGAGCCGGCTGCTCCAAAAGTTCCTATGGTGAATCCATCAAAAGAAGAAACGCCTACTCCCCGACATGTTTCTCATGCCGCTCAAATTCATGTCCAAGGAAATCGTCAAGCCCACAATTATATTCCATCACTAATAATTTCTGAGCTTGCTGCACTCACTAGTTCCATCAGTCCCGAAGTGCGTAAAGCCATCAATGACTTTAGAAGCTGCTCAGAATCACCTCTGGCCTTTGAAAGTGACAAAAGGCAATTTGATCTAACCATGGAGAAAATGGAAGCTCTAGACCAAGCTGTGTGCCGCTCCATTGGTACTTTAACTCCCGTGGTTTTTAACTCAGTAAAAAGGTGCATGTAATTTCAATCGCACTTGCCCAGGCATTCCCAAAGCCTCTTGGACACGAGCATCGAAATTGTCGATGATATAAATAAAGAGCCTCCCCATCTCTAATCATCTATTCCCCGGAAACTGATGAAATGCATGCCAAAGCCTCTCAGCTAAAAACAGCTGCTGATTCGAGTGAAATGGAAGACACTGCGCAACATTCTCTGAGCACATTCCCAGTGATCATCCGAATCTTGGACCTCCTCGACAAAGGGCATGATCTGACCCATTTAGAACTGAAGGAGACCAAAGCAATGCTCTTACATATGTCCTCAAAAATGGACCGCATAGAAGGGCTCATCGTGGCAGCCGACACACTAAAAAATCTTAAAGAGGATCTAGGTCTAAATCAGAAACCTGTGACTCAGACAACTTTAAAAAATAAAAATATCCAATGCTGCCTTGATGTAACAATGTCTCTCCCAAGTCCTCCAGAGGCATCCTCTAATCCAACTATGTGCAATTGTCAAAATGAGCTGAAAGAACTAAAAGTAGCAATTGAAGAAATGAATACCACTATTGCGCACTATTTTTCAAAATCCACTCGGTCTAATGACTGTCCTGAGAGTCCAACTGAATTACTTAAAGCACTAGAACAAATGAAACCAGAATCCAATGAAGAGCTACCAACTGACGAAAACTCCTGCTTTATGTCTCAGAGAGCAAAAAAGTTACACCTCCTAAGAGCGGTCAAAATATATGCCAAAAGGCGCAAGGAAGCATTGCTAAAAAGGTCCCAAACATCAAACCGACTTAATCAAACCGCCAACATCAATTACCACTGATATAATATCTGACAAAGATCATATTGACCTTCAACAACTTTCAAAAGAAACTCAAGAAGCTTTAATTTCATCGACAAAGCCCATTTCCAAAAAACATCAAAAAACAATAAAAACGAAAAAAAAAACACCCATTCCAATTGACACGCCAAACACTGATAAGGACATCCAATCAGTCAAATCCAACACAAAACAGACAGAAATGAACCAGTTTGAGTCCATAAATACGAAAACAAGCAGCAAGGTGGAAATTCAAAAAGCCAATGCGCCAGCAAAAACACTGACCATGTGTCATGACCACAGGTAAGGTTTCCAATTCTAGTCCAAGGAAAGTACAGCTCAGGGAAGGTTCATAATGGGATTTTCGGTATTTGTCCTAGTTATTTTGTTACTTAGATTCCCTATTTAAAAATAGAGGTTGCGGGTTCCTTAATGGCCGCCAGTTAGAGCCCTTTAGTTGTGAAACCAGCAGGTCTAGTCATTCTCCATGTGCTGCCTATTTTAGCCCCGCCCATCTGGAGGCTCGCGCTTCGCGTTGTTCGTCTGTTTTCAGATGTAACACTTATTGCGTATTCCTCAGCTCTCAGCTGTTCCCCGTCAGACATTTTTCCCTCTGTTCCTGTTAGTATTTACTGTATATTAAGTTTCCCTTTTTTCAGCCCTCGCCCCTCTTCACAATTCGAGTTTAGTCATTCATGAAGTTCTGGTATCCTGTCAGCACGGACGTCTCTCCTCAGAGTGTAAACGTGTTTGTTCGCATGCAAGTACTACCTTGGTTTAAATTGATTTACTGATACTTTGTCTTCGCTTCAGCTGCCTTGTGTTTGCTAATTTTGAAAAGGGTTGCCTGCCATTTGAGGAATTTCGTTATTTGTGGACCGCGTGTGCTTATTACGTGTTCTCAATTGTGACACACACGCACTTCAGGAATTGCTCTAATCTTAATAAGGACTTTCTACACATTGTTTGCAGAATTGTTTTTCTCGTGCGACTTAGTTACACGTTATTTCAGACATTACAGTTGATGTCACGTGTTATATGAGGAGGTTTCATTTTTCACACTCTAAGGAACACCGCTTCCATTGATTAGTTTGGAGGCATTAACCCTTACATTTCCAGTCACTTAGAAATCCACTCACTATTCTGTTATTGCATGCTGGTTCCTCATTAGGCGCTCTTAGACTGCAGCTAAGGTTTTAAAAGCATAGTGCAGATTGTTCTGTCAACAAGCTTAGTAGCGCATTTCAGTCCCATTTTTGGAGTGCATGGTTATGCAATTAGGCGTTAGGTTGTCATCCACTCCTATTTTCAGACTTCCATAATTCAATTTTTTAACACTATTCACAAGAACTTAGGCTCTTAGTATAATAGTCCTTCCTCCTGGGTGCAAACATCTTCAGGACATGCGCCCTTGGAAGAACAGGATGGATAGCTCATCAAATTAAGAACAAAGGTGAGCTATAGTTTGTGTCTGAATATTTCTATATGTATAGATAAACTAGGAAGTATATTAAGGAGGGAGAATTGTTATTTTTTCCACAGAATTTCTGTCTCTCTTCCGAAAGGGAAGGTAGAAGTCAGTAGGAGCTCCAGAGGGTCCCCGCAGAGTCCAGGTAAGCGTTACACCATGTCCTCAAAGTCTCTGAACAAGCAGTCATCGATACAACTGATTGGAACAAAAATGAGCTTAGATAATTACTTTCCAACATGTGGTAGAAGCCGTACTACCGGACACGATGACATACCTCTCCTGGAATCTTCCATCACAACAACGAAGAAGAAAACCTACAGTGAAGTTTGTATAAACGAACCAAATGGCTCTTAACTAAAGCAAAAAAATGGATCCCCCTGACGCAATACGTCCAATGTTAGTAGTGAACGGACGGGGTAAAGAAAGAACTCCAAAGGCATTGCCTCTCCTAGAACTAACCCCCCCTGCAATTGAGAAATCAGGCGCTGACCATCACCAATGTACCATCTTCTCCAGTTAACAATCTGATATCAGTACACGATCTTGCTCTATGTAAATCTATCCCGGAAGCACAGAACGCCCCAGTGCTAAATTACTATGATATTCTAGAAACTTTGGGGAAAGAACTTCAGGAGGGATCTACGAAAGCCGATCTGGACAACAAATCACTAACCTTAAACTCGACTTGCCCTGAAAATCAAGTATTGCCCAACACTAATACCTCTGAGTCTCCAATAAAATCTTTGGATCAACCGCCTGACAAGAAATAAGAAATTAAAACTGAAAAGCACCATCTTCTAGGATTCGAAGGCAATCGTGAACTTCTTGGGAAAAATCGTGTCAACCGAGCATTCCTTCTAACAATCTTTACACGAATTCCCCAACTGCGCATGTTTAAATCAGAAGACATCCTCAGAGTTTCACTATCAACAGAAAACAACTACCGTGCTGTGTGTTATCTGACCTCAGAAGCCGCCATGAAATACTTATGGTTTAATAGAGAAGGAATCAAAGAGGAAGGCCTGACCTTATGTTCTATTTAAAATGAAATGGAAGCAAAGAACTTCATCCAATACAAAAAATGTCCTCATGAGGTTACTCCACAGTCGCGGTCAACTTCGCCACTGAACTCTAATGATGATGAAGATGGAAATATTAATGAATTACTGAACAGAGTGGGCATCTCCCAGGGTCTACCTTGGCTAGCTCCGATGCTTAACTCTATACTAAAATCCAAGGAATCTTTTTTTATACCGTAGCTGACCACAAAAACCCACTTAACCTTCCAAACTTGGAATTCTTGCGGCCACCTCAATCTTAAGAAATGGCACTCAACGTTAGAACCTTATAACCGACCAGCAATTCTGATGATACAAGAAACTATGAAAACAACCTCCCTCACGCTTCCTGACTATACTACTCATTCCATAATGGCCACACGATCCACTATTGGCCGTCCATCTGGAGGCGTTTTGATAGCAGTAGACAATGCCCTAATGTTCAGCTCAAAAATCGTTTGGAAAGCCAACAACCTGCTAGCGATATTACTAAATATAAACATCCTTAAATATCGCCAACTCATCATAATCACAATCTATTGGAACCCTGCACACACCTCGATTGAAGATCTGATCGACACAGTTGACAATTGTTTAGAATTTACAATTTACGAATATTAAGATGCCGAAATAATACTAGGAGGAGAATTCAACTGTGACTGCAGGAAAACTGATGGGTTAAGAGGCTCCAAAATAAACGCACTATCCAAGCGCAGAGGAATGATATGGAGGAACTTCCTAAGTGATTGGGACTTAGATATTATTACAGCTAATCAAGAGGCCCATTGGTCTACATGGTCAAGAGACTCAAAGTCCTCAACGATCAATTTTATATTTGCCACACACAACCTGCTCCTAGCATCATCCCCGCTAACGATCAACCAGATGACCTACGGAGACCATGCACAAATCCTGGGCAAGGTGAAACTCAATTGTCCTCTACTCGCAGTCGACCATTCCACAGAGCTGGTAGAAATCGATCGTTCGCAAATTTCTCTCAGATGGAGCCAAAGCTTATGCAAGCAATGTGTGAAATACGTAGCGTTGACTATTGCCAACTGCAACATTATTGAGGGAACCCTGACTGCTGAAATGGAGAAAATATACGCTGAACTCATCCATGCTGCATTAATACACTTTAGCAAAAAAGTGCCTAACTCTAACCACTTCATTCATATAATTAAGCTAACTGCAAACTTATCAGAGCTATAACAGAATATGATACACAAACTATATGGCGAACAATTAAGGGCAATCAAAATCAAATACTGTCTTCAACGCCTAATTCCATATCAGAATCTGTTTGGAACACCTACATTACAAATAAATTTCAGATTTCTCACAAATTCCTGAATATTTCTCCCATCTCTCTATCATATCATGAGCTTCCTCGCCTGACTTGGTCAATTACAGATATCAAGTGGGCCATTTCTAAACCCCCATTATTCTAAATCAGCTGGTCCGGATGGTTTTCCCCTTGCTTGTACAAAGCAGATCCAGACCTATTTGCCATGATCTTAAAGACCAAATTTCAGGCCATTCTCAATCTGGGTATTATCCCTGCCTCCTGGTTATCCACGAATATCATACCAATATATAAATAAAAGGCGCTCCCTCTTTGCCACAGAACTATCACCCTATCGCCCTAATCGACACTGAGGCAAAACTTTTTGCTATTCTCCTGCTCTACGACTGTTACGCTCACCTGGACCCCACACGGGTGTCGATCGGACCCAGACAGCTGCGGTCTCCATCAACGTGATGCGTAGTGCAGAGATGACTGTCTGGACTGTCCCGCCTAGTCTTGTCTGCTGGACCCGAAGAAGTATTTTCCTGCAAGTGGAGGCAGGGATTAGCCACCTGTGGGTTTTAGTGATGGCCTCTCAACTGTTCTCGCTCTCCCCCACTAATCACCTCCAATATTCCCTTAGTAACCTCACCTTATGTTTGTAAAAGATGAGCTCTCCATCCTGCGTGCCTTGCAGGGGCGCATAGATACCAGTTACTTCACTGGTTTGAAGGCGTTGGGAGAGTTCCGGTAAGCATTGACTCTGAAGTCCCAGGCGGGATTGGTAAGTATCAAGTTCAAAGAGTTCAATGTGCCCGATGTTCACTCTTGTCCCCTTCCTTCCTTAAGTTGCAACTTAGTTTGTGAGAAGAAGGTCTCGTAGCTGCTGCTGGCGGTCAGGTAAGAGTCTGTTATATCCAACGCTGTCCGGTAACTATTGCATGCGTTAACGTGTTGTTTTTCTCCCTCTTTACAGATGTGGCATATGAAGATATGGAGAATAATACTGCCGGTGGTAAATCAGGTAAGTCTATGGTGGTAAGAGGTATTTGTTGATTCCCTTGGCTCACCTTGTTATTCTTGTGCCCCTAGGTGCCGGAGTATGGCCAAGAAATGGAGACAGTGCCGGATCGAAAGATGCTGTGAGAACTGGTGAGTATGGCGGCGTGCTGGAGCTGGCGAAGCGACGCGTGCAGGACTGATGTACTTTCCAGGTCGGGAGATGAAAGGATCCGGAATCAGGTGAGGAATTTGAAATAAATTTGTTTTCTAACCTTGTCCTTTTCTTCCTCTTTATTCTAGGACCTCTGGATTCGAGGCGGGCATGGCAGAAGACTGGATGCTGGCTGCAGGCACGGTGAGAGTCACACTGCTGATGCAGAATAACAGGAAGCAGGTGCTGCTGTTTGAGCGTGGTTTAAATAGCCTCCAAAGTAGTCCCAGGAAAGAAGTTCCCCAGGACCACACCCGAGTAAAAAATAGTCCCTGTAGTAAAATAGTCCCATCCAGGCCTCACGTTGGCTTGGATTTATTTGCAGCATGGTCTGCATGAGGTAAGTAATGTCTATGAGCCTGGTGCCTACGGCGCCAGGACTGAACCCAGACAGCCCCTAGCTGGGGCTGCTGGGGTTTTTGTAAATGTCTGGATGCCTGCTACCGGGGCTGATGGGCTTAATCCAGATGCCGGGGGAAGGCATCATGACAACGACTTGGAAAAATATATCGAAAACCATGACTTATACTCTAAATATCAAACAGGGTTCTGGAAATTGATGAGCACCACGCTAAATGCCATGATAATGGCTCTTACCATTGCAGGAGCAAAAAAATAAATCTGCAAATCCAGTCTACATTGCTCTTATTGATATGTCATCAGCTTTCACAAATGTAGTATGCAACCTATTATGGACCAAACTCCTCGATATGGAAATTCCGAAAGTGCTAATATATTGGTTTATAGCACTACATGCCAACACCTCCTACAAAATTAAAATCACATCTGAGGGTCGAACTACAAAACCGATTAATACTGGAATCGGCTTGAAACAAGGCTGCAACCTCGTCGCTACCTTTTTTAATCTGTACCTTGCAGACCTCGACAAACGTTGGGATGAAAAAAACTTGTTCTCTGTAAAAATTGGCTCCATCCAACTGAAATGGATCGCTTTTGCCGATGACATTATTATATTCGACCCCACTCCGGCAGGCCTACAACTCAAACTAGGACTATTCGAAGAGTTTGCTACGGCCCATAACTAACACCCAATCCTGCTAAAACAGCAGTTATGAAAGTTGGAGTTCAACAAAAACCAGTAAATTTCAATGGCACATCATGGGATCAACCATCCCCTGGATCACAGAGACGATCTACCTAGGTTATTACCTATTGGAGAAAAATTCCATCAAAATGTGGACAGACCTACTAAAAAACAAGATCAGACCGCTCACATCACAATTAAAACTAATCCATGCGAAATACTGCAAATTTTCCTTAACTCCTGTTATCGAGTTCCTAACCCTAAAAATTGAAAGTGTCATTCTATATTTGCTAGATATTTGTTTATGTGAAATGGGTCCGACCTTAGATCAACTAAAAGGCACATCTTTGAAAAGTGCTATGTGTTTTCCAATGTCTTTGCCCAATGCTGTGCTAAGACATGAGCTAGGTCTAATAGCATTATCCACCTGTTGGAAATGGAGGCTCCTCACTAATTTCACAAAAATAATCTACCCCCGGACAAATTCATTATTTGTCGACATGAGGAAAACCCTTGAATCAAAGTCCTCGATATCTCTCGTTCAATACCAGGACAAATTACAGGCCATTTTAAATGAGGCCCATATGACGGTGGACGATGTTCATATTAGACCTTCTTATGCAAAAAAAAAGTTATTTGAACTGGATTGGTGTACAACTATTGAACAAATAGGGAAATACAAACTGCACAATGAATATTATTTATTTACCAAGAAGCGTATCCCTAGATACAATCACATAATTCTATTTCCTTGTAATCATACGCGAAAAGCTTACTTATGGTTTAAATTAAACCTGTATTATACCAAAGAAGGGATTTCGAAGTGGGTCGTGGACAACACAAAACTGAAAGTAAGCATAGTAGATTTCCCTTATGTACCGAACCCATTGAAACAGTCAAGCAGCTGATCTTATATTGTCCGCATTTTAAGCACACAAGAACTATTCTACTCATGGAATTCGTAAATATCACCTATACCGACTCTTTAATTTTCTTATGGGCTAGAATGATGCAAAGCACTCGCAAACCTCTTATTTATGCCATAGTGAGGTTCTGTAAATTAATAGAAAAAGAACTAGCTACACATGCCAGTGTTAGTGCCTGATATTTCAAAATTTCTACTAAATATACTTTCATGTTAATTCCAGGTAGAGCCGAACTGACTCATCATAACGGTGTCCATTCCATCTTGAGCATGGCTCTTGGGACCTATTGTGAACCCTTACGAAACATGTTTAACAAATATAAGAAATTATGTGCTATGTTACTATACCCTATTCCTTGTGATAATTCTATATGTACAAATAACGGGTATGAATTACAATATCTTTTATGATAAATAAGTGCTGCTATATCCACCCTATTCCTTGTGATAATTCTATACGTAGAAATAACCGGTATGAATTACAATATCTTTCATGATAAATAAGTGTTTTTAAGAAGCTTTTAACAAGTTTTATCGTAATGATGTTTTTATTTCTTTTGATATGATATATAATCATTGTATTGTTATGAATATGTGATACTATGTTTTTATAAAGGTTATGTTATAATGGAATCAAGAACAAATAAAAACCAAAAAAAAAAATTAATGCGGGAGGGGAAGGAGTTCCAGATCTTGGGTGCTGCTACTGGGAAGCTGATTCCGCCCCCTTGGGACGACTAGCTGAGTGTTAGCATCAGATCTAAGGATTCTGGTGAACCTTTTCTGCGAGATGGAGTTGTTGAGGTAGGGTGGGGCTACTTTGGTAACGCATTTATGGGTGACAGAGCGTTTTGAGTAAGATTCTGGCTTTTATGGGCAGCCAGTGGACTTCCCTCCGGATATGGGAAATGTTTTTTTTATTTTTAATCTAAAGGCTGCACATAAGGCTTTGTTTTGTTGGAGTTTGGATAGATTTGTTCTTGAGGTTCCTAGAAGAAGGCTGTTGCAGTGATCTAATTTGGATAGTATGAGGGCTCGAGTCAGAGTGAGACAGTTTTGTGGGGTCAGGAATGGGCGAATGAGTGTAATCAGTTTTGCTGTGTAGAAAAGAGAGCACCGATATGTTCAGTCAGCGAAAGGTTGGAGTCTAGGTGGACATACAGTGTTTTGAGAACTTGAGAACTGGGCTGGTTGTTCTATCAATGATAATGGTGGAGTAATCGGTATGTAGAGATTTTATTTTGGCAGGAGATGCCAGTTCAAACGCTGAGCGAAATGTGGATTGAGAAACGTGTACGTCGAAGAACGATAACATAAATGTCTGTTTTGCCTGCATCCGGACTATGATGAGGAGTGAAGTGATTTGTGCTGTGGATTTTCAAAAAAGACAAAGGTGGATCGCTTCAGCAGGCTGGCAGCGTGGCTCAAAACGGGCAAAGCCTCTGACTCTGCGTCCGAGCATGGGAATGCTTCCCCCAGGACCGGCCGGTCCCATAAACTAACTTCCTCAGGAAAGTGGTTGAGATCCTTTGAGGACACCCTGCTCTGAGGGGTCCAAAAGAAGGCAATGGCTGCACGTCGAAAATACTACTGGGTTCGGCGTTGCAGCGGGTCCCAGCTCGGAAGGACAATGTCTCTGTCACCAACCACTCTACGATGAGCCTACCAGTGAGGGGCGCTCCCTCTAAGAGAAAGTCCTTGACTCCTTCAAAACTCTGCTTACCATCGGCAGACAAGGCAACGAAGGAGAGATCCAAAGGTGGCTCTTCGCTGCACCGCTCAGCAACGGTATTGGTAGCTCAATCGGCCAAAACATGTTTGTCATCAATGGTCACGACCACGTCGACGAAGGCTCCGGCTCCTGCCAACCCACCGTCAACAACCACTACATCTTCATCAAAAGGCGGGCTGGCCATGAAGGCGGTGTCCAGTATCATGACAAAGCTGATGACTTCGTAGCAACTGATGGGGAATCAGTGGGCGCAGATGGACCGCATAGGGCCTCTCCGCCGGATGAGGTGTACTCCTTCCACTTGAGGATGTCTATGGCCTCAGAACCTTTCCAAATGGTGCTGAGCAGACGAAAAAGGAAGTATTCCTTTACCAACGTCGTGTGTCCAGATGGAAGACCATCATGTCCGTCCCCTGGCTGGACAATAGCTGGGATGAAGGTCTGCCATGGATGAAGAATCCAAGCACCACTCCACCCATGTGGGACAGGCTCCAGAAGAAACGCAGAATTCTGGACTCGGCCCCCAAGTGCCTGAGGTCCCAGCCTCACCCGACTCTGTGGTCTCAGCCACAGCCAGGAAACGTTCTGCAAACCAGTCGCTTCGTCCATGGTGCCTCCGTACCAGGCGGGGAAGAAGCTGGATGCTATGGGGAAAACTATCATCTATACTGCTGCCAGCATCATTAAGGCTGCTAATGCTCTGGCCATTTTGTCCCGCTTTGATCAGGAACTATGGTATGAACTGGGCCCTATTGTGGACTTCTTACATGAAGACAAGAATTCAGAAGCTCTGGCCCTGTTCCAGGAGGGGGAAGTGGCCTCGTACCACGGCATCACAGTGGCAGTGGACATAGCAGACACTGGTTTCCGTCAAATGGGCAACAAAGTGTCTCTTCATCGGCAGTGAGGGCTGAAAGATGCCAACTTCATACCGAAATGTTCAGTCCAAAGTGTTGGACATGCCATTTGATGGAGAGAACCTATTTGGCAAGACCATCGACCTGTCTCTGCAAATTATCAAAACGGACACAGATGGCACGTTCACTGGGTACCCGCAGAAACGTTGGTCATCCTCTTTCGTTACTCGAGAGGAAAGCCTGGCAGGTCCTCCAAGGGATGTGCCACCCCTTATTGGCAGCCTTCCTGCTCTACGACTCAAGAGGCCTACAGATGTCATTCAAGGGCATACAGTAGCGGAGGACAGCGTCAGTGCTGACTGCAGGGCAGAGCTCTGACCCAAAATAGGTCTGAACCAGCCCTTGACTTGGGTGCCCACTTGTGCACCCCGGTGGGAGGCCGGCTGACGAGGTTCGTCAGCACGTGGAAGACCATCCCCACCAACAGATGGGTTCTGGATGGTCTCGAGCAGCGAATTCCAACGCAGGTGTCCTCATATTCCCCTGGTGGCACGACAAGAACAGCATGTGGCGTAGCTGCTGCAGGAGGTCCACGCCATTTTGAAGGGGGCGATAGAGCCCTTCCCCATCACCTCCGGGGCTCCGGAGTGTACTCCAGATTCAAAAGTCAGAAGTGTGGAGGCTGATCCTGGACCTGAGATACCTCAACAAGTACTTGAATCCCAGAAATTCAGGATGGTCATGTTGCAGCATGTGCTCGGCGAACTGGAGGTCTACTTGCGTCTCTGAATCTGGAGGTTGCCTACTTCCACGTCCCCATCCATTGGAAGCACTGTAAGTTCATGCTGTTCGTGGTCCAGGGGCGAGACTATCAGTTCAAGGTGCTCCCCTTCGCCCTGAAATCGGACCCAAGGTTCTTTAGAAAGTGCTTGGCTCTGGTAGCAGTGCATCTTCGTCTGGACGGCATCCACATCTACCCTTACCTGGATGAGTGGTCTCGTCCGATCCCGCTCCCACGCTCTGGCGAGCCAGCACTGGCGTGCGTCTTTTGACGGATCTGGGATTCTACATAAATTATCCCATGTCCTGCTTGGAGCCATCGCAGAACGCTCTTTTTCTGGGAGCCGACTACACAGTAACTTGTCTGGCATCTCCCTCAGAAGAGAGGGCGATAGCCATTTTAGGGAAAATGCAGCGCATGTCTTCTGCGCAGTCGGCTACTTTGCAAGCGGTCAAGGCGCTGCTGGGCATTATGTCCTCTCTTGCATCAACCTCGTCCTCCTTTAAAGACTACAGATGAAGTCTCTCCATGAGTATCTGGATGCGAGGTGGCTACAAGTCTCGGGATCCTGGATGGACACGATTGCCCTCAATGACTAGTTTCATCAAGCAATACAGTGGCGGGGCGTGCGCTCATCTCACACAAGAGGCCCCATTCAAAGTCTTTCCTTACCAGTAGACAGTCACCACAGATGCTTCTCTGGAAGGTTGGTGAGCTCTCACTGGACAGTTGTACGCCATGGGCCTCTGGCTGCCAGAAGAAAAGACCCTTTAACTTAAAGTCCTGGAGTTTCGGCCTGTCTTCTGGGCCCTTTAGTCATTCCTGCCATCGTTGAGGGGCAAGGTGGTGAGGATCTTCAGACAACATTGTCAGCGAGGAGTACAGCCATCATTCTACTCCAGAAAACCCCCACTACCCATATTACTGGTTATCAAGCCTAATTATGTAAGGTAGCCATTTTGGCACTCAGTCTAAGTGTGTAAAATAACTATGCTCTTGATGGAGCCTAAATTACATACGGTAGTCGTACTTCACGCCTGAAATGTTGGTATAGCTTTGCTATAGGCCCCTGCTGCACTCTGAGATATAACTGCACTGCGCCCCATAGTTAGTCTTTATGTTCGGCACCATAGCTAATTTGTGTTGAGTGTTGCCATGCCCTTTAACTAGCCATCGTAAGGCGAAACGGGCGGGAAGCACAACCACTACTGTGCTCCAGAAACCCAGCCACTCTTACACTATTCCTACTCTGTAAACGGTGCTAACATAGTTGAATTGTGTTATGCTCCATAGTCAGCCATTGTGATACACCTCATAGTTGGCCATTGTACTGAATTGTGGAAGGAAATGTGTTGCACCTACATGTATACTGAGGAGCAGACGTCATGCAGTATTTAGATGTATTTTGCATGAAATTAAATGTGTTGCGCCCAAATGTATTTTGAGGACAGGAAATGTGTTACAACAAACATATTAGGAAGATTAGCAAAGAGTTTCATTTGGATAGATCTGTGACGATTAGCTATGTGCCACATCTAGGTAAAATTGTGACGATTAGCCATGCATCACATTTAGGTAGAATTGTGAAGAAAGGTAGAATTGTGAAGATTAGCCATGCATCACATTTAGGTAGAATTGTGAAGATTAGCCATGCGTCACATTTAGGTAGAATTGTGAAGAATAGCCATGCGTCACATTTAGGTAGAATTGTGAAGATTAGCCATGCGTCACATTTGCGTAGAATTTTGAAGATTGGTCATGCGTTGTGTCTGGATAGAGTTGTGAAGATTAGCCAGGGTGGGCTCTGATCAAGGCATGCTACCCTGGGAATTGATGTCTTGAAATCAGTCACCTGGGATGCAGAATCAAGTATGCTTGGGTTGGACTTGCTCATCTTTCGCTTGCAGACATGCAGTACGCTCTCCAATCAGATGAACTCCCTAGCACTCTTAACTCTCGTAAAAAACAATACTATATAATTCAGCTATTCAAACCATAAATTACGACAGGAATAACCATCCATCCGCTACAAACTATTACCCAGGACCCGAAAAATAGGCCCACTGACACTTATAACCGAGCTTCAGCAATGGATAGTCTCTGTACCATCTCAAGGGAATAAGCTCTGAATCAGGCGAGGAATCTGGCTAAGGCAAGCTCCTGCAAGTGACATCGAGCTGCTGCCTCCTGTCATCAATATTCTCAACGAACACACCAGATCGGGAACACTCTAAACCCTGCTGCATATAACGCTGCCAGTTCAGACACATCACTTACATAACGGCCTGATCTGTTGCTTGACCTTCGGGAATACAGAGTATCGGTCTTCATACCTAGGATGTCATTGTATGTCCGACAGAACAGAACTGAAGTAAATGCACACTGCAAAGGTGTCCTCCTATAAGCAATCTACATACCCAACAAAACACAGGGATGAGCACAGTGGCTGGTGCTGGTCCCTGGGTCGCCTGAGCACGAGTCATTGAATCTTTCTAGGACTTGCAAGTCTGATAGAACAGAACTGGATGTAACTGTAAAATGTGAAGGTAACTTCCTAATAAAAAACGTCAGACTCAACCAGACACAGGGACGACCATAGAAAAGCAATTCGCTTAACGCAATAAAGTTTAGGAATAGGGTCACTCAACACTGATGACACTGCCAAGCAGGGAAAGACAAACTCAAGCCTGTTAATCAGAACAAACTCTGTGCTAGACTGAGAATCTCTCCCGGCGAACCAATGCTCCAAACCTCTAGAATAGATACGGTCAGCTCAGTGGGCACTGGAAGGTAATCTGAAATAGGGTGCTACCACAATGCGCAAAGACACTCGCACGTACCGATATGCTCACTCTCTCCTCTACACCAACAAGCAATAGAATGCAGCTATACTACTAGATCAATTTCGGCCTAGCTGCACACATACCTAAACACCTCAATGAACACCTCAAAAGTCTTTAGAACGCGGCAATAGCCTACAAAAAGAAATCTGCCTAGCTGCACACAATCTCATACACAAGCTCTACCACCGCCAGAATGCAAACTCTGAGGTCAACGGCCTTGCTGCACAATTTCTACTGACCTCACACAACCACTGCACCACACCTAGCATTAGAATGGAGCTACACACAACGTAAACCGCACTGGCTGCACACAAACGGAGTGCCCACAAGCACTATTTACTACCTTACTCTCTCCACTGACCTGGACTACGGTCCCCGCGGGCGTTCAACTCACAATGCTTTGAGATCGTACCAATGGTATATAAGGCACTATACAAATGCACAATAACAAACATTATAAATCTCCCTGAAACAGACTTATCCTACAAGTTGGGGCCTGTATACCAAGGGATAGTTTTATAAAGTCTTCCCCTAGGTAGACTTTAGGAAACCTCCCCTAACAAATAGCTTTCAACTTAGAATGTTGAACCCTGCCATAGGGAGTTAAATAATAATGAACGAGTAATGTATGGTAACAAATCAAATCATAAATAGTAACGAGATGTAAGGAGTTACAATTCGCTATTACCAAAACCATCTTCCAGGAAATGAAAGGCATCACATGGTAGAGGAACAGTTACTCGTAATTCTAGCTCTTCATAGGTAATGCCATTAAATTCACATATAATGAACATTTTAGCAGGAACGCAGGATCTCGGAACAGCTGCATTTAAGCCAATTATACATTTGTTGATTCCTAACCGGCTTAATTTTAACATTTTGTAACAATAACATGCAATTAACATGATATGATATGGCATATATAAGAAGGATTAATGTTGCTTTAAATAACTTAAGTTTCCCTTCTCTCTGTTTATGCAATGCACTAAGTAACAGTTGAAGCTCAGTTCACTTTGATGTGAAGGTATGGAATAATCCCCCATTCTCATTTTTTCAATCTTTTTCCCACCTGGAAAGGAGGCAGCAGGTGATTTATGAATTTAAGAAAGCTAGCCATGATGGATAACAGACTACAAGCAAGTAGCTGCTCCTCCACTCCATCATGAAGAATTCAAAAACATTTGATAGAAAAGCAAGCCCATGTTTAGCTTCAGAAGGAAAGAGCTTGAAGGAAATCACTAAATCAAGAGAGAAAAGATTATGGAGATTAACTAAACACATGCAGGGTCCACTGAAGTATTGGACTCAAAGTAATAGTTCACAGAGGTATAGACTGTTCTGCAAGTAGCAGCCTGGCACATTTTTTCAATCTCCCAACATTTCTTGGGAAAAGCTTTTCCTCTGGTAGACCGAGTCCTTGGAGTGCACATCAGGGCCCAAATTAGGGTCTTGTTAGCCTTCAGGTACCACAGAGTAATTAAAATTAAAAAGCCATCTAGCAATTTATTGCGTAGTCATGGGAAGTCTGAGATACCTTCTCCAAAAGCAATACAAAGTTACTCTGATGCTATGATTTTCGTCCTTCAAAAGAAACATTGAAGTGCTCTTTTGAAACCAAAAGTGTAAACAGATTTCTCTGGTAAAGTGGAAAAGTGGACTTCAACAATCTGCCAGGGCAGGACTGGCACCAATGTAATGTAAAAAAAAAAAAAAAAAAAAAAGAGGAGGACTGAAGATTTTTTCAAGCCCAGGCGGGAGATTCAGCAGGTGTGGAAACCAACCAGAGAGGGAGTTCCTTCTGTCGGCTGACCGGGGGGATGCCGAAGAGCAGAAGTTGCCAGCAAATCGCTGAAGGAGTTCTCAGTTGGTCTAGCTTGAGCCGGGTCGGAACACGAAGCAGGAAGAGAGCCGAGCAGTCTAGTAGGGCACAGAGCTGCTGCAGTGCTGCGGAAGCAGACGAGAGAAGCCTGAAGAGCCAAAGAGACGCACCCAAGTCCCAGGACGCCCTGGTGGCATACCGAAGTCCCAAAGAAGGTAACAGGAAAACAAGAGGCCCAGAGGGGACACTGGGGTGGAACAGAAGCAGGCTCAAGCAGCTTTCCACCTGCCTAGTAGTAACAATCAAACTATTGGGAAGGGTGGACCGAGCAGCCGAGGAGAAGTTAATTGCAGTGGCAGCAACAGGTCCACTGACCACCAGAAGAGGGTCTGGGACCCTAGCACAAGTGAACTAAGCATCAGAGGTAAGCATCCTCATCACAGTGGCAGGGAAAAGTCCACTGAGACCCAAGAAGGATTTGGGACCTTCCAAAATCCACAGGAAGGGGGAGAATTTAACATCAATTTGAGAGATACGGAAAAGAACTCTCAAACACCAGGAGAAGGGAGTCATTCTCCTGGTGAATAAACAGAGTCCTTTTGATATACTCAAGAGATGCCAGGGGAAGGGAGTCATTCCCCCAGGCATCCTTTTTCCAAAAAACATTTCTGGGAATACAAGCCAAATATCAGGACAAGGAAGTCATTCTTCTGGAGAAGGAACTTTAGTTGGCGTAGTTTTTAGACAGACATTCTGACAGATCCTTTAGTAATACTTTGAGGCAGTGAAACCCTCTTAGCAGATGGGAATAGTGAGCGTTTCTTTTTTGATAAATGAAAGTTTTTACCAACCAAAATGCCACCCGTGTGTCAGCATCCTCCTTCAACACCCTTGGACTATCCACCCAAAGAGGGGCATGTTAGGAGGGCTATGAGGAATCCGTGTGAGGAAGATCCATCAGAAAGAACATTACCAAGAGTTAAGCAATTTGTACTTCTAATGGATTCCCTTCCTCACAAGGATTCCTCATCTATGATAAGACTCCCACAGTAATTTGTGGAATAGGAGGAGAGGGAAGAGCAAAAGAACATGACAGACTAGACAATTCTGCAGGACCTCCCTGCAGAATCGAGCATCCTAACCTGAAAGGGAATGCAAGCTGTAATGTTTGCAAACGAGTGCAGAGAAGCCTGTGTTGCTGCTTTGCAGATTTTCAAGACAGGGAATTCCTGCTGCAGAGCAGAGGTGGCTGTCACTCCCCTGGTGGAATGGGCTCCGGAACCCTCAGGCACATCCTTCCAGACAGATTGTAGCATTCCGAGATACAGAGTATGATCCACCTTGACAGGATCTGTTTAGTCACAGCCCTTACCAGCACTGAAACCAGCATAACCCACAAAAAGCTAGTCACCTTTTCTGACATTTCTCATCCGAGAGGCGCAACAGCTGAGAGGCCGACCCAGGTCCAGTAGATGGAACCATTCCTCTGCCTTGGTAAGATGGGGAGGAGGGAAAAAAAAGAGGAAGATGGATCTTCTGAGATATGGAAATCAGAGACCACTTTCGAAAGAAGAGAGGCTCTCACTCTCAACATCACCTTCTCTTTAGAGAAAACCAAATAGAGAGATTTAACAGATAAAGCCTGGAGCTCACTTACCTGTCTAGCCAAAGTGATGGCAATGAGGAATATCTCCTTAAGGGTGAGCAGCTTAATGGAACAAAAATGAAGGGGCTCGAAAGTAAAACCTATGAGAAACATGAACACCCAATGAAAAACCCACGACAGAAATACAAAGTAGCATGGAGGAAACTAATTACACAAACCTTGTAAAAATTGCATAACTGTGGGGATTGTGTAGAAAGAGCCTAGTTCAGGGGACCTCTTAAAAAAAACAGCTAGCAGCAAGGAACCTTTTCACAGGGCCGGTCTGCAGGCTGGAGTGGACAAAAACCAGCTGTGATGGATTCTCGGATGTGGTCCCTTCTTCCCTTGGGGGAGCCCTTTCTCATGATGCCAGGGAGGCGAGGCTGGTACCGGATAGTCCCCCTGGGGGTGGTACTCAGCAGGAGCAGCTCATGGGAAAGGATCCCCCTATGGGAATAGGGACGACTATCAGAGGAGAACGCGATATGACACCCTGTTCCCTTCACCTAAGCCTCCTTTACCCCATCTCCCCATGTACGTGTCTCATACCCATATTATTAACAGTACTGGAACTATGAAGAGTACAACCAACCCAAGGGAGATCAGGTGGATCTCTGTAGAAGTACTGTCACGAAGAGGAAATCCATTGACTCTCCCGAGAACATGCAGATTAAAAGTACTGAGACGAAGAGGAAGTGCGGAACAATACCGAATAACCATCGGAACCCATTTTACCTGGCTGGTGGTTTGCAACAATTGATTGGAAGAAACGAGAGGAACTTAGCAGCTCATCAAAGCCCTCTCTGGAGGAACTGCGAGAGCCAGGACGAGCATAACGTGCAGGCGGTTGCTGATTGGGACGCAGAGAACGAGGAGGGAGAGTCTGAGGCCGGTCTGGGACTTGTGGACCGCACAGGCCGCAAGTGGAAAAAGACTCCAGGTGTCCGAGATACTCAGGAAGCGCGAGAGTGCAAGACCATGTGGTCCCTGAAAAAAAGACGGCTGTGGAGATGCCCCAGAGCAAGGGAAGCCGATTCCCACGCAGACCATACCACAAGGTACGCAGGTAACTGAGAAGGTGCTGGAGGCTCAAGGTGGTATTAATCGGAAGGCTGGGAAAGGACGGTCTGGGACCCTAATGCAGTGGGAGAAAAGCAAAGAAGAATATGGACTTGTACTAAGGTTTGGCAGGAGAGTAAACCACCTTGTCTGAGCCATTTCCCTGTTTCTCGTTCCTCCCTGTCACCTAACCGACTATCCTGAACACCATCCAGGCTCTCAAACCCTCAAACTGTAAGGGAGACACCTGCCCTGCTCATATCAAAGCTCTGTACCCCTAGTCTGACCCACCCATTATCACAGAATTTGTCAACTCCACATTTAAATCCTGCAAATTGCCCATCAGTATCAAAGCAGCCTGGGTCACCCCTTTGCTTAAAAAAAAACCTCTGGACCCTGCAGTACCCACCAACTACAGGCCCATTACTACAGTACCTTCCCTGCTCAGAATTATATATCGGATTGCCTACCTCCGATCCCAACAAAACCTTGAAAAGCACTCGCTTGTTGGCATCAGATAATCTGGTTACCGCCTGAAACACAGTACAGAAACGGCTCTCCTTGATATAAAGATGCATCAGTGACTCCAGCAACCTTGCCATCCTTCTCTACCTGGACCAGTCTGCTGCTTTTGGCTTGGTGGACCACGACCTGCACTGCCAAAACCTTTCCTCGACCTTCCACTCTCTTGTGAGGTAGTCTGCTGGATCAAATCCTTCCTTAGCGATCACACATCCAGGGTCTTTATCGACAACCATGCAGCAGATCCCATCCCTGTCCCCCTCAGTGTCCCGCAGGGCTCTTGCCTATCCCCTACAACACCTATACCAAACCTCCCTTAGACATACTTATGCACTGGGTATCATCTATACAAACTTTGCGGAAGACACTCAAATTCTCATCCCTATTTCTGGAAAGCACACTAGCGACTGACACCATCAACAACGGTTTTTGCACTATCCAGAACTGGATGGCCTCTTATAACCTTTTCCTCAATAACAAGAAGACAGAGTTACTGATTGTGGGCTCCTCCTCCCACTTTAAATCCCTTGATCTCTCCTACTCCTCCTTCCTCATTGATGGCACGGCCATCCCTGTCATTAAACATGCCAAAAACCCAGGGGGGTCTGCCTTGACAGAACTTTCTATGACCAGGGACATCAATGCCCTTGCATCCTCAACAGCCCACACTGCAAAACTTGTCTCTCCAAGTCGACAGTTCCTGAACCCCAACAATTGTCTCACCCTCTCAAGAGCCATCATCCTGAGCAAACTTTACTATTGAAATGTCTTAATCAAGGGCACGTCCACTTCCAACCTGGTAAAGCTACAGTTGTTACAAAAAAAAAAGCCCTACGCGCAGCCCTGGGCCTCTGCAAATCAGACCACAGAACTGCAAATCATGAGGTCGATTGGTGACCGATAAAAGTACGGATTTACTTCAAAAACATTGTCCATTGCTCACCACTGCTTTTACAATGAAGCCCCACCAAAACCTGAACAACCGTATCTTGAGGAAACATTACTGTTCCCTGCGCTCTTCTGACCAGTTCACCCTAGCTGTCCCTTGCTTTAAACTCGCCAGAGCAGGTGGGGTGAGCTTCAGCACCATTGCTGCATCTCTCTAGAATTCACTTCTTCTGCACCTAAGACACAAACCATCTTACCTAGCATTCAAGAGACTTTTGAAAAGCTGTTTGATAAGTACGACTAACCTCACTAAGGATCTGCACCTCTACATTATGAACCGATTACTGCTTTACTAACCCGATTGTCTTAACTGTATTCTGCTCTCCTTCTATAGAAATGCTGCGATACCCGTGCGTCTGGGTGTTACACAAATGTTTAAATAAATAAATAAAACCAAGCCGACAGAGGAAAATTGAGGCTCTAATTGTGAGTCTGGGACTTGAACCCAAAAAAAGAGAACTGGAAGTTAATGGACAGTTCATACAGTACTTAGCAGGTTAGTGAACCAAGTCTGTATGGGCCATCACAGCCTGGGAAATGCATCTGGGCTACAATTTGTCACAGTACTTGGTGAGAGGGAACCTGGTCTGCCCACCAGGCTCAGGTACCCACTATAGCTTGGGAAGTGCATCCAGGCAGTTCTTCAGTGCAATATATGGCGGGAGGAAGCCAGAGCTGCCAACCAGGGTCTGGGACCACAAGAAACTGTGCTCTGGCACTTTGAAGCATCTTCTATGTACTAGATTGAATTATCAGTAAATATTTTCAACCAAATATCCGGACAGACCCAAGGAAGATAGCAAAATACTGCTTTAATCTCAATAAAAGAAAGCAGAGAGATCTAACAGCTATCAAAATAGATGCATGCATATTCACACTTTATCTTGCTTGTACAGAGCTTATATACTTTTATGTACATCATTTATGACGTCATCCTATGTGGCATTTGCAAAACCTATTAACGGGAGGGATTGGATTAGGGGAATAGGTCTACTTATAGAATTCTATATGGGTTCATGGACTACCCCTTGTCTGTAGGAAAGCCCCCCCCCCCATTTCCTAGAGTGTTTTCTCTAACTCAGGGAATATCATCATAACATTCAGTATACGTTATACAGTCAGGTACATCATTAGCTTCTCCCATTGGTTCAGCTATGAACATTGCTGATTCACTCTGCTACACCTAACAAATTTGATTGCAGGGTTTGAGTTCATTATCTCATACCCCAACGCTCTTTGAGTGGTCAATGTACTTTTAAGTTTCTCCAAAATTGCAAATAATGAATGCTCTGCGAATAATGTTACTGAACACCCCATGGTTAGACTTGAGGATTTTTCAATCACAGATTGTTCACATGGATAATGTCCTTTCATGAGTGAATCTAAGATCCCACTATAATAAGCCAATGGTTTATATACATGTCCTAGTGTTTTCTTTGTAAACACTGTTGTCATGACTTCTTCATTTGAATGAGAGAATAAGTAAAATTCTTCACTGTAGTTTGGAATCGCTAGCACAGGGGCTGTGCCGATGGCATTTTTTAATTCATAAAAACCCAGTCATCTCTTCTATCCATATTCATTATTTATTTGTCATCTGTGCCTCTACGTCCTTTTAAAAAAGGACAAATATAAGTACTGTAATCAAAGACCCAGGCCCTGCAATAATTGCATAGGCCTAAAGATTGTTGCAATTGTCTGACAGTTTTTTGCTGTTCAGTTCTCATAATAGCCTCTGCCCTTTCAGGTGTCACTATGTGAGATCAACTGGCGTATATACAGTTCTTGTTTTTGACAATAATGCATTTTCTCTTAATCTACATTGTACCGTTTCTCTGCTAGCATAGTCTTACGTTTGACAGTCTTCTCTGCACAATAAAGTGTCAAACATTTTGAATTATGGTACTTTCAAGCTGGACATTACCCAAGTCCATCTGAAGGACTCCTGTTAAAAATTGATGGGGCAAACAATTATGTTTCAGGCAGATTGTTCTATATGAAAAGGATGTCAAATCTTGTGAGAATTCATGAAGAGGAATTGTGAAAAATTTATTTTTTAAATCTACAACAGTTTGCTTTCCAAGGGATATTGCACAATATTGTCGCAGGATTTGGAAACTAAGGGAAACTCTGCTTCGACTATATTGTTCAGATGGCAAAGGTTTTTTTGACAGGTTACACAGCCGTGTTACACAGAGAATCAAATGGAAGCAAAATCTCTTGCTCCATTAAAGTGGATATTGTTTCGGATATACCTTCAACCGCTTCTCTAGACATTGGATACTGTTTTGCTTGTGGCACAATTGCTCTTGGTTTGAGCTTAATTGTAACTGTTCCTACTCCTTTCAATAGGACCACGTCATATGGACTTGTAGTCCATAAGATACTTGGTACTTTTTACAAATCTTCCGAAAAAATTGCAGTTTCTTTTTTACCAATGCCATTCTCTGTGGTGGTACTTCTTTCTCCACTTAGATCCAATAAGTGAAATTTATGAAAAATACTAACTCACCATTTGAATAGTCATCCCTAAATAGCTCCTCGTCTGTCAAATCTGTCAACCTATATCCTTCAGGGCTATCACCGTTCTCCATCCCCTTCCCTCATCGTCTGTCCCATGAAGTGTCACCTTCTCTAACTATTGCTGCGTCTAGTTCTAAAAGGATAATCTGCCCTTCCTCGTCATCCATAGGAATCTCTGCCTGAACAAAATACTTATCAGGTATTCTAAGTAACTTGCCAATCAATTTAGGCAACCATGATAATAAAGTCACTCCACACAAAAAACCCTCGTCTAGAGGCACACTATTCCTTGATTAGTAAAAGATATCGTCATTTTAGATTTCATCATTAAGTCACGGCAAAGTAGGTTTACCAGTGTTTGTCTAGAGTATAATAATGGCATAGACATGTAGTGTTTACCTATAGAAATTGACAATTCGCCTGTAAATGGATCTAAATTCATCACCAAAGAAAATCACTGCACATTCATAGCATTGCCGGACATTGGATATTTTCCTTCATGGACACAGGAACGAGATGCTCCTTTGTCTACAAGAAATGAAAATGTCTTGCCTCCTATCATCACCTTGACTCTTGCTTCCTCTTGAGGGTCAGGTGTTATAGATAGTACTGAACACATCACGTCCTTCTGGGGGATGTCCTATGGTGGATATAAATTCATCCTTGTACCTGTGAAAGGATTCGCTGCTACTACAGTCACACTCAATGGTTTGACTGCGGCTACTTGCATGGCTCCTGTATCCATGTGCCATTGTGAGGCACTTGCCTGTTGCATTTGCATAAGTGCTTGCAGTTGTTGCTCTTGTGGCAACTGCATCTGCATTGGGACCTGTTATATTTGCTGCAATTGCGGTGCATGTGTCCGGGTTTGCGTGTGATCTTGGGCATAATATCCTTGTGACTCTGTATTATACCGTGGAACATATCCACCCCCCTTCTTTTTGGAGATTACCAATTCTGTTGTTGCATGCCTCCCCTGCTTCTGCATACTCTAGCTAAATGCCCTGATTTACCGCAACTCCAACATTGCAGTGACTGTTTGCCATTAATTCCTCCCCTTCCTTGAGGGTTTTGAAATTCACCTCGTTCTCCAAGAGGCCCATTCCCTCTGCCTCTCGGCATAAAATAATAACCATTCTGATCCATGACGTATGCTGCATTATTCTGCTGCACTACTTGCGCCATTGCTCCCTCTTTACTTGTCAATATCGCTCCTTCTATGGCGTACTTAAATCATGTATTCTGCACCAACTTCACCTCTTCTTGTTTCCTGCTCTCTGCTTTCTTTTTATCCTGCTCTCTCAATATTCGACAGGATTAATTAACAATTGTATCTCTGGCCATTGTTTTGCTTCCATTCCCATCTGTTTCTTTAGCCGACGTTGCACCAGTTCTGGCAGACCTTTATAAAAGTGATAAAATAATGCTACAGTCTTATCCCAAGATTCGTGCGTCTCCAAATTCCATCTATACAGAATCTCCTGAATTAAGGCAATTGGGTCTTTAGTCAATCCCATGTTCCTAGTCATTATTGCCCCAATATCCAATGTAGCAGGATATTGTACTCAGTGATCGCCATACATCTGCTCTACAATTATTAAATGGCGCTCCATCATTCAATGTGTTTTGTGCGTTAACTTTCGGATATCCTGCTCTTTCCCAAATGGCATCCGCTCTCTCCCCTAGAACAGCTGATAAAAGGCCTTTAATTTTGCCTGTGGCTAACCGCTCCAGACGTTCTTTTTTCTAATTCAGAAATCCACTTTCCTGGACGGGAAGTTAAACGTGGTAGTGGGCACTTTAATTTCCTTATCCATTTGTGGCCATGGAATATATTGTGGTTGACACCACCATTTTTGTAACAGTGGGAATTGGGATATTCCCGATTCATAATCATACCCGCCCACACTTTGTCTTCCATGCAGCGTTGTCCTCGCTTGTTTATTTTGGTCCCGACAATGCCATTAATCTGCTTACATAAGGCAGTGATATATTTCCTGTACGGGGCGATCATGCTTGCGGTCATTCAGTATATGGTGTCGGTTCTGGTGTTTTTTCTATGGTGTCAGCTGAATCTGACCGTTTTACCCCTTTATCTACATTCTATTCTCTTGAAAAATTATAAGTTACTCACTGTAGTGACCAACGTACTCTTAGTCCTTCGTCCCCTTTCCTCCATACTGCATGGGCTTCCCTTCCAAGGGACAGGAGATAGAACCTTTTTCACGAGAAAAAACCTTCTTCCCCTTTGAATTTAGAGGCATGCATTGGTGCAGCCCAGGGAGCACGCGCTGCCCTGACTCCGCCCTCCGGCGCCACACCTCAGTCCACATTGACGCGCTGACAATAGACTTAATATTGCCTAATGACACCAGTATTATTATGGGGGAGGATGGTGGGATGTATGGAGGAAAGGGGACTAAGGGTAACTTATACATTACTCTTACATACCGTCCCCTTTCCTCCATACTGCCTGGGCGATTACAACTAAATGTAGCCCCAAGGTGGAGAGGAGATCCTCCTTAAGCAAATAGGTTAAATGAGAACCACCTGTCCCAAAGCAATTTTACATCTAGAGCAGGCATCCAAACAGTAATGCTTGCAGAAAGCTGAGGGAGAGGCCCAAGTGGCTGCCCTGCTTATGACTTGCCAAGAGACATGGCGCTGGAAAGCGATGGCTGTTGCCTTGGCCCTGACTGCATGGGCGTGCATGTTGGCCGGAAGTGGCTTTTGCTGGCCCTTGTACGCTTCCTTGATGGCCGAGACCATCCAGCGGTATATGGAGGCCTGATAGCCTAGTCTTGAGCCTCCAAAAGTGACAAACAAGGCGTCTGATATGCGGAAGCCCTTGGTCCTGTCCAAGCAGAATTTCATGACACGCCTCACATCCAGGCAGTGCAGCATTCTCTGTGCTTCGTCCTTAGGATCGGCAAAGAACGTAGGAAGAACCACTTCCTTGTTGAAGTGGAAAGCAGACTGCACCTTGGGCAGAAATGCTGGGTGTGTCCGCAGGACTACTTTGTCCCTGTGAAAGGTAGTATATGCTTCCGTGGTGACCAACACCTGAATTTTGCTGACTCTACGAGCCGATGCGAGGCCGACTAGTAAGGCCGTGACCAGCCTAATGTGCGCAGACGCCATTGGCTCAAACGGTGTGTGCGCCAGGGCGCCCATGACTATGTTGAGGTCCCACATGGGGTGCAGCCTCTTGACGGGCGGGTATAGCCTTGCGAAAGCAGTCAAATGTTTCTTGAAGATAGGATTGGAGGAGGAGAAGAAGATCCCCTTCCTCCGAGTTCCTGTACGCCCTGGTGGCTGCGAGGTATGTGTAGCAGGTGTCAACCTGCACACCAGAGAGGGCGAGGTGCGACGAGAAGGAGAGCATGTCGTCCAAAGTACATGCCAGGTGGTCGATTTCCATGGAGTCTGCCCAGTGGCAGAATCTGGTCCATTTACTGTTATACTGTGCCCTGGTAGCCTTGCTCCTAGCGCCCTGTATGATTTCGAGATTAGCCTGGGAGAGGCTAAAGTGCCGCAGCGTTACATGCTCGGGTCCCATGCTGTGAGGGCTAGTTTCTGTGGCGTGGGGTGGATGACCATGCCCCCCTGCTGCGCCAGAAGATGTGCTGGGCCCGTCAGGAGGTGAATCGGAGGCATCTCTGAGAGGCTGAGCAACTCCGAAAACCATGGCCTGGCCGGCCACCATGGAGCTATTAGAATGATGTTCACCTGGTGAGACTCCTTGATCTTGCAAATCACTCTGCGAATCAGCAGAGTGAGCGGGAAGGCGTAAGCCTTCATGCCATTCCATTGAAGCCCAAATGCGCTGCCCAGGGAGCCGGGGACCTGTCCCAGCTAGGAGGCGAACTGAGGGCACTTCTTGTGCCAGGTGGCAAAGAGATCCACCTGGGGATAGCCCCACTTGTAGAAGATCTCCTGAATGACAAAGTTGTTTAGCTGCCACTCGTAATTGTCCACTCCCAACCCGCTGAGTCTGTCTGCCTCCAGGTTGGCTTCCCCCAAGAGGTGGTATGTCGTGAGGTAGATGTTTTCCAGGGCCCATTCCCACATGCTGATTGCCAGTCTGCACACAGAAGGGGATCTGGTGCCTCCCTGCTTGTTGACGTAGTACATGCTGGTCGAGTTGTCTGTCTGGATGAGGACACAAGCAGACAAAGTTGGCCAGTCGGTGTCCCACCGGGGTGCATGGGTGGGGGCTCGACATCTTGGCCATTTAAATTGTGCTTGGCGGCCGACGAGCTGCCTTGCGGTCCCCGACGATGACGGCATCCGCCACTGAAAGCCTTGGAGCGGCCTTTGTTGGCTTCCTGGGTCGAGGAGCGTGAGGGATGGAGGTAAGAGAAGGAGCACCCTCCGAAACCCCCTCGAAGACCGGCTAGACTTCCCTCCTGAGGAACAAAAGGATGGCAGTCATTGTTGTAGCGTGCCTAGGGCACATGCCTTCTCCGTGTCAGTCTTGATGGCCTGGAGGGATTCATCCACAGCCTTCCTGAACAGGTTGTCCCCGACAAAGAGCATGTCCAAAACCCTTATCTGGACCTCCTGCCTAAAGTTGGCGGCCTTGAGCCAGCCACGACGGTGAAGGCAGGCGCAGGTTCCCATCTGGCGGAACCCTGCTTCTGCAATGTGCATGGCCACTGTGATGCCGTGATCTGCCGCCACCTCGCCTTCCTGAAGGATCTCCAAAGCCTCTACCCGCTTGTCATCTGGGAGGAAGTCCAGGAGCGGAACCAACTTAAACCACAGCGCCCGGTCATATCTGGCCACAATAGCAAGGGTGTTAGCAGCCTTGTACATCGTCACCCCCGAGTAGATAACCTTTCTACCCATCGAATCCAATTTCTTCCCCTTGTTGTCCAGAGGGGTGGACGACATAGAAGATGGTGATTATTTCTTCCTGGCGGCCGCTTGGGACCGCCAAGACCACCAAATCCAATGACAGTTGAGACTGCAAGCATATGGGTGTATAGTCCGGCACCCTGTACTTCTTCTCGGGTGTAGAGGGGTTCTTTATCAGAGCCAGCCCTTCATTCCAAACATCGTCCAGGATTGGGACCGAAAAGATGGTATTCCTCTTCGCTTCCCGGCACTGGTATAAGAAGCATTCCTTCTTTTCCTCCGGCGTGAGCTAGAAAAGCTCCGATGCTCAGGCGATCATTACATGGAAAGATCCTATCTCGTCCGGAGGAGAGGCTCTGGTCGGAGGCGATGGGAGGTCCCCTATCCCACTGTCATCATCCGTGCCCGTTGCCACTGTGTCCGACTCAGTCTCCCTTGGGAAGAGAGGGCTGGGGGGGAGGGGAGGGCGATGGGTGGCATGGAGGCATCAGGTGCTTCCTCCTCTTCTTGGCTGGCGGTTCCCCCGGTGTCAACAGGGCGACCGGTACTGGCATCGAGGGAGGAGCCGGTGGCGCGGACGCCGGCAACCTCCTCTGTATCTCAGACACCAGCATGTGAAGGGTCGAGAGGCTGTCCAGTAAAAGGTCTCTACGCAGCAACTGGGGCAGGTTCTGGGCTCTCGTCCTGGTGCCCCTAGTCACCACCTCCATTGACAGTAATTCAGTCATCGCCCCCATCGTGGGGCGAGTCCCCGGTGTCTCCTTCGTCGTCCTTACCCTCATGGATAGTATGGACGGAAATGATCTCATCCTCATCAGCCAAAGAAATTTCCGCTCCCTCTTCCTTCTTAGGGTCCAGAGCGGTCGGTCTCGGGCTGAGGTCTAGCATCTTCTTCTCCAGGCTCTTCTCAACTGGCTTGTTCGAAGCCTCCCTCCTGGGAGGAAGGGTCACCCGTGCCGTCGCCGGGGCAACCTGCATGTCCACCCCTATGACCTTTGAAAGCAAGAAGCGCTTTGAAACACATTGTGTATAGGCGCTATATAAATAATCAAAACGCCACAACCACATCAAGGGAGGGTGATGAATTCGCCTGGTGTGCCTGGGCCTTCATGAAAAAGCCGGACCCCTTCTCTTGCTTGGCCTTCTCCTTCGGGGCCGGATCGGACCCTTTGTCTCCTTTGGCCTTCTCCGTCGCGGGTAGGCCGGACACCGTACCCTGCTTGGCCTTCTCCCGTCTGGTCTTCTCCGGGTTCTTCCTTAACTTTCCCTGGTTATTCTACTTCCTCTTGGATGAAGAACCAGAGCGCTGACTGGAGATCGATGCAGATGGGGATGACTATCGCGCCCTGACCGTCACGGGACTCGCAGCAGCGGCGACCCTGACAGAAGCGTACTTGCAGTGCTTAGCCTTGTGTTGAGCCCCCATGGGTGGGGTGCCCTCAAAGGACTTCGACGCTCGCTCAGGTTTACCGGATCCGGGAGAGGCATGCACCTGGAAACCACGAGGTGCAGAGGTCTTGGCCTGCAGCCACAATTCCAACTGTTGGTGACGATCCTTCAATGTACGCTTTGTGAAGCCACAGCAAATCACACAATCTTCCTCCTGATGTGTCGGTGCAGGCAATACAGACACTGGGAACGCTTACGTCCATGTATACATTCCACAAACCGCAGTCGGAAGCCAAGCTTGAAGAGCGAAGCGCTGTCCTTGTCGTCCGACAAGATCCATGTGGCGTAGGCCTGACTAATCTTCTGGAAGCCTCCAAGAAGAACACTCCATGAAAACAGCCCTTGAGGGCACTGAAAGAAATCGGAAAAACGGGTCCCTGTTAGTCGGAAGGATGATCGATGGAGCACACAGGCTCAATTGACCGAAAAATAGAGTTTAACTCTCAAAAAGCGAAGAAAGCAGCCAAAAGCTCGAAGAGCGAAGCACGAAGACTCCCAACACTTGAATGTGCAGTAAAAATCTGAACATGGCTGCCAGAGGAGAAGCTTAGGTAGAGGGCAGTCATTGGCTAGGGGCAGTATGACCCAGAGCCCAGTGATTGGTTTATATGAGAAAGACAGTTTAGAAACAAAACTGAAACTGCTTTTTCTTTTACCGAGGATTCACAGCCTGACATGCCAGACCCCATGCTGGAGAAATGCAACCTACAGAGGATGAATGTAACTCATTGGAACGTCTGTTTACCAAACCTACTACTTCTTTGACTTTGATGCCCTCTAACCTCCCTTCTGCTGTGGGCAGCTAATCTTTGATGGCATTGGGCGATTCAGAAGGACAACCCTCTTTGTTGGTGGCTCGGCTCTCTATAGATATCCTTGAACTAACTACGAAAAATGCAAAACAGAAAAAAATAAATATGGCTAGACTTAACAAGAGTCCTTAGGATCAGACTCTTAAGTGCAAGTGCATTTAAAGAAAGGCTATTACGAAATGGACGAATCAATAGGAGCCCGAACTATATCTGTCTTGAGATCAGGTTCTGATCAACTCCGATTGAGTGCTGATGAGCGGTTGGCACCATTGCATCGCCATTCTTCATCACAAGTGAAACCTATGTCCACTGGAGCTGGGGTAATTCGGAGGTCAGACTGCGATTTCTCTTCCCTGTCCTCAGAAGAGATGAGAAACAAGTCTGTTTTCCACCCGCATGACAGGAGGAAAGATGTTTGCCTTTGAGCTGTTTGGGATATTTTCACCCACTCAGATGTGCCTCACTACATCACTTTACTGCAATGGTGAAAGAAACAGCCCAAAATGACTGTGCTGACTCCTGTGCGCGCCAATATAGTTAAAACTGTGTTTGTGTCACAACCAGAAAATGGCTGCACACCCCTGCCACATACATTTCAGATGGGGTGAAAACCGAGTCCTCACTGCAGGAAGAGGCCAGTGGGCTCTATCATTTACATGGAGAGAAGTGAATGAAGCAGCATCGTGCTGAAAAACCCAAAAATGCCTTTTAAATGGACACTTTCCCAATCTTAAAAAGTGCTCCTTGGCGCTAAATCCATTCATTTCTCGTAAACCGTTATGATCAAAAAGGCCTCTGCAATAACCAAGATTATTCATTGTGGCTGCTCAGAGGAACCGGGCCTCATTGAATGACAGCTCCTGGCAACAGTATCCTTTGAAAAGCAAACCAGGTACTGTGTTTTTCATTTTCCACAGGAAACGGAAACTGCTGCGCTAAAACTTTGCAACAAGTATCAAGAATCAGCTGTGCAGAGAGAGAGACTCTAAACAAATATCTGATACATATATCCATGCTTCAAAACAATTCTAGAACTCAAGACAAGAACTGTAAGCTGCACAAAGTGTATATTTGCTGAGATGAAAACAGAATTTAAAAGGAATAGTAAAATGGGCTTGTTCCTGACTGAAGGGGGAAAATCGCAAAAGTGCATTGTTGTGTCAAGGCTTGATTACTTAAGAAATGTAAAAGGATTTGTAATGGTAAAGACACACTTAAAAACTGTTTTAATTCGATATGTTTAAAGTTAAGGTTTAAAAGTATAAATCAAAGCTCAACCCAGTCTGAATGGCAAACTATATTTAAAAGAAAAAAAACCTTGCTGTGACAGTGGGGACCCTGAGAAAGAATGACACCTCAACTGCTGGAACAGGAAAAGGCTAATTGCTGGCTGGAGGCTTGGAATCCCCAGGACAATGGGGCCTTTCACATTAGACATTCGTCTTTGCCCCAGGCCAAGACAATAGCAGGCTAAGACACTCACTCTTCCAGTGGGAGGGGCAGGAAGCTTCATTCTCAAGGAAGAGGCCCTCACCCTGCTTCAAAGGATTTGACACTTGCTTACTGTTCAAAGAAAAGAAAACCTGCTTAATTGACAATGGACTTCCTTTTGGTTTTTAAAGGCCTATTTTGCAACTGAACTTCAAGACATTTAACTTTGCCACAAGAAGGAGGAAAAATGTGAAAATGCATAATTCTAAATCTAAAATGATGCTATTCATTTGAAAACTTGGTAGAGCTTCTTACTGTGCCCTACACTGGAGAGCCATAATCATGGTGTTCCCCATACCCCTATTAATAGAATGGTGTGTGTGTTGGGAGGGTAGTTTTTCACTGGCCACCTGAATTGTTTAAATGGGTTCACTACATTAACCATAATTCCTAGACACTGCAACTGCATTTATATTGGTTTCACCTGAATTGAATGGCAACTCAGCCTCCCTGATGAGTATTGCAAATATGAAAGCGCTTGGAGGAGTACAACAGCCCAAGAAGGGAATTAACCCTGCAAACCTTATTGGGATTTAACCCTGTGAATATTTTGCACACTTTGGGATTTAACCCTGTGATTGTTTTTGGATACTTTTTCAGGTAATATATTGATTATTTGCGCTGGTGCTAAACTAATTTCAATAATTTTGCCCTGTGAAATCCCAAACCTTTAAATCCTCCCCCGGATAATCGGACTGAGTCAGCCAGGGCGGACACAGAGGTGCTGGGGTTGGTACCGCGGATCAACTCTAGAGCTTACTGTGTTTCAATCTGGTAACCTAGCCTGAATGCCCTTGTGTAGAATAAAACTAACCTGGTAAAAATTGATTTCTGTTTTCTTTTTCGCACCTTTATTTTCCAAAAACCCCTCTCATTTAACATTGCATAACTCACTCACTCAATTTAATACCTAGAGACTTCATTTCAACTCTGAAGTATACCTAAGATCTGTAGCTACCTCCCAAACTAAAAATCGCATTTTAAATTAGTATATTTCACCTGTTTTTGTTTTAAATAATTTTCAAACTTCCATTAAGATTCAACGTGTTTAATTTTGCTTAAACCATAGCTCAAGAGGGTTGGCATCTTTCCAGTGTTGCTCACATAGAAATTTGTATTGATTTAAGGATTTTTACACACATTCATTGTTTTACACAGCCATTCTCGATTGTCATTTTAAGAAGTGTAAGATTGCAAACCCGTTTTTCTCTCTTGTTTGGGGAGGAGAGGTGGTATTTAAATCCTGTTACTGTTCTTTATTCCTGAATACCTGCTGCTTCCTTATATCTGTTTTAAATTGCTTATTTGTGGGTTGAGGAATATTGCAAAGCGAAATCCTAACTTAAGTGCTATCTTTTAAAACAAGCCAAAAGTATTCTTTTCTCTGATGTTTTATATTCTGTGTGGCTAAACAGTGAATTTAACTGCCTTGCATACCTTTTTATTCGTTGTCACCACATTGGTGATTGTTGCTCCCTATTCAAAAGTATGTTTAATTTGAGTTTTAAATAAATAAATATTACCTTTGCCTACCGCCTGATTCCTGGTCCATTGTGGCCTAGGGTATTTTGAAAAGGGGTGTGATATGAGTGGTATATCACTCAGAATATTGAACCTATAGACATAATAAAATAAGTATTTCATTTGTGCGCTGCATACTAGGCTGAGACCATGGTGTATCGCCTGATTGAAATACTTAACTGTGGCAGTAGCCCAATTACCAAATGATGAAATGGCGGTATTGTCGATCTCACTGGCTACTTTCTCTAAACTATATGAGTCATTGAATGATTTGCTCAAAGATCAGGCAACTTTAATTGCAATGGCACATTCTAAAATGGTCTGTTTGGAAACCTTTGTGACCCATGTACATGCTAGATTGGACAAGGAGGCAGAAACCTCAGTTAAATAGCAAAATAGACTATGTGACCTGGCCCAAAGAGAAGAATGACAAAAACACATTAATGGCCGCATTATTGGAAGATTGCAAGTAGATGTGGACCAAGTATAAAAATCGTCCGTGAGGCCCTGCTTGCCAGGAGGACGCCCAGGTTCCTATTAAACCTCTACAAGATGTTGGGTTCAAAAGGTAGACTCACATGAACATACACTCAAAGTGATAACGATGTTAGGTTGGCACTGCCTGACATGGGAACCATTTGCCAGACAGACCCGGCAGATGAACAGAGCGCTCCAGTGAGGCAAGTCATAGACGTCCCGTATAATGAATTGGAGTAATCTAAAGAGAGGGCTCCCACCCTCTGTTCAGGTTATGGAAAGACCTAAAGTGCAGCCCGCAAAAAAGTTTTTTCCGATCTTCCCTAAACAGAAGACAACTGGCTTGGCGGGCTTGAGACCTGTGGGGGCGGCCAACAGAAGAAAAAATCTAAAAATATGCCATTGGTTCAGAAAGCATAGTCCAATGGTTCATAGGGATTTCTGAGGAACTTGAGTACCCCACCACCAAACCACCTAATCCAACTACTAAAGGTCAATGAGAAATGAGAGTGATGGAACTGCAACAGACACCCATCGGCTTGGCACATACGGAGGGCAACCATGACATGCCTTCGGCAGCAGAACTACATCTACGTGACCTGCTTGAAATAATTACTAGTTATGAAGGCGAGGACGGCTGGGACGAGTCGAGAATGGTCGGCTTGATGATAAAGCGTGCAGTGTGGCACAGCCGGTTTCACAAGTGAAGGCTAGCTCCCCGACCAACATAAGACAAAAGGAGTCTCTTGATGATAAACAGACTGATGCATCACGCTTCCGTACTTTGGAAGAAAAAAGGCTGGCTTTGTCGAATCCTGTGCCAGCCAAGAGTAGCAGCGAAATCTTAAAAGTAAGTGAAACCAAATCAGAGGTTGCCAATTCAAAAACCCTGTTCAAAGGCACAAAGTAATCTGCCTATAGGTATGAGGAAGGATAATTTAATTATCCTGGAGCATCTCCTGCCAGCAGCAGATAATTTAATTCTGAATCAGAGAAATGTGATAAAGTTGTTCCACCATATTCCGAAATTAATATTAAGGCATTTGTGTGGTCCAATTTGTCAATGAAAAGCGACTGGACTGGGTAATCCTTCCATTTGAATTCGGCAATGGTGAAGTTCAATCTGATAGAAATTAGCTACAATTTGCTATCTCTAGGTTTTGAATTACGAGACTACCCTGAGCCAAACAAGAACCAAAAGGAGATCCCCTTGCCCCGGTATGTGTGGAAAATGAGCAGCAAGGTTGACCAATCATCTAGTGAAAAAAGCAAATATGGCCCTGATTACTTTAAACCATTAAACAAAAATGATCGATTACAGTCACGATTAGTGGAATTCCAGACCGAAACCATGTAACTGCAAAGGGCCATGATAATAACTCAGTTGTGCTCAAAGCACAAGATTGCTCATGGCTCATAGGGGGCGCGCACAGCAAGCCTGCCTGGATTATTGCTTTGTTTCAGCCAATGTTCGGTCTTCGGTGGAACTCTTCCGGGTGATCGAGATGTTTGTGAGTGATCGCAACCTATTGGAAATTATCTGCATAGAGGAAGCATAAGGGGGGAATACTCCTGGGTTGCGGGTCAGGAACCATTGGTAAAAGTAGATACGATCATATACTTGGGGTGCAGATAATTAGAAACATTGAGGAAAGGGCTAGTTATATTATGCTCAGAGCTAAGACAAAGAGGCAGGTGGCCAAAGGGGTGGCGCTCCACTGGCGGTATGAGACCTACATTATGCTACACATTCTAGCCTTTTATAAACAAAAGGTTGTTCCAATACTGACATATGGGGCGGAGGCCATGTTAAACTTTTCCTGGCGAACATGGGGGATCCTGGAGGGCTATTTTTGGCGCAGGGTTTTGAGGCTGCCAAATGTACTGCCATTTGCCTCCATTAGATATCAATTGGGCTTACAGACTATGGAGTCACTTGCCATGTGGAAAACGATTTCCTTTCTAAGAAAGTGGATTGTATCCGACCATCTGCCTCCCTTCGACCTTTTGAGGAATACTGATATTGATGAATCGGTCTGGTTGTTGGATACCTGGAAAACAACATGTGTGGGCTATTTAGAGCCCTGCGATATTACGAGTGACGTGCTAATTGATACCCCGGTGAGGGTCAAGTTTAAATTGCAGGTCCTGGATTGCATAGCAACACAAGATGCTAGAAGTAAATATAAGCCATCGCTCAAATTTGCCCAGGAAAGTAGAGCGTAATCCGCTGTCTTTCATTCGGCCCACTACAGTGATTTGTTTGAGATTTTGTGAAATATTATTCCAACCAGAGAGGTCCAATTCTCCCGGGGTCAGATTTTGGAGTCCGTTTCTAATTGTAGGCACTGCGGAGAGAAGAGAGTAAATGAATCTCATTTAGTGGTTGCTTGTACGAAACAAGTCCTGGCCGTGTCTGCACAAGAGTAGTGGGATTTGTTTTTAATTGGTGATAAATCCAGCTTGGTCCTTTCAGTTATTACATTTGGGGAATACACTTTTAAAGGGTCAATTATAATTTGAAGTATTTATGGGGGTAATTTTTTTTTCCAACAGATCTTTTTATTTGATTTTATCAACAAACAAGCAGCTCAACAGGCTTCAGTTCGATCATAGGGAGACAAATGCATAAATAAAACAAAATAAAACAATATATGCAACCGAGTGGGAATGGGGGGATTGGGTGGGGGGGGGGGCGATCAGGGGGATAGTCCGGGGGGAGGTGGAAGATGCTTTAGTTCATGGAGCATCATGATAGGGACCATCATTGTCAATAGGGTCCAGGCAGAGCAGCAGAGTGGGCTGTTGGGTCGAGATGTGTAAGCTGATCACTAATACTCCTGTTTGTGTCTCTAGTCCAGATTATGCATGGTGGAGGTCTCCGACGAGGGTTCAAGCTTCGTTGGTCGTATTTGGCCAGCCAGCGGAGGGACAGTGGTTGTCGCAACACTCCGGTAAATTGCTGTGCTTCGTCCAAGAAGGGTGCCCTGGTGTTGTAGAACTTGCATCGGTTTCCTAGGCGGAAGGCAGTAATGTTTTCTGCAACTGCAATGTCCCAACATTTGGACCACCACATGCAAACTGCGGGGCCCTTTGGGTGTTTCCACAGTCTTGCTAATGAAATCTTTGTTGCCGTGAGCAGTTGGGGGCATAGGCTGCCAATCGGCCGGTCAACAGGAATTGGCCATCTCCTGTGCTTCCTAGTAGGATTATTCCTGAGTCACATGGAATTGCTAGGCCACTGATTTGTTTGGTAAGCTCTAGGATCTCTATCCAGAACCTAGTGGATATGGGGCATGACTATAACACATGGAACACTGTGCCGGTGTCTGCGCAGCCTCGCCAACATAGCGGTGCAATCGTCGGATCGTTTTTGTCTGGGTCTCCGGCGTTAAGTACCATCTGTAGCATACTTTGATTGCCTCTTCTTTATTGGCTACACATTTTGAGCTCTTCAGTACTCAATGCCAGATGCAGCCCCATTTCTCAATCTCAATTTCTCTGCTGATATCCCTTTCCCACTTCTTCATGTAGGCTTCCTTCTTGTTGGGGTCTACTCTGTCCAGTAGTCTGTATAGTGTGGATATTTTCCTCATAGGGGTAATGGGGGGTAGGTTTTAAAGGAATGTGTTGTTTTTTGGGCCAAGTGTTGATTGATCATGTATTTTATGCTGTATTGATGGAAATGTAAAAGATTTGCAATAAACCAGACATTTAATAATAAAAATAAAATATATATATATATGAGAATGCATTACTTACCGTAAAGGCATTTCTGATGATTGTATCTGCTTAGATTCACATGCTGTGCATAGGTCCGACATCCAGTGGTCACTGCGGAGTATTGCATTTTGTTTTTCGTAGTCGAAAAGGGGACGTCGACAAGGCGTGTCTGAAACACTATCCCTATAGTGACGTGCGTTGTACCCACAATCCCTCACGCGTCGAGGTCCCTCTGTTTGTATTTTTCTGCCCTGAGGGAGCCTTCTAGACGTGAGTGAGTACAGAAAAGAGAGAGAGATATATAAAGGAAGTCTATGTTCCTTCCATCCGAGCGGGGAGGAAGGGCGGGCGCATGTGAATCTAAGCAGATACAATCATCAGAAATGCCTTTACGGTAAGTAATGCATTCTCTTCTGATGTTTGTTAATCTGCTTAGAATCACATGCTGTGCATAGACTAGCGAGCAGTACCCGGAGTTGGCGGTGGGTTATGAGAAGGAACAGTAGAGAAAAGGTGTCGTAATACTGCCTGTCCCACCTGGGAGTCAGATCTAGAGTGTGTATCTAGACAGTAGTGTTTTGTAAAGGTGTGCACAGAACTCCAGGTAGCCGCTTTGCAGATGGACTCAAGGGGAACATTTGCAATGAATGCTATGGATGCCCCCGTGCCTCGAGTAGAGTGTGCTCTTGGCCTAAAGGGCAGTTCTCTCTTAGCAAGAGTATAGCAGAGAGTGATGCATTGAACAATCCATCTAGAAATAGTGGATTTTGAAACTGCATCTCCTTCTCTTCCTGCTGCCACCGAGACGAAGAACTGATTAGTCTTCCTCAGTGGTCTGGTTCTTTCCATGTAGAACATGACCGCTCTGCGTACATCTAGTGTGTGCAGAGTCCTTTCTCCCAAATTGGAAGGATTTTGAAAGAACGTTGGTAGTTCTATAGATTGGTTTACGTGGAATTTAGAAATACATTTCGGAGCAAACCTAGGGTGAGTGCGTAGAACCACTTTATCTTTGTGAACTGTAACGAAGGGGTCTAGAATAGAAAGAGCCTGAAGTTCACTTACTCTCCTGATGGAGGTGATAGCTATTAAAAAAGCAGTCTTAAGCGTGAGGTGTTTAAGAGATGCTTTGTGCATGGGTTCGAATGGAGAGCCCATGAGTCTGGTAAGTACCACATTAAGGTCCCATCCGGGAGCTGGGTCAGCTATCGGGGGGTGTATTCTCTTTACTCCCTCCATGAAGGCCTTTATAACAGGGATCCTCCACCACGACACTTTGAGTTGGGAAGTGGTGTATGCAGAAAGTGCAGCTAGGTGGACTTTAATGGAGTTAAACACTAGACCTGAATCCAATAGGTGGGTCAGGTATAGGAGCACATGTGTGGGAGAGCAGTCAATAGGGTTGATGCTTTTACTCCTGCACCAGATGACAAATCTTTTCCACTTGCTAGAATAGCAGTGGCGAGTGTTCGGTTTTCGGGCTTCCCTGAGGATGTCCATGCATCTTTGCGGGAGTTGTAGATGTCCGAACTCTATGATCTCAGGAGCCAAGCTGCTAAGTTCATGTTCTGGGGGCATGGATGCAGAGTCCTGCCTTTGTCCTGAGACAGCATGTTGTACGGGCAGGGGAATTTTACTGGGGGGGATAGAGACATCTCCATCAAGTGAGCGAACCATGGTTGTCGTGCCCACATTGGGGCCACTAGTATCATGGTCACTTGTTCCTGGTGCATCTTGTGCACCACTTTGTTGAGAAGGGGAGTCGGGGGAAAAGCGTAAACAAATTTCCCTGACCATTGCATCGACAGACCGTTCCCCTTGGATTGGTTCTGGGGGTACCTGGAGGCGTAACTTAGGCATTGTGAGTTTTCCAGGGTTGCGAACAGGTCTATTTCTGGGAATCCCCATTGTGTGAAGACGTCGAAGACGATGTCTTCGTGCAGGCGCCATTCGTACTCTTTGGGCAGGGGGAAATCTCTGCTGAGACTGTCTGCTAGCAGATTGAGTTCCCCGGGTACATGTAGTGATAGTAGGAACATGTCCTGTTTGAGAGCCCACTTCCATATATTCTGGGCCAGCTTGGACAGGCCTGGAGAGTGGGTGCCCCCTTGCTTGTTGATGTAGTACATGGCTGTGGTGCTGTCTGTAAGGACCATTACTGTTTTGCCTTGTAGGTGTTCCTGGAAGGCTTTTAGCGCCTTGAACACAGCTAGTAGCTCCAGTAGATTTATGTGTTTGGATGCTACGTTCGGAGTCCACACTCCGTGAGCAGTCTGATGGGATAGGTGCGCCCCCCATCCTGTGAGGGATGCGTCTGTGGTTAGAGTGGCTTCCGCCGCGGGTGTGGCAAAGGGTTTCCCTTTTTCCATGTTTTCCTTTGTCCACCACCGTAGCGAGAGAACTAAGGCCTGCGAGACCACAACTAGATCCTCCCATAGTCTGCTGGCCTGACACCACTGGCTGTTGAGCCACTCTTGCATTGGGCGCATGCGCAGGCGCGCGTGAGGTACCAAATAAATACACGACGCCATCATTCCTAGCAAGCGCATTGCTTTGCGTACCGTCACCTCTCGACCGGTTACATATTGAGGGATTTGAAACAGCATGTTTTGGACCCTCTCTTTGGAGGGGATGACGAGGCCGTCCTTTGTTTGAATTAGAGCCCCTAGGAATTGTTTGATTTGACTGGGGTCTAAACTGGACTTCTTTTCGTTGATGGAGAAGCCCAACTGGAACAAAAGGTCTACTGTCTTTTGGGTATTGGAGAAGCATGTTTCGTAAGAATCCCCTGTTATGAGCCAGTCGTCGAGGTAAGGGTAAACTGGGATGGACAACCTGCGCAGGTGGGCCGCTGCCACTGCCAGCACCTTCGTGAATACCCTTGGTGCTGATGCTATGCCGAAGGGTAGCACTTTGAACTGGTAGTGTTTGCCCTCTATCATGAACCTGAGGTATTTTCTGTGCGCTGGCAACATTAAAATATGAAAGTATGCATCTTTCATGTCCAATGTTGTCATGTAATCTCCCTGAGAAAGCAGTGGGATTACTTCCTGTAAGGTTACCATACGAAACTTTTGGGGTTTGATAAAGTTGTTCGCTGGGCGCAGATCTAATACAGGGCGCATGGTTAGATCCTTTTTGGGTACAAGGAAGTACACTGAATAAATACCTTCCGTTACCTGAGATAGAGGCACGACCTCTATGGCTCCTTTTTCCAGTAGTTGTTGTACTTCTTGGAGAAGGATGGCAAGATGTTCCGGTGTCATGCGACGTCCCCTCGGGGGTCTGTAGGATGGGGAACTGTTGAATTCGATACAGTATCCGTGGGCTACGGTGGACAGTACCCAACGGTCTGACGTTATCTCCTCCCATGCAGGAAGAAAGGATGTTATCCGGCCCCCGACCGGTGTTGCATGGGAGGGGACGCGAATCTTCGCGTCACTTGGAGTTGTTGGGGGCTTGGGAGCCTCTGGGGGTGGATCCCCGACCCCTCCCTTTGCCCCGGCGTTGGCCTCTTTGGCTGTACTGCCCACTATTGGTTTGGTAATTGGTGGCAGGGTATTGCTGATGTTGATTTTGTTGTTGGCGTTGGCCACGAAAAAAGCGTTTGTTGCCATAGCCGCGCCTGGTAGTGGGCTTAGAGATCTGGTCGAGAGTCTTGATAGTGTCGAACTCTTTTTTAGCCATCTCTAGGGCTTCATCTACCGCTTTTCCGAAGAGGTTAGCGTCCTCGACAGGTTTATTTATCAAAGACGCCTGTGTCTCTGGTTTAAAGCCTGAGTTGCGCAGCCATACATGGCGCTTTAGGAGTATTCCTTGTACCAAGGAACGTCCTGCTGTTTCTGCCGCGTCCAGAGAGTTTTTAACAATGCTCTGGTTCACTTGGGTTCCTTCGCCAATAGTTGACAGTAGGCGCGTACGTAAAGGCTCCGGTGCTTCCTCGGCGTCTTTTCGCAGTTTGTCCCACTGCGCGTCTGCGTAGCTTGCAAGCAAGGAATTGTTGTTGGCAATTCTTGCTGAGAAGGCAGCCGAGGAAGTAACTCTTTTTGCAAGGGCATATAGCCTCTTGCCCTCCTTGTCAGGGGGTGCCTCACTGGTGGAAAGTGGTACCCCTGCCCTCTTTCTAGTATTAGAAACCACTAGGGAATCAGGAATGGAATGTCCCCTAATGTAGAGGGGGTCTGAGGGTGAAGGAGTGAAAAGTTTTTCAATCCGTGGATTGACCCCTCTGATCATAGCGGGAGTGGACAGCGAAGGTATGATCCTTCTCTTTACTGAAGCGAGGAGTGGAATGGTCTGGCTGACCGGGGGTTTTTCCTTAATCACTCTTTCTACAAAGTCCAATTCTGGAGAGAGTTCCCCGGTGTCGAGTTCGAAATGCGCTGCTGCTCTGCGCAACAGTGCATTGAACGTCGGCTGATCGTCAATTGGAGACGTGTTCCTAACTGGAGAATTGTCCGGAGGAGTTAGGTTTAGGACATCAGTGTCGGAATACACTGATGGTGATTGCCAGGGGTGTGAAGGTCCCTCTTCTGGGTTAACCCCGAAGCCTTCTTCTATAATGTCTGTTCTGTCTTCCAGACATTCCTCCTGGTTCTGTTCTTCATTGTCCATGAAATCATCTTCTTCCTCGAAGTTTTGCTCCTCCCCAGTGAGGTCATATACATCTTGGAAGTCTGAGGCTGTGTCCTGCTGGGGATCGACTAGCCTCGGATTTTTGGCCCTGGGGTCCTCCTGAGGCCCTTCTCTGGTCCTCTTGTGTGTTTGAGAGGCCTGGGTGCTCATGAACTTTTCCATCCTCTCCATACAGAGGTGGAGTCTTTCCATAGTTTCATGGGGTACCCCAGAGCGGTCTGGCGGGGGAAACATAGGGTTATCTAACTCGAAATGGCTCGACCTCTCCCAAAGCGTCGAGGAAAGTGTCCCGTCGCCTTCCGAAAAACCTTCTGGTGTGTCGGGAGACTCCCTGCCTGAAGGGGGTAGTCCCTGCTTCCCATCGGGCTTTTTCGGCGTATCCTTTAACTTATGCGTAACGCTCGACGAAATCTTCGGCGTACGCTTTTGGGCGTCGGCTACAGCGATCCTTGCTAAGCTATCGGCGACTCGCTTGTCGGCGGAAGCTTGAGTTTTCGACGCTATGGGTATCGAACGCTCTACAGCGGTCTGCGCTTTCTGTTGATGCGCACCGGCCGATGGTTTGGTGGCAGCGCCCTTGTTTGCCGAAAGCCCAGTCGCAGGTCGCGGCTGCGGGTGCGAGAGGGGCTTCGAACCCGAACGGTCCGAGGAGGTCGCCGGTGGAACCTGCGTCTCCTTGGGCGCCGAAGGTCTTTTCGACTTCGTCGAAGAAGAGCCGTGGGTTGTGTGTTTATGTGGATCTTTGTGTGCGTCTGTGTCGCCGGGGTGTTCATCCCCATAAGCAGGGCGTGAGCCGAGCCCGTCGGGGCTGGGGACAGACGACGAAGCGCGTAAGCGCTCCTTAGAGGGGGTTTCGACTTCCGTAGCGGAGGTCGTGTTATCGCGTTCCTCGTCACTGTCGGTGGTAGCAGCGGCGGGTGAACCTTCGGCCTTCGACATCGCGTAGGCCGCCCACCTTTTAACCCTTCGGTCTTTTAGAGTTTTAGGCTTAAGAAGCCGACAAGCCGCGCACCTTTCCTCCTTGTGATCGAGGGGCAAGCAGCGGTTACACCGTGAGTGCTTGTCCTTCCAAGTGAATTTGCCTTTACAAAGTGGGCAAAACCTAAACGGTGTCCTCTCCATAGCCGAGGCAATAAATCGCGATAAACACCCCAAGGGAAAGGAAGGGGAAAGGGAAAGGCATTCTCAGAAAAGACCCAGAGATGTCCCACGACCCCACTCTCCCTACTGTATATGGCCTGCGAGGCCAGGCCACGTGTTCGGCAGCGCCGAAGGATTTCTTCCGCTCGACCCTCCGTCGAAGATTCTTTTCGGCGGAGAACAGCTTACAACTGCGTCGAGGGAGGGATTATTAATATTAGAGAAAAAACGACCAAAGGTCGAGGAGTTGCAATGTCTCTCGAGGAGCTCCGCGTGAAGGCGACCAGAAGCTGGGCGGAAAAAAACAATCTGAGGGACCTCGACGCGTGAGGGATTGTGGGTACAACGCACGTCACTATAGGGATAGTGTTTCAGACACGCCTTGTCGACGTCCCCTTTTCGACTACGAAAAACAAAATGCAATACTCCGCAGTGACCACTGGATGTCGGACCTATGCACAGCATGTGATTCTAAGCAGATTAACAAACATCAGAAATATATATACACACATTACTCACCGTAATCGTACTTCTGATGCTTGTATCTGCGTAGATTCACATGTTGTGCATAGGCTGACATCTAGTGGAAGCTGCAGAGTATTACAGTTGTTTTTTTCGAAACTCGAAAAGGGATGTCGACAGCGCGCGCCAGTTATACTATCCCTAGTGTGATGTCCACTGTACCCATGATCCCTTATGCATCGAGGTCCCTCAGATGAACAAGTTACTTCTTACCTTGTAACGTTCTTTCGACGGGATTTTCCTCCGACGTATTCCTTATCTTAGATATCTCCTTCCAGCTCTGCTGGCCTCGGAAAAATTTTCTCCTAGAGGGCGCTGCGCGTCGACGTCCTCCGAGTCGATGTCCCTCGACAGCAGCCGTATCGACGTCATCCTGCCTATAAAGGCCGCGCACAGCGTCCGTTGCTCAGTTCCGTTTTGTAGCCCACAGTATTTCTGTCTGGACTAGACTAATCACCCTGAAGGAGCGTAAGCTGCAACAACAAGGGAAGTAGAACTGCAGGGATGGATGGGAGGGTCGATAAGGAATACGTCGGAGGAACATCCCGTCGAAAGAACGTTACAAGGTAAGAAGTAACTTGTTCTTCGAAGGGATTGTGTCCTCTGATGTATTCCTTATCTTAGATAGGCTCCCATAGAAGTATTCTATTATTGGAGGAGGGAGTTCTGACTTCACGCTGTCTTCTATTGATGTATAGAATGCAGTACAGCCCTTCCAAACCTAGTCTCTTGACTGGAGGAGGAATCCAAGTTGTAAAATCGTGTAAAGGTATGGACAGACTACCATGTAGCGGCCGCACAGATGTCTTTAACCGGCACACCTCTTGAGGGCCGATGAAGCTCCAATACCTCTGGTCGAATGAGCCCTAAGGTTTTGAGGGGGCTCTTTCCCTGCCAGTTTATAACATTCCAAAATGGCTAGAATGATCCATCTGGAAATGGTCTGCTTAGTTATTGGTAACCCCAGCTTGTGACATGTGTAACCTACAAACAGCTGGTCTCCCTGTCTTATCCTGGCTAGTCTACTGATGTAAAAACTTAAAGCCCTTCTAGGGTCCAGCCTGTGTAACCTCTCTTCCTCTTTCCCCGGATGAGGAGGAGGATAGAAAGATGGTAGGGTAATCTTCTGAGTGATATGGAATTCAGAAACCACCTTTGGGAGGAAATTAGGCTTCACTTGCAGGACAACTTTGTCTTTGTGAAAGATTGTATGAGGGGGTTTACAAGAAAGAGCTTGTAATTCGCTCACCCTTCTCGCAGATATAAGTGCTATTAATAAAACAGTTTTAAGGGTAAGGAATCTTAACAAACAAGAATGGAGTGGTTCGAAAGGTGTGCCCATCAGGAAAGTTAGGAGTAAGTTTAAATCCCATAGGGGAACTTGGAATGGTCTTGGGGGATAAACATTGGTTAACCCCTTTAGAAACTGTATTACCAAGGGTAACTTGAAATAGGATGGTTCTTCCGCAGTACGCTTAAAGATGGATAGCACTGCGAGATAGCCCTTAACGGTGCCAACTTGAAGGCCTGAATTCGCCAAATAGAGTAGGAAGGACAAAACCATTGGTGTACCACATGAAAAGGGGTCGATATTCTGTTCTCTACACCAGCTGCAAAATCTGTTCGAACCGCAGCGGTATAAAGACTTTGTCGCTGGCCTCCTTGCCGAAAGCAACACCTCCATAACATCATCAGGGAGGTCCCAATCCTTGTACCTCAGCCTTTCAGGAGCCAAGCGTGAAGGTTGAGGGTTTTGATGTCTGGATGGAGAACCTGACCTCCCTTCTGTGAGAGTAGGTTCTCTCTGAGTGGAAGTCGAATTGGAGGGCAGATGGACAAGTCTAGAAGGTCCGGGATCCACGTTCTCCTGGCCCAATCCGGGGCAATTAGGATCATGGTTCTCCGGAATATTCTCAACCTCCTGATCATTTGAGGAATGACAGGGACCGGTGGGAACGCGTACAGAAGCGGAAACTCCCAGTCCACTCTGAACGCGTCTCCCAGAGCTCCTCTCGGGGAAATTCCCTTGAGCAGAACAGATAGCATTTCCTGTTGACGCTGGTGGCAAACAGATCCACCTGAGGGGTTCCCCAAAGGGCGAAGATCTCCTGAAGGACTTCCTGAGCTAGTTCCCACTGGTGGGAGACTGTACTCTGCCTGCTCAGAGCGTCCGCTGTCAAGTTCTTCTCTCCGGCTAGGTGAACTGCCGATAGAGATTCCTTCTTGGATTGCCCAAAACCAGAGCTGCATCGCCTCTCTGCACAGGGGTAGTGATCCTACGCCTCCTCTTTTGTTGAGGGAATGCATGGCCACCGTGTTGTCCGTCATTATCAGGACGTTCTTCCCTTGTACAGCTGGCAGGAACGCCTTCAGCGCAAGTCTGATGGCTCTCAGCTCTAACAGGTTGATAAGTAGTCTGGACTCCGATGGAGACCAACGACCGCTGATGGTCAAGTCGTTGGCGTGGGCTTCCCACCCCGTGAGTGAGGCATCCGTGACTACTGTTATCTCCGGCCAGGGTTGCCAAAACTGTTCTCCTTTCAGAATGTTCTCCTGACAGGCCCACCACTCAAGGTCTCGAGCCACCCTGTCGGGAACCTGAAGAAGATCTGTCATTCTCCCTGAGAATTGTGAACCCTGAGTCCTCAGTGTCCACTGGAGGGATCTCATTCTCAGGCGAGCCTCTGGCACTAAGACAATGCAGGATGCCATGAGGCCTAGCAACCTCAAAAAGTCGAAGGCTGGGAGACGTTGGGCATGTTGGAACTTGGTGACCATCTGTAGAATATCTTGAGCCCTCACCTCTGGTGGCGAGGCTTTTCCCAGGGAAGTGTCCAGGATCGCACCTATGAACTGGAGTCTCTGCGATGGTATCATTTGTGACTTCTTTAAATTGAGGGAGAAGCCCAGTCTGTGAAGGGAGTGGCAAACGTGATTTAGCTGGATCTGAGCTTGTTCCGAAGATACAGCCCTGATCAACCAATCGTCCAGGTAGGGGTAGACGTGAATCCCTTCCCTCAGACTTGCCGCCACTACCGACATTAACTTGGTGAAGACCCTCGGGGCGGAGGTCAGCCCAAATGGCAGCACTCGAAATTGATAATGAGAGTTGCCAATTGCGAACCTCAGGTATTTCCTGTGTTTGAGATGGATAGGCACATGGAAATAAGCGTCCTGAAGGTCCAGAGATACCAACCAGTCCTGGAACTGAAGGGCCTGAAGGATCTGAGAAAGAGTGACCATCTTGAATTTGTCTTTCCTGAGGAATTTTTTCAATTCTCGCCAGTCCAAGATGGGTCTCAGTCCTCCGTCTTTCTTTGGAATGAGAAAGTAAGGGGAGTACCAGCCCTTGTTCCTCTCCGCTACAGGTACCGGTTCTATGGCACCTTTCTCTAGCAGGTCCAAAATTTCCTGCAAGAGGAGCGGATCTGGAGCTTTCTGAGAGCTGATCCCCGGTGGATGACTGAGGTATGCGTAGGAAAGGCAGGCAGTAACCTTGGGCAACTGTTTCCAATGCCCAAGCATCTGACGCGATAGCCTGCCATTCCGCCAGATGTTGAGTCAACCTGCCTCCTACAGGTGTCCTGTGAGGGAAGTCCTCAGAGTGGTATTGGGGCGGCTGATGCAGATGCCGTTGGTAAAGAGGCACCTGCTTTTGCTGCGGCTTTTGAATATCTACCCCGTAGTTCTTTGTCCCCTTTGAGCCGGTCGTCCTCTACCTCTTCCGAATGCGGAGTAGAAGCGAAAGGACTAGCCCCTCGCAGAGGTTCCTGTGGGACGAAAAGGTGTCTGACGGATTGCAGCGCCTAGGGATTTTGCTGCTGCTTTTGAAGTTTGCAGTTTCTCTAAACTGTCATCCGCCTCTTTCCCGAACAAAGAAGAGCCATCGAATGGCATGTTCAAGAGCCTGGCTTGCACATCTGGGGCAAAACCAGACTTTCTCAACCAAGCAAATCTCCTGGTTGTTGTACTTGCCGCCATTGCTCTGCTGATACTGTCAGCCGAATCAATGCCGGTCTGGAGGGATTTGCACATATCGTCTTTACCGTCCTGTATGATATTCAGGAATGCATCCCTTTCCTCTCCCTCCGGGATGCAGTCAGCCGCTGTAGAAGCACACTCCCAAAGTGTATGGCTGAATCTAGCAAGGGTGCAAGTAGCATTAACAGATTTTAACGCCATGCTACATGCCGAAAAAACTTTCTTTGCCATAGCATCATATTTTTTATCGTCCCTGTCCTGTGGGACGGTAGGGTAAGCAGTCTTGACATCAGTAGAAGATGCTGCCTGTACCACCAGACTTTCTGGGGATGGGTGTTTTGACAAAAACTCTGGGTCTGCAGAAGATACCCTGTATTTTGTAGACAGTTTTTTATTTACTGCCGGGACGACATCCAGGGTTTCCCAGTTCATCATAATCTTCCTCTGAAGAGCTTTATGAAAGGGCACTACAGGATCCTCCTGTGGGCCTTTGTCAAGAATATCCGTGAGGTCATCTTGTTGGAAAGACTGTGAAGGTGCAGACCACCCCATAAACTCTGTGATCCTGGCCATTAAGGCTCTATAGGGGGTTTCAGCATGCTCCCCCGGGTCTAGCCTAGCAAACTCCACCTCAGGGGAAGTGTCTAACCCACTTGCCTCATGTAAGGAATCATGAAGATCCTTTAACCTGCGTTCTTCAAAGGATAACTCCTCTCTAACTGGGGTTGCAGGTCCCTGCAACTCAAATGTGTCTTCCTGTTCAGACAATTCACCCTCTTCCATAATTGAGGACATAGTTCTCAATTGTTCTGAACTCATAAAGGGTGTAAACCCCATCTCCAAGGCAGAGGGTGCCAAACTTGTGATAATCGGCCTCAAAAACGTCGATATCCTCGACGCCGAAGGCTTCGGGCGTGGCGTCGAAAACAAAGGCGGAGGCCTCGATGACCTCAACAGAATTGGGATTCTACTCGAGGAAGTCGACAATCTCGACGCCATCGTCATCGAGGACCTGGGGATAGCCACTGGGTGTGTCGTAACCGTGACTTTTCTTGGTGTCGACGCCGGTGTCGAAGATGGCTTCGAGTCGACAGGCCCGTGCGTCGAAGGTCCCTTCGACAACCGCGTCAAAGACACCGACCTCGGTGTCGACGGAACCTTCGAAGAAGGTTTTGAGGTGATAGTCTTACTCGAGGGTTCGAGACGCGCTCGAGAAGTTTCCTTCGCCGGGTACTGCGACTCGCGGCGTTTTTGACCTTCGGGTCTTTCGACCAGAGCATCGCTCTCGGCAGTCTTCGAGGGGGTCAAGGCCGCTTTCTCGAAGATGCACATCATATTTTTGCGGAATTCCTCCCATTCAGCCCGGGAACTATGTTTCGTGGGGCAAGGGATTCTCTTTGGAGAAACAGAGGAAGAGGAAGACGGAGAAGGGGATCTTCGACGTCTCCTCTTCGAGTGCTTCGATCTCGAGGAGTGATGGGACCCACTCCGAGACCTGGAGCGCGAATGGTGACGAGGAGACGAATGTCTCGACTTCGTCGAGGAAGAAGCAGCTTTAAAAGTCTTACCTTTCTCCAGCTTCCCCCTACGCTCCTTCAGGGCCTTAGCTGTCATGGCATACAGTCCTCGCACTCCGAACAATGGTGTTCAGCTCCCAAACACCACAAACTCTGTGAGGGTCAGTCAGCGACATCTTTTTCCAACAATCTCGGCATTTTTTGTAGCCGGACCGAGGAGTTGTCGGTTCCGACGAAGAAGCCATCGAGTACGGATCGAATAACTCGAGGTAAATAGGATTAACCTGACAAAACTGAGCAACGGTATTCCGAGGCACTGAGTAAGCGCGGAAAAACAGAACTGAGCAACGGACGTTGCGCGCGGCCTTTATAGGCAGGATGACGTCGACGTCGATACGGCGGCTGTCGAGGGACGTCGACGCGCAGCGCCCTCTAGAGAAAATTTTCTGAGGCCAGCAGAGCTGGAAGGAGATATCTAAGATAAGGAATACATCGGAGGACACAATCCCTTCGAATGTTAATTTTCTGACGTGAGGTAGCATGAGTACAGTTGTATCCAAGCAGATACGTATCAGACAAGCTCATAAGCATCCATGCGCCTTCTCTCCAAGGGGAGGAAGGGTGGGCGCATGTGAATCTAAGCAAATACAAGTATCAGAAATATGATTACGGTGAGTAATGTATCCCTTCTGAGGCTTGTGGAATCTGCTTAGATCACATGCTGTGCACAGATTAGCGAGCAGTGTTAGAAGAAGGTGGTGGGACGTGAGAAGGTTCATGGGCGAACAGATGTCTTAGAGCCACTTGTCCCATCTGTATATCTATCTTGAAATAAGTGTCAAGGCAGTAATGCCGAGTGAAAGTGTGTATTGAGCTCCATGTAGCTTGTTAGGCAGAATTTTTATGCAGTACCCTTTGGGAACACTACACACAACTATGACTACAAATGTAAGCAAAACCAACCATTGTTATAAGTCTGTACTACAGTTTTTGGTAGCGGAGCTGAGCAGCCAGGTTTATCTCAAGAGGGAATGTGAGCTGTAAGGATGTTACTCAGAGGCCTACAATCCCAAGTATTCAAATAAACTTGTAAACTAAGGTTTCTTGGTTAAACACTTATTAATGTATTCAACAGTCAGTTATAAAACTTTCACTAGAAGGAGACAATATATATCACACAAAAATATACTTCGGTACTTTACACTGTACATTTCCGAGGCATTTAAACTACTTTGAAGGAGGAGCAAAATGGCATTCAGAGCACTTTGAAGTAGGAGCAAAAAGGCATAGGTTAATAAAAAGTAGATATAGTTACTCTTAGACAGTGCAAATAGTTGAGGTTCACCAGAGGAGTCGACTCAATGCAATAGTTTAGGCCAAAGTCAATGGGCTAAAGTCTTGTACAGGATAAAGCAGCTCAGGCAGTTAAACGGAAAAGTCTTTGCCAAAGTTCTCTGAAGTAATTCATAAAAGAAAGATTCATATGCTTGGTCACAAGCTGACTAGGCCTGCAAGTTGCCAAAGTTCCAAGCACTTTCGCAGTGAGGGGTAAGTTCTCTCGGTCGGGTTTTCACAGTACCTTACAACGAAGAAAAAGATGCAGCTGAAAACTTCTGTTCCTGGCAGATACTGCAGATCTCGCTGTTCCTGAGCCTCAATCATGGGGACAAGAGGGAGGACGTCGGGGGACTTCTGCACTGCACTGGTCTAAAAGCTGGCATTTGGCAAATCTTCAATTCCGGTAGCTGTAGACAAGCACACAAACTGGTGTCCCTCTCCCTGGTTATTCGGTTTCCTGCAGCACTCTGAGGAAAATACAACCAGCTCCGAGAATGGTATCCAGGTGGTTTACAAGTAGACTAGTAAAGTCAATTTCACTTTACAGTCTCTGGGAAAGAGTAGTTTATCCCAGAGAAGGTATTAAACCTTGGGAAAGCCTAAAAGGCTTCCCTGTGCCACTGCAGTGAGGGTGCTGTGTGACACATGAAAACATGATGCCTATGGAGTTGTCTAAAACTCCATAATCAAAGATCACAAGAGGAAAAACACATCAAGCTACACGAGAGTGGGAAAAAGGGTCACCTCTCTCCAGGTAAAAAATCAAGTCCTCAAAATCCAGCAAAGTTGCTGGGGGTCTCTAGGGTGAAGGGAATTAGCACATTTGTAAGAATTCTCCCCAACATAGCTGCTTTGCAAATGCTGTCTAGAGGGACATTTGCAATGAAAGCCAGTGTGGCTCCTGTGTTCGTTGTGGAGCGAGCTCCGGGCGTAAAAGGCAGTGTCTTGTTTGATAGGGAATAGCACAATTGTATATATCAGACTATCCACCTGGAGATGGCCTTCTTTGAAATGCGGTCTTCTTCTCTGCCTGGTGCTATGTAAACAGTTGATCTGTTTTTCTTAGCGGTCTGGTCTTGTCTACATAGTAGAGGACCACCCTCCTCACATCTAGTGTGTGGAGTTTTACCTCAGCTGCGCTGGTGGGTTCCTAAAAGAAAGACGGTAGCTCAATAGACTGGTTTACATGAAATTTAGAGACAAACTCAGGGGAGAACCTAGGATGCGTACGTAAAATCAGTTTATCCTTGTGTACAACAAAGAAAGGATCCTGCACTGACAATGCTTGTATTTCACTCACTCTTCTTATAAATGTGATAGCCACTAAGAAGGCAGTTTTGTAAGTTTGGTGTTTAAGACTACACTTATGCATCGGCTTGAAAGGAGGTGCCATGAGCTTAGCGAGTACAACATTGAGATCCAAAACTGGCGGCAGATTAGAAATTGGATGGTGAAGTCTCCTTACCCCCTCCATGAATACTTTGATGACAGGCACCTTCCACCATGAGACTTTATTGTGGAAGGTGGTGTAGGCTGACAAGGCCGCCAGGTCTACCGTTAAGGAGTTGAATACTAACCCCGAATCTAGCAAGTGGAGCATATAAATTAGAATGTAGGATGGAGTACATTCAATGGGGTTAATTTGTTTAGACTGGCACCAAATTATGAACCTTCTCCACTTGTCAAAATAACAGTGCCTAGGGTTAGGTTTTCTTGCTTCCTTCAAGATAGCCATACATCTGTGTGGTAGGTTAAGATGTCCGAACTCTATGACCTCAGGAGCCATGCTGCCAAGTTAATTGAGTGAGGTTGAGGGTGCACTGTTAGTCCCCGTGCCGAGTTAGCAGATTGTACTGGCACGGGAGCTTGATGGGATCACACATTGCCAGTTTGCACAGATATGGATAACAGGGTTGTCTTGTCCACATAGGAGCAACTAGGATAAGCGTCATCTGTTCCTTGTGGATTTTGTTGACCACTTTCTTCATGAGAGATGTTGGGGGGTGGGGGAAGCATAAGCAAATTTCACTGACCAGTTCATCCATAGGGAGTTCCCCTTGGAGCCTGGCTGGGGGAACCTGGACGCGAAGTCTGGGCATTGACTGTTTTTGCTTGTAGCGAACAAGTCTATTGTGAGAACAGGTGCTCTACGACCCCTGCATGTAGTCGCCATTCGTGTTCCTCTGGTGGGGGATTTCTGCTCAGCGAGTCTGCCAAAGAGTTGAGTTCCCCTGGAACGTGCTGTGACGATGAGTATATTTTCCGTTTGAGTGCCCATTTCCGAATTTGCTGCGCATGCCTGGACAGATTTTGAGAATGTCTGCCCCCCCTGTTTGCTGATGTCGAACATCGCTGTTGTGCTATCTGTCAAGACTTGCACAGATTTGTTCACTAGGTGAAACTCAAATGCCTGAAGGGCTTTGAATACTGCCAGTAGTTCCAGCAGATTCATGTGGTTCTGAGCAGCCGCTCAAGACCATAGACCCTGCGCTGTGTGGTGTAAGTAATGAGCCCCCCATCTAGCAAGTGAGGCGTCTGTCGTGACAAACGCTTGTGCTTCCGGATCGTGGAAGGGTTTCCCCTTCAGCAGTTTTTCTCTCGTCCACCAGCAAAGATTTTGTACTAGTCTTGGCGAAAATACCACTAAATCGTCCCAATGCCCACTTGCCTGAGACCATTGTTTGGCCAACCACTCCTGCATGGGTCGCATGCGCTGGACCCGCCTGTGGTATCAGGTAAATGAAAGATGCCATTGTGCCTAGCAAACGCAAAGCATTGCGCACCCTTATCTGGCGGCCGGCCTGATAATGAAGTTTTTGCAGTAACATGTTTTGGACTCTTTCCTCTGACAGAAAGACCAACCCATCTGCTGCGTTTAAGACAGCTCCTAGGAATTGTTTGGTCGTGCTTGGCACTAGGCTTAATTTTTTCTCATTGATGGAGAAGCCCAATTGAAAGAGAAGGTTGATACTTCTTTGAATGTTTTGCCTGCAAATTAGGGGAGACTCCCCTGTAATCAGCCAGTCATCCAGGTAAGGGTACACTGGGATTGCCTCCCTGCGCAGGTGTGCTGCCACCACCGCCATTACCTTTGTGAATACCCTTGGAGCAGATGCTATTCCGAAGGGTAGCACCTTGAATTGGTAGTGCTGGTTCGTTATCTTGAAACTCAAGAATCTTCTGTGCACTGGGAACATTGAAATATGAAAATAGGCATCTTTCATATCCAGTGTTGCCATGTAATCCCCTTTTTTAGTAGAGGTATTACCTCTTGTAGCGTAGCCATGCAGAACTTTTGTGGCTTGACATATGTTTGCAGGGCACAAATCTAATACTGGGCACATTGTTAGATCTTTCTTTGGCACAAGGAATTAAGTTGAATGAATACCCTTGTTTACCTGGTTGGCCGGGAAGATTTTGATGGCATCCTTTAGGAAAAGCGTGCTGATTTCCTAGAGGAGTATGGGCTGGTCCTTCTTTGGTGTGGATCTTTTGGCATGGGGGGTGGTTTCAGGGTCACTCGAGAAGCTCTATACAATATCCGCCCACTACTGTGGACAGCACCCATCTGTCTGAGGTGATACCCTCCCATGCTCGGGTGAAGTTGGAAATGCGCCCTCCTACTGGAGAGGAATGGGAGAGCACCTGGAGTGGGACGTCACTGCTTCTGAGGTGGTGTACTGTTAGACAGAATCATCTGCAGTACCCTTAGGGAACACTACAGACAATTAACTTACGACTACAAGTGATAGTACAATTTCACCTTTGGTATAAGCCTGTACTACACAGTAAAGTGGTAGCGATGGCTGAGTAGCCAGACTTATCTCAAGAGCAAATGAGCAGTAATAGGGATTAAACAAAGGACGACAATTACTGTGACTCAAACATTGACTCAAGGTTTCTGGTTAAAAAATATAAGTACATTTATTTTTAAACAATCTGTTCACAAAACACTTCACTTCTAATAAATAGAACAACACTCAAAATATACTACACACAACCAATTCCTTTTGTTCCGGTCAATTCAAGGTAAGTACATTAGAATTTGACAGACCAGTGTTTCGAAACAAAGAAGTTACCGTGGGTTAATACGCAATCACTTTTTGACAGTAATGACAGTTCGGTCTTACGAAAGAAAAGCGCACCAACGGGAAGAAATGTAACCGCAGTCAAGCACACTTAGCACATAGAATTAAAACAAGGGAATAGTGGATAAAAATCATAGGCAATACTTTTGTCAAGGCAATAGAATCAGAGGACGTGTTCTAAGAGGCAGAAAAAAGTCAATAGGCCTGCGTCAGTGTCAAATGGAGCAGGGGCTCTGTTGTCGAGGATCACACAGTGAGAACAGTTCAAGATTAACGTTGCCAGGAGTACTGGATATTGTCAAGGGGAGGCAAAAGTTATAAGATGGAAGAAAGAAAGGACAAGCCTTCGGAAAGGAAAAGGGTTCACCCCGATTCCTCAAGGTCAGACGGAGAGAACGAACAAATGGACACAGTACCGGAGGAAGAAAGCTGGTGCTACGGCAGTTGTTCCTGGTAGTTCCTGCAGACTCAAGGTTTCTGAAGCTTCAGTCGTGGTGACAAAAAGGACGACGTCTGGAGCAATCTGCACTACCCAGGGATGAGGCCATCAGCAGCAAAGCAACGATGAATAAAAGGTGCGCTGCTTAAAAACAGGAGAGGGCTCTTCCGATGGCTATCCAGACCACTACAGCTCAGTGCAGTCATTTCGACCCAGAAGAGGATTCTCTGGCTGTAGAAGGTGAGCTGGTTGATCCCACCAGGCTCAAGGGAAGAAGACTCCGGACTGGATATTCTCTGTCGTTGAAGGGTAGATAGCTCAGGACTGCAGCAGGGCTTCACCGGGATCCAGGCGTTGCAGCAGCCGTCGTCTTCTCCACTTCTCTTCGGTTGTTGTAGTTCCAGTGGCGACTGACTTCCAGCCCAAGAGTCCTGCTTTTTATGCCAAAATCCCCCATTCACACAGCCTGGCTGTCAATCACACAGCAGGGGGGTTGTCCAGCCCGGAAAACCAACTCAGCCAATCGAGACAAAGTGCAACTTGGGTCTCCAAGGAGACCCTGTGCAGGGGGTGACTAAACCCCTCCCTCACATTCAGCCAACCTAGACTCCAAAGGAGGGCTTCTTTGCAGAAGCCTGCCAAAGGACGGAGAACAAGGAAACCAAACCTGGTTTGGCGCAAAAATCAATCAACAAGAAAGATCTTTCCAACACAAAATGGCAAAAAAACACGCTAGGGCCCAAAATAAAAACGATATGGGGTAGCAGGTTTTATGTTCACCTCTGTCACCACAGCCATAACACTAACACAGGAATCCGTATAAAAATGATAGTTACCACTGCCACCAGCCATGTCGAGTCGGGAAGGGGGACACAAAAGTGCCCCTTGAGGTACTTGAGGTACAGAAGGACAGGGGAAAGATATTCCCCTCCAGTACTCCATTGTAAGATGGTTTGTACTGGATCTGTATTTAAAAAGCACTAGTAAAGCCAATGGTGACTTTAAATGTTTCTGGGGGCCTCCGTGAAATGGAGTTCACGAGGGAAGCCTAAAAGAAATCCCTGCGTCACTGCACTAAAGGTGCTGTGTGACACACAAGTAACAAAATGATTCCTAGGGAGTTGGTGACACACTATAGCCCATGAGCACAAAAAGTACAACACACACAAAAATACACTGTAAGAGTGGGGAAAAAAGGCTCACACTCTTACCAGGTTGAAAAACTAAACCCCAGAAATGCAGCAAAGCTGCTGAGGGACTCACATTAGCCATAAATGACAATTCTCCCTAACAGGCACCACCTCTGGAGGAGGAACCCCTTCGACGACCGCGAGATATGCGCGGTCCTCTCTGGTAATTTTGAGAGGTTGGCCTTGATTGTTCCCCCAGGCCGTACTTTGTCCTCAATTATAGGAACCCCTCCGGGCAAATTGTCCTTGTGTGTGACGAAAACTGCAGTTTCCCCTTTAGCCAGGAGGTTTATTAGTCAATTGGCCCAAAGAATTCAAAGTATCATACTCCTCCTTGGCTGTCTTCAAGCCATCCTCGACGGCCTTGCCAAAGTATATGTCGGGCTCTACCGGCATGCTAATGAGCGTAGCCTGCGTTTCTGGTTTAAATCTAGATTGGCATACCCAAGCATGACGCTTAATAACGGTACCTTGAGATATTATTCTGCCGGGGTTGTCTGAAGTGTCAAGACCAATCTTTAGCAGACAGCTTGACACTGCCCTCCCTTCTGCAGCCACCAGTGCTTACTGAGACTTGATGGGTTCTGGTGCTGACGAAAGTAACGCTGAGACTTCGTCCCATTTGTGGCAGTTATAACTAGCAAATAAGGGAGAGTTATTAGCAATTCTGGTTTGGTAAGCAGTAGAAGAGGACACCTTTCTGCCCATTGTGTAAAGCCTTTTTTCTATGTCGGGGGAGCCTCAGAGGAGGCTAGGGGAGTTCCTGCTCTCTTTCTTGTTGTACTAACAACTAGAAAGTCAGGCTTCAGTCGGCCCCTGATGTACAACGGGTCTGAGGGGGCTGGTCTGAAGAGTTTCTCCATTTTAATTTTTTTGTTTTTATTTATTGCATCTTATCGCACGCCCAGACCCGTGGGTATCACGGCGTACTTACATCTTAGGTTACTTAGTTATGCATCTTAGGTTACGTATTTATGCATCTTTTATTATTTATTTATTCGGATTTATTTAAAGCGCACGTCAGCCCGGGGGCATCGTGGCGCTGTTACATGACTACATAATCTGGTTACAATGGAAGGAAGATGGTTACAAAGCAAATTTTCTTACATAAAACATTTCATAGCATACGTATGCGAGCAAGAGTAGGGAAAGGAGGGAGGACGTTAGTTGAATAGCATAGTTTTTAGGGATTTGCGAAAGTGAAGGTTCTGATCAGTGAGTTGGGGAGGGCATTCCAGAGCTTAGGTGCTATGTGTGGAAAGCCAATGCCGCCGGCTTTGGCTCTTCTTAAAGTGGGTACTCTGAATTGGTTGGCTTGATGGCTTCTTCTAGGACAGGTGGAAGAGTTCTTAGTTATAGTTTCAGATAAGTATGGGGGTGCTGTGTGATTGATGCATTTGTGTGTGAGGTGAGAGTGAGAATTTTAAAGTTGATTCTTTCCTTGACTGGAGCCAATGGACGAGTCTTCTGGCCTGAGAGATATGGTCAGTTTTGGGGATGTGTTGTGCAGCGCAGAGGGCATTATTTTGCACTATTTGGAGCCTGCTTAGGTTTGTAGTCGATGTGCCTGCCAGGAGGGCGTTGCAATAGTCCAATCTGGCTCCTATAGTAGCTCTGGCTATGGAGAAGCAGGTGGGCGTGGTAAGGTAGGGTTTTATGGCATGAATAAGTTTGGTGGTCAGAGCAGATGCGGAGGCGATGGCGCTGGTTTGTCTGGTCATGGAGAGTGTGGCGTCTAAGTAGACTCCTAAGGTCTTGACGGCGGAGGAGACAGGAATGCTAATACTGTCAATGATCATGTGAGAGTAATCAGGGCTGAGTTTAGTTAGTGTTTTGCTGGGGGCTAGAATGATGATTTCGGTTTTGTCTCCGTTTAAACAGGCCATTGCTCGCCATCCTGGTTTGGATAGTGGAGTAGATTTTGAGGAGGGCTTCTGAATCTAGGTCGTACTCTCCAGTGAGGGGGAGGAGAATTTGCGTGTCATCGGCGTAGTTAGTGTAGGCTATGTTGAGGGAGTCCAGTAAGTCAAAGAGGGGTTTAGTGAATAGGTTGTAAAGGGTCGGTGCAGTGCACGACCCTTGTGGGACTCCACAATTTATAGTAGTGGGGGGTGCTGGCTTGGTCTGAGTATACTTTCATGGCCCTACCTTCAAGGAAGGATGTGATCCAAGTGGTTGCCTTGTGAGAGAAGTGTGCAGCATTAAAGAGGTGGGATGTGAGAATGCTGTGGTCGACCAGATCAAATGCTGCAGAGAGGTCGAGCAGTAGGAGGAGAGCAGGTTTGCCTGTGTTCATTATCTTGGTAATTTGATTCTTTAGCTCTAGAAGGGCAGTTTCAGTCCCATGGCCTTTCCGGAAACCTGATTGTCTTTTGCCTAGGATGGTGTTGGTTTCCAGGTATTGTTGGATTTGGTTGTGCGCTGCTTTGTCGAGGATTTTGAGGAGGAAGGGGACGGTGGTGATGGGTCGATAGTTCTTAGGGGAGGAAGGATCGAGAGAGGGTTTTTTCAGGAGCGGGCGAACCCAAGCTTCTTTTAGACATTGTGGTACGGTTCCAGATGCAAATGAAGCATTGATGAAAGCCGTGATGATGGGGGTGAGGGATTCTGAGCATTCTTTGATTAAGGAGGGTGGGCAGATATCCCCTTTGCAGGTGGAGGGTTTAATTTTTCTGAGGAGGTCCTTGACTTCCATCTCTGAGACTTCTCTGAAGGTGAAGAGGGGTGTTTGTGAGAGAGAGTGGTTAGTGGGAGGTGTGGGCGAGCAGGTGGGGGTATTGAGTGCTTTGCGTTGGGAGGCTATTTTGTTTTGGAGTGTGTTGACTTTATTGAAGAGTGCAGACTGAATGTCAGTGCACCATGCTTCATCCTTGATGATTTTGTCTGGGCTGGAGGCAGGTGTGGCGAGTTCCTTGAATATGGAGAATATTTCTCTAGATTTGGAGCTGGCGTTGGTGATTCTCTGGTTATAGGATTCGGATTTAACGTGAAATATGGCTTTTTTGTAGGTCAATGAGATCTCTTTGAAATCGTTAAGAGGATTGGTTGGGCGCTGATTGCCATCTGGATAGAGCTTTGCGTTTCTTGGTGCGAAGGTCAGATAGTTCTTCAGTGAACCATGAGTTGCAGTGCATAGATTTTTTCCCTTTTTTATCTTCTAGAGGGGCAATGAGTTTGATGGCTTGAGTGAGTGCACTGGCGTAGGTGTTGGCGCGAGGGAGGTAGGGTCATGGGTAAATGGAGGCTTGAGTTCAGGGATGTCGAGGAGAGGGGCGAAGTTGGAAGCAGTGAGCTTTTTGGAGCTTCTTACTTTTGCGGGGGGGGGGGCATGAGTTAAGGTTTTATGGGTGGGCGTGGTAGGAATGGAGAATTGAATGAGGTAATGGTCCGTCCATGGGAGGGCCGAGATGGAGGTGATTGTAGATGAGCAGTTGTGATCCGCTAGCCAGTCAATGGATCTGCCTTTGTTATGAGTGGGTGCAGTAATTTTTTGTTCGAACCCCATGTGTGATAGTTCTTTGGCTAAATTAGCGGCTGCTTTGTCCTTCGGGTCAGATAAACCAAGGTTAATATTCCCTAGAAGGATGCTTTTGGTGGTGTTTTTGAGGTTGTTGCCTATGTTTTGGAGGAGTTGCTTTTGGTAGTCGGTGGGAGATGATCCTGGTGGTCTGTAGGTGATAAAGAAGTTTATGGTGCAGTTAGAGGAAAGGGCTAGTTTAGCGGTGAGGAGATCAGCGTTGTCCCATTGTTGATTAACCATTCTGATGGCGAGGGTGTCTTTAAAGATGAGGGCGATGCCACCACCACTTTTAGAGATTTTCCGGTCCTGTCTGAGAATGGTATAGTTTTGAGGAAGGGCGAGGTGGATGGAAGGGTTGGAAGCTTCATGGAGCCAGGTTTCAGATATGGCCAGTAGGTCAAGATTGTGGGTGGTGATAAGTTCATTGATTTCGATGGCATGGGCCTGAATAGAGCGCGCATTGATGAGTGCACATCTTAAATCTGGTAGTGGAGGGTGTGTGTTAGAGTTGGGGATGTTGGAGGTGGAAGGCAGTACACAATAGATCAGGGCCGCTAGGGGCAGGCAGTATACAATAGCTCAGGGCCGCTAGGGGCAGGCAGTACACAATAGCTCAGGGCCGCTAAGGCCAGGCAGTACGCAATAGATCAGGGCTGCGTAATACAGTGGTCCATTATCTTTGTAAGGCTGTTAAAAAGTTAGACTTATGCTTGAGGTCAGCATGGGAGAGGTGGCGTGGAGCGTTATGCCTGGGATGAGAAAGGGTCAGGGGGGGGGCATTGGTTTTCTGGCAGGGGCTGCAAAGGAAAGGATTTGTTTTGGAATGGTGTCCAAAAGACTCACCTAAGTTCCTTTGCGGAGGGAGGAGCGTGCGCGGGCCGCATGGGGACTCCTAAGCGCCTGTGGCGCTCTGTCAGCTCAGTCAGCTGATAGCCTTCTTTCCTTGGCCTTACTTCGTTGGCCGGCGATGCCTGCCGGCGATTGGTGGGTGGAAATAAGTGTTGGCGGGCAGCCAATCGGCAGGGCTGAGGGTCACCAAGGGACAGAGTCAGGCAGCAGTGTGTTTCAGGCCGGCGGCCATCTTATTGTGGTAAGCCTCGTGGGAGATTCGCTCATAGAGACATTTTAATTAATGAAATAGCATGAGATGCTATTCACACAAGGACGTGCGCGTCCGCGGCAGATCTCTGGGCGCAGCTGCTGTACAAGGCGATCATCAGAGGGGCACAGAGGGGCTACAGGGTCATTTAGCAAAAAGCCTGCTAAATTACCTCAGAGGGATTCTGAATGGGTGTGCTGCTTCTGCAGCACACGGCGACGGCGCTGAGGAGCTCCTGCTCCAGCGTGGATGCGGCGTTACATAGTCATACATCTTAGATTACAAAGTCAGTTTGAGTGGTACATTCAGGCAGTTACATGAGACATTGCAGGCTGTATTAGCATTCGCGTAGGTGGCTAGTATTTGTTAAACAGCCAGGTTTTAAGTTGTTTCTTGAACTTCAGAAGGATGCGTCATTGCTGAGGTGGGTGGGGAGCGAATTCCAGATGCGTGGGACTGCTATGAGGAAGCTGGATTTGCCTGCTCTGGAAGTGGTGAAATGTGGGACGTGGAGGTGAATTTTGTCACTGGATCTGAGGCATCTGGTTTGGGTTTTGCGGGAAATGCTGGACTGAGAGATTGGAGCTGTTTCAGATATGCATTTATGGGTGATGGTGATAGTTTTGTGGAGAAGTCTTGCTTTAACTGGGATCCAATGAGCATCTCTTCTATGTTGGGAGATGTGTTCTCTTCTATTGATACCTAGAGCTGCTCTAAGGGCTTTGTTTTGGAGGAGCTGTAATATGGTTATTTTTTTTTTTTTGAGGTGCCAAACAATAGAACATTGCAATAGTCTAACTTTGTGAGGATGAGGGCTCTGGCGAGGGTCAGGCAGTTTTCAGTGGAGCGGAGGGGTCTGCTTAAGGTGATGAGTTTGGCTGTATATGCCGTGGAGGAGGCGAGAGTGATAATATGGTTTTTCATAGTGGGGTTGGAATCGAGGTGTACTCCTAGGGTTTTGACTGTGAGAAATATTGATGGGGGTACCATCTATCATGATGGAAGTGTAGTCAGAGTAGTTTGCTGAGTCTGGCTGGGGAGCAGACTATGAGGATCTCTGTTTTTTCTCCGTTGAGACAGAGGCTATTGTTCGCCATTCCGTTTTGGATGAGGGAGTAGATTTTGTTGATACAGGCTGTTTCCTGCTCAAGGTTGCCTGAGATAGGAGTCAGTATTTGCGTGTCGTCAGCAAAGTTTGTGTAGATTACGCCCATGGCATCTAGTGCTGCAAAGAGTAGCTTAGTGTAGGCATTTTATAGAGTTGGGGAGAGGCAGGAACCTTGTGCAACTCCCAGAGGTACAGGATCAGGATCAGCTGCTTCTTCCCCTAGGTCGTGGCTTTCTGGGAAAAGTGGAAATTGGTGGATAAGGTGAGACATAGTTTGTCGTCGTCGACTAGGTCAAACGCATCAGAGATCTAGTAGTAAAAGAATGCCCAATTTACCAGAGTCCCTAATAGAGTCCATCTGTTTTTTAGGTCGAGGAGGGCTGTCTGTGCTGTGACTGGGACGGAATCCTGATTGTCTGTCCCCTAATAGATGGTTCTGTTCTAAATGGGTTTGCACTTGGGAGTAAGCTATTTTATCAATGATTTTAAGTAGGAATGGTACTGTTGTTATGTGCCTGTAATTTGTAGGTATGGTTGGGTCTAGTGAGGGTTTTTTGAGTAGGGATGTGACCCATGCTACTTTGATCTAAGCTGGTATTTTGCTGGATTTGAAGGACTCATTAACAAATTTGGTGATTATGGGTGAGAGTGTGGTGGCGCAGTCTTTGAATACTTTAGCAAGGAAGCTGTCGCCTTTGCAGTTGGATGGCTTGAGCGATGCTATTGTTTTTAAGGACTTGGTCATTGGTGACTTGTGTAAAGTGGAATACAGGTACATCAGTTTTTGTGGTGGAAATTGGCGGATGGGATGGAGTGTTAGAGAGCTCTAGGAGCTTTTTTGTGAGGCTATTTTACTTTGGATTGTGTTCACTTTGGAAGATAGCGCATCCTGTATGGTGGTGCACCAGGCTTTGCTGGAGATGATGGGGCTGGAGGGTTGGATGGGGGATTCAAGTTCTCTAATAATGAACAGTTCTTTAGTATTAGAGGCCGCGTTGGAGATCCGACTATTAAGCGATTCAGCTTTGTGGGTGAGTACTTTGTGTTTATAGACTTTGGATAATTGTTGCAGTTTGATTTGGGGTTCTGGGGCTCTTTTTTCCTTCTGAGTCCTATGAGGTTGTCATTGAACCAGGAGGAACTTTGTTTGGGTTTGGGCACTTTAGTTTTGAGAGGGGCTACTTCGTCTATCGCAGATATTAGGCATTGGTGGTAGTGGTCTGAAATGTTTTCAGTATTAATGAGGTCTAAAGGTTTGGAATTGAGCAGATTGTTTGTGTTTCTAGCCTGGATAGGAGCTAGGCTAGGTGTTTGTTATTAGATCTGAGGTTAGGTTTATATTCAATTGGATTAGGTGGTGGTCGGTCCATTGCATCTTAAGGATGTTTGCTAACGTTACAATGGTGTTCAGGGTGAGTATCCAGTCAAGGATTCTGCCTTTGGAATGGGTAGGGGCATCCGCTATTTGAGAGAATTGCATAAAGCAGAATGCCTTGTGGCAAGCTGTTGCTTTGCTGTCCTGGGGGTCATTGAAACCTAAATTGAGGTCTCCTAGTAGGATACATTCGGTTTTAGGTTTGATGTCATGATCACTGCTTCCAAGGAGCCAGGATCAGCCCAACGTCCTTGGAAGCAGGCCCCTAACCCTAATCCTAGGCACCAGCCGTTCCCCACAGGGACCTTTTGGACCTTGTCCTGGCGCCGGTGGCACCAGGCTCATCAGAAGCATCGGTCCTGGCACTGGAAGCGCCGGGCTCATCATTGGTGTGAAGGTGCTTGGGTGGACTTACCTGCGGCAGACCATGCTGCTTACTTACCAGCCTCTTAGAAGCCCTCGGTGAACAGGGACTACTTTCTTACCTAGGTGGGGCAGCTCCACTCCCTGGATACAGCACTGGAACTCTTCTGGAAGCAGGAACTCTTTTCTTACCTAGGCGGGGCCGTGGAAGAAGACGCCTCATCACTCCAAGGCTATTTAAACCACACCCGATTGATGAAACGTGCTTCGCGTTATTCTGCATCTGCAGCAGAACGCTCACCGAGTCTGTTCCAGCCCTTCTTTTGATCCTGAACCTGCAAGAATTATACTTACCATTCCTGTACCCGATCAACATCAGCACCTGCAAAAGACCAGAAACAACAGGTTAGCAAGACCAACTTTACACGCAGTGCTTACTCACCTGATCCATCGGCAGCGGCCGTGTCTCACGCTGCACCTTCGCCTGCAAAGATCAACAGCATTATCATACTTACCGGCACACTGTGCATTCCGGATTCTTCACGCTGCATCTTCACCTGCAAAGACAACAGCATTATTATACTTACCAGCACGCTGTGCATTACGGATTCTTCACGCTGCATCTTCACCTGCAAAGACAACAGCATTGTTACACTTACCGGCACGCGGCGAATTCCGGATTTCTTCATTCTGCATCGTCGCCTGCAAAGACAAAGAAAGAGACATTAAGCAGGTACTTACTCACGCCCATCACGCTCGTCGCAATCAAACGCCTGCGAATACTCCGGCGCCTCTTCAACACTAACTAATCTGCAAGGAAAGAGACAGAGCGCTTGCCATACTTACGAATTTCCAGGCGCTTCACTGCCACGCATTAAAAGACTATAAAGACAAAAGGTGTCCAGAAAATTACCGGTCGTGCAGACAATGACGGTAACCTTCCTCTGAAGTCAAGAGGCCAATGTTTCACCAGTGAAGGAACTGGCTACGGCACCCTGCACTAGACGCAGATGGAGAGCCCAGCATTCACCTATCTAAGGTGAGCACGTTGACCTGGGAGGGGGGCTCTACAGACAAGTTGGGAAGAGAGAGAGAGAGAGAGAGAGAGAGAGATAGGGACATTCAACAACCCAGACCTTTAATCCCCATATTCTTTCACCTGCAGAAACCTCACCCTTCGAGTTCGACACACAGTGCGAAGAGGTTCGACCCCAGAAGCCAATCGAGTCCTGCACATCACTTTTCGAGTCACAGACACCTTCCTGCCAAGACCCGCGCCTCCGTGGGAATCAGGTGAGCGTTACATTTGAGCATAGGTGTGATTAGTAGAGGAAAGTCTATGTCTGGGTTGTTTGGGGCACTTGGTGATCTGTATACTATTAGGAAGTTAATTGTTGTCTTCGGGCTGGTGGCTAACTTGACAGCGAGGATTTCATAACCTGTGAGTGAATCCGTTTTGCACTCCCAGAATTGTAGTGAGGTTTTGTGGATTATGGCCACTCCTCCACCTATGGCGTCTGTGTGATCAGCTCTGAGGAGGGTGTACTCTGCAGGGACGGCTAGTGTGATCTGTGGGCCTGACAAGTATGCAGCCATGTTTCGGTGAGGACCAGGAAGTCAAGTTTAAGTTCTAGTATGCAGTCGTGAATGACGGTTGCGTGGGCTCCGAGGTATCGAACATTTAGTAAGGCTCCTGATAGTGCTTTGTTGGGTTTAGGCGGGTTCAAAGGCAGTGTCAAGTTCTGAAGGAGGGGCGCTGTGGTGTTGGGTAGGTTTTGCAGGGTCTCATTCGAGATGCAGGGCTGCTGGGCATTAATGTTGGGGTTCTCTTGGATCACTAATGATAGGGGTGTAGTATGGGGTTTGATAGGTGGGGGGTGCTGGTTCTTGAAGGTGGGGCGATATGGGTCTCGTTGGGGCTAGTTGTGTGTGATTCTGGAGGACAGGCGTATATGGCGTGTTCTGCCCTGTAGCGGCAGTGTTTGGATGTGAGGAGTGGTTGGGAAGGCCGGGGTGCTGTGAAGGAATGGCGTCGGGCATGGCAGTGGGTGGTGTCTGTGGCAATGGAGCCGGGCCAAGCCTGTCTTGTGGTAAATGAAGGCACCTTCCGAGCAAACTAAACTATTAATAGGCATTGCTACTGGGTGTCCCAGGGTAGTGGTGTCGAGCCTAGTCTTATAGGTGCATATGGGCATGGTTTGGTGGGAGGAGGCACTGTAGTGTAGTAGGAGGTAGCTAAGGATAGGGAGGAGTGAGTGGAATTGAGTAGTACCTCTAATGTAAATTCTCACCCCTGATGCTAGGAGAAACATTAATCTGGGGGACGTGTGTACCAGTGTCTTGAGGGACGTGGAGTTGCATTAGGGCAAGTGTTTTTTGATGTAATGCATAGGGGTGCTGGGGGAGACACACGCCCGTCTGTGGGTTCACGACCCTCGTCTGATTAGATGTCTCCAGTAAAGGTTGTACCTTCCGCTGGACTGACTTTAGAAGTGGAATAAACAGAGTAACCGCCTTCTTGTCTCCCAAGATTTCGTCCACGAAATCTTTGTCCTGTGGACCCCTCTTGGGTAGCTATTTGAAAATTTTCTGCCGCTTTGATAAGTACCTTGTTAAGAAGAGGTTGACTGTCTATAGGTGAATCTACAATAGGGGGGTCTTGATCCACTGGTGAATCTATGATGTACATGTCTGCATCAGGGTCACCCTCCTCCTCATTATCTCTATAATAACGGTCTGCGGCTTCCTGGTCATAGAGGTCTTCATGATCCGTGTCCGGGTCATACAGTTCAATTGTGGTTGTATCTTGTGGTGGTTCACCGGGGAGAGACCTATCAGCAGGGGATTCAACAGTGTTCTGTGACCCAGAGGCCATTGTTGTGGGAGGGGTGGAGTGAAAACTTGTGAAGTAGTTAGGGTCCTTTTCATTAAAATTATCCATGAAAGACATTCGTCTCATGACCCTATCTATATCCTCAGCTGACCATTGGGCAGCACTAGGTATGACCAGAGATTGGGGAGGAAGACCCCCCCCCCAGATCCTCTGCGGTGGGTGGGATTAATTTAGAAGGTGTAGCTTTTTTTCTTCAATGCTGCAGACAGAGAATCCTGCGCTTGAGCTTCTTTACTTTTGTGAGCGGAGCTATCCTTCTGAGTCTTATCCCTATGAGGGGTTTTAGAGGAGCTCTTTTTAGAGTCCTTTGACCTTACAAGGCTCTCCGGTACATGCTTGTTAACTATTTGTGCAAGTCTGGATTCTATGGGTTTTTTTACAGCTATCGACGAGGACCGTCGAATCTCGGCCAAGGTTAGTTCCAAAGTCTTGTCATTCGACTCACGATCTTCGGAAATATTTTTATCGGAGACATCCGTTTTGTCCTTCGACAGTCGGGATTTGTCATGTGGCGATCTGGAGTGCCCAGAGCACAGCGAATCATCTGACCTTTCCCTGGACGTCACATGTTGCTGTTTGCTTGACACGTGTGTCAAGTCTCGGCAGTGGGTTATGTGTTTGCTGGGGGTTAATGAGAGTGCTTCTGCCGCCGGGTGTAGTCCCCAAAACATAACCGCTGGCCTGTCTGTTAGGGTCGGGGGCCTGCCCTTGGGAAACTTGAGTAACCCTGTCTTCGGATACAGCAGCATTACTGCCGTCGCTGAAAGCACCCTCGACTTCCATGGCCTCGAGTTGCTTGGCGTGATGGGCCCAGCGCTTAGTTAGGCAGTCCTTAAGGGTCTTGGGTTTGAAGAGTCTACGCGCTCGACAGGAGCCCTCGACCTGGTCCATAGGGAGACAGAGATTACACACAAGGTGTTTGTCCACCTACTGGAACTTTGTTGCATTTAGGACACAATTTAAAGGGGTTCCTTTCCATAACTGAATGACACAGCAGTTAGGTGAGTTTAAAGTAAGAAAAGTAGAAAAATACATTCTAGTATGACCTCCTGTCAGAAACCTGTGCAGTTCCCTTAGGGGCCACTGCAAAAGATTTAGGACTACAGGTGGTTCGCAGTAAACCCAATTGGTAGCAGTCTGTACCACCCAGATTTACCTGGTAGCTGTGGCTGAGCAGTCAGACCTCTCAAGATGAGTTAAGCAGTATATACAGTACACACAATAGGTACAGAGACAAAGTAGCACAAGCAAACACTGACCAGAGCTTTGCTGTAAAAGTATATAATTATTTATTTAAAGACACACTTGTAAATTACACTAGCACAAAGAGAGAACTAAATTCAACACACAGTCACTATTATATATATATATATATATATATATATATACAACCCTAATTATTTATTAGACAAGTCTTAATGAGGAACACCACTTATTTTCAGACAGAGGTGAGCGCTTAACATAAGATGGCACTCTAATAAGTTATTAAAAAGGGAGGGAAAAAGGCAGAGTTTATGCAAGCATACACATATCAATACTTTTCAAAGAACCACAGTGAGGCAGGTTAGGCAAAGTCTACTGGGGAACAAGGAAGTCCAAATGCCAGGCCCACTCTTAGAGAGAGCAAGCGAAATGTGTCCAAGATCACACAGTGGGGCATTGCCAAAAGAGTCTTTGTAGAAAGTTCGCAAAAGATTGAAATCAAGTCAGGAAAAGTTAGTTAACAGGTCCCAGGCTAGCCCAGGTTAGAAAGTCGAGGATTTACTGTCACCCCGAAAGATCAGTTGCAAGGGAAGCCAGGCAGGACACAGTACCTGAAAGTGAGAAGAACGCTCCAGCGGGGGCAGTTGTTCCTGGCAGCGGGTGCAAGACGGTGTTTCGTCCAGAGGAAGAGGAGGTCTCAACGTGGAGGAAAGCTGAAGGTCGTTGCGCTGCCAGGGGAGAAACCAGCCGCAGAGTTTCCCGGTTACAAGGTACCACCCTGTTCTTCGCGGTAGTGGTGATCCGTGGTATCCCGGTTGCTGGGGTGCTTGGCACGGGCAAGGCGGCCACAAGATGGTCCAGGAAGGCGAAAAGACGGGAGAACTGGTTATCCCCACCAGTTAAAGGAAGAAGACTCTCCGGACTGGAGATCTCCTCTGTCGTTGGGAAAAGTGGTGAGACGGTTCCGCAGGGCTCCATCGGTGGTGTCGCTGTTGCAGGTCGGTCCTGCTTCTCCCTCCTCAGATTCTTTAGGTCCTGTGGTGACTTCTGAAGTTCCAGTCCCCAAAGCCCTGCTTTTATGCAGAAAACCCCCATTCATTCAGCCTAGCTGTCAATCAAACATGCTAAGTGGTGAGCCGGGCGGCTGACCACTTGGGCCAATCACACAAGAGTGCGACTTGATTTCCCGAAGCAACTCAGTCCAGGGTGCCTAAACCCCCTCCCACGCCCCCTGTGGTACCCAGACAGAGTGGCACCACTTTTGGAGGCTTCTGTGGAGAAGCTCGCCAAAAAGTGGAACAAAGGGCTCGACATGGGTTGGAGTCACAGAAGCGAACACAAACGCCATTTTGGAACCAAGTTTCGCCAAAAATTACCAACTGGTGAATTAATATTAATTTAATAAACCAGCGGTATGTTCGAGGCTATATTAAAAAGTGGTAGCCTCGAACAATGGGAAAATCCCATAGGAATATATTCGCGGTTGAATATAAAAAGTAGTATCCACTGCCACCAGCCAAAACTCGGTCGGGGGGACTGGACAGTGCCCCCTCGAACCACAGACCCCGGGGCAATCGAATTGCCCCGACCAGTACGTCCACAATAGGATGGTTTGTACTGGTTCTGTTCACAATTTGAGACTAGTAAAGCAAATGGTGACTTTACATGCCCTGGGAGACAGTAGTCAGTCCCAGGGAATGGAGTCTATGTTTGGGGGTCGCTACGACACCCCTGGGTTACGGCACGGAGGGTGCTGTATAACCCACATACCAAAAACACATGAAGCCCTATGGGTAAAGGACCCCATAGCCCATAAAACACATACAAAGTCAAAGGAACACCTCAAATCATGTCCAAGAGTGGGAGGAAAAAAGTCTCACCTCTTAGCAGGAGAAAGAAATAAACCCCAAAAATCCAGCAAAGCTGCTGGGGGACTCACTAGGTTTGGGAAATTAGCCTTTACAGAGAATTCTCCCTAACACTTCCCCCCCCTCTCTCCCTACTTTCTGGGCCGAAGACCGTAGCGGCCTTACAAGGCCGGAACGGATCCGTCGATGGGAATCTTTCAACGGTCGTATGTTGCTCTTCACGGGCGTCGAGTTGTATCGGTAGTCAGTGAGTATACAGGATATCAAGCAAAACTATTGTTAATTTGATAATAAATGGCGATAAGCCGAAAGAGGAACTCTGCTATAAGAGTCCATCTATGATGGCGGAAAAAAAACAATGAGGGACCTCGATGTGTGAAGGATAATGGGTACAGTGGACGTCACACTAGGGGTAGCACAATTGGCACGCCCTGTCGACGTCCCTTTTTGAGTTTCGAAAACAACAACTGTAATACTCAGCAGCTTCAACTAGATGTCGGCCTATGCACAGCATGTGATCTAACCAGATTCCACAAGCCTCAGAAATATATGTACATAAGACAACATCATGAATTTTGTTTAGAATGGGAAGAAGCCGCGGGTAGGAAGGAAGACGCTATATAGAAATAAGCAGCAGGGGAGGTAGGAAGCCTTGATGTATTCAAATACTACCGGGCGGCGCAGTTACGAGTCCTAGCGGAATGGGGAAGAGAAGACAACAGGAAGCATTGGGTGGGCATGGAGCAGGCAGTAGCGGCAGAATATATTTGGAAGATGGTCGGGTTGAAAAGAGAAGATAGACTGAGAGGGCTGATGGAGAATCAGATGATTAGGAACACTTTAAGAATCTGGGACAAACTGATAAAAAGGTTGCAGTTAGCGCCCTGGCCATCGCCGTAGACCCCCCCTTTTTCGGTACCCCGCTATCCCCCCGTGAATGGATCATTACAGGTATAGGCGGTGGATAAACAGGGGGATGAGAGAAATTAGAGACCTACATGAGGGGACACGACATAAAACCTTTGAGGAGTGGAGGAGAGAGTATGAGCTGAGGAAGGACTTCTATGCCCATCAGCAGCATCGACATTGGGGAGCGCACTAACAGTAATGGGGGGAGCCACAAGGGACATGACTGAGTTGGAGGTGCTAGTCACAGAGTGTAACCAATAGGGGACCGACCTCCGCCATGAATAAAATTCTCCTAGACAGAGGGGGGCAGGGGCATCTGGGGCTATGGGGCAAATGGGAGGAGAGTATGGGAAGGGGTTTCTTGAAAAAAGAATGGGGTCCAACTATGAAGGGGTGGTTTGGTCCGTATGCTGCAGCGCAGCACCAGCAGTTGCAATTTAAGATACTGTATAGGTAGCTGTATAGGTAGCATTACCCGCATGCACGGCTTCATAAGATATATAGCTCCAACTCCCCTCTGTGCTGGCGACAATGCAGGGAGGAGGGGACGGCAGAGCATGTGTGGTGCGGTTGCCCGCAACTTCAGCTTTTTTCACAGGAGGTGAAATTGAGGGTCAGCGGGATATTAGGGTTAGGTCTGGAGCTTGATGGACCTCTTGCGCTACTTATCACAGCAGAAGGAGAGTACAGGCTCAGAACGAGAATAGGGGTAATATGTGCAAACCTGATTATGTGTGCGAAACGATGAATAGTGAAACAGCGGCGACAGAAGAAAATACTGTCAATGATACAGTGGTCCTATGCAATATGGGACGCTATGAGTATAGAAAAGATGACAATTGCCCAAAACACAGTAAGCAAATTCTGCAAGGTATGGTCACCTTTGCTTACGTACGCTCTGAGTGATGGGACACGGTTGTACAACCCGACAAGGTTACGATGCTTGGCATCCTTCCAGAGGAGGCCAATGAGTAGAGCACAGATAGAAGAGTGTGTGGACATCCAAACACCTAGATTGGCATGGGGAGGCGGGGGGATATAATTTCATTGGAAAGTTTGATATAGTTAATTTTTTTCTGTTTATGCGACTTTGGATAGAGATAAGCTGCAGAGTGTAACAAGAAATCTATGCATCCAGTGTCTTTATGTGGATAATTGAAGGAATGGTAAAGTGTATGCAAGCAAAATTTGAATAAAGATTTGGTTCAAAATAAATAAATACATTTAACACATACTAGTCTATGGCAAACAGTATATAGTTAGCATACTAAAAGTATCATCCAGATTACTTCTGGTTTGCAATTATTTGAAAAAGAAAGAACTTTCTTTGTGTGGCACACCCACACAGGCCTTTGGTACTTGTGGAGGAGATGACTACTGCTGCACTCTGTCTCCATTAGCCCCTTTGAAGTTGTAATTAACAGAGAATAGAGGGTGGAGAGATTCCCGAGGGCACGAGAGGAGCGCAGGGTGAGCTGTGCTTTAATTGAACAGAGTGATTTAAATATCTATCTGTGCTAGCAAACCTATGGAATTTCATAGCAAATTGCTATGTGACACTGCTTATTTATGCCTTGCAACAGTTCAAAAAGAAAAAATCCTTGGTTTAGTAAAGGAGCTTGCTCAGGGTCATCCCTCGCTTTGTCTTCTAGTGCGGACCGTTCTCCTCTCTAGCCCAGACATCCATCAACCACAGGGTTGAATCTACAGATAGATAACCCCTACTATCTAAAATAATTGACTGGGAAAAAAAGCCTTTGCTCTCCGACTCCATCTGGGTGTTGCCTGAACTAAGTTCCCCAAATGCAGTACAGTATACGGATCAGTGCCTTCCAAACATTCAGGCCCCAATTGATACTTCTCTTCCATGCCCTTGCACTCCTCGCCCTGTGCCTCTCTCCTTGTTCCTCTCTCCCTGTTCTCCCACTCTCCTCTCTAGACCCTCTGATCTAACCCCTACAACTTTCTACACTTCACTACTCTCCCCAAACTATTAATACTCTCCCCCTCGCCATTCTACTAATACTCTTCCCTCTACTAACCATTCTCTGCCCACAACTACTCCATCAGTAACTCCCCTTTCACCCTCTCATTCACCTTCTCATTCACTTCCTACTTCCCCTCTATTAGTCCAACTCACAGACCTTGCATGCACACTCAAATTAAAGTACCACTTTCACCCACCAACCAATACCTCATCTTGCACACTAATAAATCAATCCTACCCCCACAGTCTTTACAAAGACATTCCTCCACCTGGTCTGTTGGTCTGTCTCATTCTTTAACCTCACCCGAATAACCCACACCTTCCTGTTTCTTGAGCCCCTTTTTATCCTCCCCCTTCCCTTGTCATTGGATCTCTCCCTCACCTAGATCCCCGGGCCAACCACTGGCTTTTACTTTTCCAGGGAAGGTTTTACAGATGGGAAAACGTACACAACAGGTCTTCACTATACCCCTTAAGTGTAGACTGGCCCGCAGCAGGGCCTAGGCAATGGTGGAGAGCTGCAGTAAGAAACAATTTCAAAGTCCCCATTCGTATAAAGTCTTTCTGGAGTAACAGGGATGCTGGTTTGACAGGGGACCTCTCTGTAGCCCCATTGCAGGTAAGCAAATAGTTTTTGTAGGTGAGCACAAGACTGGAAAGCTGAATGGAGCGATCCGTGCATCCGCTGATGCTGGGGTCTTTCTCCCCTTTTTGATTGGTCTTGCATAGACGTTTTTCTCTGTTGGACTGCCGCAGTCTCTTCATCAGTCAGGTTGATTGCTTGCTTCTTTTACCACTGGACATGGTGGTTATTGCAGTCTTAAGGGACAAGAAAGGAATTGGCCAGCATTGTCCAGTACAAGCATGGGACAAAACAGAGGTACTCATTTCAGACATACAGGCACAGGTAGAAGGGAAAGGGGACCTCCCAACGCCCAAACCCAGCATCTGGGGCAGGACTTTTTCTGGTGAAACACTGGTAAGCCTCCCACCCCAAGGCTGAGTGGAGTTACCATCCCCTCTTCTCAGATACAGGTTTCTGACCCTGTCACACTGACCATAGAGATGTCGTTTTCTTTTGCTCTGAAAAGAGGCACACTAGAGAGTACATCTAGAAAGAGATCATTTATGTGCTGGGCAGATGAGAACACTCGAGGGGTTCCATCAAGTTCAATGCCGGCCATCAACCACTCGCAAATATGGAAAAACAGATCTTGAAATAAGAGGATCAAATCTCTGTCTAGCAATTGTCTTGGCATGCCGCTTATCTGGATATTACTGTGGATAGACCTGTAATTGGCATCCTCCAACCTTAGCTGAAGTGACCATAAGTTTGATCCTTAAACCTCTACACTGTGTACATAGCCCTGTTCAGGTTTTTTCAAAACCATATATCCTCCCCTCCACGGAGGTCACATCAGGGTCAGAATTAAGTGGCGCTGTGAGCTATTTAGCTCCTGCTTCTAGCGTAGTAGAGCCTGGCTAGCTTGAAACCAACAGCTACCAGGAGCTACGGTTGGCTACTAAGGCCAACTGGTGCCTTCCAAACATGTAAATGTGACATTAACTTTGAGTATATGAGAATGTTAATAAAGAAGAATTAGAACACATTTAATATAAATGTATAAACAATGGTTCATACAAAATGCATAAAAGGTTAAAGGAGCATCTGTAGCAGCTCCCGACTCCCCTGCAGTAGCTCCTGCCTACAGGGTGATGCCGACACCCAGAAGCTGGTTTTAGCTCCTGCTCATAGAATCTCAATTTCAAACCCTGCACTTGTTTATCCAACACAGAAACTCTGTCCCAGTTTGGATACACAATTCTGAATTAGCTGCTGTATTTCTTACAAGATGAAGATTAAATATTTCTTAATAGCCAGCAGCGCCACTGATTCAGTCGGAGAGGCATCAGCATACACCTGGGCAACCATCACTGGATCCGGTCTCTTGGCTTTATCTTGAGTCACCAAAAGCATCATAACATCTCCTCCCTTCAGTGTTTTTTTAGTGATTTTCCAGCCATGGTGCTGTGCCTAGTTTTCCAAAATGAGAGGATAGGTGGGACTAGCTTTTCACAATAAAGAGTCTTCTTGCTACAGTTTGGGACTAGGAAAAATTGTCAGAGGCGATCACCACAAGGCACTTCAAGGGGCCCCTGCAAAGGAAGTGATAGGTGATTCTTAAGCGGTTTATTGAAAATAGCAATGGACAATATCCATGTATATGTACTTTTAAATGCAAAAGATAGCATTTTGATGCATTTATTTTCTACTTTAAAACGTTACATAGAGCTGTCTAGTGCTGAAATTTCGGCACTGGCCTGCTCCTTGTAACAGTTTCATGTTTTTTTTGTATATTGGGGGGAGTTCCCCATCCCCTCCATCCCCGATCTAACCCCCAATCTAACCCCCGATCTAACCCCCGATCTAAATCTAACCCCTAATCTAAATCTAACCCTTAATCTAAATCTAACCCTTAATCTAAATCTAACCCTTAATCTAAATCTAACCCTTAATCTAAATCTAACCCTTAATCTAAATCTAACCCTAACCCAAACCGTAACCCTAACCCACACCCTAATCCTGATTCTAACGCTTGCCCTACCCCTTACCCTAATTCTAACCCTTGCCCTAACCCTAAAAGTATACATTAAAAAAGCATTGAAATCCATCGAATTTTATTCAAAGAAAAAGCATTTAGATGAACAAGTTACTTCTTAGCTGGTAACATTCTTTCGATGGGATGTTCCTCCGACGTATTCCTTATCTTAGATAATTCGTCTCCACCTTGCTGGCCTCAGAGTTTTTTCTCTGTAGAGGGCGCTGCGCGTCGACGTCCGCGAAGTTGGTGTCCCTCGACAGCCACCGTATCGGCGCTGACGTCACCATGCCCATAAATAGCAACACATGGCGTCCGTTGCTCAGTTCCGTTTTGTAGCATAAGAAGTCTTGCATGAATTGGCTATTGACCTTGAAGGAGCGTGAGCTGCAACCACAAGGGAAGTATTACTGCGGGGATGGATGGGAGGGGTGATAAGGGATACGTCGGAGGAACATCCCATCGAAAGAACATTACCAGGTAAGAAGTAACTTGTTCTTCGAAGGGATTGTGTCCTCCGACGTATTCCTTATCTCAGATAGACTCCCATAGCAGTGGCATGTTATTGGAGGTGGGAGTAATAATGTCATGTATCCCTTTTAGGAATGAACCAAATGTAATACGGCTTTGTCAAATCTGGTCTCTTGACTAGTGTAGGAATCCAGGTTGTAAAATCTTGTGAATGTATGTGCGGACGACCATGTGGCAGCCGCACATATGTCTCGGACCGGTACCCCTCTTTGGAGGGCCGAAGAGGCTGTGATACCCCTGGTTGAATGAGCCCTAAGATTCTGAGGGCGGGGGGGGGCTCTTTCCCTGCCAGTTTGTAACATTCCAGAATGGCCAAAATAATCCACCTGGAAATGGTCTGTTTTGTTATGGGTAGTCCCAATTTGTGACCTGAGTAGCCTACAAACAGTTAGTCTGCTTGCCTAATCCTAGCCAGTCTGCTTATGTAAAAGCTTAGAGCTCACCTTGGGTCCAGCCTATGTAGCCTTTCTTCCTCTTTCCCCGGATGGGGAGGAGGGTAGAACGAAGGTAAGGTAATTTTCTGAGTGATGTGAAATTCAGAAACCACCTTTGGGAGGAAATTAGGCTTCACATGTAGGACAACGTTGTCCTTATGGAAAATTGTATGGGGGGTTTACAAGATAGAGCTTGTAATTCACTCACCCTCCTAGCAGATGTTAGTGCTACTAATAGGACAGTTTTAAGAGTGAGAAATCTCAGCGAACAAGAGTGGAGTGGTTCGAAGGGAGTACCCATTAGGAAATTTAACACTAAATTTAATCCCCATAAGGAAACTTGGAATGGTCTTGGAGGATTAACATTAGTTAATCCCTTGAGAAATTGTATTACTAAGGGTAGTTTGAAATACGATGGTTCCTCCGCAGTGCGCTTGAAGATTGATAGCGCCGCGAGATAGCCTTTTACATTGCCAACTTGAAGGCCTGAGTTTGCCAAGTAGAATAGAAACGATAAGACCGTTGTGTACCACATGAAAAAGGGTCGATATTGTCCTCTACATCAGCTGCAAAATTTGTTCCAACGGCAGCGGTATAAAGACTTTGGTGCTGGCCTTTTGGCCGAAAGCAACACCTCCATGACGTCATCAGGAAGGTCCCAATCCTTGTACCTCAACCTTTCAGAAGCCAAGTGTGAAGGTTGAGGGTTCTTATGTCTGGATGGAGAACCTGACCTCCCTTCTGCGAGAGAAGATTCTCTGAGTGGAAGACGGATTGGAGGGCAGATGGACATATCCAGAAGGTCCGGGTACCACGTTCTCCTGGCCCAGTCCGGGGCAATTAGGATCATGGTTTTCCAGAATCTTCTCAACCTCCTGATCATTTTTTTTTTAAACTTCAATTTTTATTATTCAGGTTTACAGAAAAAAAAAACAGTCTCCCCTTGTCCCCCCCACCCCGCACCCCCACCACCCCAACATGTACCCACCCCCCCTGTCCAATGCCAAGCCCAGTCTGTTGTGTCGGGAGACTCCCGGTGGGAACTCCCTCCGCGTGTGATGTAGCTGATGCCCTTAATACCGTCCGGACTGAAGCCATTTCTCCCGGGTACTGGGCTTCCCCGACTGCTGAAGTGCCCACCTCCTCCTGGGTGCCCCTTTGGGGCCAAGATCTCTCGTCGGAAGGATTAGTGGAGCTCCCATCCCCAGGTTTGTTGTATTCCATACCAATTTGTAAGGAACGTGCTAGTATCGTTGTTCACCATGGCAGTCAGTTTGTCCATTATAAACATGTTTTTAACCTTTTTCATCCACTCTTCCTTGGAGGGTGGTTCCGGGCTTTTCCATTTTTGTGCGAGGGCTACCCTGCCCGCACGCAACATCGTCTCCCACATCCTCGGATACCTGTGAACTTCCGTTTCCTCTGGGGGTAGGCCCAACAGCATCGTCAGAGGGTTGAGAGGTGGGAGTTCCTCTATTACCTCCGCCATCCAGCCCCTCACCTTCCCCCAGTACACCTGAGCCTTTGGACAGTGCCACCACATATGGCTCCTGGAGCCCGTCTGCCCACAACCCCTCGGACACAGTGGGGACACCCCCGAGAACATCTTCGACAATTTCACTGGGTCCCTATGCCACCCTTGTAGAACTTTGAAATTGTGTTCCATATCGGCCGTATATGGAACACATAATATTCCATATTGCGGAAGGATCTCCTTCCTTGGAGGTCATACGTATTGAGGATTTTGTATATGCTAGAAACCGCCCCCTTCCTTGAGGTCGCTGTGTCTATCAGCTTTTCGAAGGGGGTTAGGTGCCTACTCAGACTGGTGCCCCACGACTGATCACACAATATACCTTTCAAACGGAGGTACTCAAAGACGGATAGGGATCCCTGGCCGAGTGTGTCTCTCAGTTCTTCATAGGGCAAGAATTTGCCTTCCCTGAACAGCTGGCCCGCCCATTCCAGACCTTTATCCGACCAGGTTTGTGAGAATCTGAACCCTTTGCTACCCAGGTTAAGGGGGTGCCCCCAGAGGGAAGACATCGGGGATGGCCATGTAGTGAGATGCGCCGTCTGAGGGCCCTCCTTCCAGATGTCCCACAGGACTCCCAAGGTCGGGTGAGCCCTCAGGTGTCCCGGGATCGCTCTCCGCGGGGCCCACAGGAGGTCTCGCACCTTCAGGGGATGGGTGTCCATGTCCTCCAGATACGACCAGTATGTCCCCAGGAGCACTCTCAGCTGGGCCGCCCGAAAGTACAGGCCGAAGTCCGGCAGACCGAACCCTCCCTCCTCCCTGGGCAGCGTCAGCGTAGTCCTCCGGGTCCTCGGGGTTTTCCCCTGCCAAATATAGTCCCTGGTGGAGTTCTGTAACACCCTGAAAGTCTGCTGCGGGACGCCAGTTGGGAGTGCCGTGAAGAGGTACAGGAGCCGTGGCAGTACATTCATTTTAACCGCCGTCATCCTGCCATACCAGGAGAGGATCATCCTTCCCCACCTCCTTAAATCTGATGTGATCCCTTCTATTATGGGGTCATAGTTCGCGGTGGCCGGTCTAGTTAAATCCCGTGTAAGGAGAACCCCCAGGTATCGAATTTCAGCCTTCCCCACTGCAATCCCATGGAGTCTATTCAGGGGGTCTAGCCCCGGGTCTCGGGGTCTCATGGGGAGCAGGACCGATTTCGAGGCGTTAATCTTCAGGCCCGAAAAGCGACCAAATTCCGTTATCAGGTCCAGCAGGGGGGGGAGTGAGGAGCAGGGGTCCACCAGGTAGACCAAAATATCATCTGCAAACAAGGAAAGTTTAAATTCCACCTCCCCCCTGCTGATCCCCCTAATTCCTGGGTGGGCTCTGATGGCTATGGCCAGGGCTTCTATCGTGAGGACGTATATCAGAGGGGAGAGAGGGCACCCCTGTCTTGTCCCTCGAGAGAGGGGGAAGGCGTCGGTCAACTCCCCATTTACTTGGACTCTTGCCGTGGGAGCTCGGTAAAGGGCCGTTACCCAGCTCATAATGTGGGCCCCAAAACCCATCCTCCTCAGGAGGAGGTCCATGTACCGCCACTCGACTCTGTCGAACGCCTTCTCTGAATCCAGAGAGAGGACACTTGCGTTAAGGTCCGACTGTTGTGCAAAGTGAAGCAGGTCTATGGTCTTGCATATGTTATCCGAACCCTTTCTCCCCCTGATGAAGCCCACCTGGTCCCCATGGATTAGTTTCGGCAGCACCCCCTCTATCCGCTTCCCCACCACCTTGGCCAGTATCTTAACATCAGTGTTGAGCAGTGATATAGGGCGGTAGGAGGCGCATTCCTTGGGGTCCCTCCCCTCCTTAGGTAATACCGCAATGATAGCCCCCATCATGGAGTCTGGTAGGGCTCCCCCCTCTAGCACCGAGTTGAAAACCCTCACCAAGTACGGGATTAAGGAGGACCGGAATTTTTTGTAAAAAAAAGACAGAGAACCCGTCTTCCCCGGGGGAGGTGCCCGCTTTCATCCCACCTATGGCCTTATCCACTTCATCTTCGGTCACTGGCCCTTCCAGCCCTTCGGATGCTTCCCTGGATAGAGCCGGATGGAGCTCAAAAAATTCTCTATCCGGGAGTTACCCTCGTTGTATTCGGATGAGTACAGGGTCTTATAATATTGGCGGAAGGCTCCTCCGATATGGGAGGATTCGCAGCCCAAGGTTCCCTGGGCGTCCCTCACTTCCTTCACCATCCTGCTCCTCTGGACCTCCCTCAGTTTCCATGCCAGGATCCTGTCAGCTTTGTCCCCCTTCTCATAATACTTCTGCTTTACCATCTGAAGACTTCTCTCCGTTTTGTGGATAAGTAAGTCCCTCAACTGGAGTCTACAATCCTCCAGGGCGGCCACTCGATCGCGGTCAGGGGACCGATCTAGGGACCCCCTTAGTTGGAGTTGGGCAATTTTATCCCGCAGGGACCTTTCCTGGGCCTCTCTTTCTCTTTTTACCCTGGCACCTTTTTGGATGAGGATACCACGAAGAGTCGCCTTGAAGGCGTCCCAGAGCGTGTGCGTGGCCACTTCCCCATTGTCATTTAACTCAAAAAATTCTGTAATGGCATCTGCAATCTCCTGGGCACGAGCCTCGTCCTTCAGTAGGGCATCGTTGCATCTCCAACGGCCCCTACGCTCCTCACACCAACCCCCCGATATTGTCACTCTTACCATGTCATGATCGGACCAGGGAACAGGATCGACCCTATAGCCCGTAACATATGAGCGAAGGGTTTCATCCACCAATATATAGTCTATCCTCGAGAACGAGGCGTGGATGGCCGAGTAATACGTGTAAGAGGGGACACCTGTTCTAGGGATCGGGATCGAGTCTACAAGGCCCAGCTCCTCATTTACTCTCCGAAAGGATCGCGCCGTGGGTTCCTCCGATGGTCTGGGGTTCTGGGGACCCACCCTCTTCCTGTCCATGGACGGGACCAACACCATGTTAAAGTCTCCTCCCACCACTAGTGTGCCCCTCACGAACAATTTAAGCTTCTCCTTGACCTCTTCCCAAAATTGGGCCTGGCCATCGTTCGGACCATACACCACGGCCAGTGTCAGGGGGGCTCCCTGTAGGGTACCCCTCACCAGTAGGAAGCGGCCCTCGGGGTCCTGCATGGTAGCCTCATTTGTGAAGCGGAGACCCCTGGCGACCAGGATAGCCACCCCTCTTTTCTTCCCCTTATGGGATGCGTGAAAGACTTCCCCTATGCCTCCCCCTCTCATTTTGGGTTCCTTCCCTTTCGCCCAATGTGTCTCTTGTAAGAACAGCAGGTCCAGCTGCGCCCTCCTGAATTCGCGACAGACCAGGGACCTCTTGGTGGGTGTGTTCAAGCCCCGTACGTTCAGAGAGCCCACTCCCAGGGCCGGTCGGCCGTCAGCCATAGTCTAAGTCATCAAAGCTGTTGGGCATCGGCTTAACATCACTGATCGTTGTCTGTTCCCGTAATCGCACTGGTCGGGCATTATTCGGACCTTCCCTCAACTTATCCCCTAACCCCATCCCCCAACAACAACCCCCTAATAACTTCTTTCCCCCCTCCCCCCTACCCGGCGTCCAGCCAATTAGTCCCGCCATTCCTGGCTTTAGGCCGGACCACCAGTCTGCTCTGCCCGGCCGGGCACGCTGAGCTAAGCTCTTTGTCGTGAGCCCCCGCCCCCCCCCTTTTTTTTTTCCCCCCCTTCTTCGATCCCACCTTACTTGCTGTCCTGGGGGAGTGTGTGATCAACCGGACCATCATCGCATCGACTCTCCAGAGGGCCAGTCGCCCCTGTTCTCAGTCATCTGTGTCGTTGCGTTCTCCCTCCCTCGCAGCCGGGGGGTATTTAACTTCCTGTATTTTCTCGATCCGCTTTTCCTCCTCCTGGGCCCAGGGTGGTCTTGGGACCCCTCCCCCAGACCCGCCGGGCCTGTCGGGCCTCTCCCGGTGGTGGGCCCAGTCACATAGTCCTGAATGGCACCTCTTATGTCCTCTTCCGAGGTTAACGACGTTTTCTGGCCCATGTATTCAAAAACCAGGGAGAATGGGTACCCCCACCTGTAGCGTACTCCTTTGTCTTTCAGCAATTGCGTTAAGGGGCGGCACATTCTCCGCTTCGCCAGGGTGTAGGCTGAAAGGTCTTGGAATATCGAGATCTCTGCGCCGTTGTAGGAGATCTTCCCTGCTTTCCTTGCCTCCTCCAGGACTTTTGCCTTATCCGTATAGTAATGGAATCGTGCAAGGATCGATCGGGGGCTTCCCGTCCTGCCGCCAGCCCTGTGCACGCGGTCGAATGTCAATTCCGTTGTCATTTCTTTGGCAAAGAGAAGGGTGCTTATATCACGGACCACCCGAATTAAGTCCCTCTCCGTTTCCCCCTCCACCTCCGGGACCCCGAAAAATCTAAGGTTATTCCTCCTTTCCCTGTTTTCGTAATCATCCATTTGTCTGGCCCTTTCCTCGTCCCTCTTTTCCAAGGCAGCCAACCGCATTTCCATTTGCACTTCCTGGATGGCTGAGGACGACTGATCGGCCTCCACCCGCAGGAGCCTGTCTTCCATCTTATCCACCCTGTTGTCCATTTTTTCCAGCTTTTGCGCGATGTCTGATCGCATATCCCGAATCTCTTGAAGTATGGATGCAAACCCCTTCTCCATGGCTGTGGTGGGGAGCGTTGGGGATTCCGGGTGGGCCATGGCCCCGTGGATTGTGGGGTTCTCGCTATTTTTCCCAACCCCTTCGTATCGAAAAGTTTGCAAGGCCTCCTGCCAGTTCATGCGGGCCTTCCCCGCTCCTTTTTCGTTGTTCGCCACTTGTTCAGGGCCACGGGAGTTTTTTCTTCGGGCCCCGTCAATGGGGGCCTGGGAGGTTGATGAGAGCCTGCAGGCGGGCACACGCCCCACGAGAGATAAGTGGGGGCCTCGCGCCTGGTTCCGTTTCCTGGTTCTGGCCGCTCCTGGGGGGCTGTTGGCCGGCACACGCCCTGCAAGTTAGCGCAGGGGCCTCCACCTACCGGGGCCGAGTGACAGATGGTTCCGTCGGCGTAGTTGTGCTGTACCTCTGGGTCCGGAGGGGGGGGGGGTTGGGCCTCGTGTTTCTTCGGGCCCCGTCAATGGGAGCCCGGGAGGTTGATGAGAGCCTGCAGGCGGGCACACGCCCCACGAGAGATAAGTGGGGGCCTCGCGCCTGGGTCCGTTTCCTGGTTCTGGCTGCTCCTGGGGGGCTGTTAGCGGGCACACGCCCTGCAAGTTAGCGCAGGGGCCTCCACCTACCGGGGCCGAGTGACAGATGGTTCCGTCGGCGTAGTTGTGCTATACCTCTGGGTCCGGAGGGGGGGGGGGGCGGTCGGGCCTCGTGCCCCGACAACGTCGTCCGTCTCTCCCTCAGTTACAGGCCTCGGGAGGGCCAGGGGGGGTCTCGCTGGGGAAGGGGACTACCTCGAGACCTCACCACGCTCGCCCCGAGCTCCCACCGAGCAGCGGGGACCGCCTTCCACGCTCCGCACCGCGGGGGACGTCGGAGCGCTCGCCCGAATTCCGCTGCTATGGGGAGGTCGTCTGCGGCTGCCCCCTCCGCGCCTGAGCCCGCCCGGGGGCGTAGGCACTGGTATCCTTGTCCCGCTCGGGACTTACGTCTCTGGTTCTCGCGACCTCCCCCGGGACAGGCCGATGGTTCCCCGGGAGGGCCTCGCCTTCCGGGCCCTGTCGCCTGCGATGTTTCCGCCGAGGGAGTCCGCGGGCTCCTTTGGCGCGCCCTCGTCCCGGGCCGCAAAGTCCGTTCTCTGGCCCCTCGTGGACCCCGGAGTCCGCTCTTTCGCGCCGGGGGCGCAGGGGGGGGTCCGGTTGCCGATCCTGCTCTGCCGCCGGGGGGGTCTGAGGGGGGGCTCAATCCCCGTTAATCGGCCTCGGACGGCGGGAGAGCGACGCTCAGGCAGCCATCACCTGCGCGCCCCCTGGTGGCCTCTCCTCCTGATCATTTGAGGAATAACGGGGACTGGTGGAAACGCGTAAAGGAGTGTAAACTCCCAGTCCACTACGAACGCGTCCACTAGAGCTCCTCTCGGGGGAAATCCCCTTGAACAAACAGATTGCACTTCCTGGTGGTGCTGGTGGCAAACAGATCCACCTGAGGGGTTCCCCAAAGGGCGAAGATCTCTTGAAGGACTTCCTGAGCTAGCTCCCACTCGTGGGAGACTGTGCTCTGCCTGCTCAGAGCGTCCACTGTCAAGTTCTTCTCTCCGGTTAAGTGAACTGCCGATAGAGAGATTACTTCCTGAATTGCCCAAAACCGGAGGCGCATTGCCTCTTTGCACAGTGGCAGTGACCCTACGCCTCCTTTTTGTTGAGGTAGTGCATGGCCACCATGTTGTCTATCATTATCAGGACATTTCTCCCCTGTACTGATGGCAGGGAAGCTTTCAGCGCTAGTCTAATTGCTCTCAGCTCTAATAGGTTGATGTGTAGTCTGGACTCCGATGGAGACCAACGACCGCTGATGGTCAAGTCGTTGGCATGGGCTCCCCACCCCGTGAGTAAGGCGTTAGTGACTACTGTTATATCCATGGTTGCCAAAACAGTTCTCCTTTCAAGATGTTCTCTGGATAGGCCCACCATTTAAGGTCGTGGGCTACCTTGTCAGGAATCCTTTCTCTAGCAGGTCTACAATTTCCTGCAAGAGGAGCGGATCTGGAACTTTTAGAGAGCTGTGCCCCGGTGGATGACTCTGAGGGATGCGTAGAAAGGGTAGGCAGTAACCTTGGGCAACTGTCTCCAAAGCCCAAGCATCTGACGTAATAGCCTGCCATTCCGTCAGATGTTCAGTTAACCTGCCCCGTACAGGTGTTTTGTGTGGAAAGACCTCAGAGTGGTTTGGGGGCGGCAGATGCAGATGCCGAGAGTAAAGAGGCACCTACTGCTGCTGCGGCTTTAGTACTTTTGACCCATCCACCTCGGGTGGATCTCCTTTGGCCTCTTTGAGCCGGCTGTCCTCTGCCTTTCCCGAATGCGGAAAAATAGCTAAAGAACTTTCCTCTCCTAGAGGTTCCCTAGGGGCGAAAAGGAGTTTGGCGGATTGCAGCCCCTAAAGATTTTGCTGCTGCTTTAGATGTTTGCAACTTTTCCAGACTGTCATCAGCCCTTTTACCGAATAAAGAAGTGCCGTCAAAGGGCATATTCAAAAGTCTGGCCTGTACATCTGGAGCAAAGCCAGACTTTCATAACCACGCATGCCTGCGGATTGTAGTACTTGCCGCCATGGCCCTGCTGATACAGTCAGTGGAATCGATGCCAGTTTGAAGAGATTCACACATGGCATCTTTGCCATCTTTAATGATGTTAAGGAAGGCTTGCCTTTCATCTCCTTCCGGTATGCAGTCAGCCGCTGATGAAGCACACTCCCAGTGTGTGTGACTGAACCTGGCGAGCGTACACGTGGCGTTGATGGACTTCAACACCATACTACAAGCAGAAAATACTTCTTTTGCCATAGAATCGTACCTTTTGTCATCTCTGTCCTGTGGGACAGTAGGATAAGCGGATCTGTTGCTTGATGAAGTTGCCGCTTGAAACACCAGGCTCTCTGGAGTCAGGTGCTTTGATAAATATTCAGGGTCAGCCGCAGCTACCCTAATACTTGGCTGACAATCTTTTATTGACTGCAGGGATAACATCAGGAGTTTCCCAATTTGATGAAATCTTCCTTTGTAAAGCTGTATGGAAAGGGACCACAGGATCCTCCTGTGGACCTTTATCTAGTATGTCTGTAAGGTTATCCTGTAGAAAAACAGGTGAAGGCGCAGACCAACCCATGAATTCAATAATTCTTGCCATCAGGGCTCTATAGGGGGTTTCGGCATGTTCCCCTGGGTCTGGTTTGACAAATTCCACTTCTGGGGAAGTGTCCAACCCACTTGCCTCATGTAATGATTCTTGCAGGTCTTTCAACCTTCTTTCTTCAGAGGTAAAATCCTCTGAAATAGGTGGTGTGGTCCTCTGCAGCCGAAGGGTCTTTCTTGATCAGAATCCTCCCCTTCTTCATGGATTGAAGATAATCTGGGTACTCTGACCTCGGAAATGTTGTAAAACCCATTTCTAAAGCAGAAGGAGCCAAACTTGTCATTATTGGCCGACAAAAGGTTGATGTCGTCGATGCCAATGTAAAGGGCTTAGAAGGCGCGGAGAAAGGCTTCGAGAAAACTGGAAGAGGCCTTGAGGAACTCGAGAGGATAGGAATCCTGCTCGAGGATGTCGACGACGTTCTCAGCGTCGTGCTGGAGGCTCTGGGTATAACCGTTGGCTGTGAGGTAGCCGTGGTTTTTTATTTTATCGGCGATGCGAAGAACCCTTCGATAACGACGTTGATGGCGCCGATCCATGAGTCGCAGGGACTTTCGACGTCGAAGATGATGCCTTCCTACCCGATGGCCCGTGGCGCTCTCGGGTGGACTCTTTCGCCGGGTGCAACGATTAGCGGCGTTTCGATTTTTTGGGTTTTTCACCCAGGGTATCACCCTCAGCTGTCTTCGAGGGGGTCGAGGCCGCTTTCTCGAAGACGCTTAGCATCTTTTTCCTGAATTCCTCCCACTCAGCCTGAGAGCTGTGTTTTGTGGGACAGGAGACCCTTTCTGGGGAAACATAAGATGATGAGGAAGGGGATCTTCGACGTCTCTTTTTTGAGTGTCTAGATCTCGACAAGTGGTGGGAGCTACTTCGAGACCTAGAATGGGAATGCTTTTGACGGCGATGAGACGAATGCCTCGACCGAAGAAACTTTCTAGGAGGTTTTGACTGACTTACCTCTCTCGAGCTTCCCCTTGTGCTCCTTCAAGGCTTTCGCCGTCATGGACATGCAGTCTTCGCACTCCGAACAATGGTGCTCGGCTCCCAAGCACCACAAACAGACCCTGTGAGGATCTGTTAGCGACATTTTCTTTCCGCAGTCTCGACATTTTTTTAAGCCGGACCGCGGAGTCGTCGTTTCGGATGAGGAAGCCATCGAGTACGAGTTTGTTTTATTGAGGAAATATAAGAGGTTTATCTGACTGAACTGAGGCCCCACGAAGCGCGGAAAAACTGAACTGAGCAACGGACGCCACGCGAGGCTATTTATGGGCATGGTGACGTCGGCGCCGATACAGTGGCTGTCGAGGGACACCAACTCGGCGGACGTCTACACGCATCACCCTCTACAGAGAAAACATTTCCGAGGCCAGCAAGCTGGAGACGAATTATCTAAGATTAGGAATACGTCATAGGACACAATCCCTTCGAAGGAAATGATTTACGATAAATAAAATTCGATGGAAGTGACTTAGATGCAACTGAACTTCATGAAAAGTCCAGATACTTTCTTAAGCCACAATCTGTGGGATATAGTGGGTGGTAAATCAAGGACCTGGAAACAATAAGATATGCAGAATGTTAATTGAAGAACCCATGGCATCATTACGAAGGCAACTAAGAATAGACTACATACGGCCAAACAAAACATCCCACTCTTACCATTGAAGCTGGCCTCATTAATGCCAGATCACTTTTGGCACATGCACTAGACATAGCTGATTTTATTACACGCCATGACCTTGACTTCATTGCCATTACGGAGACATGGCTCCACTCAGCATCAGGCCCCTCTTTGGCCATAGCCATCCCGGATAACTATTCAATCATCCAAGCAGATAGAGAGACCAACACCACCAAAGGAGGTGGCACGGCTTTCATTTACAAAACGGCCGTTGGCCTAAGAATGGCTAATAACCAACACATACCTTCAGCAGAACTACTCTGTCAAATTGCCCACATCCTCCACAAACACCATTACGAACCACCTGATCTACCAACCCCCCGGCCCAACATCCTCCTTCGAAAATGATAATTCTAACCTATCAACTAATATGAAAAGCAAATCCCAAGTCATTATTGTGGATGACTTCAACTTAGGCTTCCTAGATCCTAAAGACCCTAAAGCCGGCGCCCTCATGGATACTATCACAGAACTGGGTTATACACACAGGATATATAATCAAACTCACACAAAATGAAGAACAAATTGGTTAGCGGACCTAAATTGCAATATTGACATACTGTGCTACACACCTTGTGCCTGGACTGACCACCACCTAATTCCCTTCTCCATCAAAAACGCCAAGATACAGGCACTACCTACTCTTGCACCGGCCATGATCACGAGAAACAAACGTAATCTAACCTTAGAGACCCTCCTTCCGCTACTGAAACCCATCACTCACCCCACTGCAACGCAGTCTGACCCATCTATCCTACTCGACCTGTACAATGAGACACTGCACAAGGCGATTAATACCATAGCACCTCTCAAGCTACGGAAATATAAACCCTGGGCACACCTCAATAATTGGTATACTCTGCACCTAAAAAGTCTCAGAAAACTGAAAAGAACAGCCAAATCACATTGGAAGAATAACCCCACACCTATCAATAAGGATACCTTTACTGCAGCCTCTGTCAATGATAATGTAGCAATTATCCAAGCGAGAAAAGACAATTTCAATGAACGCATTACCAATGCTAAGTCTAGCAGCACAAATGAATTATTCAATATCCCGAAAGAGCTGAAATCCCTGGCTCCGCCTACCCTTAACATTAAAGAGGTTGAAACCATTATGCTGAAACTCAAACCTTCCAATTGCCAAGGAGACATGTGTACAGCCTCTCTGATCAAGGAGGCCATGAAAGAGCTAGCCCCTTTCATCACTGATGTCATCAATGCCTCTGTAACGCTCACCTGGTTCCCACAGAGGCGCGGCGTCGAAGGCGCAGAACTCTGAAGATGGACAGGAAGGGCCCCTCTATTCTGGCTTCCCTGGCTCGTTGGATACCCTCCTGTGCGTGAAAAGGGAGTATTACCAACTGTGGAACAATGCTCAAGCCTCCCACTCCCTTCCAACCCTCCACGATACCTCCTCCACGATTCCCCGTGAAGCCTCACCTTAGGGTTTGGAAGGATGAGCTCTCCATCCTGCTTCTGATGCAGGGGCGCGTTGAAACCCAGTTACTTCACTGGATTGAGGATTGATGGGAGTTCAGGTAAGCTTGACTGTTCAGGTAAGGCGCTGTAAAAGTTCTGTTCAAAAGTTCAAGCTTAATAATAATGTTCGTTGTCTAATTGCAGCAAGCGCTAATGCTCATGTCTTTTTCCCCTTAGGGGCCGGGGTTTGGAGTGCCGGAGATATGGCGCCGACCCGAAGTGAAACAGTTCTGGATGAGCGCTCAGGTAATGTCTTTGCATTCGCTCATTCAATGTCTTTGTCTTTTTTCCCCATAGGGGCCGGGGTCCGGAGATGCCAGGAAGCGGCAGGACCCGAAATGCAGTGGGAATAATCCAACAGGTAAGACTTAAAAGGAAACTGAGCTTTCCTTATTCCTTTTCTCCCTCTCACCTTTGTTCTTGTCTTTTTTCCTCTAGGCGCCGGGCGTAGCTGAATCCGGAAGATCGCTGCTGAAGATGGAAGCGCCTTGCAAAGGTGAGTAAAATGCAGCGCTGCAGCGATCGAAACGAAATGCCTTTAAAATGATGTCTTCCTTTTCAGGGCCGTTGGAGAAATGACTCCGGGATGCAGATTTAGCAGGTAAGGGCTTTTCTTCTCCTATTCTCTTCCTTTCTCCCCTTGCAGGTGTTCCAGGGTGCTGGCAGGCGTGGCTGAAGTCAGGATGCAGGAGCTGACACGGTGAGCGTCCAGCTGCTAGGTGCAGAACAACGCGAAGCATGTGTGGCTGTTCGGGTGGGGTTTAAATAGCCTTGGAAGAAGTTCCTGGTATGTATCCTTCCACCAATCAGGTATGTATCCTTCCCCGACCACACCCGGGTGGTGAAGTAGTCCTACAGGTTAAGTAATCCCATTCAGGCCTCAAGAGGGCCTGGATGAAGCAGCAAGGTCTGCATCAGGTAAGTGTGCACCCAAGCACTTAAACACATATCCTCTTCTATGAGCCTGGCGCCTAAGGCGCCAGGACTGGGGTGCGCTATGAGCCTGGCGCCTAAGGCGCCAGGACTGAGTCCAAAGGGCCCCGACTTGGGCCCGCTGAGACTTCCCTGGGGAAAATGATGTCTGCCTCTGGGGTTGCTGGGCCCGGCCTGGCTCCTTAGAGGTAGGCATCATGACAGTACCCCCCCTCAAGGCCCCTCCCAAGGTCTTTTCCTCCGGGGGTTTTGGTTTGTGCGGGAATCTTCGATGGAATCTTTGAATTAATCGTGGTGCGTGAACATAGTTACTGGGTTCCCAAGATCTTTCCTGAGGTCCATATCCTTTCCAATCAACAAGATAGAAGAGTTTCGACTTAACTATCTTGGAATCTAAAATGTCTTTCACTTCGAATTCTAATTCTCCATCAATTTGGACAGGGCCTGGGGGCTCAGACAGTCTGGTTCCAGGTTGTACTGGTTTTAGAAGAGATGCGTGAAAAACGGGATGAATCCGCATGTTGGATGGTAAATCGAGTTTAAAGGCCACTGGGTTGATAATAGCTTTGATGGGGTAAGGCCCAATGAATCTGGGATTAAAAGTTTGCTGACCCTTGAGGGGTAGATGTTTAGTTGCTAGCCATACCTGATCTCCTACTTGGTAAGGAGGAGTTTTACTTCGGTGCAAATCAGCGTTTTCTTTATACTTTTTCTTGGCTTGCTGTAAGTGGGTTGTAGCTTCTTTGAAGGCTTGGGTTATTGTGGAATGTAGGTGATTTACTGCAGGCATCTCCAGGGTCAGAGGTGGATCTAGGTCAGAGGTCCGAGGATGGTGACCATACAGGGTATAAAAAGGAGTCTGTCCGGTTCCAGAATGCACTGAATTGTTGTATGCATATTCTGCAATCCAAAGGATGTCCTTCCAATTCAACTCGGATTGGTGTAACATGCACCGCAGATATTGCTCGAGAGTCTGATTGGTTCTCTCGGTTTGTCCGTCAGTCTGGGGGTGGTGGCTGGTGGATAACCGCACGTCTATTTGTGGCAACATTTCTTCCAAAAGTGGGAGATAAATTGACTTCCACGGTCCGAGACTAATATGGAAGGGAAACCATGTAACCGCACTATATTTTCCATAAATTCCTTGGCCAAGGTGGAAGCTGACGGCAATCCTTTTAAAGGGATAAAATGGGCCATTTTGGAGAATAGATCCACTATTACGAGAATCGTGTTGTAACCACCACAAGGAGGCAGGTCAGTTATAAAGTCCATTGACAAGGTGTGCCAAGGTGCTGGTGGAATGTCCAAAGGTTGAAGTAGGCCGGCTGGCCTTTTCTTTTGACTCTTATTTTGGGCACAGATTCCGCAAGACAACACAAATGACTTTATGTCTTTTCTCCAAGAAGGCCACCAGAAGTGGCGTTTGATCTTTTCTTCTGTTTTCGCGATACCGGGGTGTCCTTCCATTAATGATTCATGATGACGGGTAATGACAAGTTCCTGCAATTCTTTACTTGGCAGAAATAACCGCTCTTGGAAGTAGGGTAAATCATCCTTAATGGTGTAGTGAGGACCCTTTTGACTCCATTCCAGTAAGGCAGAAGAGTCAAAAAGCTGTTTTACTTGAGCTTGGATGTCCTCAATGGTTTGCAATGAAGTCAAGCCCAGAATTCTTTGTTCCGGTATGATTGGCACAGGTTCTAAACTCGAATTGGGTTCTTCCATGCCTATCCGGGATAAGGCATCTGCCTTACCATTCTTGCAGCCAGGGCGATAGGTAATTACAAAATCAAATTCCGCAAAGAATAAAGCCCATCGGAGTTGTCGCGAAGATTGAGCTTTGGCCGTCTTTAAATACTGCAAATTTCTGTGGTCCGTAATTACGGTGATGGTGTGTCTTGCACCGAGAAGATAGTGACGCCAAGCCTTGAAAGCTGATTTAATAGCCAGTAGTTCTTTGTCGGTAATTGCGTAATTGAGTTCAGGTGGAGAGAATTTTCTGGACCAAAAGGCTACAGGGTGTAGTTGGTTAGTTTCTGGGTCTCTTTGCGACAGGACAGCTCCCATTGCCGAACTGGATGCATCGGTTTCCACGATGTAAGGGAGATCTGGGCGGGTGTGCTTCAATACAGGTGCAGAGGTGAATTTGGTTTTCAGGTCCTGAAAGGCTTGTTCAGCCTCAAGAGTCCATTCAAAGCGTTTATTTTTCTTTAGGAGAGCTGTGATGGGTTGAACAGTTCGAGAAAATTCCGGGATGAACCTTCGATAGAAATTTGCACAGCCAAGCATGCTTTGCACTCCCTTCACAGAGTTAGGAGATGGCCATTTGAGAATGGCGTCCACTTTCCGCGAGTCTATTCGGATTCCTTGAGGTGTCAGGATGAATCCGAGAAACTCCACTTCTGTGGTATGAAAAACGCATTTTTCGAGCTTGGCAAATAATTTGTGCTGGCGCAATTTCTCAAGAACTGCCCTAACATGGTTTCTGTGATCAGATTCTGAGGAGGAATACACCAGGATGTCGTCAATATAAACAATGACACAAACATCGATAAGTTCCCGAAGAACATCATTCATGAAGTACTGAAAGGCGGCAGGTGCGTTGCACAAACCGAAGGGCATTACTTGATATTCGAAGAGCCCAAATTTGGTGCGGAATGCAGTCTTCCACTCGTCGCCCTCTTTTATACGTACCAGGTGGTAAGCTCCTCGGAGATCTAGCTTGGTGTACACACGAGCATCTTTTACTTGGTCGATAAGCTCAGGTATCAGGGGCAAAGGGTAACGATTCTTAATCGTTATCTGATTTAGGGCGCGGTAGTCAATACAGGCCCTAAGGTCTCCTTCCTTTTTAGGTACGAATAACAAAGCGGAAGAGACTGGTGACTTTGATGGGCGAATGAAACCATTGGCCAGGTATTGATCCAAATACTGGCGCAAATGCAGGTTCTCAGGTTCAGTAAGAGCATAAATCCTACTACAAGGTAGTTGTGCATTGGGTACCAAGTCGATTTGGCAATCGTAAGATCGATGGGGAGGTAAGGTGTTAGCCTGCTCTTTCTGAAAAACGTCTTGGAATTCTTGGTATTCAGATGGTAGCTGTACAGGGGTGGAAGTTACAGAGGCTAGACCCATAGCTGGATTCCTTGGGTAACAGGTTGGTTCACAATCAGGAAAAGTTATCTTCTTTGCTCGCCAGTCTATTCTCGGATTATGTGTTTCTAACCAAGGGATTCCAAGAAGTACTTGAAATTGTGGGGCCTTGATCACATCAAACACGATTGCTTCCCGATGTCCGTCCTGACCCACCAGAGTGATTTCAACTGTGGAATGCGTTACAGGCCCTGAGGCTATTTCGGTTCCATCAACTGTAGTAATTACATCTTGGGTTACTTTCGGGCGGAGAGGAAGCTTAATCCTGGAAGCCAATTCACGGTCTATGTAATTTCCAATAGCTCCACTGTCTATGTATGCTTTTATAGCATGCAACTGCTGAGGCTGTTTTGGGTTCACAAGCACCATTGGCATGACAAAATGCGAGGTCAAAGAGTTTGTTTTCAAGCTCGACAAGCGGACCCCTACGCTTGTCAGGCTAGGTCGTTTCCCGAACCAGGTGTCAATAACTCGTTATCAGTGGCTCCAACCACCTTCTTGGGTGGTTTAACTGGACAACTTTGAAGAAAGTGACCGGAACTTCCGCAATACAGACAAAGTTGCATTTGTCACCTTCTCTCTCGTTCCTTCTGCGTTAATGGTCCTTTAACACTGCCAATTTGCATAGGTTCGGAAACGTCAGTACTCTTGGAGTTAATGTGGGTCTTGATAGGTACTCTGGTTTCATACTTGAGCCGATCTGCTTTTCTATTTTGAAGTCTGTGATCAAGTTGAACCACTAAGTCTATGTAGTCTGCGCAGGCCTGGGGTGGATCTACTATCTGAGCTATAACATCTTTAAGCTCTCCGCGCAGGCCTCGATGAAACAATGTGATCCTTTTATTTTCAGGCCATCCGGTTTCAACAACTAGTCTATTAAAGGTGGCGATATAGGACAAAAGATCCTGATTACCTTGTCGTAAGGATAGCAGTTCGTTGTCAAGGGCCTGTCCCTGCGAGTGTCGAGCGAACAATCTTTCCATGCTGGCCTGGAAGCCCTGGAAATCCCGGAGAATGGGATCATCCTGATTTACCAATGGAATAGACCAATCGGCAGCACAGCCACTGAGGTAAGATAGTACAAAGGCTACTTTGGTCTGGTCGTTGGGGAAGGCCCCGGGCCTGCATAAAAAGTGTAAACGGCATTGGTTCATAAAAACGGCATATTTCTTGGGATCCCCCGCAAAACGTTCCGGCGGGGCCAAAGGCATGTGTCCAGGTAGATTGATTTGTACCGGGTTATTCGAACCCATTGTTGTAGGAATATCTCCGGGGACAGGTAAAGGAGTGTGCTCTGCCTGGCCCTGCAATAACCTTTTGGCCAGATCATCAGTTCTTTCCTTGGATAGGATTAGTTCCCTTCTGAGAGCATTAGTCTCCTGGCGGGCTGAGTGCACTTCTGCCCGTAATTCCCCTAAAAGATGGGCCAGCTGATCTGTCTCGGAAGTCTCCATAGCGCCCAGGTGGGAAATTGTGGTAAGGCTTCGCGTTCTGTAACGCTCACCTGGTTCCCACGGAGGCGCGGCGTCGGAGGCGCGGCGTCGAAGGCGCAGAACTCTGAAGATGGACAGGAAGGGCCCCTCTATTCTGACTTCTCTGGCTCGTTGGATACCCTCCTGTGCGTGAAAAGGGAGTATTACCAACTGTGGAACAATGCTCAAGCCTCCCACTCCCTTCCAACCCTCCACGATACCTCCTCCACGATTCCCCGTGAAGCCTCACCTTAGGGTTTGGAAGGATGAGCTCTCCATCCTGCTTCTGATGCAGGGGCGCGTTGAAACCCAGTTACTTCACTGGATTGAGGATTGATGGGAGTTCAGGTAAGCTTGACTGTTCAGGTAAGGCGCTGTAAAAGTTCTGTTCAAAAGTTCAAGCTTAATAATAATGTTCGTTGTCTAATTGCAGCAAGCGCTAATGCTTATGTCTTTTTCCCCTTAGGGGCCGGGGTTCGGAGTGCCGGAGATATGGCGCCGACCCGAAGTGAAACAGTTCTGGATGAGCGCTCAGGTAATGTCTTTGCATTCGCTCATTCAATGTCTTTGTCTTTTTTCCCCATAGGGGCCGGGGTCCGGAGATGCCAGGAAGCGGCAGGACCCGAAATGCAGTGGGAATAATCCAACAGGTAAGACTTAAAAGGAAACTGAGCTTTCCTTATTCCTTTTCTCCCTCTCACCTTTGTTCTTGTCTTTTTTCCTCTAGGCGCCGGGCGTAGCTGAATCCGGAAGATCGCTGCTGAAGATGGAAGCGCCTTGCAAAGGTGAGTAAAATGCAGCGCTGCAGCGATCGAAACGAAATGCCTTTAAAATGATGTCTTCCTTTTCAGGGCCGTTGGAGAAATGACTCCGGGATGCAGATTTAGCAGGTAAGGGCTTTTCTTCTCCTATTCTCTTCCTTTCTCCCCTTGCAGGTGTTCCAGGGTGCTGGCAGGCGTGGCTGAAGTCAGGATGCAGGAGCTGACACGGTGAGCGTCCAGCTGCTAGGTGCAGAACAACGCGAAGCATGTGTGGCTGTTCGGGTGGGGTTTAAATAGCCTTGGAAGAAGTTCCTGGTATGTATCCTTCCACCAATCAGGTATGTATCCTTCCCCGACCACACCCGGGTGGTGAAGTAGTCCTACAGGTTAAGTAGTCCCATTCAGGCCTCAAGAGGGCCTGGATGAAGCAGCAAGGTCTGCATCAGGTAAGTGTGCACCCAAGCACTTAAACACATATCCTCTTCTATGAGCCTGGCGCCTAAGGCGCCAGGACTGGGGTGCGCTATGAGCCTGGCGCCTAAGGCGCCAGGACTGAGTCCAAAGGGCCCCGACTTGGGCCCGCTGAGACTTCCCTGGGGAAAATGATGTCTGCCTCTGGGGTTGCTGGGCCCGGCCTGGCTCCTTAGAGGTAGGCATCATGACAGCCTCCTTTAAATCCAGTACAGAACCAACCAACTTAAAGGACGCTTGGGTACTTCCTTTGTTAAAGAAACCATCACTAGATCCGAACAACCCATGTAATTACAAGCCGATCACTACGGTGCCTTTTTTGTTAAAAATGTACATCTACAGATACAGCGACACCTTGAATGTAACAATCTGTTAGGACTAAGACAATTGGGCTTCAGACCTAGGCATGGTACAGAAACAGCGCTCAGTGACCTAAAGACCCAAATCCAAACGCTGAAGGACAAGGGTAAACTAGATTGCTTCTCCTTCTTAACCTATCAGCGGCTTCCGATTTGGTGAACCATGACATCCTATGCAAACACATTCCAACCGCGTCATTTCTCGGACAAAGCCAACGCTTGGATTAAATCCTTCCTCAACAACAGATCTATGAGGGTCTTTGCACCTTCAGCTTCTGCATTACCTACTCCAGTTACATGCCGGGTACCGCAGGGATCCTGTGTGTACCCCTACTCTCTATAATGTGTTCACCAAGCCCCTCTTTAATAGACTTAATTATCTGGGAGTCATATACACAAACTAGGCCGACGACACCCAGATACTCGTACCTATCACTGGTGATCACATTATAGACAGTAAGACCCTTAATAACACCTACAGTATTATACAAGCATGGATGGCGACACACGGACTGTGCTTAAATGACAAGAAGACCGAGTTGCTTCTTCTAGGGTCATCATCCAAACTAAACAAACTAGGAACAATTTTCAACTCCTTCAACATCGATGGCAATTCTATTAAAGTTGCCAAGGCAGTGAAAACATTAGGGATCAACATCAACTCTGCACTCACGCTAAAAAGACAAACTAATGCACTGACATAATCTACAGCTCATACATGCAAGCTCATTACAGCCTGCCGTCCTTATCTGACAACACCCAACTGTATCACAATAGCCAGAGCATTAGTATTATCCAAGCTTGACTATTGCAATGCACTAAATCCTGGAACCTCTCAACATAATCTCAAAAAAATGCAAGTTATGCAAAATAATGCTGCCAGAGCAGCATTAAAAATTCAGAGGAATCAACATATTACTGCAGACAGACAAGCCATCAACTGGCTTAACATTAAGCAAAGAATCTATCTTAAAACACTGTCCCTTACACATAAATGCTTAGCCAACGAAGCACCCATCTACTTATCTAGTACTATCACCCGACCATCCTCCACCAGATCAGCCCAATCACACTGTCACCATTCCATGCTTCAAACAACAAAGCGCAGGAGGGGCTAGCTTTCCAGTCTTAGCTGCCAGAAAATTAAATGCATTACCTGCCCCCTTGAGAGGAGAACCTGCTTTCCTTCTCTACAGCAAAAAGGCAAAAATGTGGTTGCATGAGCAAGACCTCACCGGGGATGCATAACTCTGCAAGCACATACTTTCAATATGTAAATCGAGATATTGCCTCTGCCTCAGCATCACTAGATTCTACTGATAGTCTTATCCTTGATGTAATTGAACATATTGTATGTACATTTCTGTATGTATGCAACTTATTTTTTTCTGCTTGCCTTTAATATGTACAAATAGGGCCCAGATGCCTTTCGGGCTGGGATTGCACTCTATAAATAAAATAAAATAAACTTAACATCCAGCCTTCAACCAGCCCGTTAGGAGAATTTTGCCAAAGTCCGCTGGAAGGTAGGACTTCACAAAACCATCCCAAAGGTTTGAATATCCCCAACTCTTATTATCAGTCTGTACTACTCACGGATCCTTGGCAGAATGGAACAGCAGTCAGGCTTATAAGAGGAAGATGTGAGCTGTAGCAAGTACACTGTGTGGTAAAAAGACAGCCCCAGAGCAACAGATATGGAGATGAAAAGGCCATGCTAGGCCCCATTGTGAGAGTGAAGCTGGCACAGTGTGGAGTTTCACTGAAATATAAAAACCAGTACAAAACAGTGATTTCAACATGAAGCCTAGTGAATGATCGAGAATGGGCCTCCCTCCATTTTGAAAGAATGTACAGGCATTCAGACAGAAAAGAGTGAGACCTAGAACTGGAATATTGTTAACTGCAGCCGACGGATTCCAAGTACAAGTGGCATTTCAGACACTTACTCGGTCCAAATGCCCACTTTGAGAGATTCAAAACTGTAACAGTGCACATGGAAACAATAAATGCATTTGAAACACTACATCTCAAAGCTAAAAAGGAGGAATGATGCCTTGCATTGGATGAATAAAGTCAAATGACAGATTGCGTTTTCAGGAAGAGTCAATTTCAGCACATAAAATAACATTTATAAGGAATGGCCTATTTTGTTTTTGCATAAACGAACACTGGTTCTTTTGTAACTGTGGCCTATCTGTGTGCACAAGAATAATAGTGAATCTACATCTATTCTAATGTAGTAGAAAATAAATTATTATAAGATACTCACCATAGTGACTAACATACTCCTTGTCCATAGTACTTTCCTCCATACTGTATGGGTGTCCCTCGCTAGGGATGGGAGACGGAATCTTTGTCACCAGAAAAATCATCCCCTTTAAATTTAGATGGGAATGAGGGCGTGGCCTTGGGAGCATGCACTCCCCTGACTCTGCCACGTCCCCACTCCTCTGTCCCCATTGACGCGTAGACAATATTAACATTGCCTAACGACACCAGTTTTATTAGGGGGGAGGATGGAGGGACGTATGGAGGAAAGGGGACTACGGACTAAGAGTACGTTAGTCACTACAGTGAGTAACTTCCAATTACTCCCACGTCCCGTTCCCTTTCCTCCATACTGTGTGGGCAATTACAAATGAATGTAGCCCCAGGGTGGAGAGTTGCCCCTCTTTGAGAAAATAAGTTCCTTAACACTTCCTAGCCAAATGCAGTGTCCGACTTGGTGTTGGCATCCAAGCTGTAGTGCTTACAGAAGGCCGATGGAGTAGCCCACGTAGCCGCTTTGCCAATAGCCTGCCACGGAACGTGTCTGTAACGGCCCGGACAGTGTAGACTGCCAAAACACCAGGGACAATGAAAAGGAGACCTCAGGGGCCGAGGAAAACTAGGAGGAAGAACCAACTCCGACCCCCATGAGTGGCGAGTGGTGGGGCCAGTCCAATCAGAAGTTCCGCTGTACCCAAAAACAAGGAAATGCCCGATCCCTTGATAAAGGAGTGGGGAAGACAGCCTGTTGGGATGCAGATATCCCTGGTGCCCAGTGAAGGAGGAACACTCATGAATGGGAAGCCGCGGGACGTAATAAAGAAACCTGAACAGCCGCCACTTTATCAACCAACAGTCACGCGGCCAATAAAGCGGACATGCAGAGACGAACTCCCCGGCTTCAGCAACAGAGAGGCGGACAGCCGCGTCCGACAAGGGGAGGCTCGCCTGGCAACCGCAGAGCCGACAGCAGAAAGGAGGGGAGATGTAAGCCCCAACTCCACAGGCAGAACACCGGGTGTTGGAGACAACCCGGACACGGGAAGAGGGAAACCAACTCACCGCGCGGTGACGCCACCCGCGTGTTGTGCTTCAGCCGCGGGCAGGAGGAAAGCGAACCGCTGCACAGTGATACCGCGCTCGTATGGAACTACCACCAACAAGGGCCACATAACCATACCAGGGTTCCCCAGATTTTTCAGAAACACTTCCCACCCGACACTTAACTGGGCAGCAGAAGGGCATCCCGGGGAACAGAGGCAGGAAGATGCATGACGACGGCTCCACAGGGAAAGGGGGCGGGGCCTGGGTGGGTTCTTATGGACTAAGGCAGGAAGTAGAACTTGATTGGCCAATTGCAACCTGCCTATATAAAGAGCAAGCAGGTTTGAAGAGGTGTGTTCATTGTTCTCCTTGCAGAACCGATCAGACGTGGATTCGGGAGCTACAGGGAGCACCTGGGCCTATGAGGACTCGGAGAAAGAAGTCTGCCAGAGGTCCATAAATCGTGCCCTACAAAGAAGCAAAAGAAAACCATTGCTCAAAAAGAAGGAACACCAGGAAAACTTCTTCAGAAAAGACTGTTATTTTCTACCCAGCAACCTGTTTAAATCTGAATAAAGCCCAACATTTTTTTTTCTTTAAAACTGCCTGGCTGTCTCTTTGTCACAGTTTCTTTCGAAAGCTACCACCGTAGGCCTAGCTATGATGGTGTGGGCATGGATGTTTGCTGGCAATTGTTTGTGCTGTTCCTCGTAGGCCTCCTTCATGGCCATAACCATCCACCTTGTTATGGGAGCCGTGGAGACCCGACAGCCTTGTTTTGCCCCCCCCTCACACCCCAAATGTGATGAGGGCCGTCTGATTTGCAGAAGCTCTTGGTTCTATCTAGGCAGAATCTTCGAGCACGTCCGACATCTAGACAGTGCAATACCCTCAGAGCGTCATCCTTAGGGTCCGCAAAGAAAGTCGGTAACACTATCTCCTCATTTAGGTGAAACGAGGAGATGTCCTTAGATAAAAATGTGTGGTGTGTTCTGAGCACCACCTTGTGCTTGTGAAATGTAGTATATGGCTATGAAGGCACAAGTGCCTGGATTTCACTGATTTGGCGTGCCGAGGTAAGGCCCATTAGCAGTGCCGTCTTAATGGTAATGAGCCTGATGTCCTCGGATGCCATAGACTTGAATGGTTTATGCGCCAGAGCGCACAGGACCACATTAAGGTCCCTCACCGGGTGTGGTTTGTTGATAGGTGGATACAGTCTAGTCAGGCCCGCAAGTTCTTGTAAGCTCCAAGGGCCGCCAGATACGTGCAGTATGTGTCTACCTGCACCCCTGAGTGTGTGAGGTGTCCAGAGAAGGATAGAACGTCATCCAACGTGCAAGTCAATGGATCAATTTCCTTTGATTCTGCTCAGTGACAAACTGGTCTACTTGCTTTTGTACTGGCTCCTCGTAGCTTTGCTCCTAGACCCCTGTATAATGGCCAGGTTAGACTGACCAGTGCAGATGCTTCAGGGTGACCTGTTGAGGAACCACGCTGCAAGGGATAACTTCTGCGGGGAGGGGTGAATCACTGTGCCCCCCTGCTTAGAGAGTAGGTATGCAGGGCCCAGCCGGAGGTGAACTGGGACCTGGTCCGACAGGCTAATAAGTTCCGAGAACCATGGTCTTGCTGGCCACCATGAAGCCATCAGGATGATCCGGAGGTCCCGCGACTCCCTGATCCTGCAGATGACCCTGTGCACCAGGGACGTGGGACGAAAAGCGTACGCGTTCATGTTCCAGAGGATCTGCATTGCGTTGCCTAGTGAACCCCTGCCTTGCCCCAGCCAAGAAGCGAACTGGGGGCACCTCCTGTTGGTACTGGTGGCGAAGAGGTCCACATGCGGATGACCCCGACCTGGAGAAGATCCCCTGAAGGACCTCCTTGTTCAACTGCCATTCATAGTTGTCTGCGCCCAGCCTGCTGAGCCTGTGCGCCTCTAGGTTGGAATCCCCCGGGAGGTGGACTGCGGACAGGTGCATGTTGGTAACTAGAGCCCATTCCCAGATGTCTATCGCCAGTCTGGGGAGCGGACCGGGTGCAACCCTGCTTGTTGATGTAATACATGTAAGTGGAGCTGTCTGAATGTAAATCACTTTGCCAGTGATCATGGGTAGGAAGGCTTTGAGAGCAAGCCAGATAGCCATCATTCCAAGCCAGTTGATGTGCGCCAGCCGCTCACGACGGGACCATACCCCATGGACCCTGTGGCTGTTCAGGGTAACCCCCCTCCCTCTCTCTAGGGTTGAGCCTGTGGTAATGGTGACCTCAGATGTTGGTTGCCGGAAGGGCCTGCCTATCTGCAGGTTGTCTGTACGCCACCAGACTAGATCCTGGTGGAGATGCTGTGGTATGCGGACCTGCTCTGCCCGAGAGCCCTTCTCCTGGTTCCCGCAGGCCAAAAGGCGTAGCTGCAGCCTCCTCATTTTGAGCCTCGTATATGGCACTGCAAGGAGACATGCAGCTGTGACTCCCAGCAGGTGTTGGTACCACCACGCTGAAGTCACTACTCTGCTGAGAAAATGACCAGTGCCCTCTTGATAGCTGTGACCTTGTTCACTGAGGGGAAAAGCCTCTCAGAGCTTGTGTCACAGATAAGGCCCAGGAAGGTCAGCCTCTGCGTGGGCAACAGTGAATGTTTGAGATTGATAGAAACTCCCAGGTCTTAAAGTGTGAGGGAGGAGGCTGTATGCTGGACCGCCTCCGGAGATGTCGCCCTGAATAGCTAGTCGTCTAGATATGGGTAAATGTGATGGCCCTATTTAAAGGGGAAGATCGTTTTTCTGGTGGAAAAGGTTCCGTCTCCCGTCCCTAGTGAGGGACACCCATACAGTATGGAGGAAAGGGGACGGGACGTAGAAGTATGATTGGATTTATGAACAGGAGGCCTAGATATGATGCTAAAATGTTACATGTAAGCACACCTTGTCGATTTAAAGCTGTATTTTCTGAATGCTGAGCGCAGCTGGTGTTTTTCCCACTAAACTGAAAGGGCTGTGCCTTTGTAAATTTGTACTCTATGCCTTTGGCTGAGGACCCCAGGAGAAGGAGGTCTCGTTGTCAATTTAAATGCAAAAATATACAAAAAAGTAAATTGAAACATGGGATTTACAGATAACACAACATAAATGAACTTGGAGGTGAGGTTCCCCATTAATTGTGCATTAGCTCTGAACAAAGACCCTTTGAAGCTCAGGGGAAAAGGTAGGATAAACATTGGCTGAAGCAGGTTGCTGGTCACATGCTTACGGAGAAATAGAAACTTAGGAATGGGATGGGGCCATCTGAAACTGGGAGCACCTATTATGCATTGAATACATTTTATCAAATAAAAAGTGCATCGTGTGTACGATCAAGCTCACCCCGGGTTCATTTTAAAGGGGATAAAAAGCCAGTTGGGACCATGTAAAATGAATTTTTTTGTGATGTACATAACTTAATTTATGATCAAAAGTATGATTCTGAGGAATTGTGAAAGTATGAATCTGAGGAATTGCGAAAGTATGTAGTCTCAGATTATAAGGTGTAGGGCAAATTTAGATTGTGTACAATTGCGCTAGGGCCTAGAATTTTCATAAACATAAAGACAGTGGCATGGCTGGAGGTTTGTGGTAAGCCCTAAACCGTATGAATACTAGTAACTGTGTGCCGCCAGCACTTCACGCTTTGCCTAAAAGTAATTCATCAGTTTCAATACTAATACATGATTGTTCCATCAGTGACAGGATTCGAAAAAACTTTATCCACAAATGTATTCTCTGCAATTAAATGTATGAACAGCCAACACGTGTTTTGACAGTATCATCTTTTTCAAGGGTGTTTACAATTAAAAACAATGCATGTTATTCCCATACACTGGTACATATAAAGCCATATAGAATTGACCTTGCTGGACCAAGACAAGAACATCCACCCCCCCCCCCCATCAGTTTAACCATAGTTAATTCCCAGTATGGGGCCTAAAAAGCAAGGAACAGCTGGACAAGCAGTGAGAAATGCTTAGCACAGCTGTGATTAAATCACGCTGGTCCGGCTGTAATTCCTACAAACACCTCAGTCCCACCATCACCACATTCCGGAAAGGCTCCAAACACTTGCCTCACTGGGTTGCATATCAGCAGTGTTCGCTAGCTGTAGGAAACCAGAAGAGCTTGAATGGCCCACAATGCGTATCGGTCCAGTGACTGTCCTGGTAACTCCTCTACCAAGGAACTGGGGCTCAGGCAGGCCCTGGGAATGAGGCGCCATTTTACCTGAGGCCATCTCAGTGCTGAGCTCTCGTCAGAACAGGCGCTTCTGGGCAAACACTGCCTTGTGTGTGGGTCTAGAAACACTAGGATGCTAAGGTACACCCTTTCCCATATGCAGTCCAGACAAGGAAGGAATTATGGTGGTAGGGCCATTGGAAGCCCCGACCTGGCAGAACTCACTGAAACTTCATCCAACATGGAAACTTTACTAGGCCATGCCTCTTAATATATATTTACGATTTTACACAGAAATAACATGATGGCCTTGAAATTAAGTATGGTATTTCAAAAAGCCCTGCAGGTCGTCTTCCACATGTTGGGAAGGAGAGAGGGTCTTCTCACCCTACTAGGCGATACCGAACAAGACCTAGACCCCAATAGAGCACACAAAGGAAGCAGGGAGGGCCACACACAGGGGGTGTGCAATCACCTTAGTGCATGTATCATAAGCTATACGGCAGATGCAGGTGTGAATGCCACCTTGGCACAAGGCAGCCATCTTAGAAGTTATGCCCAAGTTCGCAGAGCATCACTTTGTGTATTTGTATTAGGCCCCTTGCATGAGCCCGAACACCACCCCCATCCTGGCCAGGTCGCAGAAATCCACAACCTCCTCCACTGTTCGGCGAGTTACAGGCCCTCGCGCTCTGGAAAGAATTCACCCTGCAAGGTGATGAGAAGAGAGCAAAGGACCCCTTGCGTGTACCAACCCATGAAGCAGATAGCAAGGCCTCCTGCCCCCAAGGATCCCCACATGAGAAATACAGCCGTACCATGCTTTCATCCCATGACCCCCTGCATGCCACAGTATCACTCATACCCATACCAATGGCCATAAAACGTTTACACCCCTCAATCGATCACTAAGATCTAAAGGCAAGGCTAACACGCCTTCAGGAATGGGTCAAGTGATTTGTGCAGCAAGGTGCAGGGTGGCATCAGAATTATAGCTCAAAACTAAGGTGGAGGACCTTGGGAGTTGCTGATCTGTCTTGGAACGAGTACAGTGTGTGTGAGTTAGTGTGACCTCTGTTCTCCCCAGAGCCCATCCCTGTATCTGCCATGTACCTCGTTACAATCATAAAAATAACATTGTGTTAGAGTAGCTAATTAATTGTTAGGTCAGCTCACAGCAGATGACGAGCCCAGCAGCACCCACGTGAACAGAGATGGACAGATGAAGATGGACCAATGGCCTGGCATCCCATATGGAGCAGGCCCTACATCTATAGGCCGCTGCAATCCATGTTATAGAATTGTATTGTATAGCATGACATTAGTTATTGTTATTGTTATTTTGCACTTATATAGCGCCTTATATACCATTGGTATGGTCTGAAGGCGCTGGTAGGTTGAACGCCCTTGGGAACCGCAGTTCAGATCAGTAGAGAGAGTAGGGAGAGTCAAAAGGTGCGTGTGAGCACCGGATATGTGAGCAGCTCGTGCAGTACTTGTGTAATAGCTGCTTCTTATCGGTAGGTGTGGTGGTTGAGAGATCAGGAGAATGTGTTCGTTCTGGCAGGATTTATCCGGAACGGATGTGGCTGCGTTAGGCCTAAGGAAAACGCCTGGCTGGGGGTGTGAGACCAGCAGTGTTTACATAGAATGATGTGTAGTAAGCGGCGGATGTTCGTATGAGAACAGTTATACAGAATGGTGTCATAGTATCTCTGTGTTCTAGTTGAGTGGTGATGTAAAGGAGAGAGTAAGCGTGGTGGTGTGATATGATGGGTTATATGCTTTTTCAATGTGCAAACTTCTAAATGCAACTTTCCCAGAGAGGCTACTGGGCGAAACTTCTAGGTACAATTTTCCACACAGAAGCAATTGGGTACACTTCTGAATTCAATTTATCAGAGAGGCTATTTGGCACACTTCTAAATGTAACTCTCACAGAGGCTATTGGGTATACTTCTAAATGCAATTTTCACAGAGCATCTACTGGGCACACTTCTAAATTCAAGTTTTCAGAGAGGCTATTGGTCAAACTTCTAAATGCCACTTTCCAGAGTGTCTATTGGATACACTTCTATAATCAACTTTCACAGATGCTATTGGTAGCACTTCTAAATACAACTTTCAAAGCGTGGCTATTGGGCATACTTTCTAAATGCAGCTTTCACAGAGGATATTGGGCCCATATCTAAATTCAATTTTCCAGCGAGGCTATTGGGAACATTTCTAAATTCCATTTACCAGAGGGGCTATTGGGCACACTTCTAAATGTAACTCTCACAGAGGTTATTGGGTAATTGGGTACACTTCTAAATTTCACAGAGGGGGTATTGGGCGCCCTTCTAAGTGCAACTTTCACAGAGTGGTTATTGTGGACACTACTAAATTCACAGCGAGCTTATTGGGCACACTTCAAAATTCAACTTTGGAGATTGTCTATTGGGCACATTTCTAAATGCAACTTTCCAGAGTGTCTATTGGGCACACTTCTAAATGCAACTTTCACAGAGGATCTTGGGCACACTTCTAAATTCTATTTACCAGAGAGGCTATTGGGCACATTTCTAAAATTCAAGGAGAGGCTATAGGGCACACTTTCTAAATGCAACTTTCACATGCTAACATTCACAATTCCATCTAGATGCGGCGCAGGCCAATATTCACAATTCCATCTAAGAGCGGACATGCTAACATTCACAATTCCATCTAAGAGTGGACATGCTAATATTTCACATTTCTGTCTAGGTGTGGACATGCTAACAATTCCATCTAAGAGTGGACATGCTAACTTTCTCAATTCCATCTATGAGTGGACATGCTAACATTCACAATTCCATCTAAGAGTGGATATGCTAACATTCTCACTTCCGTCTAGGTGCGGACATGCTAACATTCACAATTCCATCTAAGAGTGGACATGCTAACATTCTCAATTCAGTCTAGGTGCGGACATGCTAACATTCACAATTCCATCTAAGAGTGGACATGCTAACATTCACAATTCCATCTAAGAGTGGACATGCTAACATTCTCAATTCCGTCTAGGTGCGGACATGCTAACATTCACAATTCCATCTAAGAGTGGACATGCTAACATTCTCACTTCCGTCTAGGTGCGGACATGCTAACATTCACAATTCCATCTAAGAGTGGACATGCTAACATTCTCAATTCCGTCTAGGTGCGGACATGCTAACATTCACAATTCCATCTAAGAGTGGACATGCTAACATTCTCACTTCCGTCTAGGTGCGGACATGCTAACATTCACAATTCCATCTAAGAGTGGACATGCTAATATTTCACATTTCTGTCTAGGTGCGGACATGCTAGTATTATGGCAGTCTATGTTATTTGGGGGTAAGATAGAGTGGCATGGGCTTTCTGGAGTGGAGTGATTGCTCTACTCCCCACCCATCCCACACTCACGGTTTTGGTGGTGTCTGTTAGCTGCTGGCTTCCTTGGCGTCCCCTGCGGACACCTGCAGACACATCTTGGAGCCGCCAATAATGGAGTCGTCCTTTGCCTCGGGTCCTTAGCCGATGGGCTGCTGGGCAGAGGGCTGCCCTGGACGGAGCAGTGATGAAGGGAGGGATGGGCGGGTCGGGGGCGGGAGCTGGACTAGGGAGGGGTGGTGGGGCGGGCGGGCGAAGGATTCCGGAAGGGAGAGGCAGGGAACCACGGGTCAACGCGGGGCCGGGGGGGGAGAAATACAAAAAGAAAACACGCGGAATGGGGTCGCGGATGGGGGCGCACTCACCTGCTCCTCAGATGGAAAGAGGAGTAGGTGCAGTGGCACGGGTCGCTAGACCCAGCAAGGCCAAACTTGGTGACCAATCAGGGGTGGGGGGCGGGCTGGGAGGCGGGCGGGCGAAGGATTCCCGAAGGGAGAGGCAGGGAACCACGGGTCAACGCGGGGCCGGGGGGGGGGAGAAATACAAAAAGAAAACACGCGGAATGGGGTCGCAGATGGGGGCGCACTCACCTGCTCCTCAGATGGAAAGTGACGCTTTTTGTGCTTATAATCTACAGTACATGCAAACGGACATCAGAACGAACCGTGGCAGCAGAGTTCTTTGCTGATGTATTCCTATTTTTGTAGAAATACATACTAGTTATTCTTGCACGAGTGTCTTGGGCCTTTTTCCCTAGCGGGCTGTATTTTTTCTGGTATGAATGTGCAGGGGCATGGATTCATAATCCACAAGGTAGGCATTGCTGACAGTCCTACTTAAAGCAGAAAAAGATGGCAATTACTGTTCTTCTCATCTTTTATTCCTTTTTAACTTGGACTACAAGATATTAGCAATTCTTTTTTGTGCAAGGCATCTAATGCTTCTGTTGCCCCATACAATGCTCCCAGATGGACCTGTGTTTACACCGGTCAGGCAATGAAAACAAATCTCTGCCAATTGTTTTTCACAGTGATTCCATATTAGGAAACACGTTTCACCTGTCAACATGTTGTTGGATGGCAAAATGCATTACATTCAGTCAAATGGAGCCACAAGCTTACTGTTTTAAGAAGGATGAGAGTTGGTGATTTTCTTCAATCTGTGGTGAAGACAATTGGCTCTTGTGGCAGGATTGACCCCATCCGGGGCAATCCGTTTTAGAAGGGGGCTTCTCGCCCAAATCACAGTCCAAAAGAAAGCCATGGAAAAATGTCTTGTCTCCTCCTTTTCAGCTTCTTCTCTGAACCCCTTTGGTATCTCTCCCACCCCAGGGCCTCGGGGTTCACACGCTATCTTGGGGTTGGATCTCTAGGCCCACTCTGGGTTCTAGTTTAAGATGCATTTTTAGAATCTGGTCTGGTGGACACATTTTGGGAGACCACCCCAATTATGGTCAACAGGAAGCTCAAAATATAGCCAAGGTAGCAATCGAGAGCAGTCAAGGCTTGGGTTCAGGAGAGTGTGAGTGGGGTCAGAGGCCCTCAATGAGAACACACAAAGCAAACAATTCAATTTAGACAGTCAGTTATAAACATACAGTTATTAAAGACCTTCAGAACACACTGAAAAAAGAAACTAACAGGTAGTGCCATCACACAATACTCTATAATACAAATATATACAATTGCCATTACATTCACATAATAGACATCAGCCAACAACTTTCAGTCAAAGCAGGTAAATACTGTAGATGCAATAAAATGATGGGAATCAGTCACAAGTTCAATACCTGCACCAAACATTAAGATGAAAGGGGCCTTATGCCCTAAAGTGACAACTAAGAGTTCTTCTTGTTAAAATGAAGCAATGTGTTTGTGCGGATGATTAGTATCAAACTATTTTCAAGTTTTACAATAATTTACCAAAGGAAAGTTAAGTGTTAACCTTTCTTCCAGACCAAAGGCTAACCGAGGAGAAGTATACCCGATCCAGGTTGGATGACCAAAGATAAGAGAAATGGCAATAGAAAACAAAAAGGGACAAACACTGATATGCAAATGGATATTTCCCGTCTATGAAAGGTACAGTGAGCAAAAAGCAGATGGCTGCGAACTCTCAAAGTGGTTAATAACCACTGAACAGGTTATCATGCCGTGTTCTTTCGAGAGAGGGGCACCTGCTACCCTTTTGGTATTTTTGGAAGGAACTTGGGGTTGGTCACCCTAAGTTACCTGGGGGCAACCAGATGTGGACTCCCTGCGCACTGTGCCCAGAGATGCACAGCTCTACCTCACTGATGAGGCCCAACAAGGCTGGAACACGGGTATGGGGTTGCTGTTGGTACTCTTGTTAAGAAGGGAATTGCCATAGCATTTCGGTGCTGGACTGCCCATGTGGGCGGGACAAAGACTGATATGCAAATGGATATTTCCCATCTGTGAAGGGTACAGTGACCAAAAAGCAGATGGCTGCGAACTCTCAAAGTGGTTAATAACCACTGAGCAGGTTATCATGCTCTGATCTTTCGAGAGAGGGGCGCCTGCTACCTTTTTTGTATTTTAGGAAACAAAAAGGGGACTTTATACCAATGTTATCCTACGGAGACCGGGGGGTTGATCAGTCACACAGATGCTTACCCCACTGACTCTTGTTTCCCCAGATGTCTGTGCATCTTCTGGAGATCGCTGGGGGCTCAATCCTCCGCCCTTTTTTCCAGTGAGAGGTCACCCAGGAGTTGCATGTTCGAGGATTCCTCCAGTCAGATAATGATGCAAGATGAAACACATATTGGTGATGAAATGTGGAATCATTGATGCAGGCCTCCTTAAGACACTTTACTGGATGGAGGAAGGGGAGTTCCAGCAACAATCACTGTTTGCAGGCAAGGACAGGAGACCTTCCATTCATGGTTACAAAAGCTGCTCCAGCACAGGCTCCCGTGAAGGTGGCAAGCTAGGATTCAGGGGGGAATGTGACTTATGGAACATACTTGTGACCACCAAAGTTCCAGACTTGATGGTGGAACAGCGATGCTTCTGGCGAGGTAGTCCACGAGAGAACTAGTCAGCCCACCAGGCAGTGAAGGGACACTTCCAAAAACTGAGAGCAGGATCCTCAAGAAATCCTTAAGATTAGTTGGTTCCACTAGTCCAAGGGCGCAAACACCACTCAAGATCTTCAGAGATCAAGCAGAGGAGCAGGGCTTCACTGGGCCAGCCACTGAAAGGGATGCTGAGCCACTTTAGGAGTAGTCTTTGGATTTTCAACAGTCTGCTCTTCTTGAAGGGATTCTTGGCACCACTTTAGATGTAAAGAAGAGCTGCAGAGGTCCAGCTTTTAGCCAAAATCCAAGCTGGAAGCAAGTCCAAGCCCACCGATGGTATGGATCTGCACCATTCAAACAGCCAGTCGTCCAATCAGGGACAACTACTGGTTTCACATTCGCCCCAGCAGCATACTTTCTGGCACGAAGGATGCAGAAAGGGACTAGACATTCCCAGCCCCCTTCCTGGGCCAAACACATTCAGGCTCACTAGCCCGTGAAATCAGCAGCATTCCTGGGCAAGTGCATAACCTTATAAAGACACTCCTGACTTGAGGAGGGAGGAAGAAGGCCAAACCACAATATGGCCAAATAACTGAAAATCTCGTGGCACAGCAATTTTAGGACACTAGCCATATGTTGTAAACGCAAATGTGAACAGCAAAAATAATGCAAAAACGGCAAAACAAACAGTTGCCACTAATTTGTCTTTAGGCACATATAAAAGTAACCCTAAAACCTCTGTGTAAAAAAGCTAGGGTGATACAAAAGCAGCCCCATTGCACTGTATGTTAAGATGATTTGCTCAATATAAAAATACAATCATTCAAAAAGGGAAACTAAGTTCCCCAGTACTAATTGTCTGAAGGACTGATCAGTTTCCCCATAACATAAGAGTAAAAGGCAAAGGAAGTGAAGCTGAAGGCTTTACACCCCTTCGAAAAGTCAGGACAGGATCAAAAACTGAGCAAAAACAATGGGGTTCCCAAGGAAACTATGGCAGGAAAGATGCAAATAGAACATCTTGCCTACAACTGTGGTCGGACACTGCAGTGGTCTGGTGATTGTTTGGGTCTCATCCGTTTCATCAGTTCCATGTTTATTTTGCCTCCTGCTTCCACTGCTGGAGCTCAGAAAGTACCAGGAAGTCACTGGCAAGTATCTGACATTTGAGGTAAGGCTGGAGAGGACAGTGGTCTGTAGTGGTGCATGTCGTCAGAAGGAGGACAGGAAATGAGGCCCTCTAAACCTCTACCATCCCCCCCAGGGATAGGACTCTGGAAATCTCACTGGTCCATCTTGACAAGGGCAGATTGCAGGTCTTGTCACACTACATGAAGAGGTTTGGCTTCCCTTTCTAATCAGGTGTGTTGGTCTTCCTATTGGGGTTAGTGGTTCTAGCACCTTCAGAGGGTAGTACAAAAAGTGCTGTAACAATTGTCTACAGAAGACGCCCGACTGACGGGGATCCAGGATCGTTTTGTACACCCCAAAGACCCTAACTGCTGTGTTCACTACTCTCTAGGATTTTGCTAATCGAAGGCAGGCCTGCAATAGGTCAATGATCCCCTAGCACATATAGATCCAGAGAGGGGTTCTTCAAGAGCAGATAAAAAGAGCATTTTTAGTCCATGAGCAACAATCACTTAATGGATAGACAATTTCATCAATTGGTCAATGTTAGAAAATGAAGCTGTGCTACAAAAGCAGGTAGTATATCCAAACTACATCAGGTGGGTTTGAGCTTTTTTAATAGAAGGAAGCATCTTCCTCAAGTGCTTCCTAAAATGTTTAGTACAGTCCAAGTTGAGAAATATCTCCCGGCTCGAGTTAGGAGATTGGGAACTCAGCGCAAAAGAAGCTTTCATGAGTCTTCCAACTCTTTCCCAGAAACTATCAATTTAATTAGTTAGCTAACTGAGTCATACCCGGCCCGGCAATCAATCAGGATCTGTTGAGTGAGGAAGTAACTGCTTTCCCCAGGAGCCTTTATAGTGCTTCTCTGAACCGCTGCCGCAGGTCTCACAAAACGCCAGGAGTGTGCGTCCTCTGACACTACAGTCTATGTTTCATAGGCAGCAAACTACCGCCTGGCAACAAAGTCAGCCCTGCAGCGATAGTGGCTCAATATAAGAGAAATGGGTGTTCCATAGTCTCCTTACAAGCCACAACAAGTGGAACGAGATCAGAATACTCCTGATGAATGTTAATCATTTAACAGAGCTCAAGCTCAATCATTATGCAGGCATACTACTGGCAGCCTAACAGTGCACTTCATCACAGATTAATTTAAGAAGTAACCACAGTTTCAAGGATCGTTGACACGACAAACAGAGGACACATGGAAAACCAAAAAAGTAAAAAGAATAAAGCCATGGGGCTCTAAGACACTTTACAAGTGTATGAGAAGGTAATCTGTCTTCAACGTAACGAAAGGCAACCCAGATACCCAAACTGAGCACATTAAGCAAGTAGCAGAAAAATGCTACATAAAATGAAAACCGAAATGATTATCTAGTGCATTAAAGAGCAAACAGACTCCTGTATTTATATACTACTTAAAAGCGTCACTACAAGAGTCACTGTGTAGACTATCAATCAGGACCCAAGAGCATGACACTGACAAAGCGTTAGGCAAGATTGTATGCAGTACCCTTTGGGTGCAGTACAACAACCCTGACCTCCTGGCAATAGGAACCCAACCTTTGGTATAAGTCTGTACTACAAAGGTTGGTAGTGTATTGAACAGCCAGGCTTTTCTCAAGAGAGGTCAATGTGAGCTTTAGGAGAGTTACACAGAGATTCATAGTGACAAGTATTCAAATAAACTCTTACACACAAGGTTTCTTGACTAACAATTATACATTTATTTATCCGTCAGTTAGAATAAGCCTTCTTCACAATGGAGCAATATAAAAGCAACACACAAATACACTCCAAAACGATACACTTGGTTTCTAAATCAGTAAAGACCCTTTTGGGATGGCCCACATCACAACCTACACCCTCAGGTGACTTCAATAGTTAGAGTTCTGGGGACATTAATATTTTACTGTTGCTTTTAGAACTGGGTCAAAGGAAAAGGTTATTAGAACAAACAAGAGACCACAAATATTCTTAAGCAGGAAAATACTTTTGGATCCCCTAAGCAGATTCATTCAGTAGAAGAGGTTAAGCCAAAGTCAATGGGCAAAAGTGTTACATGAGTTGAAGCACTACTGGTAAGTAAGAAAAGTCTTTGCACAATGTTTTAGAAGTCTTTGCAGAAAAGAAGAATCAATGTAAGCCACAAGCTAGTTAGACTTGTGAGTAGTAGAAGATGCAAGCAACTCTACAATAAGAGGTAAGTTCTCTCAGACTTTACAGTACCTTTGGATTGAAGAAAAAGTGCAGCAGATGACTTCTGTTCCTATGCAGCTCTGCAGATCTCTCTGTTCCTGGGCCTCAGTCATGGGGACAAGAGGCAGGACTTCTGGAGACAACGGGACGGTCACCGCTCGTAACCAGCAATCTTCAAACAAGTGGCACTTCATGTTTCAGCTCCTTGCGACTAATGTAACGCAAATAGCAACACTACGGTTTCTGGCTGTTAAGATGGACTTTTCTTGCTTCCGCACTCCGTTGAGGGGGCTCAGGCTCAGTCAGTCCTGCTTCCTGGGAGTCTGGAGGATTTTCCTAGAGCTCTTGGCCAACTTAAAAGCAACGCAAACAATCTGGTGTTCTTCTACCTGGCTATTCGGTTTCCAGCAGCAACTTTGAGGAAAAATCAACCAGCTCCGAGATGGATGTCCAGGAGGCTTACTTTGGAATTGATTGGTCCCAGCAACTCAAAAGGGAGAAGTCGTTCTGGCAGGGGCTTATCTGTCACTATGAATTATGAGTTTCAGCACAGCAGCAGGGTTTCACCGGGCAAACCAACGGTCCAGGAGTTGCAGCAGGTATTCTCTTCAAGTTCTTCTTCGGTTCCTTCGTCCAGTGGTTGACTTCCAAGCCAAAAGCCTTACCTTTTATTCAGTTCTCCCCCATTCATTCCAGCCTAGCTGTCAGTCACCCAGCAGGGAGGCTGTCCCCGCAGGACAGTCAGATGGCTAATCACTATAGAGGGCATTTGGGTCTCCTAGGAGACAAAGCACACAGAGTTTCGGGCACCTCCCTCACTTCCTGCCCCCCCAGACAGCCTGGAGACAGAGGCGGGCTTCACTCATGAATCCCGCCAAATGCAGAGCCAACCAAGGGACCAAACCTGGTTTGGCGCACAGAGTAAATCTCAAGAAGGATGATTCCGCAAAGAAATGGCGAAAAAAGACGACTGGGGCCATTTTGACAAAAAAGGCACCCTAGGGTGCTTTACTGCAGCTGCGAAGGCAGCCCACGGTAAATGAACACCACAGTAGTTTAAAGGTAAACCACTGCCACCAGCCATTCATCGAGGAAAGGGTAACATACAAAAGATACATGAGCAGTTAGACAAAGGAGATACTAAGTAGCCTCCCCAGCACCCTATTGTAAGATAGTGTGTGGTGGGTCTAAAAAGTTACAAATATAAGTAAAGTCAATTTCACTTTACTGCTCTGGGAAACAATCTATCCCAGAGAAGGTATTTAAACCTTTGGGACATCTGGAAGACTTCCCTGTGCCAATGCACTGAAGGTGATGTGTGACACAATGTAAAAGATGATGCCTATGGAGTTTGTCAGACTCCGCAACCAAAAGAAACAGTATACAAAAACATATTAAAATACATTAGAGAGTGGGGAAAAGGGTCTCACTCTCTCCAGGTTAACAATATCAAGTGCTCAAAATCCAGCCAAGTTGCTGGGAGTCTGTAAGGTGGAGGGAATTAGCACATTTCTGAGAATTCTCCCCAACACAAAGATTACACACAAACATACAAACCCTACTGATGCATTGTTTTTCTATTACACATCTTACAAGGTGATATTAGATTGTTTAAACAGTGTTTTCGACTACCACATTGGTAAATACATTTAACTATTCATAAACAACTTACTTGAGTTGCTGAAGCCAAGGAATGATGCGCTTCATATCATCATTGATGGACTTCTCTATATCATCCAGCGTTGGCTGGTCTGGAAAAATAAAGGTTCAAACATTTTTAGAAAAAGACATACCACTATCCTTCTGGTGCACAAAACATGTTACTGCCAATCTTATAAAAAATATCCTTTTTTGCTAATGAACCATTTAAGAATTGGTGAAGATTCCTAAAATTATCAAGTTAACTACCCTGTAAAGGGGATTGTGCCGACCTCTGCAGGTAAGAAAACCGACATGCAGTGGCATCTATTTTCATTGGATTGCAGATTCAAGACACATTTATGTTCTAGAGTTGACAGAACGGTTATAATTGCTCATGTTACGGGTGCGGTAGTTAGTAGGGATTTTCAGAACTAGCCCTGTGGGAGTGTTTTAAGATGAATTTCTAGAATCTAGCTCGGTGGACAGATTTTAGGAGTCCATCTAATATTATTTTTATTTTATTTGTTTATTTGTAAAGTGCACTGCGCCCGGAGGCCCTTAGTTATGTTGAACAGCCACAGAGTTTAGACAAAATCCAATCGAGGTAGCAATGGAAAATAATCAAGGCTTAGTCTCAGGCGAGTGCGAGCCTGTCAATGAGTCCACACAGGATAGCACACAATGAAAATTAGGCAGGAATGTACAAAAATAGAGTATTTATTTTAAGCCTAAAACACACACGAAAATGGAAACAAGCAGGTGATAATAACGCACAACACCCAATAATAAACATATATAGTCACCATAGGTTCTAAAAATGCATTCAATGAATTGTATCAACAAAGGAGGTATGTAAAGTGATGCAGTAAAGAAGGAACCAAGTCACAAGTGATATGCCCTAGCTCAGTAGTCCAATCCCTAAGAAAAGTGGGGGTGTGTGCCTAAAAGTCACAGTGCTTCTCCCCAGATCTGATACAGGAAAAGTACTCGTGTTAGAGATGATTCAAAAGTAGAGATGCATCAAAGGTAACGTTAAGTAAAAATGTGTTCTTATCTTCCAGGTTTCAAAGACCAGGTGCGACAACCAACAAGCAGTGCAATGGAAGGATACAAAGACTAATTCTCAATGCTATCCTACGGAGGGCAGAGGGAGACATGCTTTGAGTTTACTTTCTCCCCGGACTAAGATTTTCCCAGATGACTGGATAGGGCGACTCTGGGTCGCTGGAGGTTGGATTTTGTGCCATTTATTCAGGTGAGAGGTGCCATGGGGCTGCTTTACAAGTATTCTTCTGGACGAAGCCAGTAACAGAGTGCAACCCTTGTCAACGGGGAAATGCAGAGTACACTGAAGCAGCCCTCTTCAGGACACTTCACGGGACAGGGATAGGCGAGATCCAGCGATGGCCACCACACAGACGACGGCAGGCGTCCTTCCAGTTGCAGAAGCCCTTTCAAGACAGGATTCCTTGAGGGTTGAAGGCTGAAATTCGGCAGTAATTATAAGTTACCGTAGTGACTAACATACTCTTAGTCCCCTTTCCCCCATACTGCATGGGCGTCCCTTCCAAGGAATGGGAGACAGAACCTTTTTCACCAGAAAAAACCTTCCTCCCCTTTAAATTGAGAGGCGCGCGGCCCAGGGAGCATGCGTTGTCCTGACTCCGCCCTCCGGCGATATACCTCAGTCCCCATTGACGTGTCGACAATAGATTCAACATTGCCTAATGACACCAGTATTATTAGGGGGGAGGTTGGTGGGACGTATGGAGGAAAGGGGACTATGGACTAAGAGTACGTTAGTCACTACGGTGAGTAATTTATAACTACTCTTACATCCCGTCCCCTTTCTTCCATACTGCATCGATGATTACAACTGATTGTAGCCCCAGGGTGGAGAGGAGACCCTCCTTTATCAAATAGGTTCTTGAGAACCACCTGTCCGGAAGCCGCATCAGATCTAGAGCCGGCGTCCAAACAGAAATGCTTGCATAAAGCCGAGGGAGAGGCCCAAGTGGCCACCCTGCTTATGTTATGTTATGTTATTTTGCATTTGTATAGCGCCTTATGTATCATTGGTATGTTCTCAAGGCGCTGGTAGGTTGCACGCCCTCAATAACCGCAGTTCCAAGTCTGTTGAGAGAGACAGAGTCGTAAAATGCATGGGCGCAACAGTTATGTGTGCAGCTGGTGGGGTTGTTGCATGATAGCTGCTTCTTAGCGGTAGGTGTGGTGCTGAGGAGATCAGTTGAATGTGTTCAGTCTGGAGGGTGGACATCCAGACTGAGTTCTGGCTGTGTTAGGCCTGAGGAGACGCCTAAGCTAGCCGGAATGTGCTAGCTAGCTGTGTTTTATTAGGTAGTTTGACGAGTCATGTTAGTATGAGAGCAGCTTTACCGAATGTGCCATAGTACTGCTGTGTTCTAGTTGAATGGTGGTGTATAGGAGAGAGTAAGCGTAGTAGTGTGATATTGTGGTAAACAGTAAAGTGTATGCGACTAGGCACACTCAATGATGTTGGGAATACCTACTAAATTCAACATTATACATACCATCTTAATTTAGCTATAATACAGTGACGCTGTTAGGGCGCACTTTCTAGGTTCAACATTAACACAGTGACGCTATTAGGCACGCTTTTTAAGTTAAGCTTTATGACTTGCCAAGGGACATGGCACTGGAATGCGATGGCCGTTACCTTGGCCCTAACTGCGTAGGCATGCATGTTGGCCGGGAGCGGCTTGAGCTGGCCCTTATACGCTTCTTTGATGGCAGAGCCCATCCAGCGGGATATGGAGGACTTAGAAGCCCGATAGCCTGGCCTTGAGCCTCCGAAGGTGACAAATAGAGCATCTGAATTGCGGAAGCCCTTGGTCCTGTCCAAGTAGAATTGTAGGGCACGCCTGACATCCAGGCAGTGCAGCACTCTCTGTGCTTCGTCCTTGGGATCGGGAAAGGGCGTAGGAAGGACTATTTCTACGTTAAAGTGAAATGCAGATGGAACCTTGGGCAGAAATGCCTGCTGCGTCCGCATTACTATCTTGTCATTGTGAAAGGTGGTATATGGTTCAGAGGCGACCAGCGCCTGGATCTCGCTGACTCTACGAGCCGAGGTAAGACTGACTAGTAAGGCCGTCTTGATGGTGACCAGCCTAATGTCCACGGACGCCACTGGCTTGAATGGTTTGTGCGCCAGGGCACCCACGACTATGTAAAGTTCCCACACAGGGTTCGGTCTCTAGACAGGCGGGTAAACCATGTTTCTTGGCAATAGGGTTGGAGGAGGAAAAAATAACTCCCTCTGAGTTCCTGTAAGCCCCTATGGCTGCAAGGTATGTACGAAAGGCGTCTACCTGTACGCTCGAATGAGCCGAAAAGGAGAGCATGTCGTCCAAATTGCAGGCCAAGTGGTCAATTCCCTTGGAGTCTGCTCAGTGGCAGAATCTGGTCCATTTGCTTTTGTACTGGGCCCTGGTGGCTTTGCTCCTGGCACCCTGTAAGATCTCCAGATTGGCCTGTGAGAGACTAAGGTACAGAAGTGTTACCTGCTCAGGTACAACGATGTGAGGGCTAGTTTCCCTGGTGCGGGGTGGATGATTCTGCCCCCCTGAAAAGATATGCTGGGCCCCTCAGAAGGTGTATCGGGGGCACCTCCGAGAGGCTGAGAAGTTCCGAAAACCATGGCCTGCCGGCCACCAAGGAGCTATCAGAATGATGAGGAGTCTGTAAGACTCCTTGATCTTGCAAATTAACCTGCGTAAGCCTTCATGCCGGTCCACTGGAGGTGAAATGCGTCGCAAAGAGCCGGGGCCCTGACCCTGCCAGGGTGCAAACTGGGGACACTTCTTGTTGTGCAAGGTGGCAAAGAGATCCACTTGAGGGTGACCCCACCTGTCGAAGATCTCCAGAATATAGAGGTTGTTTAGCTGCCACTCGTAATTGTCAGCTCCCAGCCTGCTGAACCTGTCCACCTCCAGGTTGGATTCCCCCAGGAGGTGGGCAGCCGAGAGGTAAATGTCATTTTCCAGGGCCCATTCCCACATGCCGATAGCCAGTCTGTACAGAGGAGGGGGAATCTGGTGCCTCCATGCTCGTTGACGTAGTACATGCTGGTCGAGTTGTCTGTCTGGATGAGGACAGCCTTGTCCTTGAGAAGTGGTAGGAATGCTCAGAGCGCTAGCGAGATTGCGTTCAGCTCCAACCAATTGATGTGGTATTCTTGCTCCTGTCGAGTCCAGGTGCCGTGGACCGAGAGATCATCCAGGGTGGCTCCCCAGCCCTTGAGCGAGGAGTCTGTGGTGATGGTGGCCTGCGGGGAGGGAAGCCGAAAGGGCTTGCCGTTCGTAGGTTGCAGTCCATGGACCATGAGGTCCGGGTGAGAGATGGAGGAACATTGATCTCTGCGAGCTCCGCTCCCGATTCCATGAGGCCGCGAAGTGCAGCTGAATCCTTCTCATCCTTAGTCTCGTGTTTGGCACGGCTAACAGTACCACCGCCAGTAGACCCAGGAGATGTTGGTGCCACCATGCCAAGGTCACCTCTCTGCTGAGGAAGTGGGCGGTGGCCCTCTCGATGGCTGAGATTATGTCCTCCAATGGGAAAACCCTCTCGGAGCACGTGTCCCAAATGAGTCCCAGGAATATCAGTCTGCTTAGGGTGCAGCTGTGACTTCCTGTGGTTGAGCGAGAAGCCCAGGTCGTGCAGTGTGTTCATAAGGGCATGGGAAGAGTGGCAAACCGCTTCCTGACGAGCTAGTCGTCGAGGTATGGGTATATGCGGAGGCCCTGCGCTCTGAGGAGGGCCGCCAAAGCATTGATGAGTCTGGTAAAGACCCTGAGGGCCGATTTGAGGCCAAATGGAAGGACTTTTTTTTTGGATATGGTAGCCTATGATCCTGAACTGTAGGAAAGAACGATGGGGCTGCCAAATCGGAACGAGTAGGTATGCATCATTCCGATCCAGGGAGCACATCCAGTCTCCCCTGTCCAATGTCTCCACTACAAAAGCTGGCGTAACCATCTTGAATTTTTGCAGGGTTAGGGAGAGGTTGAGGATGGAAAGGTCCAGTGAAATATGAAAGTATGCATCTTTCATGTCCAATGTTGCCATGTAATCCCCCTGTTTCAACGGTGGGATTACTTCTAGCAGGGTTACCAAACAAAACTTTTGAGGTTTGACAACTTTGTTCGCTGGGCACAATTCTAACACAGGGCGCATGGTGTGGTCCTTTTTGTGGACAAGGAGGTACACTGAATAAAAACCCTTGTTTATCTGAAGAATAGAGACGGCTTCAATGGTGTCCTTTCCCAGAAGTGCCTCTACTTCTTGTATTAGGATTCGCAGATGGTCTGGTGTCAGGCATCGTGCTCTGGGCGGTCTGAATTGTGGTGTGGGTGAGGGTATTTGGGGGGTGGGGTCGGGCGAATTCCACACAGTACCAATGGACGACTGTTTTTAGAACACACTGGTCTGATGTAATCCCCTTTCATGCCGAAAGGAAAGATGTTAAGTGCCCCCCGACCGGGGTGACATGGGAGGGGACCTGGATCCGTATGTCATTTCTGACCAGAGGCTGTGGCTCCCCTGGAGTTGGGGCCTCTGCCTTTCCAGCGCCGCTGACCACTAGGTGGATAGTTGGCAGGGGTGCTGGATGCTTGTCCTGAGTTCCAGGTGTTTCCCGTATTGTACATGTTTTGTGCACAACGGGATTGGCCTCGAAAGGACCAGCAGGAACCGCTTCCCCTCTGGGCGGAGGGTTTTTGTGCGATTTGTTGAAGGGACTTAAGAGTCTCATGCTCTTTTTTGGCAGTCTCTAGATCATCGTCGACTGCTTTCCCAAAGTGATTTGACTCCTTGATAGGTTTATTAACAAGAGCTGCTTGGGTCTCCGGCTTAAAGCCTGAGTTTTGGAGCCAAGTGTGCAGCTTGAGCAGGGTGCCCTGAGCTAGGGATCTTCCTGCCATCTCTGCAGTATCCAGAGTGATTTTTAGTACATTTTGATTGACCTGCCTGCCCTCGGCCACGATGGCGAGTAATTTGGTTCTTGCGGATTCAGGCACCTCCTGGAGACCTTCTTGTATAAAAGGTTCCACTGTGCATCGGCATGACTGGCAAGCAACCTAGTGTTTGCTATGCACGTGGTAAAAGCAGCTGCAGGGTAATTCTCTTACCCAAGGCATACAATCTTTTTGACTCCTTATATGAAGGAGCCTCTCCCGTAGCAAGGGGTACTCCCACCTGTTTCCAGGTGGTGGTAACCACTAGGGACTCGGGGGTGGCATGGCCTTTAATATATGTAGGGTCAGTAGGCGATGGCTGAAGTAATTTCTCCACCCTTGGATTTATTGCCCTAGTCTGGGCTGGTGTGACCAGGGATGGAGCCAATTTCTTTTTAATGGAATTCAGGAGAGGTATGGCTTGGCTAGAGGGTGGGGGGGGTTTCTTTAAGAATATCCTTCACGAAATCTTGTTCAGGTAGAGCCTCCAGGGTGGCCATTTTAAAATAATCTGGCACCTTTCTAAGGATGGCATTGAATGCCATCTAATCGTCTACTGGGGAAGCCTGGCTGGCCAGAGTGGAGGGAGGGGAATCCAAACATTCCGTCTCAACCTGGTGAGTGTCTTCCCAGCCTTCCGTGGGATCTGCCTGGTCATCCCACAGTGTTGTCTTGTAAGAAGGTAGTATCCTCTTCCTCATAAATGTCCTAGTAAGTGTCCATCTGGATCTCATCTTCTTGGTGGATAGAAGTGAAATGTTCTTGAGAAGGTCCAAAATTTCTAGGAAATTTAAAAACAGGCACAAAGGGATGGTCCTCCCGAGGTCTCTTGGGGGTAGGTTGCTCTGAAAGTGGAACAAACTTTCGCAAACGGTCCATGCACCCTTCACATTTTTCTTTAGTCCATTTAGATCATGGGTGCACAACATACGGCCCGCGGGCCAGTTGCAGCCTGCCATGCCGTTTTGTCTGGCCCGCCAGCAACAAAGACTTTCCTAATGGAGGGCGGCCCGCAAGCAGCATCGGCCACCTTCCATTAGGAAAAGTCTTTGTTGTCTTCCGGGCCGGACAAAAAACTGGCCCTCATTGGCTCAGGGCACACGAACCACGTAGCTCCTACGAGCCACGTAGTGCGTGTGTGCTGCACCAATGGAGGGCCAGCACTACGGCTTTTCAGCCTTGCCACGCCAGCGTTCCAGCTAGCCTGCCTTCCAGCACGTCGTCCTGGGGTGGGGTGTGTGTTTGTGTGTGTGACCTTTGTGCTGCTTGTATGTTGAGATTCTGGGAGAAGGGGGGCGTCGGGTCTGCCTGAATGTTTGTTGTGTGAAAGTGCATGTTGGCATGCGGGTGTGGGGTGTGTGTCTGGTCTGCCTGAATGTTTGTTTTTGTGTGCAAGTGCAGTGTATGTTGAGATGCCAGGGTGGGGGGGTTCAGGTCTGTATGGATTCATGGTGTATGCTTGTGAGTTTGTATGGTGAGTTGGAGGTGGGGGTCTGTATGGGTGCATGGTGTATGTTTTTGGGTTTGTGTGCCGAGTTGGGGGAGGGGCTTTGGGTCTGTATGGGTGCATACTGTATTGGTGTATGCTTGTGAGTTTGTGTGCTGAGTTGGGGGTGGGGGTTTGGGGTCTGTATGAGTATGTATGCATGGTGCATGCTTGGGGGCATAGTCTTTGGTTGGGGTTGGGGGCCATAGGGCATAGTGTTTGCTTCAGGGGTGGGTGTCTTGGGGCATAGCGTTTGCTTCAGGGTGGGTGTCTTGGGACATAGTGTTTGCTTGAGGGGTGGGTGTCTTGGAGCATAGTGTTTGCTTGAGGGGTGGGTGTCTTGGAGCATAGTGTTTGGATGAGGGGTGGGTGTCTTGGGGCATAGTATTTGCTAGAGGGGTGGGTGTCTTGGGGCATAGTGTTTGCTAGAGGGGTGGGTGTCTTGGGGCATAGTGTTTGCTAGAGGGGTGGGTGTCTTGGGGCATAGTGTTTGCATGAGGGGTGGGTGTCTTGGGGCATAGTGTTTGCATGAGGGGTGGGTGTCTTGGGGCATAGTGTTTGCATGAGGGGTGGGTGTCTTGGGGCATAGTGTTTGCATGAGGGGTGGGTGTCTTGGGGCATAGTGTTTGCATGAGGGGTGGGTGTCTTGGGGCATAGTGTTTGCATGAGGGGTGGGTGTCTTGGGGCATAGTACTTGCTTGAGGGGTGGGTGTCTAGGGGCATAGTGTTTGCTTGAGGGGTGTGGACTAAGGGGCATAGTGTCACACTCAAAGAGTGAACCCAAAAATAAAGCTAAAACAGGCACAGTTAGGAGATGCACATCCTTTGATTTTTGTGGAAACCTGACTCAACGAAGGCCATACTTCTTTTGGGAAATCCAAACAGCAAAGTATAGCAGTCCAAAATAATTGAATGTCCAATCAAGTGTCAATAAGATATATATAATTTAATTAAAAAGACGATATGCAATAACTAAATAGAAATAAATAACAATGCAAAATGTGTAGTACAAAATGTAAGTTTGAAATACAAATAAAAATCATTACACCTCAAAAACGTATTCTTTTTCCATGTGTTTAATAAAAATTGGGGGTTGAAAAAGCATCCTGCCACGCCACGCCCCACATCCCCACCCACATTTACTATTCGGCCCACTATAGCCATCATGTAAGGTACTTTCGGCCCTTTGTCAAAATCAATTGTGCACCCCTGATTTAGATGAACCAGAAAGGTCCAAGCATGGAACATTTTCATTTTCCTCCCTATGGCGCCCAAATTTGTTTCCAATAGAGCTAGCCAAAGGCTCCTGACTCTCCTCATAATACCCTTGAGCATCGGGGTGTTGTGGAATGTCTTTCGACGGGTCCACGGCCCGCTCTTTGTGCTTCGTTTTGTCTTTAGCCTTCAGCCCCACTGCCAAAGCTATCCTAGCCATGCTTTCGGCGATATTCGGCAAAGTGGGGGGTGCCATATGACTGGAAGGCCTAGCAGTATATTTTTCCCCTACCGGGGCCTTAGAGGGCGTCAGAGCGTCAGCCGAGCACGCTTCGACGGCCGAATGTGGTTTGGAGGTAGAGCCCTTTTTTGAAGGCCCAGTCGCAAGACGCTGCTGCAGATGCGGGGAAGGCTGTTGATCTTCAAGTTCAGAGCATTCTTTCGAAATTTTCGGCGGTCCTGTTGGCGCTTTCGCCAGTTTCGGCGGTACCGTCGAAACCGGGTTTGGGGTTGTGCTTTTAGTGCGGCGATCTTGTACGCCATTGTCACCAGGTGTTTTCCCCATAGCGTGACTTGCATCAGGCCTAGCGGGACGGGCGTGGCAGACCTAGAAGTGTCCATCGTGAGGTCGATGGCATCCGACACAGATGCCTGTCATCACTAGTACCCCCATCACTTTCGGCCGGTGCAGTGGTGGGGGAAAAAGATCCATCCCGCGACATGCCATAGGCGGCCCACTGCTTAACGCGGCGCTCCTTAAGCGTTTTAGGTTGAAGGAGTCTACAGGCCGGGCACCGTGCTTCGTCGTGGTTAAGGGGTAGACAATTATTGCACTTATCATGTTCGTCCTTCCAAGGGTATCTGGCTCTGCAAGAGGGGCAAAAACTAAATGGTGTCCTTTCCATAGCGAAAGGTAATAAATGCGATCACCAGACCTAGAGGGCAAAGATGGGGAAAAGAGGAGACACATAGCTAAAAGGATATGACCACCCCGACCCCACTCTCCCTACTGTGTAGGCCAGCCAGAGGGCTTGGCCACGTGGACAGCTCAGCCGCTGAGTTAAGCCGTGGAAGTCCCCCGTTGTCTTCGGCGTACCACAGGAAGCACCGTCGAAGTTACTATCAGGGGATAATCGACAAAGTTGATAGACAAGGATATAACAATGTCTCTTATATAAGAGCTACGCAAACGGGCAACCAGTTATTTGGGCGGAAAAAAACAATCTGAGGGACCTCGGCGCGTGAGGGATTTTGGGTACACTACACGTCACGATAGGGATAGTGGTGCAGACAAGCCTATGCAGACATCCCCTTTCGGTCCCCGAAAGACAAGATGCAATACTCTGCAGTTAGCACTGGATGTCGGACCAAATGCACAGCATGTGATTCTAAGCAGATTAACAAGCATCAGAATGGAAAATATCTTTAAGGCACCTAACTAGCAGATTCCTGGTGTTGGACCACCTGGATGGTGAGGAGTTCATTTACCTGGTCCCGACTTTGCTCGACACTATTTTAATAGGACTATTCCATAGGGCCAGATCTCGTATACATAGCACAATGATTACCCCTTGGGGGACAGGATTGAAACCTAAGAGGAAAGCACAGTTCTGCCAGCGCTAGTACATCATAAACAAAACATGTTTGTTCTACTTTTCAGGAACAGGATATATCGATAATGTGGTCTATACAGAGACAAACAGCAAAGGTTGCATGACCTACAGATTATTAAGGAACAGTTGAAAAAAAGTGAGTATGGGCTTCCTAATGGTATATGGACAGGCTCAGTAAGTCGGATGAAGACAACAATCCTGTTCTCAAATACTGACGCTGCAGAAGCCTCACTTTTTGGCTTAGCCATACGGGTGCGGATGGTGGTGGCCGCTCTTTTGTAAGAAGGGTTCATTTACAATTCTTTTGAGTTCATGAATATTGGTATTTTCTGCAGTCAGCAGAGAACATGTATATTGTGTTTTGAGGCCATCAGACGGGCAGGGAGTTGTACAAGGGTGAGAAATTGGTTATTATGAATAGGAGGCATTCCAGTCTCATCTTCTTTCTCCTTCCTCCACTTCACCTTGCATATTTACCATCAAGTCTGGGTTCAGTTATGGGACTATAAACCACAATGTCAATTTCAGAGGTTAATAAAAATGAAAGAAATTAAGTTGTGTAATTTGATTTTCTAAACTCAAGTTAAAAAGGGCTTACGTTTGAAGTTCAATTAAAATTCACAGTAATGCAGCCTGTATTTGGCTTCAATTAAAATATATTGGGGGGAGTTTAAACATAGTAACATTTTACACATTAAATACAGTTTAGGAGTCCACATAAATGAGACATTTTCAACTCTATTGATGCAAACCATGTCAAAGAATATTCTTCAAATTATGCATTTTGCAATCAGAATTGTTTCAATCTTTTACAGGAGTTTCCATTTATCAATTGTGTAAAAATCAACAATTTCTTCTAACTTACCAATTCCATAAAGCATTAATTGGAACATCCCAGAATGTAGATCCACAAAAATATGTAGACATTCTGAGCGACCACACGGTTCCAGGATTGGAATAACTAGAGTTGGGAGAGCAGTCTCTACAAAAGCTACAAAAACAAAAAAAAAAGTAATCCTGGTTAACGGAAAGCAAAAATCAATTCAATAACTTTCAATATATGACATGGCACACAAATATATTACATAAAATGAAGGTGCAAGAGGGACGAAAACAATATGTAGTTGAAGTAAAGAAGTCCATTGCTAGTAATGAGAGTCTAGTTCATTTTAGGTTGAAATAGAAATCTTCCAGAGATTGGAAAGCAAACGCCTTAGACTATGAAAAATGATGTTACTCACCGTAGTGAGTGCTTAGTCCCCCTTTCCTCCATTCTGCATGGGCGTCCGTTCCAAGGGACGGGAGACAACCTTTTTCACCAGAAAAAACCTTCTTCCCCTTTAAAATTTAGAGGCGAGCGGGGGTGCGACCCTGGGAGCATGCGCTGCCCTGACTCCGCTCTCCGGCGCCACACCAAAGTCCCCCTAGACGCGTCGACAATATATTAACATTGCCTAATGACACCAGTTTTATTAGGGGGGAGGATGGTGGGATGTATGGAGGAAAGGGGTCTATGGACTAAGAGTATGTTAGTCACCTCGATGAGTAACTATTCATTACTGTTACGTCCCATCCCCTTTCCTCCATACTGCATGAGCAATTACAACTGAATGTAGCCCTAGGGTGGAGAGGAGAATCTCCTTAAGCAAATAGGTTTCTTAGAACCGCCTGTCCGAAAGCCACATCTGATCTAGAGCCAGCGTCCAAACAGTAGTGCTTGCAGAAAGCCGAAGGTGTGGCCCAGGTGGCCAATCTGCTTATGACCTGCCATGGGACCTGCTGTTGGAATGCAACGCCTCATAGGCCTCCCTGATGGCCGAGACCATCCACCATGCTATAGAGGCCTTGGATGCCCGATACCCGGGCTTTGACCCATCAAAGGTGACCAACGATGCATCCAACTTGTGGAAGCCCTTGGTCCTGACAAGTAGAATTTCACAGCATGTCTGACATCCAGACAGTGCTCGTCCTTAGGCTCGGCAAAGAACATAGGTAGGACTATTTCCTTGTTTAGATGGAAAGCGGAGGGTACCTTTGGTAGGACCGCTGGGGGTGTGCGCAGGACTACCTTATCCTTGTGAAAAGTAGTATATGGCTTTGAAGCCACCAGAGCCTGGATCTTGCTGACTCTGCAAGCCGAAGTGAGGCCCACTAGCACTGTGCTAGGTATTTGGAAGCGCTTAAGCTTGTATATTTAAACAAGATCCTTCCTCAAACAAACAGAACAGGCTGCAGCATCCGGGGGAACAAGTAGGCACCTCTAACCCACTTAACAATACAAGGAAAACAGTGAATGTTCCACAATCGGATGCGCTGCCAGCTAATATACGTTATGCATCTATAGCATTAAACATCCTCATAATCAGTCCAACTACAAAGTATATTTTGATTGAAATGTGGATAGATTTTGGCGTTTTTTAATTGTATTCATAGTCCATGATCAAACACCAGATTTGTATGCCCAGATGAGTCGTATGCCAACACGTGTTTCGACCTCCACAGGTCTTTTTCAAGGCAAAACTCTGCTCCACAAAAGTAATGTCCAACATTTCAGTACACATGTGTCACCAAATAGCAACAGGGTCAGACAATACAGGAAAAACATGTCAACAGCACAGAAAGAAATAAAAGTAAGAATGGGAAACTTCAAACTGGAATATACAATGGTAGATCATCTGATGTACTATCAAAAGTGTCATCTAAATGTTGCATTTGCATTGCCATAGCTCATGCAGTGAATTCATGTGTGCCATCAATGCAGTCAATGGTGTCGAGTGCTAATTTATGTTGAATGGCGGTATACAGTGATTTGATATCATAGGTTGCTAGCATGCGACATCCACACCATTTTATGGAGGATAAGATCTGTAAGGTATGGGTAGTATCTCGTAAATAGGCAGGCAATGTGGGAACCAAACCTTTTATGGCGGTATCAATATATTGTGAAAGACCTTCTGTGGCCCATCCCAAACCGAGTGACTTTCTTTATTGTAATAACGAACGTGCTTTCTGCTACACGTAAATCGCTCGGCATTTTACATTTAAATCTTACGTGGTCCTATTTACAATTTTGAACTGTCACGTGACCGACATGGGTCTCGTGACCATGTGTCACGCAATTCTAAGGCGCTTTTCTTCTTTTTTCCCGTTGGTTCCTTGAATACGGAACATGGGCACGACCGCGTTTGAATCTACTATGAGACGGATGGGTGCGGCAACAGTTTAATCATGCAAATCCAGTTGTGTATTCTTTGGGACATATGCAGATTCATGTGCATTTGTATTCCGCTTCACACAAATATGTACGTTTCTCCTTATTAGGTAATGCCATTCAAGGCAGGCTGCAGCACAGAATGACAAATGCACCAGGTTTGTTCTAATGATTCAACAGTGCAGGTAACACTTGTGGTCTCACTATTGGGATTCTACTCCACCAAGAGTTTTGAGACAATGTTTCAAATTAACCTATCATATGCATTGACTAGGTTTTTCCTTTTAAATATAGGACACCGACTCGATTGAAATGACATCTTTGCGCACAATTATAAGTGGATATTCACCAGTAAGACACTTCATCTGGTAATTGCTGAATTGATACTTGGAGACATAGCATGATTATTGTGGATATGGAATCTTTATTTGCGCAGTGGTCTCGAGATGACTGTATTCAACACACCTTTAGTTGGCTATATATATATACACATTGGCTCTACGGGTACGGTGAAGAGGTGCTTTAGCTGGTGACACTGGGCTCCAGGCGGTGGCACGCATGAATTCACTGCATGAGCTATGGCAATGCAAATGCAACATTTAGATGACACTTTGATAGTACATCAGATGATCTACCATTGTATATTCCAGTTTGAAGTTTCCCATTCTTACTTTTATTTCTTTCTATGTGCTGTTGATGACATGTTGCTGTGTTGACCTATATGACATCATGACTTGGTAATGTATATTTTACTGTATGGTTTGAGGTTTTTCCTGTATTGTCTGACCCTGTTGCAATTTGTTGACACACGTGTACTGAAATGTTGGACATTACTTTTGTGGAGCAGAGTTTTGCCTTGAAAAAGGCATGTAGAGGTCGAAACATGTGTTGGCATACGCCTGTCATCTGGGCATACAAATCTGGTGTTTGATCATGGACTATGAATACAATTAAAAACTCCAAAATCTATCTACGATTCAATCAAAATATACTTTGTAGTTGGACTGATTATGAGGATGTTTAATGCTATAGATGCATAACGTGTGTTAGCTGGCAGCGCATCAGATTGTGGAACATTCACTGTTTTCCCACTAGCAGAGCTGTCTTAATGGTGACCAGCCTGATGTCCGTGGACGCCATTGGCTCGAAGGGCATGTGCGCCAAGGCGGCCAACACTATTTTGAGGTCAAACACGGGGTGTGGTTTCTTGATGGGCAGGTAAAGTCTGGTGGGGCCTGTCAGATGCCTCTTGACTATCAGGTTGGAACAGAAGACCTCCTCCTCAGAGTTTCTGTAGGCCCCTATGACTGCCAAATATGTGTGGGATGTGTCCACCTGCAAGCCTGAGTGTGCAAGGTGAGCTGAGAAGGAGAGCACATCGTCCAGCTTGCATGTAAGGGGGGTTGATCTCCTTAGTCTGCCCAGTGACACAACCTAGTCCACTTACTCTTGTACTGGCTCCTGGTAGCGTTGCTCCCCGCACCCTGAATGATCTCTAGGTTAGCCTGAGAGAGGCTAAGGTGCCTTAACGTGACCTGCTCAGGAACCATGCTACAAGGGCTACTTTCTGTGATGCGGGGTGGATGACCCCTGCCCTCCTGTTTCGCCAGAAAATGTGCTGAGCCCATCGTAAGGTGAATGGGTGGCCGGTCCGAGAGGCTGGGCAGCTCCGAGAACCATGGTCTTGCCAGCCACGATGGAGCTATTAGAATGATGCTCTGGTGACAAGAATCCTTTATTTTGCAGATTACCCTGTGGACCAGTGGTGTGGGCGGGAAGGCATATGCAGTCATGCCGTTCCACTGTATCTGAAATGTGTCGCCCAGGGAGCCGGGTCCCTGCTCCTGCCAGGACGTGAACTGCTGACAATTCTTGTTGTCTCATGAGGCAAAAAGATCCACCTGCGGATGCCTCATCTGCTGAAGATCTCCTGCAGCACCTGGTCGTTCAATTGCCACTCGTAATTGTCCACTCCGAGCCTGTTGAGTCTTTCCTCCTCCAAGTTGGACGGCTGTGAGGTAGATGTTCTCCAGAGTCCCTTCCCACATGCCGACGGCTAGTCTGCACAGTGGAGGGGATCTGGTACCCCCCCCTTGCTGGTCAACATAGTACATGCTGGTGGAGTTGTCTGTCTGGATGAAAACAACCTTGCCCCCAATGACCGGAAGCAAGGCTCTGAGTGCTAGCCAAATGGCCTTCAGTTCCAGCCAGTTGATATGAGACTCCTGCTCCAGCCGGGTCCAGACTCCATGGACACTGTGGGCTGTCCAGAGTGGCAACCCAGCCCTCGAGAGAGGACTCTGTAGATGGTGACCTGCGGGGCCGGCTGCCGGAGGGCTTGCCCGTCCACAGGTTGCAGTCCCTGGACCACCATGTGTGGTACGAGTGGAGAGAAAAAGGAATGCTGGCCAGCTCCACTTGGGAGCCCCACTCCCGATTCCATTAGGCTGCGAAGTGCAGCTGTAATCTCCACATCCTGGTCTCGTGTGGGGAACTGCCAGCAGGCCCGCCGCCATGAGTCACAATAAGTGATGGTACCACCAGGCCGATGTCACCTCTCGGGTGAGGAAGTGAGCCACGGCCGTGATCTTGTCCTCCGAGGGGAAAGCTCTCTCAGAGCACGTGTCCCAGATGAGCCCCAGGAAGGTCAGTCTCTGCGTGGGTTGCAGCTGAGACTTCCTGAGGTTAAGCGAAAATACCAGGTTGTAGAGTGCGCTCATAAGAAAGGAGGAAGTGAGGTTCACCACCCCCGGAGATGTCGTCCTGACGAGCCAGTTGTTGAGGTACAGGTAGATGTGGTAGCTCTGGGGCCCGAGGAGGGGCGCCACTGCATTCATTAGTCTGGTAAACACCCTGGGAGCTGAGTTGAGGCGGAAGGGTAGCACCTTGTATTGGAAATGGCAGTCCATAATCCCTAGTCCCTAGGCAGGGACGATGCGGCTGCCAAATCGGGATGTGTAGATACACGTCCTTTAGATCCAGGGAGCACATCCAGTCTCCCCTGCACAATGTCTACGCTAGGAGTGCTGGCGTAACCATCTTGAATATTTGAAGAGGGAGCGAGAGGTTGAGGCTGAAAAGGTCCAACACAACTCTAAGGCCAGCCTGTTTCTTCTTCTGTATGGTGAAAATCAAGGAATAGAATCCCAATCCTCGCTGGGAGGCTGAGACTTCTTCCACTGCCTGGCTCTCAACAAGCGACCACATCTCCGCCAACAGAGTTGCTGTCCCAATCTGTGGGAGTGCAGGGGAGGAGGGAGGAGAGGAAGGGATCGGTAGGCAGTACCCCGTGGATACTACCAAGAGGATCCAGAGGTCCCCAAAATACTGACGCCAGAACTGTGCATGTAGGGCAAGTCTGCCCCCCACCGGAGACACGTGGACTCGAAGGGGCGCGTCATGCCTTCTTTCCCTCGGAGGCTGTTGCTGAGGAGGGGTACTGGAAAAAGCCCTTACTCACCCCCCTTACCTCTCCTTTTTGTTGTTTGCGCCGGTGTTGACTCTGCAAACGGTCAGGCTGCCTGGACCACCTTTCCTGGAAGCCGCGGAACCCGCCAAACGTCTGCCCCTAGTCAGAGCGTTGATGTGACTGGGTGTACGCCTTGGGCATGGCCTTCGTAAGGATAAAGACGTTGTAGTTTGCAAACTATTTTTCTTTTTATCTAGCCCCTCATCAGTGGTGGAGTGAAAGAGGTCGCCACCCTCGAACGGAAGGTCCAATATGCGTTCCTGGACGTCCGGATTGAATTTAGTAGCCCGGAGCCAGGCTGTCCTTCTCAAGTCCATGGCAATGCATATGGCCCGGACAGAGGTGTCAATGTGGGCCAAGGTGGACTCCATGATGTCTTGAGCCACCATTTTTGCCTCTGCCAGTCCCGCCTTGAAACGTGACTGGCTATGCACCGGAAGTTCTGGACGAACGTCAGCTATTTCCCACCAAAGCCTCTGGTTAACGGCTGCCAGCATGGTATCCGCTTTGGCTTGCAAAGATGCAGCAAAGCGTTGGAATAAAGCTTCTTCCTGTACGCCTCGAAGATCTTATCCTACTTGACTAGCAGCACTGAGGACGAGATGGCCGAGGGTGACTGAGGCTTTGAGTAGAGTGACGCTGCAGCAATCACTGAAGAGTGTGGTTGAGGGTGGCACGACAGCAAGAATGTATTCCCATCCATTTGCCTGTACCTGGATTTCAGCCGTTGATTGACCGGCTGGACCAAGAGGGGGTTGAGCCATGACTTTTTAGACATGGCAACAATGTCCTTCTGCATAGGGTTCTCCGTCGTAGCCGAGGGGTGTAGAGTCAGGAACTCGGCGAACAGCCCTGCCTCTGGTTGTTCGACTTCGGGTTGAGGAAGGCCTAGGTACTCAGCCAGACCTGCAAGTCATTTGTGGAAGGCTTTGGCCGATGATGGTGTGTCAGGGTCTTCTTCCGCATCCTTATCCACCTGAGCGTCCGGCTGGTCTGGCGCGGGTGGAGGAGTGTTGGGTGTTGAGGAATGTGGTGTGGAGACCAGCGACGGAGTATACAGCGGAGGCTGGTACGGAACTACCTGAACTGTGGGAGGCAGGGGAGCCAGAATCAAAGGAGCCGGCGTGGGCAGCAGTGGCTGCAGAGGGGCCTGCAGCACTGTAGCCATAGGAGGAATGACTACGGGCGCGGGCGACGGGGCCTGAGAGAACATGTCCTTGATAGCATCACTGAGGATGGCAACCATCTGAGGAGATTTCATGAGGGTGAGGAACTTTTCAAAGAACCTGTACTCACAGGCCAGTGGGGTGGCAGGTTATATTGACAGGATCACGGGCGGCTGCTGAAGCCGATGCGTATACTGTCTCGGTTGCAGAGGGAACCTGCCCTGCGCTGCCGATGGATAAGCTGTAGGCCATGTACCTGGTTGACCCCAGTCCTACCTTGTTGTGCTTTCACCCACCTGTGCTGTTCCTTCGGGGAGTTATCGGAAGAGCGGCTCTCTTGTTTGGCGCGTCGGCCATCTTGTCGAGCTGCATGCCACGTGCAGAAGTCGTGGTGCTTGACACCCTGGCCCCAGCCTCCTCCAGGACTCTTGACAGTGCAGCATGAGGCCTGCCCTGCACCTCAGGCTGAGATCTGGTATGTGTGTCGCCCTTGGCAAATTCACTGGTAGTGGTGTGTGCAGGCGTCCCCTCGGTCATAATGCCGGTACAAGGGCCTAGCCCCTCGGGTGTACATCCGGTTTAAGAACCTTCCGGTCCCTCAGCACCATTTTCGGGAGTCTACAGACCCCTCGGCCTGGCAGTCGGTAGCTGAATTAGGTTTGGTACTTGTATGAGAACCTGAGAGGTTTCTCCCACTCGGGTACTTCCTTGGAAAGGTGTCGCCCTTGCGGAGTGCGTTGGAAAAGAGCTGCCCTACCTTGGGCCTTGATCGATGTTTGACGAAGTTCCCCTTCACCTAGCCAGTCTATTCGTCAGAGCATGTGAAGATAGTGTCACGTGGTCCAACCTTCCCATAAGTGGTCAGGGCAAAGGCAGCGGAGGCAAAGAGCGTGTGGATCTGATGTAGGGAAGAGACCCTTGCAGGCTGGACACCTGCTAAAGCCTAATGTAGTCAACATGCGCCGAGGAGGAGCGGGGCGCCAGAGGACCGAGTATCAGATTGATAAAAGAAGATAAAAAGACAGAAGAAAGCACGCATGTTATTACGTGGCCAAAGGTAAACCCAGGAGCGCTGGTGAAATCAGTCCATTCCTGTCGACGCAGAAAAAGGGACTGAGGTGTGGCGTGGGAGGTCAGAGTCAGGGCAGCGCATGTCCCAGGGGCGCACCCCTGCGCGCCTCTAAATTTAAAGGGGAAGAAGGTTTTTTATGGGGGAAAAAGTAAAAGGTTCCGTCACCCGTCCCCTAGAAAGGGATGCCCATGCAGTATGGAGGAAAGGGGACAGGACGTAAGAATGTGTTCCAGGAGCACTACAGTGCACATTATTCTTCAAAGAATGTTACGCAATAGAATTATACAATTCAACATGTTGAGCTGGGGATAGTGGAAATGGTTAACATAGGTAGTAATGTATAAGATTGAGATACAGGAACTAAAAGTAATTGACAGTAGAATAGTATGACTTCAAATACAATAAGAAATTCCGATACATTTATTGGCATATTCTATATCAAGACCCGAGGTGAGCATTATGCTTCAACTTCCTTTATTCTACTCATCACAGCAGATTTAAATCTTCATATTTAACTTTTTTCTTTTAACATCAAAAACCCATTACAAAAAGGCTGAACTACATCTCCCATGAAGACTTGGACTTTTGGTAGCCCTTAAGTCTACTTCCTCCCACTGGGTCACACTAGTCACTTCCTGCCCAGGTCCTTACCTCCTTTTTTCTGCACTTCATTGAGATAATTACCTACTTATAATAGCTACCGCAGCTAGGGGCCCATGGCTCGTGTTTATAGCAAATTTTTCACTGTGTACCATATAGCATATGTTTTGCATGTTCAGGAATTCATTCAGCATGGTTGACAGGGAGAGACTGACGGAAGTAGGCGCGTGAGACATTAAGCAAGCGCAGGCAGATTACAACGTCACGCTGGCGTTGTGTTATATTTCAGGCAGAGCGCAACCAGACCCATGAGAATCAAGCTTTCATCAGGCCACCCGGCTACACTCCACGGTTTACTTTCACTTTGCCTTTCCATGTCGCAAACCGGCCGGGAAGCAAGCTACAGCTTCGCCTCGACCGCGCAGTGGTATGGCTTAAGTCATGCGCAAAGATTTTGCCACGCTCGCGCATGTGTATAACTAAAACAACAATAGTGGAAGAGTGTGCAACACTCCACAGCAGCAACAAAGACGAGGAAGTGATTCCATCTGCCGGAAATTGAATAAGCAGGGCAGCATTACGCACCTGCAGTATAACAATGATGTGGGCCCATAGAGCGAGTGCTTTTCGAACGCTCAAGCCTGTCTCAGCATGAGTGATTACCTGCATAGGAGGAGAACAGAAACAGTAGGCTGGGCTCCCACAACTGAAAGCTTAACTACAGCCAAAATACAGGGCTTTCCTCTCCTTACAAGGAGCAACAACCAGCTGCACCTATAGAAAGGTGGAGCAGACTAGGGACTGGTATATCCCCTCTGGTTCCCTCCTCACCCCATTTCAGAGGAGTGCCATTCAGCCTGCCTTGTTCAGGCACCCAGGCACTTTTGACAATAGTGTGGTGACTCGCAACATGGATAGACACTTGGTAAGTACTGACCAAACTCATTACACTAGACTTTAGGAATCTATGTTAATGTTGCAACACTATACTTATACTGGCTTTGGTACTATTGAGGGTGAAAACATTTCTCCTTTTATTTTAAGAACAGGACAGAGGGTTGTAGTAGGCATTTTTGACCCTATGTATGTAAGCGACTGTAGGTATAAAGACTGATTATATATAGTGTCCTGATGAAAGTGGACGAGAAGCTATGAAATACCACTGAAACCGGAGGACCATCACAAAGAGGGATGGCTAGTTAATTATTTAGATACCCAGAAAATGGTTTTTAAAATCGTGACCTTTTACAATGAGCTGATATGCATGCAGAAATACATCTATTTTAACTTCCTGCTGTGCTCACACCCGATGTTGACCTTTCCTTACCTTGTAGTAACCGCCGTAGTGGTGCTTCATTGAATGATTCATTTGGGCATAGGAAAAGACTTTAGGGTCCGTTTTCTTTTACTTCCCCCTCACCCTAGATATGCGGCACACAACTGAATGCTAGGGCTAGTTACAGCAGAAGGGATATTTGGAGAATGTTGGAGTGTGAGAATGGTGAGATTGATTCATCACAAATATAAGTAAAATTTGGTAAGCTGGTAAACTGAACCTCTGTGTGATAACATTTTGGGCCCGTGTAGGGTCCTACTTGTTTTGTAAGCCCTTCATATTGGCCACATGGAGGCCCTGGTTTGCCAAATGAAGCAAAAAGAACACCACTATTGGTGTGTCACAAACAAAAGGATTCACAGTCTTAGCTCGGCACCAGCTGCAAAACATATTCCAACGGCAGCGGTACAGAGACTTAGTTGCTAGTCGTCCAGCCGAAAGCAACACTTCCATTACATCTTCCGGGAGGTCCCAATTTTTATATCTCAACCTCTCTGAAATGAGGCTTGAGTCCTGTGCCTGGATGGCGAGTGCGACCTCCCTCTTGCGAGAATAGGTCCTCTCTTTGGGAAAGACGAATTGGAGGGCAGAAGGACATGTCCAGAACAGGGTACCACGTCTTCCTGGTCCAATCTGGAGAAATCAGGATCATGGTCTTCCCAAGCATCCTCAACCTCCCTATGACGCGAGGAATGACGGGCACTGGAAGAAACTTGTACAGTAGTGGAAACACCCAGTCCACTATGAACAGTTCCTCTCTGTGGAAATTCCCTGTATGTCGCACTTCCTGTTGATAAGGTTGTTAGGGAGAATTTTCAGACATTTGCTAATTCCTCTCTAGAGACCCCCTCCCAGCACCTTTTCTGGATTTTGAGGACTTAAATATTTTACCTGGAGAGAGTGAGACCCTTTTCCCCCACTCTCTCATCTATTTTTTCTCTGATTTGAACACTGTTTCTTTTGGTTGTGGAGTCTGACAAACTCCATAGGCATCATCTTGTACATTGTACCACTCAGCACTTTGAGTGCAGTGGCACTGTGAAGTCTTTCAGATTTCACAAAGGTTTAAATGCCTTTCTCTTGGATAACTACTGTTTCGAAAAGCTGTAAAGTGAAATTGGCGTTGCTTACATTTGTAACTGTCTAGACCCAGCACACACTATTTTACAATAAGGTGCTGGAGGGGTTACTTAGCCTTTTGTTTAGCTTCTCATGTAACATTTTTTATGTTACCCTTTCCTCGATGAATGGCTGGTGGCAGTGGTTTACTTTTAAATGCCGTAGTGGGCATTTACTGCGGGCTGCGTTCGCAGCTGCAGTAAAGCACCCAATGGTGCCATTTTTGTCAAAATGACCCGGTGGTCTTATTTTTGCCATTTGTTTGTGTAAAGGTCCTTCTTGAGATTTACTCTGCACGGCAAACCAGGTTTGGTCCCTTTGTTCGCTTTGCCATTGGTGGGATTCACGAGTGAAGCCTGCCACTGGCTCCAGGGTGTCTGGTGGGGGCAGGAAGTGAAGGAGGTGGCCCAACCACGTTGTGGTTAGTCTCCTAGGAGACCCAAATGCACACTGTGGTGATTGGCCAGGTGACTGACAGCTAGGCTGGAATGAACGGGAACAATCTGCATAAAAGGCAAGGCTTTTTGCTTTAGAAGGCAGAGTCGACAACTGGACGAAGGAATCCGAAGAGAACTTTAAGAGGACGCCTGCTGCATCTCCTGGACCGTTGGTTTGTCTGGTGAAGCCCTGCTGCTGTGCTGAAACTCCAAATACATATCTACGGAGAAGCCCCTGCGAGGACTACTTCTCCCCTTTAGTTGGTGGGACCAATCAATTCCAAAGTAAGTTACCTGGACATCCTCTGGGAGCTGGTTGAATTTTCACAGAGTTGCTGCTTGAAACCCAAATAACCAGGGAGAGGAACACCAGTTTGTGTGCGTTGCTTTTAAGCCGGCGAAGAGCTCCAGGAAGATCCTCCGGACTCCCAGGAAGCAGGACTGACTGAGCCTGAGCCCCCTCAACAGAGTGCGGGACCCCAGATGCAAGGAAAGTCCATCTCGACAGCCAGTAACCACAGTGTTGCTATTTGAGGGTAGTCGCGAGGAGCTGAAACACCAAAGTGCCACTTGTTCAAAGATTGCCAGTTGCAAGCGGTGACCATCCCGTTGCAGTGCAGGAGTCCCCAGAAGTCCTCCCTCTTGTCCCCACGACTGAGGCCCAGGAACAGCAAGATCTGCAGAACTGCACAGGAACAAAAGTCATCTGCTGCACTATTTCTTCAATCTAAAGGTATTGTAAAGTCTAAGAGAACTTACCTCTTGTTGTGTAGCCACTTGTCCTCTTTGGAGACTTGCTGGGTTGCATTTGTAGAGTTTCTACCAGCTTCATCACCTCACAATCCTAATCAGCTTTTGGCCCTACTTTGATTTCTTCTATTCTACCAAGACTTTTTAAACATTGGAAAATACTTCCTACTTACCTGCAAGTAGTGCTTCAGTTCACCTTGACTTTTGCTAATTGAACATTGGCTGGCCTGGGTCCCTGAATGACTCTTCCCTCTTCTGCTTATGTGTTTTGCCTTCCTTCCAGGAAAGGGTTAACTGACTTTGCATTTGGGGGGTTGTTTTGAAAGTACTTACCCACTTAAGAATAATTGTGTGAATACTTGCTTTACTCTGAACTCTCTTCCCTTTAACACTACTCCTAAGAATATTCGAAATTCAACAATGATATATTAATGCCAACAGCACCCTAGCTATTGAAGTCACCTGAGGATGTAGGTAGTGCCTGTGTGTTATCCCAAATGGGTATTTGCTGATTTAGAAAATTAAGTGCATTTTTTGGAGTGTATGTGTGTGTTGCTTTATATTGCTCCCTTCTGAAAAAGGCTTATTCTGACTGATAAATTAATAATTGTTTATTCAAGAAACCTTGTGTAAGAGTTTATTCGAATACTTGTCATTGTGAATCTCTGTTTAACTCCCCTACTGCTCACATTGACCCCTCTTGAGATAAGCCTGGCTGATCAATACGTTACCAACCTGTGTAGTACAGACTTATACCAAAGGTTGGGTTCCTATTGCCAGGAGGTCAGGGTTGTTGTAGTGCACCCAAATGGTACTGCATACAATCGTGCCTAACAGCGATCTTGGATCATGTTGCAGGATTGCGCCTCCTTCTCTGTTGAGCAGATCTGCGACCACTGGCAGCTTGACCGCAGGCAATGCTGACAGACTGAGAAGGTCCGGGTACCAAATCTGCTTCGGCCAGGCCGGAGCGACGTCTATCATCCTGCATTGTCACGGTTTGAATTGACTGATGACTCAGAGCAGGAGAGGCTACGGAGGGAACACTTAAAGCAACAGGCCTTCCCACAGGAAGGAGAACACGTCTCCCATGCTCCTCAGCTGCTGGAGGTCTGCTGGCAAAGTCCTGGCATTTGGAGTTAGTCACCGTCGCAAACAGATCGATCTGGGGTCAGTCCCACTTGAAAATGCGGTCCACCTGGTCCTGCCAAAATTCCCACTCGTGGCAGACACACAACTTCCTGCTGAGGAAGTCGGCGATGGTGTTCTTAACTCCTGCCAGGTGAAGGGGGATGAGGAACATCCCTTGGCTCATGGCCCAGTGCCTCAAGTTCTTTGCCTCTCTGGAGAGCGCTGGGGATCGAGTGATCCCCTGCTTCCTGATGTAGAACATTGTGGTGGTGTGGTCCGTGAAGATACTCACAACCTTGCCCTTTCCGTGACATAAGAAATGACTTGAAGTCCCAGAACACTGCATGCGCAGCTCCAGGATATTGATGTGGAGATCCTTCTCTGGCAGCCACAGACCTCTCGTGTCCAGACGTCTGGTGTGGGCCCCCCAGCCCTCCAGGGAAGCGTCTGTTGTGACAGTCTCCTGGTAAGGGGGTTTTGAAACCCTGTGCCCCGAGTGATGTTGGAGTGCACGCCCCACTACCTTATCACGCGGCAGAACTCTGCGACGAAAGGGATCTTGTCCGCGAAGCTTCCGGACACTTGTATCCAGTGAGCGTCCAGGAACTCCTGAAGGGGTCGCATCCACAACCTGCAGAGCCAGATAAAGTAGATGCACGACATCATGCCGAGCAGCGACTGATGCACCCACCCCAGTACGGCCGCCACCCTCTCCTCCGAGGGCGACACTAGGCAGAAGACCAAGTTGAGCCTGGCTCCCAGGAACAGTGCATTCTGCGATGGTGTCAAGCAGGACCTTGGATAATTGATAGAGAACCCCAGATCCGTCAGTAGCTGGACGGTCCTCTCTGTGTGTTCGACAGCTACCTCACTGGACGTGGCCCGGACGAGCCAGCCCTCGAGGTACAGGTACACGTGGATCCATCATAGACGTAGATGGGCTGCTACTGGTGCCAGGCACTTCATGAAACACCCTGGGTGGCGAATTTAGGCAGAAAGGGAGGGCCTTGAATTGGTAGTGTCTACCCTGCACTATGAAGCATCAGAACTTGTGATGTTTCTGGTGAATGGGGACATGGAAGTAAGCGTCCTCGAGATCCAGCGACGTCAAGAAGTCTCCTTCCTCCAGTTGGTCTAGCACGTAATGCAACAGGATCATCCTGAATTTCTGGGACTTGAGGTACTTGTTGAGATGCTGCAGGTCTAGAATGGGATTCCAGCCCCCAGTCTTTTTAACTAAGAAGTATCTGGAGTATACTCTGGAGCCCTGGAGTCGTCATGGGACTAGATTTATCACCCCCTTTCTTATCATGGCCCTTACCTCCTGCAGAAGTGGATGGATGTGCTGCTCGTGCCGGGCGCAGGAGGGATAAACGGACACTTTTTCTGAAACTCCAGGGTATGTCAGTGGGTGAGGGTGTCCAGCACCCATCTGTCGGTGGAGATCTTTTCCAACTCGCTGATGAATCCCATCAGCGAGTCTCCCACCGGGGTGCATGGGTGTGGGCCCAATGTCCTGGCTGGTCCAGTCCTGCTCCAGCTCCTGTGTTCCACCTTGGGGGTGACGACGGCACTGACCACCTCCACTGAAAGCCATGGAACGGCCTCTGTAGGCCCCCTGGGTCATGGACCGGGAGGGCTGACAGTACAACAAGGAGCCTCCACCAAAACCTTTAGTCGATCTGCCCGACTGTTCTTCAGAGGAGTGAAAGGAAGAGCGGTGCTGTTGGACAGTACCCAGGGCACAAGCGTCTCTGTATATGTCTTGATGGCCTTCAAGTACTTGTCGACGGCCTTACCGGAGAGGTTAACCCCGAAGGGCAGGTCCAGTACCCTCGTCTGGACCTCCTGCTGGCGGAAATAGGTGGCCTTCAGCCGGCCTCGATGACAGAGGCAGACACTATTGCCCATCTGACTGGAACCGGTGTCGGTGATGTCCAGGGACACCATGATGGCATGGTCCGAAGCCATCCCCCACTCCTGGAAGAGTGGGATCCACTTGTCCTGCAGGAATTCCAGAATCTGGGCCAGTTTGTACCACAGTTCCCTGTCGTACCTGGGCAGAATAGCCAGTGCGTGGGCCGCCTTGACAGTCGATGCCGTGGAGTAGATGACCTTTCTCCCCATGACGTCCAACTTCTTCCCCTCGCTGTCCGGTGGGACTGTGGACAATGACTAAGGGTTCAACGATCTTTTCCTCGCAGCCGCCAACACCACCGAGTCTGGCGACGGTTGCGACCGTAGGCACTTGGGATCGGACTCCGGCACACAGTACTTTATCTCTAGCCTAACCCTGTTCGGCCAGGGCCGTGGCACGATTATTCAATAGGGCCAGTCCTTCCTCCCACACGTCATCCAGGAGGGGCATCGCCATGAGGTTCTTCCTCATGACCTCACGCCTCTGGTATAGCAAGCCTTCCTTTTTGGTCTCCTCGGTTGTCAGCCGGAAGAGCTTGGAAGCTTAGGCGACAATGGAATTAAACAACCCCACCTCACCCAGTGGCGATGCTCTCAGCTGCGGCAATCCGCCCATCGTGATTATGGTCCGTCGTCGCTGTGGTTTTGTCCGTCCCCTTGTCCGGATCTCTCGGGGTGAGGGCACCCGGCACTGGTGTGGAGGTTGATGATGGGGCATTAAATGGCGCATTCCACTTTTTCGACAGTGGCTGATCCGGGACCACAGGGGCCAGGCCCTGCAGCATCCTTTTCTGGATTTCTGAGACCAACGTGCGTAGTGTCGAAAGGATGCCTAGAGATGCATCCCTCAGCTGAGCCGGAGAGGTCGGCCTACTAGGCCCTGCACCTTCATCAGGGTTTCCACCGTAGTCTTCCTCCAAGTCCTCATGGATCGTGTGCACGACTCCTGGTCCTCCTCGTCTGAGGACAAAACATCCCTTGTCTTGGGGTATGGCCTGTGGTTGGCCTGGGACATCATTGCCTCCCCCCTGCCTTTTTTTGCACCCTGAGGGATCAGAGCCAGGGCTCAGCAATGGCATCTTCTTTTCTGGTGTCTTCGCCACCAGCCCGGCCAAGGCCTCTCACCTCGGGGGTAGGGACAACCTGGGCGCAGTTGGGGCTACCTTCACAGGGTCAGCTCCTTTGGCCTCCGAGAGAGTGGCCAATCATCAACTATTTGTCTTGTGTCGCCTGGGCCAGGTCTGCTGTATTTTCTTCCATCCAAGTCTTCTCCTGCAGCTTTGCTCGGTTGGGAGATTTCCTTTTCGAGGAGGGGCTTGATCGATGGCTGGAGATGGAGGCAAATGGTGAGGTTGAGTGCGCCTTGCTCATCCGGGGACCCGCTTGCCCTGCGGACTTGCCCCTGCTTCGGGCACGGGACAGAGGCCTTGGCGCTTAGCCACGCCGCAAGTCTACAGTGACAATCCTTCATCGCTCTCTTGGAGAACCCAAGACAGATCTTGCAATCCCCTTCTTTGTTGTCCGGGTGAAGACAGTAGAGGCATTGAAGGTATTTGTCCTTCAAACACGTTCTGCAGTCTGCATCTGGAGCAGAGCTTGAAGAGGGAACTTTCCTCCTCCTAATACATCATGGTCAGGAGGTACGGAGTAGGCCCGTTCGCCTTCTGGAAACTTCGATGAAAGCTCAGCGATCCTTGCCCTTGAGGGGGAGATTGGCACACACCACCTTATGTGGAGTGTTAAAGGGATACCTAGTACCCTCCTCCTCTCTGCTCCTGTGACTTTAGTCACAGACAATCTCCTAGATATGGCAGGTGGCAGTGGATGTGTTATACGAACTATTGTGTGATTTTCTACCGCAGGCTATGGCCATTGTCTCGGTAGTGCACAATAGGGGCAGCCAAGTACCAACTTGGGGCCTCCCTTCTTTTATCGCCATTATTAGCGTGGTTGTTCTTGGTAAGCCCTTCTACCATTCTGGGAGGGGGGGCGTGTGCGTGTGCATGTGTGTGTTTTTTGCCTTTGGCAGGCCCCAGCATGTCTAGGCAGGCAGGATGTGTGGCGGGAGGGGGTTCCACCCCCATATCCTTTGTCTGCCAGAGTGACTGAATAGGACCAGCTCCCACAGGGAATCTAGCTGTCCTGATTGGACAGCCAAACACCTCTTTCTGTAAATTGCTGAGAGAGATTGCAGAGAAGAGATTGCTGGAACTGTATAACAGGTGAGGCTCCTGGAGTGAAAAGCAAGTGGACCACTGGAAGCTGAAGTAACCAAAGACGAAGACTACCAGAGACGCCTGCAGAGCCTTTGCAATACTGTGAAGCAACCACTGCTGTCCTGATCCCGTTTTCTGTTCAAAAGAGGAACTCCTTAGAGGAAGACTCCTTCCCTTTGACTGGTGGGAACAACCAGTGCCAAGACCAACTTTGGTCCTGCGAGTTTCCAGAGCTGCAGAACCCCAATAACAGGAAATCTGCTGCCCATTTCGAGTGCATCATCATGGAAAGGCTGAATCCGCCCAAGTCTTTGCAGAGCCCTGTAAGACACTCCAGAGACACAATCCAACCCGTCCACATTCCCTCATCAGAGTGTGGGACTGCAGGAACTGAAGAAGATTGACCGGGTGAATACCATCCTTTGTTGATGCTGCAGAAAAGGCGCTAAAACCGCAGAGTGACCAAAGAAGTTAAGTAAAGGCATGTCAGAGGTTCTCCCTCAACACTGCTGCCGAGAGATCCCATCCATTGTCCTGCCTTCCATCATCAGACCAAGGAATCCGGAAGTCGGGTCCAGAGCTGCAACATCGCGAAGCATCCGCCACAAATGTTTTCTTCAAACCTAAGTTTTAGGCAAGATTTGGAGTAGTACCCTTTGGGTGCACTACAACAACCTTGACCTCCTGGCAATAGGAGCCCAACCTTTGGTATAGGTCTGTACTACACAGGTAGGTAGCGTGATTGAGCAGCCAGGATCATCTCAAGAGGGGTCAGTGTGAGCAGTAGGGGAGTTAAACAGTTTCACAGTGAGTTATTCAAATAAACACACTCAAGGTTTCTTGATTAAACAATTATCAATTTATTTAACAGTCAGTTTGAATAAGCCGTCTTCAGAAGGGGCAATATAGATGTAACACAAATACACTCCAAAATACAAACTCTTAGTTTCTTTAAATCAGCAAATACCCATTTGAGATGGCACACAGACACTTCCTACAGCCTCAGGTGACAAATAGCTAGGACACTGGACATTCACTGTTGCATTTAGAGCAATACTTAGGAGCATGTCAAAGAAAAGGGTTACTAGAATAAAACAAGGGATCACACAGATATTCGGAAGCAGGCAAGTACTTTTGAAGCTACCAATGCAGAGCAAGTTAACCCTTTCCTGGAAGTAAGTTAAAACCACACAATCAGATGAGAGAGGAATCATTCAGGGAGCCAGGCCAGGCTAAAGTCATTTGGAAAAAAGTCTAGGTGAGCTGAAGCACTTCTTACAGGTAGGTAAACGTCTTGCACAATGTTTTAGCAGTCCGTGTAGCAAAAGAAAAATCAGTATAGGGCTACAAGCCGATTACCTCACAAGCCTAAAGAAGCTGTTAGCAACTCTACAGAAGCAACAAAGACAAGACTCAACTGAGATCAAGAAAGGCTACACATGAGTTAAGTTCTCTTAGACTGTACAGTACATTTTGTTAGAAGAAATGGTTCCAGCTGGCTTCTGTTCCTGTGTGGGTCTGCATATCCTGTTGTTCCTGTGCCTCAGTGTGGGGACAAGGGGGAGGACTTCTGGAGACTCCTGTAAAACAACACTGTCAGAACAGAAAAGGACATACTTCTATTCAGCGGCACTTGGTGGTTTCAGATCCTTGCATCTCAGCAAATTGCACCACTGTGGACTCTCGGATACCCCTTTGGACTTTCTCCAGGTTAAAAATTACAAGTCCTTAAATCCAGCAAAGTTGCTGGGGGTCTCTAAGCTAAAGAGGAATTGGCACATTTCTCAGCATTCTCCCTAACACTAAGGTACAGTGGGGAAAAAAGTATTGCTTAACCTATTCCAGAAATTCACTCCAGAGCATTGGAGTGCATGTAGAGGTGTCCAGGTCAACCCCCTTTTACGTCTGACTCAAGCCTCTGCTTGTGTCCCTTTAGCAAGTCCTTTAACAGGGCTCCAACATTGGTTAAGTCTTCTTGCATCTTCTTTCCTAGAGATTAGAAAGTAGCCACAGGAACTTTTGACTTCTGCTGCTTTTCAAGACTTTAAACCTCTCTCAACTGCCTTTTAGTTAAGGTTGCGTTTTGGAGTTTAAAAGACTAGCTGTGCAGGGGAACTGTCTCTAGAACGTGAAGCTCTGCTCGGATAACACTAACCAACCGTTTACCTTCCCAAAAACCACGATCTTATGTCTATGCAGACTAAATGCAATTACTGTATTACTTGTGGGTGTGCGTTATTATGGTAGACCAGTCAAATTCCTCTAGCAATTGTATGCTTTCAGCAACTACCAACTAAGAAGTAGCCGCTACCCGAGAGAGAGGAGGTGTTCAGGACCTGGTGGTGGCGTGACCATGAGAGAATCATGGTGGGGAGAGTGCCCACGTACCTATGCAGAGACCATCACTGCTGGGAGCGAGCAGAGCTCTGTGTTGTCTCGTAACAGGCAGAAGCCTGAGGGGAAGCTGAGAACGTGACGCTGATGAAAGCAGAGAGAAAAGAAACCATGTTCAGAGAAGAACCTGAGCAAGTGCTGATGCCTGCAAGATTCACATACTCACCTGAAGGTGCCGGGGAACACAGGAAAAGCAGGAGGCAGTCAGGGAAGGAGCATATGAAGAGTACAACTCGCCCCCGTCATAAAGATGAGTCAAGGGGAACACAATTTCTGAATTACCAATATGAAAGGTGTTTACAGCCAATGACCAGCAACCCTCTGAGGGTAATAACGTGTGTGAGGAGTTTAACTTGTCCCAGTCCCAAAGAGGAGACACAAGGACTAACACAATTTAACTGGCAATGTGAAGAGCTACTGGAGTGAGTATGAGATAACCCCAAAAGGGTAATAGAAACTGGAGACAACTACTCTGGCAGGAAGGGACACAGTCTCAACAGCCTAGAGAGAAAGCACGACCAAACGCCGGGTCTAATAAATATAGTATATTAGTGCCAAGAGAGGATGAGAATAGAAGAAAATGCACTAAAGAAAGATCCAACGAGAGAGACATTAAACAAGGGACCATAATGTGAGAAAGAAAGTGAAGACTCGCTGCCTACAGCATATCTTTAAAGATAGCACATAACCCAGGAGTGATCAAGAATTAAGAGAGCTTGTGGAGGAGACTTCCAGGGTTTATTAAAGAAGATTATAAAGAGGTGAAACAGTCATTTCATCCAGTGAATTGAAGTAATCACCAAGCGAAGAGAAAAAGGATCTTCCCTTGGATGATCCAAGATCTTTATCTAAGTGATAAGGTTAGGTACAGTTAGGCTTGGAGCAAGGACATTTTTACTTTGTAACTTCCTGACAACCAACCTTAGTTTGTTTAGAAAGGCAGGGTGACCTCTTTAGCGATAGGTAAAGTTGGGGCTTGTCTATATAAATTCATTAAAACACAAAAATGTCCTTAAAGTGTCCAACTCCATCATCTGACCGACCACACAACATAAAACTAATGTAGGCTGACAATCGCCCTAGGCCCAGTCAAGTGGGGGTGCCTCGGAGGCACCCCTCTGACTTTACGCCTTAGAGGTGACCCAATACCATATACCTTAAGGCAAATATTTATGCAATGGCAGGGGGACATCAGAAGAAGTTCTTCTGTCTGCCAAAAATAAGACTGATCTAAAATAATAAAGGGAAGACATCAAAAGTTGAGGGGACTTAAAGATAGGAATATAGTATAATTGCTGGTGAGGAACATCAGCAAAATCAAAAAGGTGAGGGGGGGGTTGATATTGATATTTTATTTGTATCACACTCATACACAAGTGTTTCAGAGCGCGACGAGGCAAGTGAGGGGAACAAGGGAGAACAAAAACAACGCTCTTACTAGACCCAGTGACAGAGAACGCGCACATGCATGGGAGAGGGAAAGTGGAAAAGTGCATGGAAGTGAATAAGTAAATTAAAAAAGCAACAAACAGTGGTAGTGCAGCCAGCAAGTGGCAAGTGCTGGGTAACACTAGAGTTACAATTTAGAACTTCCTGCCCAACATCATCCAAGTGGGCCTAAAGCAGCCTATGTTGATTTAAAATGAGAATATTAATTTTGAAACCTTAATATGACAGCTTTTAACTGAGAGCTAAGGACCTTTCAAAATGTGCCTACATTATTCTAATGGTGACAAAAATACTAGACCTACTCTACAACTTAGATTGCTCATTTTTTTTCCATGACTATTTGTTTCAAATGGGAAAATTACATTTAAAGAAAACAAATATTGATGGCAAATATTACAAACAACAATGACAAGAAGCAAACAAAAACAAATTGATTTTTTAATGAAATACAAAAAGAAACCTACAGTTATCATTTGGATTGAAGTTCTTCAAAATGGTTTTCAACTCTTGAAGTTTCTGATGCGATCGAGCATGAACACTGTCGATCAAGAGCTTCTCTATTGATAAATGATCAATCTGCAAAATGATAACCCAACATTACACAAGTTAACAATATATTCTTTGAAATAAATATATAATTTAGATGCATAAAATAGGCAAGGGTTGCACTAAAACCCCTATATAAAGAACTGCCTAAAATGTATAGACAGAACGATCGATAAGCACATATAGAAGTCTCAATGAATAATTAATTGTAGTATGCAGCACTTTTTTTCCAAACAAAGGAGGACATTAACGAGACAGAAGATTATTCATACCTTTCTTCCACCAGCAGATGATGTCGGACAGGCCACCCCGTTCACAGCCCAGTTATTAAATGGCCAAAATGTATTGATGGTTGAGACTATATTTGTTTGCAAGCATTCCAGTACGAGGCCTTTTTGAGTCCTTCAAACTGGAACAATGCACTAAACAGTCAGCCCAAAACATAAGCTTTACTTGCTCCCCAAGTGTACTAGAAATGTCCAGGTTTGCAAATAAATTAAATAACTTCTATGTTCAGAAAAGCTCTTGTTTATCAATACATTATGTTCCTTCTTCAAAAGGGAAAATACCCTAGTCTTGTAGGGTTGTCAACCATGTCCAGTAATTGGGGTACAAAGTATGTGATGTGTGCACAAAGAATAAACCTCCTAACACTCTGTTGGGACTGAGTACATCTTGAAAGGCTGAAGCCACGCCCCATATTGTAGAAGATCATAGGAGATTAGAAACGTTTGTCTAATTGGCAGAGGCCTTTCCTTGGAGTACAATATAGCAACTAGCAGAAATGTTGGTACCTAGCATTGAATGCGATGGGAAAAATACTGACTAGCAAATCTGGCATGGAGTTCTTCGAATTTTAAGTCCCCAGACAAGTTTACATTTTTTTCCAGTTAAGGCCTAATCTGAGGCATCATTACAAACTGTTAGGAAAGATTCCTCAAGCTTTTTGCTTATATTTTTGTATCGGACCTGATCTTTTTATAGTGCTACACTGTCTTTTGCTCATCATTTATGGGGAAACTGACATGTCCTTCAGGTAATCGGTACTGGGAAGCATTGTTTCCCTTAGTCAATTTACTTTGTTACTACTTTTAGTAACTTTGTACCACTTGTGGTAATTTTTTTTATCATTGTACAATGCATTTTACAATACAGTACAGTGGGGTACACTTTTTGTTTTGCCCTAGACTAACACTCAGAGGATTTCTGGTTACTCTAGGTATGCTAAATGGACAAGCTGGTGGCAGCATTGACTTTTGACAATTTTTTTGGTGCACTGTGTGTTAGCCTTACCGCATTTGGCTACTAAATGTGGCTAGTGGTCAGACATGGCGATGTCACAAGGTTTTGCACTTGTTCTTTGGCCATCTTGTCTTTTAGCCTTCTTCCTGACCTGTGAGGCCAGGAAAACCCTTATATGGACTTCCAGTGCACAGGAAAGCAGAGGCTTTTGGCGGACTACTGGAGGGCTATGTGCATTTGCTGCTAGGAAGTGTGCTGGGACTGTCTGGCCTCAATCCATAAACTGGTGCCAGAAGGTCTGAATGGTATGTATGATTGAGTTTGAGTTTTGCTGCCAGTGAGGGTTGCGAGGTGGGGGGGGGGGGGTGTGTGTGAGAGAGAGCGCATGAGAGAAAGAGCGCATGAGAGAAAGAGCGCATGAGAGAAAGAGCGCATGAGAGAAAGAGCGCATGAGAGAAAGAGCGCATGAGAGAAAGAGCGCATGAGAGAAAGAGCGCATGAGAGAAAGAGCGCATGAGAGAAAGAGCGCATGAGAGAAAGAGCGCATGAGAGAAAGAGCGCATGAGAGAAAGAGCGCATGAGAGAAAGAGCGCATGAGAGAAAGAGCGCATGAGAGAAAGAGCGCATGAGAGAAAGAGCGCATGAGAGAAAGAGCACGTGGGAGAGCGTGTGATCTGTCAAAGCTAGTGGGGGTTTCAGCTCTTACCTGGCTTTTTAGTATAGGAAATGCACCCCTGCACCCACTCCAGAGAGATCCTATAAGAAAATGAAGGAGCCAAGACTCCTGTCCAGCTATAAGACTTGCGAGGAGACTGTGGACCCATCGGATGAAGGCTTGGCGACCAACTTCTGCTGCTACCCTGGTAGAACCCTGTCCAGTGCAAGATCTCCAGCTGTCCCGAGAGGTAGCTGTGAACCTAAGAGTGGAGGGAACATCCATTCTCGACGTCAGCTAGGAGTCATACGAAGAAGTGCCTTCAGAAGTGCCCAGGACCGCCCTGTGGCTGACCAGTTCTGCGTTTGGGCTACCGCTCTGCAGACGTCACGAGTTGAGACCTGGAACATGGGGGATCTTCAGCTTGTGCAATATGACTTACCTCTGCGTAATTTCATGGTCCTAGCATCAAAGGGACCTGAGAGGGAAAGTCTGAGTGCAGCAAGTAAATTCCTTTGCGTCACTGTGCATCGGTGGCCGTCATCCGAAACTGCTCATCAGTGTCCAGTCCTGTCCCGAGAGGGGACCTGCATCGAGTTCTTTTGCATTTCTTCACTGGAGGGCCTTGCACCAGCATTAGTCGACGAGTGGAGATCAAACCTGCAACCCCCGGGAACCAAGGGCTAAAGCGGATGGTGGGAAAAGCAAACTTGGACCTTCTTCAACCAACCTGCCAAGTCCTGTGAAGAATCGAAGTACAGGGGATGAGTTGTAGAGATACTTAACGGAATCCCTAGCTCCCTTTTAAAGGTTTTGGCAACTTTTAGAAACTTTTGTATTACTTTGGCTTTGCCATTGCTTGTTCACACAAGCACTACGAAAGTTTGGAACACGTTAGTAAGATTAACTTCTCCCCTAACCATTGGATCTGTTCACCGAACCCCAAAAACCCTACCATTTATTCCAGCTTCACAAAACTGTATGGAACGTTGCAGAACTTTTGGGCACAAGGCCCCATATATTTTAGGGATGGACTTCTTAAGTTAGGATTGAATTTCCCTGAAGCTGTAGTGCCAATACTAATCTGTGCCTTTCTTTTCAGGGCATGATATGTATTTAGCCCTACCCCAGTGATTGTGTTTATGTATCATATTTTGACCTGTTAGTAGTAATTTTTCACAGTGTTCTTTGGCCATATGTAAAGAAGTATTGTTACACCGGTTTATCTAAGTGTGTTCCTTGACTGCTTCCCTGTGTTTGCTCATTGTGGACCCCTTACAAGCTCACCACCTCTTGAGACTTGGCCTAGACCACTCGCCTTGCTACCTTGCCCTGGTTTGGCTACAGCTCCTAGAGTTGTCCCTGTAACAATACTAGGTTGGCCTTCTATACATATGTCCACCAGGCCAGAGTATAGAAAAGGAACAAGTTACTTACCTGTAACTATTGTTTTCCAGCATGGGTCTGGCATGGATTCACATGCTCATGAATATTCCCCGTCGTCAAACCGGGAATCCTTAGTAAAAGAAAAAACAGTTTCACTTTCACTTACAAACTGCATTTCTCCTCTAAACCAATCACTGTACTCCGGGTCATACTGCCCCCAGCCGGTCCTCTCCCTAAATCCCTCCTTGGCAGCCATCTTCAGATTTGGTAAGCACATAGAGTGGCAGTATGACCGAGAAGAGCCGGAGAGGGGCAGGGGAGGGTTTGCATGCGACTCCATGCCAGACCCATGCTGGAGAACAATAGTTACAGGTAAGTAACTTGTTCCTTCTCCAGCATGGGGTCTGGCACGGATTCACATGCTCATGAATAAAGAATACATAGCAGTACAACATTACACAACAACTGGGGGTGTCAAGGCTCAACAGAAGCAATGACCCTTACATCTGAACAGGCTCACCTCAAGTGAACAGGTTGCGCAGAACTGCTTGGCCGACCCTGGACTCCTCCCTGGAAACCCTGTTGATGCAGTAGAATCTCGTGAAGGTGTGCATGCACTCCACCTAGCAGCACTGCAGATGTCCAGCAGGGGCACACTAGACAGGAAGGCTGTAGTCGCAGTGATCGTTCTGGTGGAGTGGGCTCTCAGACAGCCGTGCAGCAGTCGGTTCGCCAACCGATGACAGTGCATGGTGCAGCCCGAGACCCACCTGAAAAAGGCCGACCCATGGTTCACAGGACCAAAGTCACGAATAGTTGAGAAGTATTCCGAAAACTCGTGCATGCCACGTGGAACTTCAGGGTCCGAGCAACATCCTGCATGTGCAAGGCCCTTTCAGCCGGTGACGAAAGCTTTGGGAAAAACACATGCAACACCAAAGGTTCATTGAGGTGGAATTCCGACGGTACCTTCGGCATAAAAGAGGGGTGCGTTCTCAACACCACCCTGGACTTGTGGAAAGTCAGATAAAGCTGTTTGCAAGATCGGGCCTGGATTTCACCTACTCTCTGGCAGAGGTGATGGCCACAAGTTAAGCCGTTTTCCACGAGAGGAACTTGAAGGGCCTTATGCATACGCTCGAAGGGGACCCCCATGAGCCACATCCGCACCAGATTCAGTTCCCATGCCAGGGCAGGAGCGTTCACCAGCTGGAAAGATCGAAAAAGTCTTTTGAGGAAAAACTGGCGAGACAATTGGGACCAAAGTGAAGATCTTCCTGGAGAACTGGTGTATCTCTTGTCTGCCGGCCCAGTGCCACAAGTCCTGCGCCTCTCTGGAAGGCGCAGGGATTGAGTGTCCCACCACTTCCTGATGTAGAACATTGTGTTGTCCGTGAAGATCCTCACCACCTTGCCCTTCAGAGATGGAAGGAATTACTTGAGGGCCCAGTACACTGCCATCAACTCCAGGATATTCTGAAGATCCTTCTCCTCCACCTGCCACAGGCCCTGGTGTGCAGACGTCCGGTGTGGGCTCCCCAGCCTTCCAGGGAAGCATCCGTGGTGACAGTCTCCTGGTACGGGGGGCTCTGGAACCCTGAGCCCTGGGCGATGTTGGGGTGAATGCCCCACAACTGAATCGCCCAACTGAACTCCTAGCCGAGAGGAATCTTGTCCGCAAAGCTTCTGGACACCTGAATCCAGCGAGCGTTCACAAACTCTTGAAGAGGTTGCATCCGTAACCTGCAGAGCCAGATAAGGTAGATGCAAGACGACATGCCGAGAAGAGACTTGATGGTCCGCACCGTGGCGGTGTTTGGTGACAACAGTTGTTGCACTTTTCCCAGAATGGCCGCTATCCTCTCCTCCGAAGGCGATGCTAGGCAGGAGACTGTATTGAGTCTGGCTCCTAGGAACAGTGCGTTCTGCCATGGCGTCTAGCAGGACTTCGGATAATTGATGGAGAATCCCAGATCTGTCCGCAGCTGGAAGGTCGTCTCCCTGTATCAGACGGCCGAATGAGCCAGTTGTCCAGGTATAGGTACACATGTATCCCCCCCATGGATGCAGATGGGCCACCACCGGTGTCGGGCATTTTGTGAACACCCTGGGGGCTGCCTTCAGGCCAAAGGGGAGGGCCTTGAACTGTTAGTGCTGTCCCGGCACCATGAAGCGTAGGAACTTTCGGTGCTTTTTGTGAATGGGAATGTGGAAATAGGCATCCTCCAGGCCCAGCGACATCAATATATACCCTTCCTCCAGTTGGCCGAGAATGTGCTGCAACGAGACCATCCTGAATTTTTGGGACTTTAGGTATTTGTTGCGATGTCTCAGGTCCAGAATGGGCCTTCAGCCCCCAGTCTTCTTTTTGACTAAAAAGTATCTGGAGCCCTGGAGTCGTTATGGAACCAGCTCTATCGCCCCTTTACACAGCATGGCCCGTACTTCCTCAAAGAGTTGAGGGATGTGCTACTCCTGCCGAGCCACACTTGTGCTAAAACTCCAGGGTATGCCCGTGGGTGACAGTGTCCAGCACCTATTTATCGGTGGAGATCTTTTTCCACTTGTGGACGAAGCCCGTCAGCCTGCATCCCACCAGGGTGCACAGGTGGGGGCCAGCGCCCTGGCCGATTCAGTCCTGCTTCGGCACTGGCGCTGTGCCTGGAAGGCGATGGCAGCGCCGATCACCTCCATCGTAGGCCTTAGAATGGCCTCTGTAGGCCTCCAGATTTGTGGACCTCGAGGGCTGGTGGCATGAAGAGAAACCCTTTGACGATCTGCTTGACTTTCCTCCGGAGGAGCCAAATGAATAGCAGGGTTGCTGGAGCATGCCCATGGCACGGGCTGTCTCAGAAGGTGCCTATATTGTTGGCAGCGTCTCGTCGACAACCTTCGCAAAAAGGTTCTCCCAATCGAAATGCATGTCCAGCACCCTCACTTGGACCTGCGGGCGGAGATCCGTGGCCTTCAGTCAGCCTTGATAACAGAGGCAGACACCGTTCCCCACCCCATCTACAGGAAACCCGTGTCGGCAATGTCCAGTGCCACCGTGATGCCATGATCCGAAGCCACCTCTCTCTCCTGGAAGAGGGCCATCACCTCCAACCTCTTGTCATCGGGAAAGAATTTGAGAATCGGGCTCAGCTTGTACCACAGCTCCCTGTTGTACCTGGCCATGATCTCCTGCGTGTTGGCCGCCTTGATTGTTGACGCAGCAGTGGAGATAACCTTCCTTCCCATGGTGTCCAACTTATTCCCTTTGCTGTCCGCAGGGACTGAGGACAAGGATGAAGGATTCAACAACCTTTTACTCGCTGTCACCACAGAGTCCAGCGATGGTTCCAACCATAGGCACTAAGGTGAGGACTCTGGCACCTTTTCTGCTGCTTATCCTGCTTGGGCTGGGCCGTGCAGGGGTTCTTCAAGTGAGCCAGGCCCTCCTTTCACATGTCATCAAGCAGGGGTACTGGCATGGTCTTCTTTTGCCTTGCGTCTCTGGTACATTAAACCTCCTTCTTGGTCTCCTCATGCGTAAGCTGGAAAACTTTGGAAGCTTGGGCGACCACGGAACTGAACAACCCCACCTCATCCGTTGGGGACGCTCTTGGCTGCGGAGATCCATCTGCCATGACTATCTCATGGTCTGTCGTTGCCGTGGCCGTATCTTTGTCCACCGGGGCAGGGCACCCGACGGGGATGCGGAGGCTGAAACAGGAGCATCAGATGACGCTTCCTCTTCTTAGCAAGAGGCTGGTCGGGGGCTGCCTCCTTTTCTGGATTTCAGGCACCAAAGTGTGCAAGGTATCGATATGATGTCCAGGGATACATCCCTCAGCAGAACTGGGGTGACCAGAGTGGTAGGACCTGCATCGTCAGCGTTGTCACCCTCCCCGTCCTTGTGTACCGTGTGTAGGGACTCCCGGTCCTCATAGTCCATGGACGGAATTTCCATGTCCTAGGGCCGGCCTGGGACTTCGTCTCCCTGACCCTTTTTGGACCCTGAGGGGTCGGTCCAAGCTCAGAGTTGGCATGCTCTTCTCCGGCGTGCCGGCTGGCTTTGCTGCAGTCACAGTGGAGGCTTCCCGCCTGAGAGGCAGGGATACCTTGGGCGCAATAGGATTTACCTTCACAGTGTCAGCCCATTTCATCTTCGTGAAAGCAGCCGCCACCAGCTCAAACGTCGACGATGACTTCTCCTGTGCCACCTGGGCAGGTCAGCTGCCTTATCAGTCTTTGGCTTCTCAGGCTTCTCCAGCAGATTAGCCAGGTTGGGTGATTTCCTCTTTATGGAGGAGCTCGATCGCTGGCTGGCAATGGAGGGCCGGATGGTGACGTTGATCGCTCCCTGCCCATCGCAGGACGGTTTGCGCGGCAACCCCGGTGGAGCTGGACTTGCGGTGCTTGGCCTCGTCTTGGGCCCCCCGGAGGATGTGGTGCCCTCAAAGGACTTAGAAGCCCACCCTTCAGGCCGGCCGGTCCTGGGTAAGGCATGACGCTGCTCTGGGCATGGGGCAGAGGCCTTGGCGTCCAGCCACGCTGTCAGTCTACTGTGTCACCCCTTCATTGTTTTCTTGGAGAAGCTGAGGCAGATTTCACACACTCCCTTCTTGTGGTGCGGGTGAAGACAGTAGAGGCATTGGAGTTGTTTGTCCTCTACAAACACGTTCCGAAGCCCACAATTGGTGCATGGCCTGAAAAGGAACCTTCCTTCTTCCCCTCCGTCATGGTCGGAGGTGCAGAGTGGGCCCGATGGCCCACTGGAAACTTTGATGACATTTCGAAAATCCTCGCCCTTGAGGGCGCTTGAGATTCACTGACAAACAGATCCCGCAGTCAGCAGATGGAACAAAGAGCACACAGGCTCTGACAAAAACAGAAACTTATTCCGTCGAAACACAGAAAAATTTAGCTCAAGGAGCAAATCTAAAGGACTCCCCAACACTAAAACGTGCAGTAAAAATATGAAGATGGTGGCCAGAGGACAAGCTTAGGGAGAGGAGCGTCATTGGCTGGGAGCAGAATGACCCAGAGTACAGAGATTGGTTTAGAGGAGAAATACAGTTTGTAAGTGAAAGTGAAACTGTTATTTCTTTTACCAAGCATTCCCGGCCTGACAACAGGGAATATTCATAAGCATGTGAATCCATGCCAGACCCCATGCTGGCGAATCAGCCCTAACACAAACACTAATGTTGATGGCCTCTGAGAATCCAAAGCCTTTTGGGGTCAGGGTACACCGAGTACCTGGTTTATTCCTGGGTGAGTAGTATCATATGAATGGCTGCGAGTGCCTTACTGGCCCGGTGGCAGATTACCCAATTACAGTCAGGGTACAAGCTGTACAGGGGAGGTCCTACTACTAGAAACACACGTGGGTAAATAAACAAATGGCTACATACAGCAGATCAGCAAGAGAAGACTCCCTACATAAACAAAAAGGATACAGATGGAGATTTACCTGGGCATTTACTGACTGACCACAGATGTTGGGTCAACACAGAATCTGCCTGGTATAAACTAGTTTGTTAGGGTTTCTGGGAATAATGTTAGGGGGAATTCTCAGAAATGTGCTAATTCCTCTCTACCTGAGAGACCCCCTGCTCATTTGCTAGACTATAGAAACGTAATTTTTTGCCTGGAGAGCGTGAGACACTTTTTTCCCCCCACTCTCTCATGTATTTTAATGTTTTTTTTAACTTTGTTTCTTCTGGCTGTGGAGTCTGACAAACACCATAGGCATCATCTTTTTACTTTGTGTCACACAGCACCTTTAGTGCAGTGGCACAGGGAAGTCTTTTAGATTTTCCAAGGTTTAAAAACCTTCTCTTGGATAAACTACTGTTTCCAAGAGCAGTGAAGTGAAATTGACTTCACTTACATTGTAAACTTTCTAGACCCAGCACACACTATCTTAAATAGGGTGGTGGAGGGGTTACTTCTTATCCCCTTTGTCTAGTTTCTCATGTAACATTTTTATATGTTATCCTTTCCTCGAAGAATGGCTGGTGCCATGGTTTACTTTTAGCTACCGTGGTGAGCATTTACCGCAGGCTGCATTCGCAGCTGCAGTAAAGCACCCACGGGTGCCATTTTTGTCAAAATGACCCTGATCTTTTTTCACCATTTCTTTGTGGAAAGGTCCGTCTTGAGATTTACTCTGCACGCCAAACCAGGTTTGGTCCCTTTGTTTGTTTTGCCTTTGGTGGGATTTACGAGTGAAGCCCGCCTCTGGCTCCAGGTTGTCTGGGCTAGGCAGGAATCAAGGGAGGTGCCCGAAACTCCCTGTGCTTAGTCTCCTAGGAAACAGGAATGCACTCTTAGGTGATTGGCCTGCTGGCTGTCCGCCAAGGACAGCCACCCTGGTGGGTGATTGAAGCTAGGCTGCAATGAATGGGAGAAACCTGCATAAAAGGCAAGGCTTTTTGGCTTGGAAGGCAGAGACGACCACTAGATGAAGGAATCCGAAGAAGAACTTGGAGAGGACGCCTGCTGCAGCTCCTGGACTGTTGGTTTGCCTGGTGAAGCCCTGCAGCTGTGCTGAAGCTCCGAATTAGTCTCGACTAAATAAGCCCTGTAAGAACGACTTCTCCCCTTGAGTTGGTGGGACCAATCAACTCCAGCCACCTGGACATCCTCTTGGAGCTGGTTGCATTTCCACATAGTTGCTGCTGGAAAACGAATAGCCAGGGAGAGGAACACCAGATTGTGTGTGTTGCTTTTAAGTTTGCCAAGAGCTCCAGGAAGATCCTTCGGATTCCCAGGAAACAGCACTGACCGAGCCTGAGCCCCCTCAACAAAGTGCGGGACACCAGAAGCAAGGAAAGTCCATCTCAACATCCAGAAACCGCTGTGTTGCTATTTGCGGTAGTCGCAAAGAGCTGAAACACCGAAGTGCCTCTTGTTTGAAGTTTGCAGGTTGCGAGCGGTGACCGTCCAATTGCAGTGCAGGAGTCCCCAGAAGTCCTCCCTCTTGTCCCCAGGACTGAGGACCAGGAACAGTGATATCTGCAGAGCTGCACAGGAACAGGAGTCATCTGCTGCACTTTTTCTTCAATCCAAAGGTATTGTAAAGTCTGTGAGAAATTACCTCTTATTGTAGAGTTTCTTGCACCTTCTACTACTGACAAGCCTAAACAGCTTGTGGCCCTACGTTTGATTCTTTTCTTCAAAGACTTCTAAAACATTGTGCAAAGAATTTTCTTACTTACCTAAAAGAAGTGCTTCAGCTCATATAAGACTTTTGCCCATTGACTTTGGCTTAACCTGTTATACTGAATGACTCTGCTTAGGGGAATCCAAAGGTATTTGCATGCTTAACAATAATTCTGGTTTATTGTTTGTTCTAAATAACCTTTTCCTTTGACCAAGTTCTAAGAGTATTCTAAATGCCACAATAGGATATTAATGTCCCTAGCACCCTAATTATTGAAGTCACCTTACGGTGTAGGTTGCGACTGTGGGCTATCCCAAAAGGGTCTTTACTGATTTAAAAACTAAGTGTGCGTAATTTTGGAGTGTATGTGTGTGTTGCTTATTGATCCCTTCTGGAGAAGGCTTATTCTAACTGATAAATAAATAATTGTTTATTCAAGAAATCTTGTGTGTAAGTATTTATTTGAATACTTGTCACTGTGAATCTCTGTGTAATTCCCCTACAGCTCACATTGACCCCTCTTGAGATACGTTTGGCTGCTCAACACGCTACCAACTGGTGTAGTACAGACCTATACCAAAGGTTGGGTTCCTAATGCTAGGAGGTCAGGGTTGTTGTAGTGCACCCAAAGGGTACTGCATACAATCTTGCCTAACAGAGGAAGGCCAGAACCATGCTTACCCTGTCATCAATGCTTTTAATTGTGCAGCTTTGGAAGGGGTCTGACAATCCCACAATGCAAGACGGGCTACAGAAAATGTGCGAGTTTGTGGCCCTCGAGTGGGCAACATATGCAATGAACAATAAGCTAGTGTGCTTTGACACAGACTGGGGCAGAACCTTGCGTTCCTCAAGGATGACTTCTGAGCACAATGATCTCCACAAGGACTGAAATTGCTACACTTATTTTAATCTGCCAACTGGGTCGCTCCAGTGTGTCCTCCAGGTTGTGTGCGGGTATCTGCCGGGGAGACTGGAGGAGAGGGGTGATTGGGGAAGGGGTGTGCGGAGGAATTGGTAAAGTTTTGCAAGTTTGTATGGGTTGTGTTTTGAGATGTATATTGTTTGCAGAAAAACAAACAAAGCTTAAACATTTTTTTTCTTCATATTTCCTTTGTGTTTTGGTTATCTTAAAAAAAAAGTATTTACTTACCTGCCTGTGTATAAAAAATAAATATATTTTTTATATAACTACGTTTATAAGTGTTTCTTTGAACTATTGTACTGACTGGGTTCACTGTACTTACCTACAGCTCACATCCTCCTAAGATAAGTCTGGTTGCTCTACCATTCAACCAAATCCTTTGGGTAGTACAGACTTCTACTAAGAATTGGGGAACTGTATACCAAGGTATAGTTTTATAGTCTCTTACCTCAAGTGGACTTTAGGAAATCTCCCCTAACACATTTGTATTTCCAATAGCAACAGCTCTGGTCGTAAGGTTCTATATCAAAAGATAGCACCATGCTACCCACCAACTTGGTCATGTCTTCAGAATGTGTTAGCAGTGTTGTCAGGATCAAGGCCCTAACAGAACTAAGTTCATGAATGCTACTCCACATAATCGCCAGCATCATTTGAAAATGTTACCATGGAATTCCAGAGGCTACAACAGTTTATTTCCAAAAATCGGAATTACTAATCTGTTGAAGAGATTATGGTATTATTTTCATATAAGGTGCTTGGTTGTGTAGATGGTTGTGAGCTTTTTTTTTTTTTTAAATCCAGCCTCTCAGAGACAGAGTTTGCCTAGGAGGGGGTTTAGCCATAATGATGAACCATTCTTAAAATTTTAGCACAAACAGGATGTCCCTGAGAAGGAACAATTTACTTACCTGTAAATGTTCCCCGGCATGGGTCTGGCATGGATTCACATGCTCATGAATATTCCCTGTCGTCGGGCTGGGAATCCTCGGAAAAAGAAAAACAGTTTCACTTTCACTTACAAACTGTATTACTCCTCTAAGGCCAATCACTGTCCTCTGGGTCATACTGCCCCCAGCCAATGACAGTCCTCTGCCTAAACACCTCCTCTGGCAGTCATCATCAGATTTGGTAAGCACGTAAAGTGGCATTATGACCAAGAAGAGCCACAGAAGGGGTGGGAGGGTTCACATTTGAATCCATGCCAGACCCATGCTGGTGAACAATATTAACAGGTAAGTAACTTGTTCCGTTTCCAGAATGGGGTCTGGCATGGATTCACATACTCATGAATAACGAATACACAGCAGTACAACATTACACAACCACGGGAGGTGGCAAGGCTCACAGAAGCAACTCCTCTTACCACCGGGACAGACTCACCTCAAGCGAACAGGTTGCGCAGCACTGCTTGGCCGACTCTGGACTCCTCTCTGGAATCCCTGTCGAAGCAGTAAAACTTTGTGAAGGTGTGCATGGACCTCCACATAGCAGCGCTGCAGATGTCCAGCAGGGGCACACCGGCCATGAACCCCGTTGTCACCGCGATTGCTCTGCTGGAGTGGGCTCTCAGACAGCCGGGCAGTAGTCAGTTAGCCACCTGATGACAGTGCATATTGCAGCCAGGGGCCACCTTCAGATGGAAGCCTTGGACAAAGCTAACCCATGGTTCACAGGACCAAAGTTCACGAACAGCTGTGAAGTCTTTCAAAAACTATTTGTGCGTGCCACGTAGAACTTCAGGGAACGAGCAACGTACAGTGAGTGCAAAGCCCTCTCGGCCGGAGATGAAGGTTTCATGAAAAAACAGGAAATCTCAAAGGTGCCTTCACTGGTGGGAAAAAAAAAAAAGTCCTATGATGAACTCCTTGACGAGCCAATGAAACCAAAGTGAAGACCTTCCTGGAGACCTGGTGTAGCGGGAGATGGCTTCTAAGATGTACTTTGATCGAGGTGTGCACCAGTCCAGCCAAGGATAGCAAGTATGGAAGACTCATCAGGGCCGTGACTCTCAGAGGGGTAATCTTCTGTGACCAGCACCACATAGCAAAAATTACTTCCACTTGTGACCGTAGCACTTCATAGTCGACGATGCCCTGGCCTTGGTGAGGACCTCCCTTCAGTCCGCTGGCAACTCATATCCTCCAAACTCTAGGGCTGCAGGAGCCAAGCCCTCAGGTTGAGCGATCCTGGCTCATGATGCAGGATTGCGCCTCCTTCTCTGGAGAAAAGATCTGGGACCGCCAGTAGCTTTATTCGGCGGTGACGCTGACAAGGTCCAGGTACCAAATCTGCCTCGGCCACGCCGGGGTGTTAAGGATTTCAATCGGGCGACACACACCTTGGTCTCGGCCTAGTATGTAGCGCACAACTGAGAGGCTTTTCTCCTCATTTTATGCAGATTCAATTTGAGATGATACACAACTCGTATCACACCCCCTTTTCAAATACCCCGGGTCACTATGGACCATGAACCAGGATGGTTGGTAAAATGCAATATTTATTCATTTTAAAATTCAAAATAAATCATACCATTTTTAATATGGGGCAGCAATCACCAATGGGGTGATAATTACAATGAGAATGTAAGCAATGCACTTGGTTAACCTTTTAGTGGAACATATACAAAACACATGGGAATGGGAACACTTTTTGATTTAGGAAAGATAGCACCCAAGTTAGGATTTCACCCTGCAATGTTCCCTCAACCAACAATTAATCAATTCTGAATGGATAGAAAGCCAAAGCAGGCAATCAGGAATAAGAGGCAGAAAACGGAATCAGAATCCGACATTCCCTCACCAATAAGAGTTGCAATGTTATGAAATGACACTATTTAAAAAAACGTGTGAAATATTGCAAATCGTGATGCGGTTCATGGTCTGGGGGATAGAGGTATACCTCAGGAATAGTACAGAAGTGAAAGAATGGGGGTAGCTGGTGAACAGAGATTTGGAAGGTAGAGTGAGGTTCGTTTTTAGGAAAATATAGCAGTGAAAAAGAAAATCGGTTTTAAAAGTGAAAGGCAAATTTTACTTAAACTAGACTTAATGGCTAAGGGAAGAGGAACGCCCCCCGTGAATATAAAAGTTACACTGCAGTTGTAACGTACCCCTTTTCCTTAGGGAAAATTAATTCATTTAAACACAATATCGCTAAAACTTATGATCTATGCAAGACAGAAATGAAGAGAAAAGTGGCGCTACCGCTTGGAGATCAAGTCCAAGAACACCCAGAATTCTGACAGTTTTAACAAGTTACCAGGATAAGGATAGGATGGTTTAGAGAGTGGGATAAGGACAAATGCAAGACAAAGTAGACTATGGATTTCTATGGGGTAGGGATTATACTTGCAGTCCACTTTTAGTTTGGGATTTTGGACCGTCAACAGGTTCTGGTCACTACATGCAGTGCGCCTGGCAAAGGACAGGTGGGCAAAAGACAGCTGGGCAGGGTCGGGTCACCGGAAGGTCACTCTGGTCACTGGATGGCACAGGTACCTCTGGATGCAGTTAGTGGACTGCAGTTAGTGGGCAGCAAGCCAGGCTGGTTCAGGATGCTTCCCAAGGGAAACCCACAGCTTTCCACTTTGGTTATTTGGGAATTTTAGTGGGATTTCAGAATTGAGGCCTTGCTGGGATAGGATCAGCAATGCCCAGGCCTTGTAGTTGTGGTCTGGACTGAGCAGGATGAATGGAACAGGAACGCTGACGCAGGAAATTCAGGAAAAGTGTGTGTCTAGAGTCTTGTCAGGGACTTGTATTTATAATGCATCGTGACATCAAAGTATATGGGTGGGCAGGCTTAGCTAAGCACACCTCTAACCCACGGGATTGGTCAGGGGTGCTAGTCTCCACCTCTCTCTCAACTGGTTGGATTTCAAAGCAGGAGGGCAGATTTATGATATGAGTTTACAATGTTCAAAAACCTCCCACAGTTATTTTAGCCAAAATCTGATTTTGCCACAAACGGTACATTTATACAGTTGAAATCTCTTAGCAAATTATATACACGTTACATATTTTGTGTAGAGCACAACACTCCAACTCTGCAATCTGTGAGACATTGCTTCGCCCTTCTAATACTTTTTGGTAATTTTGAGTATAAATGATTTGGCCTCAAATTCCATAACTTTATACACATGTGTGGATAATCACAATGGATGTAAGTACTAAAATTTGCATTGGCATCATGGATACTTTCCTTGTAATCCCAGATTCTTTGCCATTTCTATTCCCAAGGGGTCAGTGAATTCTACCATGTCTTAAATGAAAGCCCATTTATTTATTTAAATTTATATAGCGCGCAAGCAGCCCAAGGGCATTGAGGCGCCGTTACTTGTGAGAGCTTAGTTGAACAAGTTACTTTCTTACCTGGTAACGTTCTTTCGATGGGATGGTCCGACGACGTATTCCATATCTATGACATGTAATCACCACAGCTGTGCTGCTTCGGAAACTTTTCCGGCGTCTGCGTCGATGACGTCGATGCGCCGACGTCCGACGTCATCCGATGTGCTAAGTAGGACGCACGTAGCCTCAGTTGTAGTTTTTTCCCCCCAGAACGTGTGACACCAGTCAACTGCCAGTCAGACACAAAGCCTTGCTGAACGTAAGCTGCAATCGCAAAAGAAATTCTGCAGCGGGGAAGGCAGGGCGGGAGCGATATGGAATACGTCGTCGGACCATCCCATCGAAAGAACGTTACCAGGTAAGAAAGTAACTTGTTCTTCGAGGGGATTGGGTCCTCCGACGTATTCCATATCTATGACAGACTCCCAAAGCACTACCAAAACAAGGAGGAGGGATAGAATTTAGAAGCAAAATTTTAGAATAGCCAATCAAATAGAGCAAAGGACCGCCTTGCCAAAGGCCAGATCCTGCCCTCTGATGGAATCGAGGGAATAATGCCGTACAAATGTATGTACTGAAGCCCAGGTGGCTGCATCACAGATGTTGCGAATAGGAACACCCCTCTGCAGGGCAGTAGATGCAGCCACACCCCTGGTAGAATGGGCCCGCAAGCCAGCCGGTGGGTCCTTACCCGCCAAGCGGTAACACTCCGAGATGGCCAAAATAATCCAGCGGGACAAAGTCTGTTTCGTCACAGCTTGCCCCAAACGCTTTCCAGCGTAACCAATAAAGAGTTGATCGTCCACTCTGACCCGGGACAAGCGTGAAACATAAAAGCTTAAAGCTCTCCTAGGATCAAGCCTATGGAGCCTCTCCTCTTCCTTAACAGGATGCGGAGGAGGATAGAATGCCGGAAGAACAACCTTCTGGGCTAAATGAAATTCCGTCACTACCTACGGAAGAAAAGAAGGAAGAACTCGAAGGACAACCCTGTCCTTGTGAAAAACTGTGAAGGGTGGCTTAACTGAAAGTGCCTGTAACTCACTCACTCTGCGAGCGGAAGTAACCGCAACTAAAAACACAGTTTTCAGAGTTAACAGCCTCAAAGGGCAAGAATGTAAAGGCTCAAACGGAGCACCCATAAGAAACCTAAGAACAAGGTTTAAATCCCAACCGGGCACCAGGAAAGGTGACGGAGGGAACACATTAGTGAGCCCTTTCAGAAACTGTGAAATTAAAGGGATTTTAAAGTAAGAACACTCTTCAGACGAGCGCTTAAAGATGGACAGCGCCGCCAGGTAACCTTTAATGGTACCCACTTGCAAGCCCCTGTGGGCCAGAGAAAGCAAAAAGGACAGAACCATGGGGATGTCACATGCAAAAGGATCCACATTCCGAACTCTGCACCAGTCGCAGAACTTACGCCAACGGTACAGAGACTTCGTTGCTGGCCTACGGGCCGAAAGCAACACCTCCATCACGTCTTCAGGGAGGTCCCAATCCATATACCTCAACCTTTCAGAAGCCAAGCGTGAAGGTTGAGGGATCCGACCTCTGGATGGAGAACCTGACCCCCCTCCCGTGAGAGCAGATCGTCTCGGTAGGGAAGACGACGTGGAGGGCAGATGGACAAGTCGAGAAGGTCCGGGTACCACGTCCTCCGAGCCCACGCCGGAGCAATGAGGATCATCCGGGAACCGAACTTCCGTAACCTCCGCAGCACTTGCGGGATGACGGGGACTGGAGGAAACGCGTACAGCAGCGGGAATGACCACTCCACCACGAACGCGTCTCCCAAGGCTCCTTTCGGAGGAAATTCCCGCGAGCAAAACCTTTCGCACTTCCGGTTGACACTGGAGGCGAAGAGATCCACTTGAGGGGTCCCCCAAAGGGCGAAGATCTCCAGGAGAATCTCTTGAGCCAGCTCCCACTCGTGAGAGATTGTGCTCTGCCTGCTCAGAGCGTCCGCCGTCACGTTTTCGTCTCCGGCCAGATGAACTGCCGAGATCGAAACTTCCTGCTGGATGGCCCAGAACTTGAGCTGCATCGCCTCCCTGCACAGAGGAAGTGACCCTGCCCCCCCCTTTTTGTTGAGGTAGTGCATGGCCACTGTGTTGTCCGTCAGGATCAGGACATTCTTTCCTCTCACAGTCGGCAGAAAAGCCTTCAGGGCTAGCCTGACGGCCCTCAGCTCCAACAGATTGATATGGAGTCTGGACTCCGACGGAGACCAACGACCGCTGACTGTCAGCCCGTTGGCATGAGCTCCCCATCCCGTGAGGGATGCATCCGTCACGATCGTCACCTCCGGCCAGGGAAGCCAAAATGGAGCCCCCTTCATCAAGTTGCCTTCGATGGCCCACCACAGAAGGTCCCGGGCGACCGAGGGCGGCACCTGAACCGGGTCCGACATCCTGCCGGAGGACTGCGACCATTGCGTCTTGAGTGCCCACTGCAAAGATCTCATTCGCAGGCGAGCCTCTGGCACCAGAAGAATGCAGGATGCCATGAGGCCGAGCAACCTCAAGAACTCGAACGCTGGGAGCGTCTGGGCATGCTGAAACTTGTGCACCATCTGCTGAATGTGAAGAGCCCTCACCTGGGGAGAAAAACACTGCCCCAGGGAAGTGTCGAGCACTGCTCCGATGTACTGGAGCCTCTGTGTTGGCGTCAAATGGGACTTCTTTAAATTGAGGGAGAAGCCCAGCCTGTGAAGGGAGTGGCAGGTGACGGACAGATGATCCAGGACTTGCTCGGGAGAGCTCCCCCTGATCAACCAATCGTCCAGGTAGGGGTAGACGTGAATCCCCCCTTGCCTGAGATGCGCTGCCACCACCACCATGAGCTTGGTGAAAACCCTCGGGGCGGAGGTCAATCCGAACGACAGGACCCGAAACTGAAAGTGCGAGTCGCCAACCGCGAACCTCAGGTACTTCTTGTGCTTGGGATGGATCGGCACATGGAAGTAAGCATCCTTGAGGTCGAGTGACACCAACCAGTCCTGAAGCTGAAGGGCCTGGAGGACTTGAGAGAGAGTAACCATCTTGAACTTGTCCTTCCTGAGGAGTTTGTTCAAACCGCGCAAGTCCATGATGGGTCTCAATCCCCCGTCTTTCTTGGAAATCAAAAAATAAGGGGAATACCATCCCTTGTTCCTCTCCGCTACAGGCACCAGTTCTATAGCGCCTTTCTCCAGCAGGGCTTGAATTTCCTGCGCAAGGAGCGGATCCGGACACTTCAAAGAGAGGTTCCCCGGTGGATTGTCGCGAGGCCTGTGCCGAAAGGGAAGACAGTAGCCGTGGGTTATGATCTCCAGAACCCACACATCTGAAGTAATGGCTTGCCACTCTACAAGATGCTGCGCCAGCCTTCCCCCAACCGGCGAACCATGGGACCTGGCCTCATGACTGAGAAGGAGCAGATGCGGCGTTACCTGAGGGCAAAGAGGCAACTGCCCGAGCGGCCTTGGCACCACGGGTACCCTGTCGTCCACCTCTGGTACCCCTGCGTTGGCCTCTTTGACTGCCAGCTCCTCTTGCTTTACTGAAGGACGAGTAATAGCGAAAGGAACCACCCCTCCACTGCTGTCCCCTAGGACGAAAAGGCGGAGGTTGGCGAACTGCAGCGCCCAACGACTTCGCTGCAGCTTTTGAGGTCTGCAACCTCTCAAGGCTCTCGTCAGCCTTGCTGCCAAAAAGGTGTTCACCGTCAAAGGGCATGTTGAGGAGCCGGGACTGCACATCAGGAGCAAACCCCGACTTCCGCAACCACGCAAACCTGCGTATCACGGTGCTCGCCGCCATGGACCTACTGACGCATTCAGCCAAGTCCAGACCCGACTGAACGGACTCACACATGGCATCCTTACCATCCTGGACCATAGCAAGGAAACCATCCCGTTCATCCCCTTCGGGAATATGTTCAGCCGCTAACGCAACACAGTTCCACAGAGTGTGCGTGAAACGTGACAAGGCACAAATGGAGTTGGCCGCCTGAAGCGCCATACCACCAGAAGAAAACACTTTCTTCGCCCAGCCATCAAAACGTTTGTCGTCCCTATCAGGAGGGATGGTAGGGTACGACGCCTGCTTTGCCGGGGCCGTGGCCGCCTGCACCACCAAACTTTCCGGAGTGGGGTGCCTGGTCAAGTAGCAGGGGTCGCTACTGGCTGGACGGTATTTACGCGACAAGGATCTGCCCACCGCCGGGAGACTCTCCGGAGCAGTCCAAGCCGCCGCCACCCTTCTCTGTAAAGCCATATGGAACGGCAGTACCGGGTCAGTTGGGGGACCAACATCAAGGATGTCCGTCAGATCATCCTGCACAAACTCCCCTGGGGGAGCAGACCATCCCAGATACTCAGAAACCCTAGCCATAAGGCGCCGGTACGAGGAATCGGCATGGGAGCCAGGCTCAGGCCTACAAAATTCCACCTCCGGAGAGGTGCCCAGTCCACTGGCATCATGCAGTGACTGCCTCAAATCGTCAAACTGACTATGGCCCGAGACAATTTCATCTGGCACCTGACTAGGAACCAGGCCATCAGAATCCTCATCCGCCTCTGAAATATATTCCAGGTGGCGAAAAGGCACCCGAGAGTGCTTGCTCTTAACCAGAGCCTTCCTAGGGGGTACACCCGTGACACGGGGCACCTCCGACACGAAAGGCGCCGACGTCGAGAAAACCGGCAACGGCGCCGAGAGGATCGGCGTCGAGGAAATCGGCGTCAACGTCAGATGCAGCGCCTCCAGTATCGGCGGCGTCGACACAGCCCTCGAAGCCGGAGCCCCGAGCGTGTCCCTCGACGACCTGATCGTCGACATCGACGACTTCCTCGAAGCCAGAGCCTCGAGAAAGCCTGTCGACGCCCTCGACGCCTCAGACGTCGATGTCTTCCTCGAAGACTTCACAGGAGCACACGGTCTCGAACGCGTCGAGGACCGGGACCTGGAACGGGTACGGCGAGAACGAGCCTCCTTGTCCGAACGGGACCGCTCCCGTGACTCGTGCCGACCACTCTTGCGAGCGGTGTCTCTCGACCTCTCACGGCCGACCCCACTCGGGGGCGCGGACGGCTGAGCACCCTGCGACTCAAGAATCGCCAACATTTTCTTCCCGAAGGAAGCCCATTCCTCCGGCGTCGCACGGCTGGTGGGGTAACCGACGTGCCGGGCAGAATCCTCGGAAGAGGACCTGGAAGGCGACCGGTGACGGCGCTTCCGAGAATGCCTCGAAGAGGCTGAGGAGTGGTGAGACCCACTCCTAGAAGAAGACCGACGAGACTTCCGACGATGACGCGGAGAGTCACCCCTCGAATCATCCGTCGAAAGCCCCGCCGACTTCGACTTCCGGGGCTTGGACACCCGACCTACCGACAACTTCTTCTTACGTTCGCGTAAGGCTTTGGACGTGAGCGACTGGCAGTCGATACAGTCATCCGTGTCGTGGGCCTCCCCGAGGCACCAGAGGCAGGCGTCGTGCGAGTCAGTCACCGACATCTTGGACCCACACTCCCCGCACTTCTTAAAGCCCGGACGCGGGGTTGAAGACTAAGTGGAAGACATCGCCGAAGGAAATTCACAAACGAACAGGTTCGAAGAACCAGAAAGAACAGAACTCCAAAGAGTCGAGGCTTAGAACCGAGAAACACGAAGCAACACGTTCGCGGAAAAAACGGAACTGAGGCTACGGGCGTCGTGCGTCCTACTTATCACATCGGATGACGTCGGACGAGGTCCTCGACGTCGGCACATCGACGTCATCGATGCAGGACGCAGACGCCGGAAAAGTTTCCGAAGCAGCACAGCTGTGGTGATTACATGTCATAGATATGGAATACGTCGGAGGACCCAATCCCCTCGAAACAGAGGTACTGGAATGGTAGCAGTCGTTGGTACATAAAATCACTTTTAAACTGCAAAATGTTTACAAAGTCTTGCTGCAGGGATAAAAGTCTTTACATTTTTATTCATTCTTTCTTCAGCTGCCACCAACTGTCCTTTCCTCCATTTACATGTGTGGGGAAAAGCTGGCATTTCTTTTTAAATTCGGTTTTGCATCTCCCTCTGCATTCCCACACTGTCTTGCAGCTATAGTTATTTTCTTGTATGCAGGAGTTTTGTTTGAAGCACAGCTGCATTGAAATTGACATAGCTCAGATAGCTGGAGTTTCTTTTGAACTACTGATCTTTGATACTTTGTGAAGAAAATGAATGAGTTTTCCTGTGCAGGTAAAAGTGGAGTTCCTTGTTGATTTTTCTCAGAGTTGATTTGACAGGGCTAGTCATTCAGAAATCATTCCTGGTTTTGCTGAAGCACAATGAGATGTACTGGGCATGGCAGGGCCTTATTTATCACAGTGGTTTAAGGAAGAACAGTTGGAAATAGCGTCAGAGTAGCATTTCTTAAAGTTGAAAAAAGTTTCCTTTTTAATGGGGATTTTTGGGCTTGCAGCAAGACAACGCTGCTTTTTCACTTTATTCCATTTGTATGTGTCAGAACACACTGGCACGCTACCTCAGTGTGTCCCTTTGTTCCATCCTGCCCAATGTATGCTTGGCAAGACAGTGCAGCCTTCTTTTTGTTGCTGCAAAACGTAGTTTTAAGGCCATGGTGCGCACAGAAGCCAGCACAACCATTTAGCGGTTTCTGCGCAAATGCAGCTTGGTTTTGGCGAAATTCTGTTCAGAGGGTCAATATAGCCCGCCCACAGGGGCGATGAGTATCATCCTGCAATTACACTGAGTGAGTTGATGAATCATAGCAGGAGAGGCAATGGAGGAAACCCGTACAGAAACATCCCTTCCCACGGGAAGAGCGCGTCCCACAGGCTGCGTATGATAGAATCTGCTGGCGAACTTCTGAAATTTGAAGTTTGCCGCCGTCGCCAACAGGTCGATCTGGGGCCTGCGCCTGCCCCACTTCGTGAAGATGCGGTCCACTTGGTCCTGCCGGAGTTCCCACTCGTGGCAGGAGCACAACTCCCTACTGAGGGAGTCCGCAATGGTGTTCTTGACTCCCGCTAGGTGAAGGGGAACGAGGAACATTTCTTGTCCGATGGGCCAGCACCACAGTTCCTGCACTTCCTTGAAGAGGGCTGGGGAGCGAGGGCCCCCTGGTTTCCTGATATAGACCATGGTGGTGTAGTCGGTGTAGATCCTCATCACCTTGCCCTTCAGGGTCGGAAGGAACTACTTGAGGGCCCAGAACACTGCCCACAGCTCCAGGATGTTGATATGGAGATCCTTCTCATCCGGCAGCCACAGGCCTCTGGCGTGAAGACGTCCAGTGTGGGCTCCCCAGCCGTCCAGAGAAGCGTTCGTCGTGACCATCTCCTGGAATAGAGGGTTCCGAGAACCCGTGCCAGGGGCGACGTTGGAGCGGTCACCCTATCACATTATTGCATGACTGAACTCGTCGTCCAGAGTGATCTTGTCCACGAAGTTTCCGGACACCTGCACCCAGCAAGCATCCTGGAACTCCTGAATAGGTCACATCTGTAACCTGCAGAGGTAGATGCAGGATGACATAATTCTGAGCAATGACTTGATGGTGCACACTGTGGCTGTCTTCATCTGCAATAGCCGCCACAACTTCCCCTGAATGGCTGCTGCCCACTCTTCCAAGGATGATGCTAGGCAAGTGTTAGGGAGAATTCTCATTTCTGTGCCAATTCCCTTCAACCTTAGAGACCCCCAGCTCTTTTGCTGGACTTTTTAATTTTAACCCTGGAGTGAGCGAGACCTTGGTCTCACTCTCTCATGTATATTTTTTATCTGATTTGGACTTTGTATTCCCTTGGTTTTGGAGTCTGACCAACTCCATAGGCATCACCTTTTGTATTGTGACATAGAGCACCCTCAGTGCAGTGTCACAGAGAAGTCCTTTGGATTTCGCATGAGGTTTGAATACCTTCTAATGTTCCGAAGAGTAGTAAAGTGAAATGGACTTTACTTACCTGTTTTTCCTATGCATGTCCAGTATACCCCATCTTATGTGGAAGTACTGAGGGGGTTACTTAGTAGCCCCTTTTCCTACTTACTCATGTAACATTTTTTATGTAACCATCACTACTTTTAATGGCTGGTGGCAGTGGTTCAACTGTCCTACCATTGTGCGTTTTTACCGCAGACTGACTCCTCAGCTGCAGTATGGCACCCATGGGTGCCCATTTTGTCAAAATGGCCCCGTCTTCTTTTTTTGCCATTTCTTGCTTGTGAAGTCTTTCTTGGGTTTTACTCTGCGTGCCAAACCATGTTTAACCCTTTTGTTGGTTTTGCCTTTGGCGGGCTTCAATGCTGAAACCCACCTCCGGCTCCAGTGTGTCTGGCATGGCAGGAAGATAGGGAGGTGCCCGAAACTCCGTCCTTATTCTCCTTGGTTACCTGAATGGACCCAGTGGTGATTGGCTGGCTGTCCTTGCAGGATAGCCACCCTGTTAGGTGAGTGACAGCTAGGCTGTGTATGAATGTGAAAAACCTGCATAAAAGAAGGCAGAGTCTACAACTGGGTGAAATATCCGAAGAAAGAAACTGGAAGAGAAGTTTGCTGCATCTCCTAGACCGTTGGTTTGCTCAGTGAAGCCCTGCTGCAGTGCTGAAGCTCCACATTTCTTATCGACTAGAGAAGCCCGAAACGGACGACTCCTTCCCTTGGGTTGGTGGGACCAACTGACTCCCCCCCCCCCAAGACGATCGTTTTTAAGCCGGACCCGAGATCCAGAAAGATTCTAAGGACCCTCTTGAAGCAGGACTACCCGAGCCACCTCAACAAAGTGCTGGACCCCAGAAGCAAGGGAAGCCCACAAGGTGTCCAAGAACCGTGGTGGTGCTATTGCCCAGTAGCTGAAACCTCGAAGTGCCACTGATTTGGAAAGAGCCCTTTGCCGCCGTCGACCTTCAAACTGCAGTACAGGAGTCCTCCAGACGTCCTCCACCTTGTCTCCAGGAACCCAGGAAATGCAGGACTGCAACCTGAACAGAAGTCAGGTGGATCATCTTCTTCCAACATAAGGTACTGTCTTGACTAAAGGGGTACTTCCCTTTTTGGTCTGTAGCTTGTCTGTCTCACTGGAGATTTACAGTAGCTGCTTTTTCTGCAGAGGTGCTTGCAACTTTACTTTCACTTTTCATAGGATACTTGTCCACTTCCAGCAAGAACGGATCAAACAGAGGAAGGACCTATAAATCTAGGAAACATAGGAACTGCAGAGCCTGGAGAACGACCGATAGGTCGAAACACGTGTTGGCTGGGCTGTACTAATAAAGGAGCAATTTTGCGAATCAAATAATTTTTTTGAACAGACCACTGAATATGAGATCATTCTCATTACGATTGTCACTTCATTTGACTTTTAAATTTTGGGTCTCCGTGCAATACAGCAACATATTTTTCTTACTTTCACAAGCCTTACAGCTTGTGGCCCAACAGCGATTCTTTTCTGCAAAACCTCTATATAACATTGTACAATACTTTGTGCTATCTATAAGAAGTGCCTCAGCTTCCAGTGAGTGAGTGAAAGTGTGAATGTGTGTGTTCGCAAATGGGTATCTACTTGCTTAACTTAAATCTGAGGAAGTGTTATGAAGTGTATTTTTATTGTTCAAGATAGCCCTTTCGAAAGAAGGCTCATTTAAAACGGACTGTTAAATAAAAAATTATTTTACTACAAAACCTTGAGTAGACTTGTTATTTGAATACGTGTAATCATGAATCTCAGTGTTACATCTCTACAGATCACATTTACCCCTCTTGAGATCAGCCTGACTGCTCTGCCACTCTAACAAGGTCCTGAGATAGTACAGACTGATACTAAGAGTTGGGGGATCTACAAACCACTGGGATAGCTTACTAAAGTAACTATCAGTAGGACTTTAGGAAAACTCTAACAAGTACCCTGCCCAACTTCAATCACTTATGGGAAAAAATGCCCACCCTCCCTTCTTGGAGCTACCCAAAGCCCAGAACACATGTCTGAGAAGACCAAATGGGACAGTTCTTTCCTCCCCCTGTAGAAACCAGATCTCGTGCAGCAGAAAGCACATCCGGTCCCGCCATACGAAACGCCCTGGAGACCAGTGATCATTTAGTTCATGGGTTTAGCCCCCTACACAGTCATCGTACAAACCTGCAGCCGATCCGGCCTCAATCACCTTTGCCATAAAAGCATAAAGTGAGGTACCCAAAACAATGCACCCTCAAACTTAATCACTTCCCAAACCAACCAAACCAATACGTCCATAGTCCCTAACCCACCCCTATCCCTCTCCAACCTTCAATCTCCCCCATATCCTCCCCCCACCCCTGCAGAATCCAGCCCCACCCAGTTACCATCACTGGCCTAGGACAGAACCATCAGGGATTTCTGGACCCCCCTACCCCTGGGAAACTCCCAATAAGTCCCTCTCAAATAAGAGCCACACAACCAAATAGCCTACAACGTACCTCCAAAAGTGTAGGTACTCCCTCAGTTGCCTCCCCGGGAGGACTATACCTAATCCCCCCCCACCATCACACACACACACACAGACCCCCCAATGTAGAAACCCCTCCACCCCAAGAATAAACCATACTAATTCTGCCAAATCATAGCAAAGCCAATCACCATGACAGATTCGGACCATCAACAATCTGTCATTATCAATTGCGTCAAGAATCAACCCTCGGATAGGGGTGTGTTCAGTTTTTTAAACTTCCGCGTCTGCCCCACCTCACCATCAGGAAACCATTGCTGTGGAAGTCCTCACCCCTCCTGCCCCCACACACCGTCCCCCAGGGAGGTCCCATGAGTTTGCTCCCAACCCTCTGTATATCGTCCTCTGGTCAATTTATATTTATGGCCCTCGTGTTCGAAGTAGATAGAGAGAAGCGGACTCCCTTCCCAGTAAGTCATTGCATAAGGGGGCCACACTAAGTTCTCCTCGCCAATGTTAAAGCAGAGAGGTCTTGGAACACAGTAATCCTTTCCGGGCCCATGGAACCGGGCCTTCCTTCCTTGCCCAGGATCGGCACCTTCCCCTCCGCTCCCCTCCACCCACCAACACAGTGGGCCATATCTATGGTAGGTTCAGCAATGGTATCATCCCCAAACAGGAACTTAACCACCGCCGCTCACGATTTTCAAAATTGTCCAATTTGAGGGTCATTTTGGATTCCCTCCTTTCAAGGTCCGCCAACCTCATATCAATGTGGACCTCCACGTTGTCCAGAGAAGACTGATTGGTCTCCAGACTCAGCAGTCTGTCATCCAGCTTGTCCAGTCTACCATCATTGCCGCCGCTATGGTTTCTGTGGAAACCATAAACACAATAGAGACCAGGAGCCCGGATTCGCTGCAACCCCTACCACGGTCCTCCCCTCCAGCTTTAAAAGGAGGGGAGGCGAAGCTGCAGAGGGAAGGCCAGGAGAAAAGGCCTGATTCCCCCTCTGCAGCTCCGCTGTGAGGAGGGAGAAATCAGCTGTCCTAGCATCCAGCTGCAGGATTGTGCCTGCAAGCTCCGCAGAGCCAGAAGACACAGACCGACTCCATTATTCTCCACGAGGCTCCTACGACTATGAAGATGGCCGCCACTATTGTTTCCGTGGGAACCATAAACACAATACAGCCCGGCGCCCGGATTCACTGCAACACCCCCCACAGACCTCCTCTCCAATGGAGGGAAGGTGCGCCGGGAGGCGAAGCCGCGGAGGGAAGGACAGGAGAAAAGGCCTGATTCCCTCTCTGCAGCTCTCCGCTGCTCGGAGCTGCCGGTTGATGCCTCCCGCTGCCCCGCCCAAGGCAATGGTCACGTCGGCTCCCCCCTTCTCAGAACCTCCAAGTTTTGCCCAATCACCCTTAGAAACCAGCACCTCTGCTCGTGTTTCATTCCTGGGCACTGCTCATCTATCACCCTGACCCTAGCCCGCAGGAATCGCGTTTAGGTGTCAGAAGCACGCCGCCACCCATTGCCACTTACTCCCTTCTCGACAGCCCATCCCATATGTTTCGTGGCCCCTCCACCCGCTCGTTGAAGAGCCTCTGCTCACCTCACCTCACTCAACGTTCCCCGATCATAACACGCCGGCTCCCTCCTCCTCCTCCTCCTTCACGATGTTACGCAGTCTGCCGTGATAAGGACTTCCCTAGATGACCACTCGCTGCTGTCAGATCACTTATCTGTGCAGTCGGTGGCAACATTGGGAAAGGCGCTGCAGCCATCGGGCACCGCTGCACTCTGCGCTGAAACGCCACCACACAGGGGCGCATGCGCCCAGACTCGCACTTTGCCGACATTGTCCACAAAAACTCCTCACATTTGGGTCCTGTGCCCGCGTTCCTCTATTAATCTTAGCACTGCACCCATTCTAGGCTCCCTAAGCCTGGCTAAGCACCAGCCCGTTGCCCATCCTGCCACAAAGTCTGTGAATTCACCACTGTTTGCAGGGCCTACTACATTTCTGTTTGCCAGCCAGCCAGAGCCACTCTGTGATGCCACTAGCCCTGCCTCATTGCCTGCAGCCCATTCACCCATATTATCATGTGATGTTACTAGCCCTGATGCCATGCCTGCAGCCCATCTACCTATACTGTCAACTGTTGCTAGTGATGCTACTAGCCATCTAATCATGCCTACAGCCCACCCACTGCGCCTGTCATGCACTGATACTACTGATTTGGCCCCTGCTATCAGCCAGGTGTCCCTCCGACCAGGGCAACTGTGCCCGACTCTGCCACCCACGCTCCCGTCTCAGGTGTCCCACTTAAATGTGCCTTGGTCAACTCCCGCTGCCTACCAGCACACAACCTTGATGTGCATGACCTTATCATTAAGGTCAATCTTTACATACTCTTTTTCTCTGTAAGACCTGGTTAAATGGGACCTCCGGCCCCTCCCTCTCCCTCGCAATCCCATGTGGCTACACCACATTTAGACAAGACTGGACTGGTCAAAGGGGCGGTGGAGTAGCTGTCATCGCCAAGGACACACTCACCATTTGAAGAATCCAAGGTGAATTGGGTCAGAACTCCAACTACCTCCTACTCAAACTGAAGCTCTCCCCAAACTGTACTATTGCCTTTCTTCTTGTCTACCGCCCGCCAGGCCCCTCCACTGATTTCCATGAGGTCCTTATCCATGCACTATCAGATAACCTCAAAAAAACTTCCAAAGTCATTCTCTTGGGAGACCTCAATCTAGAGCTGAAGGACCCCAATGATGCCAATGCCTCCGCCCTGCAAAAAGCCCTCTCCACCCTAGAGTTCACTCAAGCCATTTCTAAGCCGACACACAATAAAGGGCAAACGCTTGACTGGGCCTCCCATCATAATTGCTCCATCCTCATCTCAGAAATTTCTCCCATTGTACGGGCCGACCACTTTCGCATCAAGTTTGACATCACCTCCAAGGGGCCTAACAAAGCCACTATCCTCCTTCCTGCTGCTTTTGCTAGAAGCTCATGGAATCTAGCCCCTTACCTCCAGGTACCCACCCTCTGACCCCCCCCTTTCCCAATGACCCTGAGCTTTTGGCAACAGCATTCAATAGGGTCATTTCCCAAGCAGTAGATATCATTGCTCCGCTCACCCTTAAAAAAGCCAAGAAAGCAAAGCACTCTAATGCATGGTTCACCCAAGAACTCCTTGAATTTCGTTCTAAAAAAAGGGCAGCGATTGATAAGATAAATGTTAAAGGTATTTGTACCGTGCACCGTCACCAACGGAGTTGGTCCCCAGGCGCTCTGGCGGATCTGTAAACGAGAAGGTGGGATGGGTTAGTAAGGTGAAGAGGGAGTAGCATAGTGAGAGGAGTGGTGTTCTGTTGGCAACTTCAACTCGGTATACACAGGGTGCTGAGCTATGGTGCAAGTATCGGATCAATGTCAGTCCTCATGTGCTGTTGGTCCGGCTTATGTGTTGTTGAGGTGTGGTGAAGTGCAAGCGGCTTGTTGTGAGAGAGATGGTTGTGTGCGTTTTTGAGTGAGATAAGTATGCAGAAAGTTTGAGCTTTTTGGTTAGTGCGTTATATGACATTTTAACGTACTACAATTCACAATTATGTCTAAGTGTGGCACTTGCTAGCCTTCATAATTCGATCTAAGTGTTGCACTTGCTAACCTTCCAAATCCTATCTAAATGCGGCGCATGCTGATGTTAACAATTCTATCTAAGTGTGGGACAAGCTAACATTTCCAATTCCATCTAGGTGTGGCATTTCATTTGCTGGCCTTCATAATTCCATCTACGTGCAGGACATGCTAACATTCGAATTCCATCTAAGTGTGGCACATGCAACATACACAGTCCTATCTAGATGCAACGCAGGCTAATGTTCACAATTCTAAGTGTCGCATATGCCAACATTGTCCCGGGAGGATAGCTCAGTGGCGACGCACTCGCCTTGGAAGCAAGACGACACAAAGCAACACAGGCTCGATCCCCGGGTCCGCGCCCAGAAACCACCTTTGGGCATTTAAGCGTGTTATAAATATGCAACGAAGACAACAACAAAAAATTCTGCAACAGCGCCTCGATGCCCCTGGGCTGTGTGAGCGCTTTAAAAAGAAAATGCAAATAAATTAAATAAACATACATTTGGATCCCATCTAACTGTGGCACATGCTAACATTCACAATTCCATCTGAGTGTGGCACATGCTAACATCCATAATTCCATCCAAGTGCGGCATTTGCTAGCCTTCATAATTTCATCCAAGTGCGGCATTTGCTAGCCTTCATAATTTCATCTAAGTATGGCATTTGCTAGCCTTCATAATTCCATCTAAGTGTGGCACATGCTAACATTCACAATTCAATCTAAGTGTGGCATTTGCTAGCCTTCATAATTCCATCTAATTGTGGCACCTGCCAGTCGCCACAATTCCACCCAAGTGTGGCACATGTCAACATTCACAGTTCCGGGTAGGGTAATGTCAAGTAGCAGGGGTTTCCTGGAGTAGAGTAATTGCTCTATTCCCAACCTATGCCACACACACTTCGGTGGTTGGCGCTGGTTGACGGCTGGCCGCTGGCTTCCCCTGCTGACACCTGCAGACACTTTCTGAAGCCGCCTCCTTTGGAACTGCCCTTTGCCTTGGGGCCCTTAGCCACAGGAGCTGCCGGGCAAAGGGCTGCCCTGGGAAGGTCACTTAAGGGGAGCCAACTGGCCAATCAGGGTCCGAGGGTGGGCTGGGGGGTGGGATGAGGGGGGCACGTAAAACGGAGGAGCAGGGCAGAAAAGGGAATGCAAAGGCCGGGGTGGGGAGCCCTCAGACGGCGAGAGGGGCTCAAACAGAGTCCCAGGAGCCTTTTCAGTTAAATGACCTCACCTGCAGCTCCTCCTGGCAATGGAGATGGTCGGGTGCAGCGTGGTGGATACACGATACACCGAGTGCAGGCTAATGGAAAGGCCAATCAAGGTCTGTGGAAAAACAACCCTAATGACGCCTCTATAGCAGACTGAGATAATCTCTAAGGACTATAAATCTGCTATCATACAGGCCAAAGCTGCCTCCAACTCCAGGATCGAAAATGCGAAATCTGGGACTAAGGACATTTTTGCCATCTTTAGGGAATTGGAGACTCGTCAACCCAGTCTCCTACTCTCCTCAAGGATGAGACTTGTTGTAGTAAAATTCAAGCTGCCATCGTCGACAAACTTGATACCTTGCACTAATGGCCAACAGCCACAATACCTCCACCCCAATTACCCATCACAGCCAATCCCCGGTGTTTGAGTTCAAGGATATGAGTGAACCCGAAGTCATTGCTCTCCTCAAGTCCATCAAGCTGTCTAATTTTAAAGGTGACGCCTGCCCAGCGCAGGTCATCAAACACTCTGCCTCCTCCCTCGCCCCATTTATCACCGCCTTCATTAATTCCTCCTTCCAGTCTGGCCATGTACCAACTGGACTCAAGGATGCATGGGTCTGACCTCTTCTAAAATAACTCCCTGTACCCATTGGTCCCAGTGAACTAGAGGCCCATTACCACTGTTCCCTTTCTGCTAAAAATTTTGGACAAAGCAGCCTACCTGCAAGTCCAAAAATTCCTTTATGACAACCACCGTCTTGGCCTACTGCTGTATCGGGTTCCAGCCATGACATGGCACCGAAACGACACTGCTTGACCTAAAAAATCAAATGGATGACCTTAGAGACGCAGGCAAACCTGCGCTCCTCCATCTCCAAGACCTCTTCGCTGCCTTTGATCTGGTGGATCACAAGACCCTCTGCCATCATCTCTCCTCCGCAGCCAATTTCTCCCAGAGGGCCTGTGCATGGATAACTGTTCCTATAGGAAAGAGTGATGAAGGTTTTCTCGGAATCCACATGTGCTAACCCTAGTCTCATTAAATGTGGGGTCCCACGGGGTCCTTGCATAGCTCCTACCCTCTAAAACCTCTTCACAAGGCCCTTGTTCAAAATCCTGGGCGCCCTGGCCATCTCATACGCCAACTAAGTAGATGATACTCAGGTTCCCATCCCCCTCTCGGGCAATTATCTTTTGGACCTGAAAACCCTCAATTCCATTTACTGAACGATCCACTCCTGGATGGCAGAGAACTGGTTATGTCTCAACAGTGAGAAAACTGAACTTTTGCTCATTGGTTCCCCCTCCACCTTGGGTAAATTGGACAATCAATATTGCTCCATTACCATTGATAACATCCCCATGGCTGTCTCACAAGTCATCAAGACTTTGGGTGTGCCTCTTGAACCCAACCTGACCATGGATAGACAGGTTAATGCAATTGCATCCTCCTCAGCCTATCACTCCAAATTGCTTGATGCAGCCAGACCCTTCCTCTCCCAACAGAATTGCCTCACCATTGCTAGGTAAATTATTAGGTCCAGGTTGGATTACTGCAATGCCCTCTTTGTAAAGACCTTCCGCAAGAATCTGGCCAAACTTCAACTAGCTCAGAACAACGCCTTGAGGGCCACAAAGGGCATTTCGCGAAGAGACCATAGCTCGGATATCAGAAGGCAGGTTCACTGGCTCCCCGTCAAGGAAAGGTTTGTCTTCAAAACCCTTGCCTTGAAACACAAATGTCTCCACAGCTTGGCTCCCCCTATCTATCTCAAAGGATTATCAGACACACGCCTTCCAGAACTTCTAGAGCAGCCTATTCTAATCAAATCTCCATTCCTCTTACCTGCAGAGTGCGTGCGGGTGGCACTAGCTTCCCAACTATAGCATCCACTTTTTGGAACTCTTCCCCCATCCCAGATTAGGTTGATTGACTCATGTAGCCTTCCGGAAAGCCATTAAAACCAGGCTCTTTATCTGACCGGGCATCTCTCATCCTTTGTATGTATTGCTGTTTATGCATCCAAGTAATTTTCATCAAATTTATTATGCAACGAAACAACTTGTACCAAGCTTTAGCCTTTTGTAGGGCCGCATTTTTGTAATCCTGAATCAAGCCTTCTTACGTTTCTCATAGCGCCTCGATGCCTTTGGGCTGTAGTGTGCTCTATAAATCCAAAAATAAATAAAATAAATAAATCTATGGCAGAGTGGATCTCTCTAATGTCCTCCAGCAGAGCCGCAATGTCCTCCGTCAAGAAAGCATTGCCTGCCACCTCCGCCATGATCGAATATTTGTGTTCTAGCTAACCCCCGAGGGTGGCTAGAGCTCACAAAGCAAAATCTCTGTACAGATTTCATCCAGTCCATCAAGCTGTAATCAGCAGGAAGCAGTACACAAATCTTCGTGGCATGAGGAGTGCGGGGTCAAGGGGCACAGCAAACAGCAGTGCGGGGGAGGGGGTGGATGGGGAGGGGCAGTGGATTTAAGCAACAGCCCCTTGAGCAATAAAAACTGAACACAAACCTGTTCCCTAGTAAAGGGGGTAAAGTATTGTTAAGAAGAGGGGGCTGCCCAATACAGAACAAAAGTACACCACAAAGTCGGCACCAGCAACTAGCAGAGTGATGTTGCCCCCACAGAGGGGATGTGGCCCCCACAGAGGCAGAACACCTCCTGGCCTCCCCATACCCCGACAAGGGAGCCATGCTGATTTCCACCATCCAGCACAGCTCTCGAGGCCCTCCAAGCATAGTTCAGCCCCCCTCCTGCTCGTGACCATAACCAGACAGCCAAATACTACAGCAGAAAGACCTGCAGACCAGCACTCACTCCACCATAGAGGGCCACCACAAGGGAAGCGTGGTAGAGGGCGAGAGCAAGTATCAAGGACGCAATACAGCTGTGACCCAGCTCAACCCTTCAATGCAACGCCACCCACTTGCCAGTTAGTGGCCCCCCCACCAGGCCACTGTGCTACTTCCCACAACAATCCCGCCAAAGAAATTTGTACCTCTGCACCCCTCCTCTCAGGGCTCGCCTTCTGTCGCCACCCAGGCTGCTCCAACTTCCAGTGGCCTCAAAAACCATTGGCAACGTCGTATTTCTTCCTGGGCTGACCTCTGGAGTCACTGCAGAAGCAGTTTCATGCTGAGCAACGCCTAGACTTTATTGTCCAAATCCTGACTGCACAACCCGACCCCAGATTCCATTGAGCCTATATGAGCATCGGCCTTCAATACACTACCTCATGCGGCACACTGCAGAGCTCCGCTTCAGGTCGGGGCTGGGCTCTGAAGTCACACCATCTCACATGGCTAACTCGGGCTGTATGTCATCGACAACTCCCGAATTCGGACCAAGAGTGCCCCTGTGGTACCTCTCATGAATACAAGCTTCGGCTATGACATTAAGGGGTGAAAAGGAGGTGGGGGGCATTCCCCTTTTCGTCAGACTGCCCGGAAGCAGAGAGGATCAAGCAGCCATCCTCTATGTGCGCCCTCTGATGGCCTCCAATGGCTGCACTTTGAATCTTAAACATGGAGGCTTGTCCTTTCTTAGGTCTTCTACCTACCTCAGTGGGGGAGGTTCCTCTAATTCCTTTGTTTTCGCCGGTCTTCCCTTGGAAAGCACACAAAGGTTCTTTTAGTGACTAGCAGGACAGAAAGTGGGGCAGGTCAACCGAAACCCCCACACTGCACCAGTACTTTGTCCTGCAGCATGCCTGAGAGAATCCAGTGCTGACTGGGCAGCTGGCTGTCCCCTATTGGAGAGCCATCCCCAAGTTTCGAATGCTGCATGGGATACGATTGGTGTACTCAGCCAGTGTTCCTGCATAAATCCCTAAGTCCTGGAGCAGAAACTCCAAGTCAACCACTGGAAAAAGAAGAGTCAGAAGAAACCCAAAGGAAGAAGATTGCAGCCACTTACAGCGACTGCCGAAGCCCGCTGAGTAACAGTTGCTGTCCCGACCTCCACTTCTGCGCGACAGGGAAGATCCAAATGAGACAACTTCTTCCCTTGGACTGCAGGGCCTAACCAGTCCCAATACAAACTGCATTTTGTGCCCTCCCTAGAAGAGCTGCAACCTCCATGGTCTACAATTCACAACACCCGGGGGGTCCTGTGTCACTGTGCTGTGCATCTTCGCCCGAAGAACGAATCCACATGAAACTCTGTCGGCATCTTTCTTGAACTGCACAGACTGGATCCCACTCCACAAAGTCTCCTCACACGAGACGATGCCCGAAAACACTATAAGAGTTTACCATTGTGACATCCATCCTTCAACCGAGCCTGGAAATGGCACCACAAGCCAGAAACAAGAAGATCCATTGCTGGGCGTCCATCTGCATGAGAGCAATCGCTAGATCCAAAGTCCCCTTCTCTTGCCACAACAGAGAAACCCGTTACTGGGTCTACTGCTGCCTCTACCACTGAAACCGTCCTGCAGTAACGAGTTCTTCATTTTAAGGTACTGTCCTGCTCCCTGTAAAACTTAACAGGAGCTTTGCTTGCTGATCCTGCATTCCTGGGGGCAGTAGATAACTTTATCTCGCTCGCCCTCTAGGGCTCCCATAGAGATACATTGAGCTGGACAATCAATTGCACCCTCTCCTGCCGTAGAACACTGGTCCTTGAGGCAACCTCACAAGGAAACCCCTTGGGCTCCCTTGACTTCAAAAACCTAACTTTACCTACATGCAAACCCAGAAGAGATCCTGTGGAACACAGTGTCCTGCCTATCCAGATCAACTCCTTACCTCCGGTGGCCTAAGGCTCCTCTGAATATAAGCTAGGGTTGGACTCTTTAATAAAGATTGGAACTAAGTTATAAAAAGTGATAATATGTTGGAAAATGTGTCAATATGTTTCAGATAGTTTTACTAAACCATTTGTTACTATACAAGTTATTTTTAAAGTTACTACACCTATTCACTAATTACTTAACTTGCAATTGTGTTCTACATGTGTTTTGGTGCTTACCTTGCAAATATTTAAGTGTGCTTTATTGTATATATTCACAGACAGTAACTTTAGTTCAACTCCTTAGCAGTTTGATTTAAAACAAAACTGCTAAATAAACAAAAGAAAGCTTGATTGAAAAACTGATATTGCAAAAAGATAAAACTAAGTTAACAGAGCATGCAGACTTACTAAGAAGATTAAATACAAGAGGGGACCCTGGTCACTCTTCTTAGTTATTCCTGAGCACTTCTTACCTATTACTGATTAGCACAGAAATTCATGGACTGAAAAATGTGGCAGCGAAAACATTAAAATAGTGAAAATAATCCATATGCTCCACTCCTCTAGTTCTGCAATTAGTGCTCTTTAACAAGGATGCTCACTAAATGGTTTATCTGATTATCAAAAAATCTTATAAAGCTAGTTACTGTAAGATAAACATTGAACTTCACTATATTTCTAACTAAAAGCATTCTAATTATTTGTCCAAAGATCTTGCAAAAGAGCCTTAAAAGAAGAAAATTATTACAAAATGTGCTTTCAATATATTTCATGGCAGGGTTTACCTTCATTGCTCGTTCCATTAATTTAGAGTCGCACACAGGCAGAGGCGGTTCATGTGAGATTTGCAATGGTTTGGATCCATCATTTTCATCAATCTTTATGGTGACCTTATGAAGTGAGGCAGTGCCTGTTTTTCTTCCAAGGATCTGTTGGCTTTAAAAAAAAAAAGTTTAAACTGGAAATTTTAGAAAATACAATGATGAAAACACTACTTATGATACTAGTTGAAGTACATTAGTCAACTTGTTTTTATTTCAAAAGATGGGAACACAAATACTTTGTTATTTTGAATACTTGTATAGCATGGATGTAAAAACTAAAACAGATTCACAAACTTTCATATTCATCATCTGGAAATAATGTGATAAACATATATAGATATTGCCTTTTTCAGGAAAAAAGAAGAACTTACTCAATATTGCCATCTTCAAAATAGTTTTTTAGAATTTTAGAACATTCACAGCGAGTATGGATCGACTATTTTCTCCAAAACCTGTTGACCATTGTGACTGGGTCATTGATCAGACCTTGCCATGATGGGATAGGCACCGCTCTGAGCCCGAGGTGGGAGGCCTACAAGGGTGGAAGACAGAGCCTGCCCTACACCATAGGGGGGATATTGGCTGTTGAGTCAAGAACACAGCAGTGTCAGGAAACCACCTGCAGGATTACAAACCATCAGTCCCCTATGCCAATGGTCTACACCACCTGAGCCGCAGGGGGAGAGAACAAGCGAAAGAGAACCCTGAGACGCCGCACACCGCTTCCATCACAGGCGCACACAGTACCCGATGCGCTGCACTGAACTCACTTCAACAAGAACTTATAAAAGCACAACAGTTAATGAAAGAGTTCAATTTGGGGGGCAGGAGAGGGAGTTCTGGGGGAGTCAAGCCTAGCCCCCATAACACAAACTTGAATACATTGCAATTGCAGTCAAACAGCAGCCCGATGTAGAGAGGAAAAAAAAGGGGGCAGGGCGCGGCGTAACCGCAAGTTGTAACTTCCTTTGTTTGGAACACCTCACAGAGAGGGAATACAGGGCCTGCAGGGTAACTAATCCAATGGAAGGAGGGGGGATTTAAGAGAGACAACAGGAAACAGGACGGTGTAGGTTGTTTGGGTGAGGTTAGAGGAGAAGGTGTTGTCAGATGAAGAGAACAGCAGGAGTAAGTACAGTGGACTGGAGTGTGGCAGTAAATTGAAGAAAAGGTAAGATATTGGTTGGTGAGAGAAAGTGGTACTGTGTGCCGAGTGTGCTTGCAAGGTGGGTAAGAGTGCTAGAAGGAGTGCAGAGAGTAAAAGGAAAGTGCTTATGAGAGTGAAAGGAGGGTGACTGAGCAGAAGGTGGGGTGTAGTAGTATTAGTGCCGAAGATGGAATGGCAGTACAGAGGGAGAGTGGCAGTGAGGCAGAGGAGGGAGTAGTTGAACAGTGTTGGCCTGGTGTACAGATTTTAGGAGACCCCGCCCCTAGTTATAGTGAACAGGGGAACTCTAGAGGTTAGCAAACCCAATCAAGGTAGCAATGGAGCAATGGAGATCAAGAGTAGCCAATGCAATTCTCCGGAGAGAACAAGTGGGGTCGGGGTCCCTCAATGAATCCACACAATAATTAAATTTAGACAAGCATGTATAACGGTGTGACCTTGTGATATTCCTTGTTTTAAAAATCACAGTGGATGAGTTGTGACTAACAATCCTTGGGTAAATAAATTTGTATATAACCCATAGGATGTTGTTGCTCCCCATCACAATAACACTGTTTTTAGATCTGGTATTTGTCTCCACCCATGCAAACACATAGGGGGAGAGAGTGGTTGTAGTGCACATTTGCTGCAAGGCTGAAAGGTGTATTACATTTAGAAGAAGCTAGTTTTTCCTCTTATTCTATCCCCTGTTTTTTGTAGGCGGTCCAGCAGCGCTACACAGGGACAGAATTCTATCCTTTTCTGTCTTCCCACACAGCCTTGCCCCTGTGGGTGTTAAAACCCACAGTAGTTCCCTCCATCAGTAGCAACTAATTGTGCCCTCAACCACGGTGGTTTTATTCCGATGAACAGGTTGTTTACCTGACTTTGGAAAATAGACTAGACTCTGGTTTTTCACTTAAATTGGAATACAGTTGGCAAGGAGGTACAACCAGCTCTGAGAGGATGTACATACAAGTTCACTTTGGAGTTGATTGGTCCCACCAACTCAAGGGGAAGAAGTCGACCTTGCAGGGCTTCTCTAGTTGAGGCAAATTCTGAGCTTCAGCACAGCAGCAGCACTTCACCTGGCAAACCAACGGTCCAGGAGTTGCAGCAGGCATCTCTTCCAAGTTCTTCTTTGGATTCCTTCATCCAGTGGAAAGGGTAACATAAAATTGTTACAGGAGAAACTAGACAAAGAGGAAACTAAGTAGCCCCTCCAGTACCCTATTGTAAGATAGTATGTGCTGGCTCTAGAAAGTTACAAAGGTAAGTAAAGTCAATTTCACTTTACTGCTCTTGGAAACAGTAGTTATCCAAAAGAAAGGTATTTAGACCTTTTGGAAATCTGAAAGACTTCCCTGTGCCACTGCACAGAAGGTGCTGTGTGGTACAATGTAAAAGATGATGTCTATGGAGTTGGTCAGGCTCCACAACCAAAGAGAAACGGTGCTCAAATCATAGAAGAAATACATGAGTGGGAAAAAGGGTCTCACTTTCTCCAGGTAAAAAAATAAAGTCCTCAAAATCCAGCCAAGGTGCTGGGGGTCTCTAAGGCAGAGAGGAATTAGCATATTTCTGAGAATTCTCCTTAACACCTAACCTTTCGCACACCCTCAGAATTGTATTAAGTGCCAAAAAGTGATATATCAATAAAAACATTGCACTAGTAATTGAAGTCACCTCAGGGTGTAGGAAGTGTATGTGTGGCATCCCAAAAGAGCACCTACTTGCTTATCTTATTTCGGAGGAACTGTTATGAAGTGTATTTTTATTGATGCATACTGCCCTTTCTAAAGAAGGCTTATTTAAAACGGACTTAAATAATTATTTTACTAGAAAACCTTGAGTAGAAGTGTTATTTGGATACTTGTAATAGTGAATTTCAGTATTCCATCTCTGCAGCTTGTGTAGTACAGACCTATACCAATAGGTGGGTTACCCATTACCAAGAGGACATTGCTGGTGTAGTCTCCCACAGGGTTACGGAGTACAATCTTGCCTAACAGTGGGGACAGGGGGGCCATGCCCCAGGGGGCTCACTGAACCACTTAGGTTCGGCCGCAGGCACCGCGGTCTCCAGGCCGCCCACGGCCTGCGCACTCCAGGTTGTGCTTCCCGATCCTCGAAAGCAGCTCAGGGGCAGGGCATGTCCCGCCGCCACAGACCAGGCACTTTTCTCGGGCCTCCCTGGGTCTGGAGACTCTCACAGGCAGGTTCTCCTGGTTGTTGGGCAACTCGAGGGGGAGGGGGAGCGAAGTGAGCAGCTGGCAGCCCCGTCAGGAGAGCATTTCCCCCATCGATGTGCAAGCACACAAGGGCCTGCACTATGGTCCAGAAGTCCTGCAGAGGGATGGAGGATTTGATTTTTCGAAGGGTAGAGATTATCTACACCAAAATGTGAAAAAAATGTCACCGATTTATTCAATGGGTTGTTGCTGCTTTTAGTTTAGAAGGAGATATGCTTCTGGTTTATTGTACTGCAATGTAATAAACTGTCTTTTTGTACTTCCAAATTTGTTGTCTAGACTTTTTTCTTCAACACCAAGAACCTCTATGACACTCCTCACTCAGGCAGCATGGAAGCTGGAATCCTCAGAGTAATCCCCCACAAATGCACAACGCTCTCCCACCTTTATTGTAATGAAGGTAAGCAGAGGCACCAGAGCCTTCTTTGCATCTTGAGACTGCCACCTCCACCCTCAACCCCCAGCGTTCTCACACTCTCCTCTGCCCTGTACATACCAGTTCCTGCACCCTCAAACTTCCTCCCACCGGCACTGCACCCACCCCTCTCTGCAAAGTAGTGAATACGACACTCAAGCGATTACCTCCTAGGCCCCGCGCCAGACATCCCAAAACTAGATACAGCGACGCATCCCTACTCTGCAAACAAAGACAGATATGCCCAGACCAAAGACCCACAGAAATCCCAAGAACTGAAAGTCCAACCTTCATCCAGCTACGGACTCCACCTGCCCCCCTCACAGGAATCCCCGACTGCCCGCAACCCATCACTGCGGACCCAAACACGGCCGCCGTTCCGCCCCGCCCGCCCACAGACATACAAAAAAAGAAACTGCTGACTCAGTCAGCGCACAGGGCCTCCACCCCCTACGCCACACTTGGGTGAAACATACCCAGGGTGCTATGCTAAATGTTGATATTCCTGCTATGCCAAATGCGGTCATTCCTACCGCCCAACATGCCATGCAAAATGCTGATACTCCTACCGCCCAGTGTGGCTTGACAAATGCTGTTACTCATTCCACCCAGTATGCTATGCAAAACGTGGATATTCCTACTGCTATGCCAAATGTTAACTCCTATAGCCCAATATGCTACGCCAGATGCCGTTATTCCTACCGCCCATTCTGCTATGCCAAATGCTTTTACACCTATAGCCCAGTGTCAACATTTTGTCACTCCTACAGCCCAGAGGTCAATTGCCTCTGCCTCACCTACATCCACAGCCCAAGCCTTTGCACACTCCACCACACCCAAACACATGCACCAGAGTCCCCCCATGCCGCCCCTCAATTATGCCCTCATCAATGCCCGCTCCCTCCCAGCCCATGCCCTGGACATCAATGACCTGCTCACCTTACACAACCTAGATGCGCTATTTCTGAAACCTGGCTCCAGGAGGCCTCATGGCCCTGAATTATTGCTAGCCCTCCTCCCATTGGCTACACTATCAACATGACCACCCCAATGCCAGAGGTGGAGGGGTAGCTCTCATAGCCAAGGAGACCCTTCCCTTCTGCAAAATAAACTCCTCCATAGAAGGTCATGAGAACATTTTCTCTCAAGCTAGCCATATCCCCCACCTGCACCATCACTCACCACATCATCTACCGCCCCTGAATCTAGCTTCCAGGAAAACCTCCATCTGCTCAATGACAATTTTAAGAACTCCTCCAAAATCATCCTATTAGGCGACCTAAACCTAGGCCTCAATGACCCTGAAGACTCGCAAGCCAAAACCCTTGCAGAAGCTCTAGACACACAAGGATTGACACAATGCATCACCAGCCCCACGCATAACAAAGGCCGCACTCTGGACTGGATAGCTAACATCAACCGTCAGTCATCCATCACATCGAACTCCCCATGGTCAGACCACAATACCATCCACTTCTCCATCCCTCATCCCAAAAAACACAAATCTAGCATGCAGCTCAAGAAAGCTGACAAAAGACAACCTCATCCCCTTCCTAGAGACTCCGGAATTCATAACGACATTCTCCAACGATCCTAACACTCGCAGTCCTATACAACACCATGCTGAAGCAGGCTGTCTATACCATGGCCCCCGCGTAGCAAGGAATTCAAAACCAATCAGGCACACCCACCCTTGGTACACCCCTGAGCTACACTACCTACGAAACAAGAAGCAGATAACCCAGTCAAGTTGGATATAAAAAAAAAATGTAAAAAAACACCAACCCTGCTAAATGGGAATTTGCCACAGCATCCAGATTCTACAAACAGGCAATCATGTCGGCCAAATCCACTTATTTCAATACGAGGATGACAAAAGCCAAATCAGACGTCAGGGAAATGTTCTCTATATTCAGGCAACTTGAGACCCCAGTCCTGCACCAACATCCAAACCGGCATGAGGAGCAAATTAGACTTCATCAATAAAAAAACAAGCACTAACCAAAATAGACTGGGTACACACCATGCAAAGTTTATTTTAGACCATCCATGTAAGTTGATTTTAGCCCATTTGCGAAAGCGGATCCTAACCCACACCCTAGTCGGCATACTGTGAAAGTGATGAGCTTAGCCTTCTGTGAACACCCTGCACTCAGCCACAGACCTATCGCCCTCACTCCCTGCAACCGGCATTAACCGCTGCATTATGTTCATCAGCACTTCTCTGTTGCTACCTGCATTCCTGCTCCTCTTACAACTAACATCGGTAATCAAGGACCAAATTAAATACGCACCCTTCCCTACCATGTATAGAAAAATCAGGCTACATTCTCCCCCCTCCACAAACCCAAACTGCTTAGAAAAACGCATCAAAACCGCCGTATGAACCCCAAAAATATTTCTAGGAATCTGTAGCAAGCACATCCGCAAACATCCTCTACTCCTATAATGAATGAACCTACCCAAATATCTGTGAACACCAAATGCCTACCTAAAACTACTACAATAGTAGGAGCTCTAATCAACGCCAGATCTGCGTGGCCCATGGCACTGATAAAGCTGATATCCTAACCTCAGATAAACTGGACCTCCTAGCGGTCACAGAAACCTGGCTACATGATGCAGCAGGTTCAGCGTTGTCACAGGCTATACCGAAAGAGTACCAACTCCTAAGAATGGACAGACCCAACGCTCGAGGAGGTGGTTTAGCCATCCCTGCTAAATCCAACCTGGAATTAAGACTCTCCACGCTACCATCACTAAAATCTTGTGAATTACTATAAGCAAAACTGCCTATATCCCAATGTCGCACCCTGAATTTCTACCTCATATGTACGCCTCTAGGGCCCTTAGGCTGTTTGAAGAGGATATTTCCAGCCTGCTAGCTAGTAATACAAAAGAATCATCTCAGATAATGCTCCTTGGCGACCTCAACTTGGGACTCAATGACCCAGACGATAAACAAGCTCAAGCAATAGCCTCCATGCTTAATGAACATGGGCTCTCCCAAAAAGTCCTCACCCCCTACCCATGACAAAGGCAGGACCCTAGACTGGGTAGCCACCTCAAACTGCCCAACTAGGATCACTAAAATGACACCCCAACCCTGGACCGACCACTTCTTGATTGAATTTAGCCTAACACTCAATAAAGAAGCAAAAAAAGAAAAAAAAATAATGGCACCCCCTCTCCCTACCAGATCAAGGAAGAACATCACAACGAACAACATCCTACCTTGTCTCCTGCCAGTGATTAATGCCCTACCAAGCAACTCTAACCCAGACACGCTGGTAGACCATTATAATGAAACTATGACTAAGATCCTAGACTCTATTGCCCAACTTAAGAACTGTAAGAGCCAACAACAGGCTCACCTGAACACCTGGTTCACACCTCACTTAAAAGAACTCAGAATGGAAAAAAGAAAGCTAGAAACTATATGGCAACATACCCCCGACGGAAGAAAATAAATTAAAATGCAAACTCTCTGCTACTAAATACAAAAATGAAATCATTCAAACCAAAAAAGAAGTCTATAATGAAAGAATTTCCAAAGCATGTTCCAACACCAAGGAACTATTTGCGATTCTACGAGAACTAGAATCCCCCATACCTTTACCAGATAACTTACCTAAAGACAAACAATGGTGTACCAACATTCAAAATGTTTTAGCAAATAAAATAAAAACATTGCAAACCAAAATTGCTTAAAAAAAAAGCCTCGCTTCCACTCACAGAAACCCCTACTACTCCCCTCCTAGTAACAAACCCAACCAGCTCCATTCAAATTCTCCAAAATATCTATCCAAAATTATTGCCTCACTAAAACCATCAAACTGCAAAGGTGACATTTGCCCCGCCCAAATAATTAAGGATGCAGCTAGAGATCTAGCCTGCTTTATCTCCAAACTCATTAATGCTTCCTTTATGTCTAATACCGTCCCAAGTAGTTTAAAAGAATCGTGGGTCCTACGCCTTCTTAAAAAACAATCCTTAGACCCATCCATTCCAACAAACTACAGACCTATCACCACTGAACCTTTTCTCCTGAAGATAATTGACAGAGTGGCCTATTTACAAATTGAAAAGTACCTTGAGACTAACCAACTATTAAGCTCTTGCCAATCTGGATTCAGACCCCAACACGGCACGAAGACAGCTCTAATAGACCTTAAAGCCCAAATTGATGAACTTAACGATAAATGAAACACAGCTATGCTACTCCTCCTTTATCTGTCGGCGCCATTCGACTTGGTGGACCACGCAGTATTATGCAAATACCTAGCATCAGGAGCCCACTTTCCAAGTGAAGCTATAGCTTGGGTCAAATAATGTCTTGATAATAGAAGCACGAGTGTCTTCTCCACGGCAGCATCTACAGAATCAGTCATAACACGTGGAGTCCACCAAGGCTCATGCGTCTCACCCACAATGTATAATATCTTCACTAAGCCTTTATATGACAAATTGGACAGGCTGGGTGTCACCTACACAAATTATGCAGATGACACCCAGATCCTTATCCCCCTTACGGGCAATTTCACATCAGATAAAGCCTTAGTGAATGAGATCTACATCCTCATTCAGGCATGGATGGCAACCCACGGCCTCTGCCTGAATGACAATAAAACAGAGATCCTGATCCTTGGCTCACCCAACAACTTAAAAAAACTCCATGACAACTACAGTGCCTTCAACATCGACAGCAATATAATTACAGTTGCCAAAGAAGTGAAGACACTAGGTTTTTACCTGGATTCCACACTTTACCTAAAAAACAAGTAAACTCCTTGGCCTCATCCACGGCATACACTGGAAAACCTATCAAAGCAGGCAGACCCTTCCTCTCACCAGCTAGCTGTATTATTCTAGCCAATGCCCTCATCCTCTCTAAATTGGACTACTGCAATGCACTTTATGCAGGAGCTAATAAATATATCACTTACAAACTACAAACATTGCAAAACAATGCACTCAGAACGGCTCTGAACCCCCCCACTAGAGAGCACATATCTAATGCCGGAAGAAATCACAATTGGCTAAAAATTACCGATAGGATCCTCTTCAAAATGGACACTTTAACCTTCAAATGCCTAAATAATGCAGCACCCCCATACCTGAAGGAAAGAATAACCAGAAAACTATCTACCCGACCAACTAAAACAGCCAACTCCTACTGTCTCCAAATACCCAGATTCCGCTTACAAAAAACAGGTGGAAACAGCTTCCCTGTAAAAAGCAGCTCAGCAATGGAATGCTTTACCAGTCAAGCTAAAAAGGGAACAATCTTATGACAGCTTCAGGCACAACACCCGCATCTGGCTACGCCACAACGATTAACCTATAGCCACATATGCTAGCTCTCTCTTCTTTCCTCTCAGTCATTAATTATTAAACTAACTGCAATTATCCATGCACTTGTATATACCTGTATCTATGCAAAATGTAACTAAGCTACAAGTAATCCTGTCATGCTGTGCGCCCAGCTACCTAAGGGTTTAGGGTGCCCTACAAATAAACACCCCACCTTACCTCACCTCACAACAGCAGCCCCTGCCTCCAACACATCCTCCTCAAACATAACTCCTTTCTCCTTCAAGGACATCTCAGAATTAGAAGTGCACTCCATTCGAATAAAATCTCAAATCCTCGAAAAGAAATGGCGATGTAAGCCCTGCCACAATCATTAAGGAATGTGCCGACATCCTAGCCCCCTTCCTCACGGCCTTCATCAACGCCTCCTTCGCCTCTGGACTGGTCCCCTCCTGTCTCAAAGAAGCCTGGGTACTCCCACTTCTAAAGAAAGCCTCTCTAGACACCTCAGCCCCCAACAACAACAGGCCCATCACAACGGCTCCTTTTCTTCTACATTACAAATCCTGTACAGAGCGGACTACCTTCAGATTCAACAATTACCACATATTAGGCCTACGCCAATCAGGAGTCCGACCCGGCCATGGCACAGAATCGGCGGACAAAATTCGGAACAATGGCAAACCTGCCCTGCTCCTGCTCCTCCTCCTCCTCCTAGACTTATCTGCCGCCTTCAACCTAGTGAACCATAAAATACTCCGCCACCACCTTACCACATCGGACCACTTATAGCATGAGGCAACAACCTGGATCGCTTCCTAGAGGCTACAAACATGAGTGTTGCTGAAAACACAAGCGGTATAACCTATACCAACTATGCAGATGACACACCAGGTTCTCCTCCCCTAACAGGTGTCTATGAAGAAGACTCCAAGGCACTCCACACCGCCTACTCCATCATCCAGACCTGGATGGCGGCAAACAGCCTATGCCTCAACGGGGACAAGACTGAAATCCTGCTGATGGGGCCTCCACGACCCTAAGAATTCACCAACCAATACTCCACATTCCAAATCGAGAACATACAAATCCCAGACTCTCACACCGCCAAGACTCTAGGAGTATACCTAAACTCCACCCTCTCTATGACCTACCTGACAAGTCAGCGCCATCTCCCCAACTGCAGCATACTCTACCAAACTATTGAATGCAGCAAAACCGTTCATCTCCACAGCAAGTTGCCTCACCATAGCGAGAGCTGTCATAGGCTCTAGGCTAGATTGCCGCAATGCCCTATACACTGGCACCTCCTCTAACCTCCAAAAACTCAGTCATCCAAAGTAATGCACTCCTAAAAGGGAACACATCACGACGGCAAGGAGAGAAGTCCACTGGCTACCCATAAGAGAAAGAATCCTTTTCAAAACAGTAGCCATTACCCACAAGTACATCACCAACTCAGCCCTGCCTCATCTGACCCAGAAAATAAGTAGAGCCCACTCATCCAGACCCACAAGAGCACCATATACCGACAGATTATTGTTACCGAAAGTCAAACGAACCAAAGCAGGTGGAACTAGCTTCCCTTTTATAGCAGCCAAACACTTGAACTCACTGCGCCCATCGCTCAGAGCTGAACCCTTCCACGGTACGATCCACAAAGCATTCAAAAGGCTGTTCAAATAAGACCAATATGTAAGGTGTACTATCTCATGCCAACAATAACTGCATGTATAGGTCTTGTATCATATGCCTAAGATTATTGTATTCCCATGTATCATACATCTAAAATTCCTGCAACAGCGCCACAATGCTCCTGGGCTGCTGCACGCTTTATAAATGAATAAAATAGATTTTTTTTAAACGCAAACACTAGATGAAGTTATGCTCAACTTGATAGGTACAACTTCATGTTAGTACATTTTGGGGGATTTTTAAAAGCTCACCTTAAACATTCATGTCTGGCACATCAACAAAAGAACTAAATTCAGTAAAGAAAACATTTTTTAAAAAACTCACTTCCAAACACAGAGAGAAAGACATTTTCCTGCAAGGTAGCGATCTACTTGCACAAGGTCACCCCATCGTTCACGGATCAACATCTGTGTTTGGGAATGCAATACTTCTAACTGAAGCGATAAACAGAAGGAGTCTTAGGAGCAAAGTGTTAAGGAACATTATTAATAAGTTTTTTTGAAAAAATACATTTTTTCCATCAGCATCTGATCATATTAAATGTCACTTACCACTGAAAACATTTCAACAGCAAAAGGTATCCGCACCATATCCATTGGCTTATAAGGAACCATGCCACTGAAACACTCAATTTTTTTCATTTTTCTTTTAAATAGCAAATCAAAAGAGGTTCCCAAAGGCGCAATTTCACTTTGATTTCCAGCTTGATGCAAAACATTTGATCCCCAATGTGAGGGTGTTACGTAGTGTTAAGGAGCATTTTCATTTCTGTGCTAATTCCCTTCAACTTCAGAGACCCCTAGCTCTTTTGCTGGACTTTAGGACTTTTTAAATTTAACCCTGGAGTGAGTGAGTCAGTTTTCCCCCTCTCTCATGTGTTTTGACCTGATTTGGATGATGTGTTTCCTTTGTTTTTGGAGTCTGACAAACTGCATAGGCATCTACTGTTTGTATGGTGACACAGCACCTTCAGTGTATTTCAAAAAAGGTAGCAGGTGCTCCTCTCCAGAAAGAACATGGCATGATAACCTGTGCCGAGATGAGAGTTTGCAGCACATGCTTTTTGCTCACTGTACTTTTCACAGATGGGAAATTCCCATTTGCATATCAGGTAGTGTCACAGAGAAATCCTTTACATTTCTCATGAGGTTTCAAATGTAGTAACGTGAATTAAATCTGGGAGAAGCTCTTACAAGGTAATGATCTTAATGTCATATTTCACATGATGAATTATTAGGATTATGGTTTAGTTATTCTTAAACAATTAGCTGAAGATATTTTTAATACGTTTTTATCATTATTAGTGCAATAACACGTAGTTTTATTGTTGTATTTTATGCTGACCATGATGTCTTATGAATTCGGTTTTATATCATGATTTTATGGTGTCATATGTAAAGACTTTTTTGGCTATATGCATATTAATCAAATAAATAAATACCTTTTCTTCTGTGAAGTACTGTTCCCAAGAATAGTAAAGTGTAATTGACTTTACTTACCTTTTCTCTGTGGGTCCAGCACACAGCATCTTCTGTGGATCAATGGGGGGGTTACTTGGTAGCCCCTTATCCTACCTACGCATGTAACATTTAGTAGATAACCCTCACTACTTAAAATGGCTGGTGGCAGTGGTTTAATTTTCCTACCATAGTGCTTTTCTACCGCAGGCTGAATCCTCAGTTGCAGTATAGAACCAATGGGTGATCATTTTGTCAAAACGGCCTGGTCGTCTTTTTTTGCCATTTTCTGCCTGCGAGGTCTTTCTTCAGTTTTACTCTGCGTGCCAAGCCAGGTTTGAGCCCTTTGTTCATTTTGCCTTTGGCGGGCTTCAGCATGAAAACCGCCTCAGGATCCAGTGTGTCTGGAAGGACAGGAAGTGAGGGAGGCTCCCGAAACTCCCCTGTCCTTTGTCTTTAGGAATGCCTGGATGCACCCTGTCCTTTCCTGACAGCCACCCTGCTGTTTGATTGACAGCTAGGCTGTGCATGAATGGGAGAAACCTGCATAAAAGGTGAGCGTTTTGGGACTAGAGGCAGAGTCGACCCCTGGGAAGAAAACCTGACTAAGAAGCTGAACAAAGCTTGCTGCATCCTCCTGGACCTTTGAATTGCCAGGTGAAGCCCTGCAGCTGTGCTGAAGCTCAAGAGAAGCTCCGGAAGGGACGACTTTTCCCTTGGGTTAGTGGGGCCAATAACCTCGAGACAAACTCCTCGGGACCATCTTCTCCGACTGGCTGTACTTCTTTGCTGCTGCAGGAACCGAGTGGCAGGGGTCGAGAAATCCATAGTAGAGTGCAACGTCTGCAAGCCGGCCAGAAGCTAAGGAGTCTTCCCCAGGACGCTCTAGAAGCAGGACGACCAGAGCTCGAGTCCCCTCACCAGAGTGCAGCACTCAAAGAGTGAAGGAAGCCCAACCGATATCCCAGATCTGCAGTGGTGCTGTTTACGGAGTGCCGCTGATAGCCCGTAGCTGCAGCTGACTTCTGACGGCCTCCCTCTTGCCCCCATGACCGAGGCCCAGGAACATAGAATCTGCATCACTGCAACCAGACAGAAGCCAGCTGGCCCACTCTTTTTCTGACCAAAGTTACTGTTCTGACTTGGGGTACTTAACTCAGTGTCTTTAGCTTTGCTCTTCTCAGTTGAGACTTGCAGTAGCAACTTTGCTAGAGTCGATTTCAGCTTTACCCTTAACAAGTGGAACAACTTGTGACAGTACAGTGATTTTTCTTCAACAAACTCTCTAAATTTGTGCAAGACTTATCTAAGAAGTGGCACAGCTCCATAGACTGTGCGTTAAATGACTTTGGCTGTCCTGGCTCCCCGCAGACTCTTCTAGTCCACTTGACTGATATTTACTGTCCCTCATAGGTGATACATTAGTTTTAAACTATTATTGCTGGGAAAGATTGTCTAGACTTCATTGGAAGATTTAAGTGCTCACATGCTCGGAGAACCTGTGTAACCTTTCCTTTCTACCAACCTCAGAATCTCAAAAGTGTACTAGTGATACATAAATTACATTACTGTCTGTTCTAGTTACTGAAGTCCCCTCAGGGTGTAGGAAGTGTGTAAAACGCATCTCTAAAGATTATCTACTAGCATTGTGTTGATTTTGGAAAAGTATTTTAAAGTATATTTGATTATTACCTATATTGCCCTTTTTATAGAATGCTTTATTTAAAAAACTGATGTTAAATAAATAAATAACTATTTTAACTAAAACCTTGAGTCTAAGGGCCTCATTAGACGGATGGTGGTAAGGATTTACCGGTACCTGTAAAATACCGGTACCGGTAAATCCTTACCACCTTACGAGGTCCCTTTGCTGGTTGGGGGATTTAACGCCTGCTTTTTGCAGGCGTTAAAAACCAACCCGCAAAGGGACCCAGTGAGCTAATTACGGTACCGCAATTTGCGGTACCGTAATTAGCGCCTTCCCCATTCCCATTGAGCCCTATGGGCCAAAAATGGGAATGGGGAAGGGCAATGGTGGAAGGGGGAATTACTGCCCCGCCAACCTTGGAATGGGGCGGTAATTCCCCTTTCCGCCAAGGTGGTGCCGGTATTTTACCGGCATGAACCATGGCGCTAATAGCGCCATGGTTCTCCGCCATCCGTGTAATGAGGCCCAAAATGTTGTACTTGCGAAATTTCATTGCTACAGCTCTGCAGCTCACATTTACCCCTCTTGAGATAAGCCTGGCTGCTCAGGCACACTACCAACTTGTGTAGTACAGGCCTATACCAAAAGATAGGTTGCCTAGTACGGAGAGGACAAGGGTTGTGCAGTCTCCCACAGGGATGCTACATCAATTCTTGCCTAACAGCTCAAGAAGGTGAAAGCTCGTTGTGGGATGGCTCGAAATGCAGGACTTCTTGAGACCGATTGGTCCCACCAGTTCAAGTGTCCCAGTCATCTTCAGGACTCCTCTGTTGCACAGAAGAAAGGGTCAGCACAGGCAGCGGGTTACTCAGCAGGCGTCGCTGGCAGTAGCTACAGGCATCTTCTCCTCTTCATCAGATTCAGCTCCAGTGGTCTACTTGTCTTCAGCTTCCAGATAATTTATCCAGGAACCCAGCCAATCAGCACTCTGATTAACAAAAGAAGCACCCAGAAAACAAAGGTCTAATAGGACCTCCCCCACCTAGGATGGCAGAACAAGGACCAATAAAGGACAAGCACATGAAAAATTGCACTCTTTCTTCCTCCTACGACGCCCCCTCACCCCACTTTTGGGCCCATCTATGGCTTCCGCTGGGTGTACCTCACTTTTGTACCCCACCCCGAAGTCTTTCAAATGTGGCAACCTGCTTCACATCGCTACTCTCGCTCTGCTGTGAAACACCCCTCTGACATCTGCCACCTCCTTGAAGACCTTGACCAGAATGTCCTCGCTCTCACTGAGACTTGGTTCACAGCCAGCTCTATCATAAGTTTTGACACTCCACCCTGAGGGCTACCAGATCCTCTCCGAGCCCCGAACCAACATGCCCACAGATGGGGTGGCCCTGATCTTTCCAGTGTGGGTCCCTGCTTCTGTCATTCCTATGCAGGCCTACTCCTCCTTTGAATGCCTGATCTGCAGGCTCACTATCTCTCTGGGCCTCCCTCCAACTGTGCCTGGGCTGACCTCTCCTCTTCTCTCCTTGCCTCTACCTCTGAACTTCTCTGCAACTTTAACATCCACCTGGATGCTTCTAATCCCGCATCTGGGCTCTTGCGCAACCTGTGCGACACTCACTCCCTTTCAATTCTACCCTTTGTTCCAGCACACTCTGCTGGACACCTTTGATGTTCTCATCGCCTCAGATATCCCCCTCTCTAACCCTCTTACCACTCTTCTCTCTTTAACTGACCACTTTCTGCTCTCCTCGCACCTGAAACTTCTTGTCCCCCAGGCAAAGCCTATCCCCAGCATTGCCACCTTGCTTCTCCGTCATTCGGCCCATGAAGCCAGTGTCGGTCGATGCCTTTGCCTCTACTTTCCCTGCTCCTACTCCAGCGGCCGACTCGCACTCCGACAGAGCCCTCTCTAACCTGCATATTTCTAATTCCAACACTTAGGACATCCTTGCCCTGGTCAAAAGAATGTGTCAAGTGCAACTCTCTGTAAGACTCCAAACTGGCTGCCCTGAAACGCAAGTGCAGGGTGGCTGAGAGGAAGTGGAGGGCTTCAGGCGCATCCTCTGACAAACTGGCCTGCCGCCTGCTCAAAAGCAATACAGACTGTCCTCTCCAAGAAGAGGGTCCATATTCAAACCCACTTCTCTGCGGCCTCCAACAACACTGCCAAACTCTTTCAAATCTGCAAGGAGCTGTCCAATCCCACTGCAGTCTCCACCTCTCCTTTTCCCTCCCAAGACCTCTGCATGGCTCTGGCCTCTAATTTCACCACTAAAATGCAGGATATCCTGTCCTCGCTTTCCTCTTCCTCTACCTCTCTCAGGCACTCTTTGGCCGCCCCCCCTCCCCTTCCTTTTTCCTCCTCCTTTCTGAAAACATCTGAAGATGTCTCTAGACAAGTTCGATCCATGAAAGTATCATACCCTGCTCTTCCAGAACCATCAAGGACAACATTGCCACCCTCGCTTTAACCTTGGACGATGACTCAAACACTCCTTTCATCACAGGATCCTCTCTCTTCAAGCCTTCCCTTGTGCACCACCCTCCTAAAGAAAGCCTTCTGCCCACCCCTACCTCTCGGGCTAACTATCGCCCCATTTCTATCACTCCTTTCCTAGGCAAACCCCTGGAAAAGCTGGTCATCTCCCAGATGACTCTTCACACTGAATCTGTTGGTTGTCTAAATGATCATCAGTCTGGATTCACAGAAGCCAGCGCCACAGCAACTGCTCTACATGAAGATCTGCTCTCTAATCTTTACTCCAGCTCACCCACTGTCCTCATCCTCCTCAACCTTTCCTCTGCTTTTGACATGGTCAATCACGACACCCTAATCCATCGTCTCCGTGAGAGCCTCGGCATAATCCCTCGCTCATTCCTGGCTGTCTATCCACAACTCAGGATCGATGCGCCTCAAATGATCTCTGCCTTAATGCCAGTAAAAGGGGGATCCTTCTCATTGGGACCACTGCTCCTGCTTTCCCTCTCACTCTTGCTGGCCTCCTTGGGCCCTCTAAACTGGTCTTCCTGTGAGGCCAAAAACCTTGGTGTCCTATTTGGCCCCACACTCTCCTCTTCACATCACAGACTTTGCCAAGAAGGCCCACTTTCGGCTTCACCTCATCAGAGGTATTATACCTTTTTTCACTTTGCCCCAGAAGTTCACTCTCCAGAGCCCTGGGTTCTAGCCTCTTTCTCAATTGGCCTAATTCTACTCTTCAATCCTTGCAACTTATCCAGAACAGGACTGCAAGACTTATCCTTGGCCTCAAGCCCAGCAACTGTATCTTTCCAGCCCTGAAATCTCTCCACAGGCTCCTGGTAGCTGCAAGGATCAAGTTAAAGACCCTCTGCATCCACAAAGCTCTCTGGGGTCAGGGCCTGCACTACATCCAACTGTGGAAATACCGTCTTTATAGAGCCCTTCACTCAGCTACCACCAACTCTGAGGGTCAGATGCTTCTCCAAGCAGAGTGGTGGTAGGGGGTGGGGGGGGAGGGGGAGAGTTTTATCTCTATCCTCTCCTCTGCAGGCGCCTCCCTCTAGAACGGCCATCCCTGCCCCTCTCAGACTTGAGCCGGTCCACCTGAAGTTCCGGAAGAAGCTCAATACCTTCCTTTTCTCCACTGCCTTCTCTCTCTTGCTTTCATGCTAATTTACCTGTCTGCTGCACTGACTGGTTGCTTGGTACCCTCAGAGTCTCACTGGGTACCAGGCTCCTCCATGACCAGTCCTCCTGGCCTACCGTGCACTTAGGGGGTGTAACTGACCACCCTACAGCTCCCCTGCCTCCTTGCCTGCTTGCACTTACCCAGAGATGCGTTGCACTAGCTGTCGTTACTCTTAGCCTTCTGCCATGATCACACTTTCACCCTACCCCTCCCCTTCCCCCCTGCACTTCTTGCGTCACACTTGCACAATCTGAATGACGAGGCCTAGTAAGATAGTTTGTATTGTCTTGCCTTGGTCTTCCCTCCGTTGTCTTGTGGCGCCTAGAAACACCTGGGTACAGGAGCATTATAAATGCCATTTCATTTCATATCATATAAAGGGGGGACAGTGGATCCCGTGAGCATTTCACATAAGCTGCAGTGTGCCGATCTCGCAATATAAAATGTAGCAAGGATAAAAACTAGCCTCTCAACCCTTAAGAACATGCGTTCGGCAAGGTAAGTAAAGGACTAAAAGAAATGTTACAAGAACAGTGAGAAAGGGGATACTATGTAACCCCTCAGCACTCAACCCAAGGTGGGGTGTGTTGACCACACAAGGGGGATTATAGAAAGGATAAAAAACTATCCCTCTTCGCCCAGGAACATTAGTTCACAAAAGAAAAGTAAGAGAAAAAAGGGAAGCCCCAAGAGGCTACCCAGCAACACTGCACAGAAAGTGCTGTGTGCTGCACTAGTAAAATGCAAATGCCAAAAATAAACTAAAGTATGATTCCAAAAGTAAAGTATGCAGAGAGCTAAAAATGACTCCCATATGTTAGTGAGATTTATAATTGTTAGGCTTCATTGCCTCTCCTAGTGAGACCCGCAGCACTTTTAGCTGGAAATCTGGACCTTTTTCTTTAAATCCTGAATGAGTGGAGCCTTTTTCCACTCATTCATTCTTGTGGAACTCTTTGTATTCCACCTGTAATATGGAGTCTGTCTGTTCCATAGCTCTTAAAGGCATCTGTATTTTAGCACACAGCGCCTTGTGAGAAGTGTTGCCGGGGAACCTTAGGGTCCTCCTTTGAGATTCTTTTCCTATATCCTCAAGTAACTACTGTTGTTAAGGATAGAGAGATACTTAGTATCTCTTGCAAAACTTTATAGTCTGAGATTGGCATACACCACCTTATGTGGCGTGTCAAAAGATACCTAGTAACCACCCTTCTCTCTGTCTATGTGATTATAAAAGTCACAGGCACAATCTCCTGGTTTTGGCTGGTGGCAGTGTTCAACCAACAATTGTGTAATTGTTGTACCGAAGGCTAAGTCCATAGCCTTGGTAGTCCACAATAGGTGCAACCTAGTGCCAACTTAAACCTCCTTTCTTTTTTCACCAATACAAGCATGGCTGTTCCTTTTTAGCCCTCATTTAACATTCTGGGAGGGGGAGGTCAGTGAGTGTGTTTTGCATTTGTTGGGAACTCTTGGGTGTCCCCGCCTAGGCTCCAGAGTGTCTGGGCAGGCAGGAAGTGGGGGAGGAGTTTTCCACCCCCCCCCCCTTTCCTTTTGTCTGCCAGAGTGCCGGAATAGGACCAGCTCACACAGGGGGTCTGGCTGTCCTGATAGGACAGCCAAACGCCAATTTCTGTAAAATGCAGAGAGAGATTGCAGTCTGCTGGAACTGTATGGAAGGTGAGGCTTCTGGAGTGAAAAGCAAGTTGACCGGCGGAAGAAAACTAAGAAGATGACCAAAGACGCCTGCAGACCCTTTGCAACACTGGGAAAGCGACCACTGCTGTCCGGACCACGCTTTCTGTGCGACAGAGGAGCTTCAAAGCGGACAACTCCTTCCTTTTGGCTGGCGGGAACAACCAGTCCCAAGACGAACTTAGAATTAAGCCATCTCCTAGGTTTCTATGAGTTTTCAGAGCGGATGAACCCCAATAGCCGGAGACCTACTGCCCACTTCGAGTGCATCATTGAGTGAACGCCAGCCCTTGTTCACTATAAAGGCATCAGGGCTGTCTCCCACTCCCAATATAATACATTTAGAAAGAAAAAAGAAAACTAAGAGGACCCTGTGGCGCCAGTTCCCATGCATGGAAGTGAAGGGAACCAGCGTGGCAGATAGATGCAGGAGACAGCAGCACAGAAAGAGGTGTGCCGCCCACAGGTAAGTAAAGAGTTGGGGAAGCAGGCTATCAGAAATATTCGGGGAAGTAAAAAGCAAAAGTCATTTTTGTTAAAATGACTTTTTTTCTCCCTCAAACATTTCTAATTCGGTTAATTCATGGTAATCCCAAAAGAAGAGCTTTACATACTGCGCCGTCCAGTGCTGTGTATGTTTTTCTTTCCAGGAAGCAACACAATAAGTACCTACCCTCTGGGCACTGGGTTTGAAGGTTATTCCTTAAACTTACCTTCATGGGTTCCATGTGGTCGAAAGTCCTGGGCAGGTATCTTCAAACCATGATTCCCCGTTGCCTTCCAGAAACAAGAAAATCCTGCAGGTCTGCATGGTGTCCTTTAGGCTGCTGGATCTCTTTCCTGGCCTTGGAACTCTCTTTAGGGGGTCTTCTGTGGCAATGGTTTCTGCCACTGCTGTACAAATGGAGGTGGCAGAAAAAGGAGATTTAAGGGGAAGGCAAGTTGGCGGGGTCTTGGTTTAAATTGGGTGCTGTTTGTTTATTCGGTTAGCAAGTCTGGTTTCGATAAATATTCTTGCGTTGTCCATCCTCTACCAGACTATTGAGTCTGGTATTTACTTTGCGTCGATACCAGTTCACAAGAATACTGTAATTTAAGAAGTCCAATCCCTATGTTGAATGGGGCCTTGCGGACAAAAGTCGCAAAAGCTTCTTCTCAGGAGAGGGCACAAATATAGGAACGGTTCTTGTGCTGGTGAAAAATGTTCCAGAGGACTTCTCCACAATGTTACAAGTAAGACCATGTTCCAATCCGATAGAAAAAGCTTTTAAAACAGGAGTTTAAAAGGTGATTGAATGGAATAAACCAAAGTTTATTCTAAGGTTTATGAGAGAGGAGAGAGGGGAGGCTGGAAGTATCAAGAGTGCTAAATCCCGACTCAGATTTTCCCAAGTGATTAGGCAGAGTCGCTGGAGGTAGGTTTTCCTGCCATTGGATCCAGTAGAGGAAGCCTAGGAGCTCCAGGTGAAAGGCAGATTCTGGTTGGGTCCAGGAACTGTGTACAAACCCTTTCAAAAATGAAATGCAGCAGGCACCAATGCAGGCCTCTTCAGGACACTCTTCCAGACGGAGGAAAGCTGGTTCCTGCGACAGTCACCACACATGGGCAACAGCAAGTGTCTCTCCAGCTGTGGTCGAGGAAGACCTTCCAGGACAGGATCCCTTGAAACAGGGAAGCTGGAACTTGCCAGGAAGGTGACTTGTAGCACGAACTGGTTACCACAGAGGTTCTGCACAAAAACACAGATCGATGACACTTCTGGCAATGTATTCCAGAACGGAGCTGGTCGGTCCACCGGGTAGTCCAGGGACAATTCGGACGGCTTCTAATGTCTATTACCATAAGCCATTGAGACTAGTTGGTCCCACAAGTCCAAGGTTCAAAGTACCTCAGAGGGCTTTGTCAGATCCGGTAGTGCAGCAGAGCTTCACCTGGCCAAATGCAGGAAGGGTCGCCAGGCCTCTTCTGTGGTCGTCCACCTATCAAAAGTCTTCTGCTCTTCTACACAGGATACTTCGCTCCAACACTATTCTACTGAAATGGCTGTAGCAGGCCGCTTTTTATCCCAAATTCAGGCTAGTGGTAATTCCCAGCCCACCAATGTAAGGGTCGCACCTCTCTGCCTCTCTCTCCCTCTGCCTCTCTCTCCCTCCCTCTGATATATATATATCTATCAGGGTCCACTGTGGGTTTTACTCATGCATGCCCACCAGACTCTCTGGCACAACGGATGTGGACTGGGATCAGACAGTCCCATGCCCTACCTGTGCCCATGGCATGCACTAGCCCGCAGGAACAGCAGCTTTCCCATGTGAATGCATGACCACATAAGGGATTTCCTGGCCGGAGAAGGCAGGAAGAAGGCCAAGAAACAATATGGCCAAAGAAAAAGCAAAAAGGCCATTTTACGGCACTAGCCACGCTTAGTAGCCAGATGCAGTAAACGTAACAATACAAAACTGCAGTAATATTAATATGTACAAAGTTCCAATTTGGAAAATGTCTATTTGGTGTGTTGTATATACAAAGCCAGTTTGGCTATGTGTATATTAAAAATAAATAAAAATATTACTGCAAAAAAATGTAAAGATGTAACTGCTGCCACTACCTTGTCTTTAGGCACATATAAAAATAACCATAAATCACCTGTGTAAAAGACTAGGGTGATGCAAAAGTATCCCCACTGCATTGTAAGATTTTATGTGCATTGTTAAGAAGTTACCCAAACAGGTAAAAAGATCAAAGACAAAAGAGAAACAGCTTCCCAGTACTTAAATCAGTTTACCTCATGCCAAAATGAGCAAAAGGCCAGGGAAGTGAAGCTGAAGGATTCAATTCTCTGTAAAGAGTCAGCTGCAACACAACACAATTTACTTACTAAGATGTTGGTCTTAAATTAATATGTGCAGAAATCTATAGATGATGCAAGACAAGTGTGACCCTTAATGTCTAAACTGTCCTTTGTCCCACCTACTGAAACACAATGCATAGTTTTAAGAGCCCCCTTTACTCTTATAGATCTTGGGGATTGTTGGGGGAGTTTTCCTTAAGTCCGCAGTGAGGTAAGGCTTTATAAAATGATCCCAATGGTTTTAGATCCCCAACTCTTAATATCAGTCTGTACTACTCATGGAACCTTGGTAGAGTGGCAGAGCAGTCAGGCTCATCGTAAGAGGAAGCGGAGCTGTAGGTAAATACATTTAACCTAGTTAGTAATGCAATTCAATGAAACACTTAATGTATATTAAAATATACATTATAAATACACAAGAATTAAATACTTAGCACTTTAAACCAAAACACTGTAGAATACTTTTCAAAGGCCACTGCCTTAGTTTGTAGTTGCTCACTAATGACAGTTCTACTGTATTATCGGTAATAACGCACACACAAAGTATGTTGGTAATTGTATTTAGTTAGAAAAACCACATAAAATAATGACTTTTAGGAAGAGAAATAGTTGGTTAGCGTAATACTAGCAAGGCTTAAGGTTATAGAAGCAGTTTCTTCACAGCAAGGCTTTTAAAGTCCAAAACGCAACCCAGCTAAAGGCACCTCGGAGAGGTCTCAAAGTCTTAACAAGCAGCATAATGAAAACTCCTGTGGATATTTTCTAGTCTCCAAGATGCACGAAGACACAACCAACATTAGAGACCCTGTTAAAGAACCTGCTAGAGGGACACAAGCAGCTGCTTGGATCAGAGGTAAGAGGGGGTTGTCCTGCACACCAACACGAGCACTCAACACTCTGGAGCGACGTTTTGGATTAAGGTAAGAAATACCTTTTTTTCCCACAGTACCTTTGGTTTGAAGAAATGTATATGGCTGGATTCTCCCCGATGTGGCAGCGCTGGAGACGACCTCCAGAATCCTTGGTCTGGTGATCAAAGATAATAGACAGGATCTCTCAGCAGCAGTCTCAAGGGAGGACCTCTGACACATATGTCCTCAGCTTCTCAGGTCACTTTGCGGTTTTGGCATCTTTTCTGTGGCGCCAACAAAGGACACGATTCACCAGGTTAATCTTCTTTGGTTCCTGGAGTCCTGCACTCTGGTGAGGAGACTTGGATGAGTCGGATTGTGTCTGTGGAGGTTCACCTAGAGCACAGCAAAGACTTGGACGGATTCGGCCTTTCAAAGACGATGCACTTCAATTGGGTCGAATGTCTCCTGGTATTGGGGTTCCGCAACTCTGGAGAGGCACAGCACCGCGGGAGATGGCTCATGTTGGAGTTCATTTAGGGAATGGTTGTTTCCACCAGTCAAAGGCAAATAAGTTGTCTTCAGAGTTCCTCAGTCGCATAGAAAATGGGGTCAGGACAGAAGTGGTCGCTTCACAGTGTTCCAAAGGGTCTGCAGGCATCTCTGGTTGTCTTCTTCAGTTACTTCAGTATCCAGTGGTCTACTTTGCTTTCACCTCAGGAACCTCACCTTTTATTCAGTTTCAGCACACACTTTATTTTATTTATTTTTAACGCGATGGGACAACACCCATAGGCCTAGAAGCGCAAGAACAAGACAGACAACACAAAACAACAAACAAATAAAGGAAACATTTCAGTCAACCAAGCCGGAGAGTCCAGTGTGGAGTTCAATTGCCCCACGCAGTCTAAGATTCGGTGGGTGGACATTCCAAAGCCAGGGAGCGGCCACTGAGAAACAGCCATTCTGAACATAGTAAAGCTTGGCAGCGGGAGTTTCCACCAAGCCTGTGTTAGTGCTTCGCTGGCAACCACCTAATCCTTTTGGTTAGATATGCTGGACTTTATCCATAAAGACAAGCATGCGTGACGCAGTGTTCTGAAATGGATTTGCTTCTGTACTGGCAGCCATTGAAGTGATCTTCTTGCTGCAGACACATGTTCTGTTCTGCAAATACTATTCACCACCCTGACTGCATTATTCTGGAACCCCAGTAGCAAATTAATCTCTGTTTTTCCAATGCCCTGCAGAAGAGTGGCACAGTAGTCCAGATGTGAGCCAATGATTGCAGGGGCCAGTGGTTCGCGGTCTGCCCCATCAAGAAATGGTCTTGCCCGTACGAATAACTTGACATAGTAACGTAGGATCCAATTTATGTAATTTGGAAGCTGTGTCTACCAACATAATCTCCGTCTTCCCATTGTTAAGTACCAAGCCATTAATAGTCATCCACTGATGGATGCGATTGTAAGTGTTATTAATGGACTGTGAATCAAGTTCATGGTTGCCAGAAAGGGGAAAGACACTGGGTGTCATCCGCATTGTTTGCATACCAGACACCTTCCGCATCCAGACAGCTGAAAAGAGGGAGAATAAAGATGTTGAAAAGCATTGGGGACAGACAAGAGCCTTGGGGCACCCCGAACTACAGGACATATTCTTCTGCTTTGAAGTCTTCAAAGAAGACTCTCGCCATCCGCTTAGAAAAGAGAGACTTGCCACCTCACTAGAAAAATGGGCAGTGTCTTGTAGTCTAGTGGTTAGAAGAGTATGATTAACAAGATCAAATGCTGAGGTGAGATCTAGTAGCATAAAGAGCAATGCTTTGCTTTTATCTGCGTGTTTCAGAATGGATGTTTTCAGCTCAAGGAGAGTGGTTTCAGTGCTCTGATTGTTTCTGAACCCAGATTGGTTGGGGTCTAGAATGTTATGTTCCAGAAATTTTTTAATTTGACATGCTACTTTGTCAAGGGTTTTCAAAAGAAAGGGCGAGTTAGTAATTGGGTGATAGTTGCTTGGGATGTTGGGATCCAGTGTGTTTTTTTTTTTTTAGGAGCGGCGATATCCAGGCCTGTTAAGCAAACTTGGGACAATATTCTCCCTAAATGAAAGATTGACAAATTTGGTTATAAAAAGGCGTCAACATATCTGAACAGGACTTAAAAATGGTGGCTGGACAGATATTGCGCTTGAAGATGGGGTCTAATTTTCACCAAAATATCAAGCATGTCAGCTTCTGGGATTTCACAGAACCTGAAAGGAGGCGGGGAGGAAAATGTGCATTCTGAGCAGACTATGGTGGATAGGTCCTGGGTGACAGACCGTAGGACACTGTCCTTCCTTAATCTTAGCAATGTTATGTCTCAGAGAATTCTGAATATCCATGCACCAGAGGGTGTCTTATCACTGGGGAGATAACAGGGCATAGGTCCTCAAGCTCACCAAGCACTCTAAACAGCTCTTTCGAGTTTGATAATGCATCCTTAATTCTTCGCCTATAGAAAAGTTCCTTGCATCCCGAATTGCAAATTTGTAGGATTTGGCTGCTTCAGAATATCTAGCTTTAAACACCAGTGATGATGAAGATCACCAGCTATTCAATGCCCAATTTTTCTTGCACTTCTGAGTTTGAATTTCTGGGGTATACCACCATTTTGAGGCCTGGGATTTAACCAGTCTTTGCTTTAATGTGGCTAGAAAGTTAACTGCCACTGTCATCGCATCATCATAGGATGGCACCAGTTCGGTGAATGATTGAAAGCTATCAAGGATCTTAAGAATGGGTTCAAAGAATGGACAGGGGTGAGTTTGCGCAGATTCCGACACGTGACTTTTTTTGGGGCCACTCTAGTTTTCTGCCCAAGCACAGGAGGATCAATTTGAAAATGTATAGAAAAGTGATCAGACCATGGGCATGGTATAGTCTCCACTTTTTCTACTTGCACCCCACGTGTAACTACCCAATCCGGAATCCTACCTGCGTTATGTGTGGGCTTCAAGATGTTCTGAGTGAAGGCCAAACTTCGTAACAAGTCTTGGAGTGTTCTGTCATGTATATCAGATGGATCACCAAAACCTAGGCTAACATCTCCTAGCAGAATAGTCTTAGTGCCTGGTTTCAGATCTGAAGACAACCGCTCACACATCTGTGAATGAAACTCTGGCATGCTATTAGGACGGTAAATTAGAAATATGTTGTAAGTATTATTGGGGTTAATGGCCCACTTCATCTGTAGGAATTTGCAGTCAGATATTCTCAGCATTCAGCTGCCGAATATTGAACACTCCTCTGCAATCTCTGAGCATTTTACGGAAATGGGCGGGTGGCTGTCCAATCAGGACAGCCAGACCACCCCCCAGTGGGAGCTGGTTCTATTCACGCACTACGGCAAACAAAGAGCAGCGGAATGAAAAACTCCTACCCCACTTCTACCCTCCCCAGTGTTAGGAAAGATTTCTCTTTACTGCACCTTTCCTTCCATCTTTATGGAACCCCCAAACTTTTTGCTTTTATTTTTGAATCTGACCTGTACTTCCTAAGCTTCACTACACTGGCTTTTGCTTCTATGTCATGGGGAAACTGACATGTCCTTCTGGCTGTCAGTACTGGGAAACATTGTTTCCCTTAGTCGTGTTACTATGTTACTACTTTTGGTTACTTTAACACTTGTGGTAACTTTTTATCATTGTACAAAGCATATTACACTGGGGTACATTTTTGTTTTGCCCTAGACTAACACTTCGACGATTTTTGGTTACTCTAGGTGTGCTAAATGGATAAGCTAGTAGCAGCAGTGACTTTTTCCAACTTTTGGGGAATTTTCATTTTTGCCTTACCGCGTTTACCGCTTTTGGCTACTAACTGTGGTTACTGGTCAAACATGGCCATGCCATGAGTTTTTTCGCTTGTCCTTTTGCCATCTCGTTCTTTAGCCTTCTTCCTTGCCCAAGAGGACAGGAACATCCTTATAAGTGCCTGGGAAAGGAGAATCTTTTGGAGGGCTACTGGAGGGCTGTGTGGGTTTGCTGGCATGATGTGGGCTGGAACTGTTCGGTCTCCATCAACAAACTGGTTTCGGTGTGTCTGAGTGGTATGCATTAATGTTCCTGCCAGGGGTCACGAATGGACGACTGCTGTGGTGTTTGTGTGTGGGCTAATTCTGCTATTGGCTAGTGAGGGCAGCAGCTCTTACCTGGCTTTTGGGATAAGAAGAGGACCCCGGAACACATTCTTCAGAGATCCTGAAGGAGCCAAGTATCCTGCCCAGCTGTGAGACCCAACTGAAGGATTCCTGGCGACCAGCTTCTGCGGCTATCCTGGAGGAGCCCTGTCTTGCTTGTGATCTTAAGCAGTTCTGCAAAGGAGCTGCAACCCTTTGAGTGGAGGGAGCATACATTTCTGATGTCTTCTCGGTACCCTGCCAAAGGAAGCCTTTGAAAGTGGCCTGGAAAGCCCTGTGGTTGACCAGCTTTGTTTTGGGGCTACCGTGGTGCCAGCGTCACCGTTCAGAGTTTTGGCCTGAAACTTCGGGGATCCTCAGCTGGCACTACCAGACTGACCTCTATGCAAGTTCAGCATCCTAGCATTGAGGGGACAGAGATAGGAGGGGAAAGTCTGACCACAGCTGCTGAGTACTTCTGCGTCACCCTGCTGGGGTGACCACTGTCCAAAATCTCTTAACTGACCAGAGTCCAGTTCCAAAAGGGGTCCTGCATCGAGTTTTGCTGCATTCTTCAGTCGAGAGTCCTTGCAACAGTGAAAGACACCAACCGGAGATCAGCTCGAACCTGCAACCCCTGCGAATCGAGGACTGAGACTTTCAGCGGGAAAAGCAACCTCTGACCCTCTTCCTTTGTCCTGCCAAGTCTGTGGAAGAATCGGAGTACAGTGGGTAAGTTATAGAGCTTCTAACCTATCCCCTTACTCCCATTAAAAGTCAATGCGCTTATAATAAACCTTAATTCTAACAAAATTGGCTTTGCCATTACTTGCTAGTGCAAAGCCTCTGAAAGTTGGGGCTACTTTTGGTAGTAAGTTTTACTTGTATCCGAACCCTAAGAGCCATTCCTGGACCCAAGAGACCATAGCTGCATTTTTTCCTGCTTCATAACTACACTGGAAATTTTACCTGAGCTATTGGGCAAAAGGCCCCAGACAACTTAGGGCTGGACACTTTGTTAGGGATCATCTCTCATCTCTGTGGACATTGATTGCATAATCCCAATCTAACCTTTCCTTTGCAGGAGTTTCAGATATGTATTATGCCCCATAACAAAGTGAATGTATATATGTGTGTATGTATAATAGTGTTGTGTGAGAACTACTTGCTAGTAGTCAATTTCCAAAGTGTGTTTTGGCCATAAATAAATATTTTTATAGATCCTGTCTAAGTGTAATTTGTGATTCCCATTGTGTGACCTCATTGTGGAACCTTTACAAGCTCACCAACTCTGAAGATCTTAGCCTCGACCGCCTGTTAGAGCTATCCAAACTGGTTTGGCGACATCTCCCCAGAGTTGTCCCTGTCACAATATAGGTTGGCCTTCTATGCATGTGTCCACCAGACCAGAGTATAGAAAATCAGTCCTAACACCCAGACCTACTGGAGCCTAAGCGGGGACACCCAAGGGTTCTTGCCAAAGGGAAAACACTCACACAGACCTCCCCCTCCCAGAACGGAAGAAACAACCAAGCTAGAAATTACGAAAAAAGAAGGAAACCTACATGTTAGTACTTGTACAAGTCCTTCGGTAGGACTTGTGAAGACTCACACTTGGGACACAGGGCTCCAACTTTTAGTATAGACCTGAACCATACAAGTTTTGTTAGTAGCAATGGCTGTGCAGCCAGGCTTATTTTAGGGGGGAGGAAGGGCTGTAGGCAGTACAAAGAACTTACACAAAGGCCAAAGAAACACTGACACATTAAAAGTTATATAAAATAAATACACTAAGGTAAAGATAATTCTTCAAGAAGGTAAGTACTATAACATTCAATAAACACATCAAAGATGCAATATTCACAGTAAGAAAAACGCTTTTCTAATACTTTGAAAATTGCAATACGCAAGTAAAGAAGTAAAATACTTTTCTTATAACTGTTTCAGGTAAAATGAATGAAACAAGTCCAACATAACGCAGGTAAATACTTTGCAATAATTTAACAGAGGCCTTCGGCTTTAGTAGTCCATCCCTATCTAGTTTTGTGAGTCTCTGGGTCAGATTGGAGGGTCAAACAAACAAGGCACAAGCTGTAGAAAGTTAAAAGGTTCCACAAAGTCATCATCAGTAGTAACGCTTTGTTTGGGGAAGGGTTCAGGGTATGTCTGAGAAGGCTCCCTGAAGGCACCCAGGCAGTAGGATTGGGTAATCATGTAAGGGCAACTGTCCAAACACAAATCAGCACTCCAGCAGCACTTGAGCAGCAAAACAACTCTATGTAAGTTCAACAGGGAGTCTCAAAGTACCTTAGAAGTGAAGAATAGGGTGCAGCAGCAGCAGCAGACCTGGTCACCGGATTCTTGATCAGGAAGACGAAAGAAGTGACACTTGAATGGATCTCACAGAAGCCGTCAAGTGAAGAGGCTCCAGGCAACGGATTCTTCATGGATCTGTGATTTTGGTGCTCTTCTCAAAGCACCAGTGAAGGGCGATTACCGCTCAGTCGATTTGTCTCACTTTCTCGGTCCAGAATTCTGGTGCGGAGACTTAGGAGGAGTGGAATTTTGCCTCTGGAGGTCCGTAAGGAGTCCACAAAATGTTCAGAGGATCCGATCTTCAGAAGGCGATGCACTAGACAGTGGCCACAGGTTCCAGGTTATTGGCAGTTTACAGCCCGTGAAGGTCACATCTTGTCCTGAGATAGCTCGAAATGCAGGTAGTCTTCAGACTGATTGGAACCACCAGTCTAAGGGCTAGAGGCAACCTTTTCTGGCCTCTCCCGACACTTGTAAGAAGGGGTCGACAGCAGCGATTACTCAGAAGGCATCTATGGTCATCTGGTAGTGGCTGCAGGTGTCCCTCCTTTTACTTCTCATTGTTTCTTCAGTTCCAGTGGTCAGCTTCTCTTCAGCCTCAGGGTCCAAGCCTCTTATGCACGAACCCAGGCAATCGGCACCCATTCACCATTCGAACTGTGCGTGGTGGCTGTCCTTTCACGACATCCAGCCTCCCAGTTGGATCGGATTCCAGGCAGGCACAGCAGAAGACAAAGAACAGCAGAGTTTCGGAGTCCTCCCCTGTTTCATGTCCACAGACACATTGGCGCTGTGGAAGGCTTTACAAAGGGATTCCACTGAAAGCAAAGGTCCTACTAGGACCTCCCATACCCTGCACAGCAGATGAAGGACCAAGAAAGGACAAGCCATCTTGAATTGGTGAAAAAAGAACACTGTCACCATTTTGGGACAATGGTGACCCTTCTGTGCATTACTGAGATCAAGCACCGCCTGGGAGTAAAAACTGCACAAACGTAGATAGGATGGGGGGCACTTGATAGCCTAAGAGAGATGGCGGCTGAGCTGTAAGCTCCAGCCGATGGGGCCAACACTGGCTACTATACCCAGCTCATGGACTGATTAGGGGCTGGAATCAGGGGCATTCTACACCGTATTGCCAAAAGCATTATCCAGCCCAGCCGTGAATGAGGCAGACACCGGCAACATACCCAACCGCTGTGGTCTTCAGGGAGGTCCGACATAGCACAAAGTGACAGCGGATGGAATCAAGGTGCATGGATGGGGGCAGGCGACAGACAGCGGTGAAACCACGACAAGAGCACGGCACACTACCCTGCCTCAGCCGCCGGCTGCAGCAGACCTTCATTTATATTTATGCCGGGACCCTCTGCCATCACTCCCAAAAGGATCAACAGCCCAGCTGCAGCACCCCATAACTGAGCAGCAGAGGATGGCTCAAGCAACAGCGGCCTGAGACACTGCAGGGGGGCCCATCTGCATTATCGTGATGGCAGGCGGTAAAATACGGACTGCTGCACGTTCATGCTGGGGGGATTATATATGTGCTGCTGGAGGCCCATCGGTACAGCGCTCCTACTTAGCAGGTGGCAGCAGCAGTGCTTCTGCTTCCCAAACACCATGAGAGTCCTGGATGCCAGTGAGTGGGGGAGAAGCAGGGACAGCCAGGGGTCTACTGATATGCCGGGAGAGCTCGGCATCTGTGCAGTTTTGGCAGTGGCACTAGAGAGCCCAGCAAAGGTGGCAGTCTCTCACAGAGCTCCCCGCGAGGCTCCCATTGATCCTGATTAAACAGCCGCTTGTGAGACAGCTCAATCGCCAATACTGAGCAGCGGAATGTAATTGGAGGCCCCCTCCCGTCTGCTGAAACCTGGTGCAACATGGACCCCTGATGCGCCCTTCCTTCGGCCTTCTCTGTGGCACCGACATGGGAGACAGCCAGCAGACAGCAGTGGCAATTCCGGCCTGACCTAGGTGGTGGCGCACCCACATTGGAACTCTATCAGGGAGCCCGCTGTGAGGGAGAGCTGGCAAACAGCGGTGGGAGCTCCATACTCAACCGGAGTGGCAGCACCGTGAGACCTGCAGTGCCCATGGCAGTAGGATGTGGCCGGCAGTGGGGGAGGAGCAGCGACGGGAGCGATGCGGCCTGGCCAGGCAACAGGGTTGGGGAGGTGCCCAGGAAGCCCATCACCAGCCGAGGAGCGGAGGGAGGTGCGGGACACACCCCCACCGAGCCGGCGGCATAGATTGCAGCGCCTCCACGTCCAGAGCAGGGAAGGTAAACAGCAGTGGGGGACACCGGCCACCAAGGGGGGGGCTTATCCTAACCCTCAGGAGACACCCCAGGCAGCGACTCACTGCCCCACACGGTTTATAGTGAAATTTTCGAATGCCATTGTTCCATATGGCAATGTTTCGAATAAAAATGAGTGGACATTTTTTTTTTTTTTTTTAATGGGGGGTCCCCCCACTACCCCTGTTTTTTTTACCCCTTAACATCCATTTTAGTAAAAAAAAATATAACTTTACCTACAAAAAAAATGCATTTTTCCGATGCATTTTTTTTTCGAAACTTTTGTCATTCGAAACTATGATTTTGAAAAAATGACTGATATCCCCCCCACCGCAGGAGGCATCTGAAATCAGCCCAGACCGCCGGCAAACAGAGCAACACAGTCCGATGCCCCCCCCCCCCCCCCAAGTTCCTGGGCTGACCCCCCCAGCTCCCCAGATAGCCCCCACAAAAGCTCACGGCAACACGAAACACCTAGTGGGTCGCAGAACTAGAGCCCGGTGGAGCAACAGGACAACAAGCTCTCACAGCAAGTTGTGGGAGCAGTGTCCTACAGCTTAACGCTGTGCAGCTATAGAGCAGAGGCATTTTAGAGCCTGCTCTCGGCACAGGCCAAAATTGGGCCTGACTGCGGGCTGGTGGAATAGCCAGGAGTGACACCGGAGGCAGGGACACCCAGCTGAGGACCCCCACCCTACACCTGGACAGTGTGGAGGGGATGACCAATACGAAAAGATGCCGGAACCCGCCCAAGCACAGGCTCCGACAGGCAGGACAGCTTGGAGTGAAGCAGAGCGCTGGCAGACCCACGAGAGAGGGCTAAGCGGTGGGACAGGGACTAGAGGCTGGATTTAAGAACACCCTGAGAAGGAACCCGCCCCAGATGTGATGCAGGAAAAAAAAAAAAAAAAAGAGATTGGCTCTTCCCCCCCCACCCGTCGGGTGTTGAAACGCGCACTTAAACGGGTACATCTGCGGCAAAGTGCACAGAGTACATTTGTAACTACACTGCAACTAAACCCCTCGTCGGACTACTCCTTACCATCACTTTAGGGCCCGGGGTGAGCCTCCCGCGACATGGGGAAGACTGACAAAATGCAACAGAATCTCACCTTTGAGGGGGAACCTCAACCAGGGCACCCAAAACACAGCATCAGGTGGAGACATCGGAACCTCCAGAAGCGATGGCAGACGAAGTCGCCATGATCCCAGAAACGAACATCAGGGAAATACTGCTCTACCTCAAGGCGGCATAGGAGGGCTCGGCTCCAAGCTGGACTTACTCTCCTCCAAGGTCGACCTACTGCAACATCAGCAGGATAAACACAGCAATCGCCTGGATGAGGTAGAACAAACTGTCCGGGCTGGAAGATGGGTCAGCATCACTGGTCACCAGGGTCTCATCCCTCGAGGTACAGGTCATAGTGGTAAAAGCAAAAAAATTAGTATTTGGAAGGAAGGGCCTGCAGAAACAATATCCGTCTGATGGGGGTCAGAGAGATGCATGGGCAGCTTAAGATGGAGGTGTTTGCTGAAGCCCTGTGCAAGGAACTCTTTGGAGGGTCCGTGTTCTCCCCGCTGTTTGCGGTGGAGAGGGCCCACCGCAAATCAGCAGCACGACCAATACCTCGCCCCATCATCGCTCGCCTTCTCAATTACAGGGACCGAGATACTATCCTGCGCCTGGCTAGAATGAAGGGAGATCTCCAATACGACAGTGATTAAGTCCAGATAAACCCAAACTTCTCAGCGGCGGTGCAGGCCTCAAGACGATTCTTTACAGGGGTTGGGGGGAGGGGGACAGCATGGTGTGCTCAAGGCAAGCCTACAAGTGCAAGAAATATGCAAAGCATACGACCAAGGGGATCGGGACTATAGATACCACTCCTGGGTACACAGGTCCAGCTCCAGTCTGGACTACTTGTTGGTGTCCCGAGACAAGGGTTGCAATGGAATGGGATAACTGTCGGATACTTCCACAGTCCCTTTCCGATCACGCTCCTTAACTTCTAGATTGTGGCCTGCGGAGACGGGGGGCGGGGTGGGTCACTCCTGGCACTTCAAGGCTGGTGCGCTGCAGGACCAAGTGCTCTGCCTGAAACTGTGGGCTGAAACCCAATCTTACCTGCGGGACAATGAGGGTTCAGTTTCGTCGGTCGGGTACTCTGGGAAAGTCTTAAGTGCTTCTTCAGGGTATCATAAGCGATCTCACGGTGGGGGAATCCAGGATCAGAGATTTAGAAACAGAGTGTGAAGCTATATCAAGCTCCCGCACTCGGACAAAGCTCAGAGAGGAGCTCGATAGGTTTAGAGGCAACGCTGACAGGAGATTCGGTTCCTGGCCCAAGGCCACCAGATAAGCCAATACGGAGAAGGGCATGAGCTGGGGACACTACTGGCTCAACTGCTAACCACCGACAAGCGGCCCCTACACGTGGAATGCGCAAGGGATCCCTAGGGAGCACTAGCCTCATCTGAGGAGGGTATATCTGCAGTCTTTCGGACGTTTTACCAGGATCTATATAGATCCAAGTATTCGCAGTACTCAGAGGCCCTGCAACGCTACCTAGATGAGGTGGCCTTGTATTGGGTGGAGGCACATCTTTGCGAACCGTTTAATCTGGCAATATCCCTCGAAGAAATCTTATGGGTAATCAAGGAACTCAGGGGCTCAAAATCGCCGGGACCAGACTGGTAAATTCTACAAGGTGTGCCCCTCTCCTGGCCCCGATTCTCCTCAGGGTATATGAGGATCACTTGTGACCGGGACACTGCCCGCTACGCTGTGCGAGGCAAATATAGTGCTGCTACACAAACAGGGCAAACCGGATGAAGATTGTGGCTCAAATAGGCCAATCTCCCTTATCAATGTCGATGATTAAATATTTGCCAAAATTGTTGCAAACCGCCTTCTCCTGTTGATGCCTGGACTGGTGTTAGTGGATCAGATGGGATTTAATCCCGGGAAGAATAGCACATTCGGCCTTCGACGCCTCTTGTGAGTCATGGAGGCACTCGATGGCACATCCCGAGCGATAGCGCTGTTTTTGAACACCGAGAAGGCCTTTGACTCCGTCAAATGGCATTTTCTATTCGCAGTACTCCAGAAATTGGGACTCAGTTCTTACTTTATTAAACTGGTCTCTCTTTTGCACGTCAACCTCTTGGTGAAAATTACAGTGGAGTGAGCACGATCAGCCGGCTTTGAGATGGGAAGAGGGAACAGACAGGGATGTCCTCTCTCCCCACTCCTCTTCGCCTTGGTGATGGAATCTCTGGCGGCATCCCTCGGGGAGTGACATATCGAGAGGGGGCTAATTCTGGGTCCACGCAGGTCGATTATATCTTTGTTCGCAGATAATGTGGCCCTTTATATTAGCAACCCGGAGGACAATTCTGCCCCATCATGAGTGAGGTGCTCCGCTTTGAGGAATTTTAGGTCCTGAGGATTAATCATAGCAAATCTGTGGTCCTCCCCCTTACGGAAGGCACTGTAGAGTTTAATGACTAGTTCGGCCTCAAGTGGAAGACCACGGTGGTCCGATATTTAGGAGTGCTGGTATCGCGCAGTCGGGAGGAGCTGTTCCACGATAATTATGGAAGGACAATCAGGAAGCTCCAGGAGGCGGTGGCCAGATGGCGGTTCCTCCCGCTTATGCTAAGTGGCCAAATATCAAGTTTTAAAATGGTCATACTGCCCAAATTCCTGTATCTTTTTCTCAATGTTCCCCTGTTGCTGTCGAGCAGCTTCATTAGGCGACTGCGCGGGCTCATTCTTGATCTGGTATGGGCTTGGAAGCCGTCAAGGGTGGCACGCACGATACTGACAACCGGCAACCAGGGGGACCTGGCACTACCAGACCTTGAGCGTTATTACTGGGCGGCACAACCGCACTTCCTTGGGCACATATATGCCACACATTTTATGAGACCGCACGTACAGGTGGAAAGGGCACTAGTAGCAATGATGTGAGCAATGATTCTCAGGGACCATAGACCACCACACACTAAATGTGGTTAAAATTACCTGCGCGGTCTGGAAAAAGATGGCGGGGTGGTCAGGCCTCTCCATTCTATATTCACCTCTTGTCCCGGCATGCCACATACCTGGCCTGGCAATAACTAGTGAACGAGTGCATCTCCAATGGGGAAACAAGCTGAGTATTGAGACCCTCTGCGATTTATTTGCAGACGGGATTTTCCTCACACTCCGGGATGTTCCTCACACTCCAACAGGCAAGAGGGCGAGGGGGCAGGTCGCCGCTAGACTTTTTTTGTAAATCCGATTACACCATGCGCTTAGGAGCCTTCTCACATCATTCCTGGCACAGCCCCCGGTATGGACACTGTTACAAGGGGTGATCAAGTCGCAGGGGGAGGGGCCCAGAGGAGGCAATGGGAGACATCCCTGGGAAGAACTATTAGCGATGAAGACTGGGTCTATGTGCTGAGACAAACTCAAAAATTTGCCCCGAAATTCAAATATAAGTTAATACACTTTAACTTCATACACCAGGTGTATCACAACCCCGCTAGGCTCCACAAACACTTCCCTACTACTCCAGCAACTTGTGTTAGATGTAACTTTGCCCCAGCAGGCTTGGTCCACTTGGCGTGGTAGTGCCCACGGGTCTTCGAGTTATGCTTGGGGTGTTAACCAAAACTTCTCTGATTGCATGGGAAACACTGTAACCGGACCCTGTTCAGTCCCTTCTGGGATGTACAAGAGATCTGCAACCCGCGAGGAGACGCTTGGCGGGACTATTGCTTGTGCGCAAGAGGGTGGCCATGGCTTGGGGGAGTGGCTGATGTTGAGACTGCCTTTATTCGAACTCTGCCATTGCATGCTCATCCTCCAGGAGATGTGGGATCCATACATTCAATACCTAATTACATTAGCGGACTGACAATATCAATGTTGTATTGAAGATGTCTACTATTAGGGAATATTCTCAGAAATGTGCTAATTCTTCTCTACCTTAGAGACCCAAACCTCTTTTGCTGAACTTTGGGACTTTGTACTTTTAATTCTATGTATTATTTTTCTTTTGGTTGTGGAGTCTGACAAACTCCATAGGCATCTTTTACATTGTGTCATACAGCACCTTCAGTAGAGTGGCACAGGGAAGTCTTTCAGATTTCCCCAAGGTTTAAATACCTTCTCTTGGATAAACTACTGTTTCCAAGAGCAGTGAAGTGAAATTGACTTCACTTACAATGTAACTTTCACGACCAGGCACACCCAATCTTACAATAGGGTGCTGGAAGGGTTACTTAGTATCCCCTTTGTCTACCTTCTCATGTAACAATTTTACGTTACCCTTTCCTCAATGAATGGCTGGTGGCAGTGGTTTACTTTTAACTACCGTGGTGTGTATTTACCGCTGGCTGCGTTAGCAGCTGCAGGAAAGCATCCAAGGGTGCCATTTTTGTCAAAATGGCCCAGTGTTCTTTTTTCGCCATTTCTTTGTGGAAAGGTCCTTCTTGAGATTTACTCCCCTTTGTTCGCTTTGCCGGGATTCACGAGTGAAGCCCGCCTCTGACTCCAGGGTGTCTGGCGGGGGCAGGAAGCCAGGGAATTGCCCAAAACTCCCCGTGCTTAATCTCCTAGGAGACAAGAATGCACTCTTAGGGGATTGGCCTGCTGGCTGTCCGCAAGGACAGGTCACCCTGCTGGGTGACTGACAGCTAGGCTGGAATGAATGGTAGAAACCTGCATAAAAGGCAAGGCTTTTTGGCTTGGAAGGCAGAGTCAACCACTGGACGAAGGAATCCGAAGAAGAACGTCTGCTGCATCTCCTGGGCCGTTGGTTTGCCCGGTGAAGCCCTACTGCTGTGCTGAAACTCCAAATTCGTATCGACAGAAAAGCCCCTGCATGGATGACTTCTCCCTTTGAGTTGGTGTGACCAATCAACTCCAAAGTAAGTCACCTGGACATCCTCTCGGAACTGGTTGAAATTCCACTGCAGTTGCTGCTGGAACCGAATAGCCAAGGAGAGGAACACCAGATTGTGTGTGTTGCTTTTAAGCTGGTCAAGAGCTCCAGGAAGATCCAGGAAGATCCTGCAGACTCCCAGGAAACAGGCCTGTTGGAGCCTGAGGCCCCTCAACAGAGTGTAGGACCCCAGAAGCATGGAAAGTCCATCTCGACAGCCAGGAACCATGGTTTTGCTATTTGCGGTAGTCACGAGGAGCTGAAACACTGAAGTGCCACTTGTTTGAAGATTGCCAGTTTGCGAGTGGTGACCAGCTCATTGCAGTGCAGGAGTGCCCAGAAGTCCTCCCTCTTGTCCCCACGACTGAGGACCAGGAACAGTGAGATCTGCAGAGCTGCACAGGAACAGAAGTCATCTGCTGCCCTTTTCTTCAATCTAAAAGGTACTGTAAAGTCTGAGAGAATTTACCTCTTGTTGTGCCACCTTGCTTGTCCTCTTGGTTGCATCAGCTTCTTTACCTCACAAGCCTAATAAGCTTGTAGCCCTACTTTGATTTTCTTCTTATTCTACAAAAAACCTCTAAAATATTGTGCAAGACTTACTTACCTGCAAGAAGTGCTCCAGTTCACCTCGACTTTTGCTAACTTAACATTGGCTGGCCTGGCTCCTTGAATGACTCTTTTCTCCTCTGCATAAATTTTTGTGTCCTCCTTCCAGGAAGGGGTTAACTGACTTTGCATTGAGGGTTACCAAATATTTACCTGCTTCGGAGTATTTGTATGATCTCTTGTTTTGCTCTAATAACTTCTTCCTTTGACCCATTACTAAGAATATTATAAATGCAACAGTGAGATATTAATGTCCCCAGCACCCTAACTATTGAAGCCATCTGAGGGTGCAGTTTGTGCCTGTTGGCCATCCAAAAGGGTACTTGCTGATTTAGAAACTTAAGAGGGTGTATTTTGAAGTATATGGGTGTGTTGTGTTATATTGCTCCCTTCTGAAGAAGGCTTACTATAACTGGCTGACAAATGTACAATTGTTTAATCAAGAAACCTTGTGTGTAAAAGTTTATTTAAATACTTGTTACTGTGAATCTCTTTGCAACTCCCCGACAGCTCACATTGACCCCTCTTGAGATAAGCCTGGCTGCTCAACACGCTACTAACCTGTGTAGTACAGACTTATACCATAGGTTGGGTTCCTATTGCCAGGAGATCAGGGTTGTTGTAGGGGTACTGCATAAATTCTTGCCTAACATCTACGTTTCAACCTTTGTCATACTAAACTTTTAGGGGTGGGTGGGAGGTTGGGAGGCGCGGTGAATCGGACTCCATGTATGTTTTGTTTGGTTGAAAATCAAACAAAGTATTACATATGAATATATATATATATATATATGTGCAGTGTTGGCCACGGACAGCGCAGGGAGTGCCAAATGTATGCTTTGATGGTGTGACAGCCATTGATGTGGAAAGTGGTTGTTTGATTTGTCACGACCTGCAGCTACTTAGCAACAGCTCTGACAGATTGCAGCACTACGGACAACAGGGCCTCTGACCAGACAAGAAAGCCCCAGAGCTCAGAGAAACAGGTGTGGAGTGTAGCAACTTGTCTGGGATGGGTTGGGCAAGCCTTTCATGTGCCACACTACCGCAAAGAGGGGGTCTCTATTCTGGTTCATAAGCATCTCCCTTTCATTTCGCTGAAGACGTTGAGTGAACCTGGAAGGGCGTTATGCACTAGTAAAGGGGACGGCCTATCTGTTACGGGAGTGTTCCTAAAGTCCTACTAGTAATAAGACTTCAGTAAGCTATCCCAGTGGTTTGTAGATTCCCAGCTCTTAGTATCAGTCTGTAGTAGCTTACACCTTAGCAGAGTGGCAGAGCAGTCAGGCTTATTTTAAGAGGAAGATGTGAGCAATAGTTAAGTACACTGAAACCAGTTAGAAAGGCACAACAAAGAAGGAATTATACATCTAGCTATTTGAAAAAGTATATATTTATTATATTCACTAACAAAAACATTGTTAAAGGGGCGTTATGGCTAAGTTGCACTAGTAAAAACCTATGCATTGCAATTGACAAATGTTGTTACAGGAACGTTATGGTTACAGGTAAAACTAGAAGAAAAAAAAATTGCCAGTTAGAGTGAGCTAAGCAATCATAACTCGCACCACCAGTGTGCACTGCAAGGACCAACACCCATGACATCAAAGATACCATCACAAATCTCATTGATGACATCACATGTGTGGCTGCCCCTTTTGTGTTCACTGACATAAGTAGGCCTGGTGTTTTTCTTCACTAACAGTCAGGAAGTAACAATTCAAAAGGTTCCATCTTTGTGTACAGCACCCTTCTCATATGTTCTTGCACTACGTTCCTCAGGGTTCACGCACATCATATGATGCATATACATATAGGGGAAGAAGAAAGTGTAAAACACAGCAATAATTTCTGTGCATGAAGGTAATCAGTTATGTTATGAACACTTTCCGGTAATACTGCTCCTTGTTTGCTTACAGTAATTTCCCAGTATATGCACATATTTCTATGCATTGTGGTGTCTTTATGTTTTTTGTGCAGTACTGCAATTATGTAGTTATTAAGGCAATGGTAGCTACCTCCTACATGTTTCACAGTACCTGAAACTCTAAAACGAAAGCATTCATTATTTCACTATGTAACATGGGATGATTTTCCAGATTACACTTCTATGGGGCATGGTGCAGACAATGGCTACTTGTCCACATCAGTTGATTCACGTACTGCAAGGAAGTCTGTAATACAATGGTGTATAAAGCAATGCATTGCGCAATGAACTAATTATCTCATGATAGTTCTTCCAATGATCTTTGAGTTTTCTGCCACCATTACAATAACAATCCCTTGTGGAGGCTTTCCATGAAAAGTAAATGCACATGTGATGTCATCAGTGATGTCATCAATGAGATATGTGAGGGCATCTTTGATGTCATGTGTGTTGGTCCTTGCAGTGCACACTGGTGGCGCGAGTTATGATTGCTTAGCTCACACTAACTGGCAAATTTTTTTTCCCCCCAGTTTTACCTGTAACCATAATGTCCCTGTAACAACATTTGTCAATTGCATAGATTTTTAGTAGTGCAACTTATCTATAACGTCCCTTTAACAATGTTTTTGTTAGTGAATTTCATAGGTTTTTAGTAGGGCACTGTAACCAGAACATTGCTTTAGCATAGTGTTTTCTGTAAAGATAATAGCTGTTTGGTACTACAACAGAAACATAACGTCCCGTTGACAACAGTTTGTTACTGATTCCTGGGCTGCCCTCAGGTTTATGTTAATGTTAAAGGACATTTGTACCGCGCACTATCACCACCGTAGTGGTCCCTTGGTGCTCTGGCGGATCTAAGGGAGGAGGTGAGGTTGAGTTAGTGGGAGGAAGCAGGAAAAGTGCAAGAGAGCAGTGATGTGCTGTTGGCGGCCTCAGCCCGGTGGGTCCGTTGGCTGGGCCTGGGGTGTTTTCGGCCGGTAGTCATCGTGTACTGTTGTGCAAGGCTATGTGTGTTTTTGTTTTGTTGTTGCAATGTAGTGAGGTTTGTGCGGTTTGTTGTGCTGTAGGTTTTGGTTGTGTTTGGTTTGGAGTTTGAGAGGTGTATGCAGAAAGGGAAATTGTTAGTAGGGTTGATTAGTTTGCGTCTCTATCCTGAACTGAAGCGCTCGGTTTGCGTAGTCTGCCCTGTTACGGCTCTGTCCTGATCTGGGACTGACTGGTATACAGGTTCCATACTCCTCTAGTCCCCGCCTCTAATATGCTCTCGGATAGGTCCCCATATCCTCCATTTACACTCTAGTGGGCCTGTCTATGACAACCACTCAGGTGGTGGGGGAGATTGCCAGTGTTTCGATAATTCCACACCAATCTGGTACCTGGCGGAAATTAAATTAAGGGGCGGGCGAAAGTGTTGGTGGGATTGTCTGGGTTAGTTGACTCAGTCTCCGTGCGTACCACCTGTGTTCCTGTCTATCCGATGTCACCCGTCCAGCTGCCGTGGGCTTTACTCTCCCCGGTCAGGGATGTCCGTGTCTTTTCGGTTTAGTTATCCCTTTTTCCAGTTTTGTTTTTCAGGTTTAGTCTGTGTTGTTGTAGAGCCAGGTTTTTAGAGATTTCCTGAATTTTAGGTGATCTTCAGTGTTTCTTATTTCCTTTTGCATGTTGTTCCAGGTTTTTTGCGGCTAAGTGGTAGAAGGAGGTGCCTCCAAGTTTTTTCTTGAGGTATGGTTTGAGTTCCAGGCGGATTTCGGTGCTTGATCGGAGGGGTCTCGTTGGTTTGTAGACTTATTTTCTTTTGTAGGAATTCTGCTCCTTGTCCGCTGATTGCCCTGTGCGTTATGCACATTGTTTTGAAGGTGATGCAATGTTTAACTGGGAGCCAGTGTAGGGTTTTTAGGGCTGGAGTGATGCGATCTCTTCTGGATAGTTTGAGGAGTAGTTTTGCTGCTGCATTTTGGATCCGTTGCAGTTTCTTCAGGAGGTATTCAGGTATTCCGAGATAGAGGCTGTTTGCATAATCTATTTTAGATATGATTAGGGTGACGATAGTGAGTGTTTTGTGCGCGAAGGAGAGGAAAGGTAGAATTCTTCTTGCCGTTCGGAGGAGGAAGAAGAAGCATTTCTTCACTGTTGCATTTATTTGTGCTCCAGGGTTAGGTTGTTGTCCATTAGGACTCCCAAATTTTTTACTACCCTCGATGGTGTTGGTGCGTTTCCCATTTCTGTAGGCCATGGGATGGTGGTTTCGTTCTCTTGGTCTTTGGGTACGATCATGATTTCTGTCTTTCCTGGGTGGATTTTCAGGTTTTTGGCATCCATCCAGTCAAAGACTTCTTTTAGAAAGTCAGTAAGGGTTGAATGGTCGGTATCGGTGTCTTTGATTTTGTAGATGATCTGAGTGTCATCTGCGTAGTTGTAACATGTAATGTTGTATTTTTGAAGATTCTGATGACCGGAGTTTGGTAGATGTTGAAATATAGTGGAGATAGTGAGGATCCTTGTGGTACTCCACAATCGTTAACTCGTGGAGTGGATTTAAACGGTTTTATCCATACGGTTTGTGTTCTGTCTGTTAGGAATGATTTGGTCCAGCGTAATGCTGTGTCTGTTATGCCTATGTTTTCTAGTCTTTTGGTCAGGGTGTCGTGGCTAACTGTGTCAAAGGCTGCGGAGAGGTCGAGCAGAATAAGGGCTGAAGTAGTGTTCGAGTCCGCGTTAGTTTTGAGGTCGTCCCAGATGGATAGTAGTGCTGTTTCCATTGCTCTCGCTGGTCTGAAAACGATTTGACCTTGGTCCAGCAGATGGTGTTTTTCTACGTGTTCTTGGGTTAGTTTATATACGTAGGTTTCTAGAAGTTTCGCTGGGTAGGGGATGTTAAAGATCGGCCTGTAGTTGGAAAGGTCATCTACGTCACCACTTGTTTTTTTTAAGAGTGGCTTGATGTATGCTGATTTGAAGATCTTCGGTACAGTCCCTGTTGATAGTGATAGATTTAGAAGGTTTCTGTAGTGTTCTGCTGGCGATCCTTGCACAAGGATTGATTTGTGGATATCTGGGGGACATGGGTCCATGGGCGATCCCGCTTTCTTGCTTCGTTGAACCAGCATTCCGAATGCCTCTGCTGATATTTCAGGAATTCTTCGGAGTTTGTGTTGTGGTTCCGAGTTGGGTTCATTGGGTTGTATGTTGTGGTTGGTGGGCACTTTATGGTTTGCCGGATGTCGTTGATTTTTTTTTTCTTTTTTTTTTTTTAAGTGATCTGCCAGTTCGTTGCATAGTTTTTCTGAGGGGGTTGGGGTGTTGTCACAGCCTGGTGGGTTTCTCATTTCTGCAATGATGCTTAACATTTCTTTTTGTGTGTTGGTGGCATTGTTGATTCTGTCATCGTAATGTCTTTTCTTTGCCTTTTGAATTTCATTCTTGTATGCACGGATTTGTTTCTGGTACAGTGTTTTTTTCCCTGGGTTGTATTCTTTCCTCCATTCCAATTCCATCTTTCTGTTTTCCTTTTTCATGTCGTTTAATAGTAGGATGAACCATTTTGCCGTTGCTCTTTTTTTTGATGGGGTGAACGGTTTTTCCGGGGCGATCTTGTCTATCGTGTCTGCGATCCATTTGTGCAGTATCTCCGCTTTGCCGTCTAGGTCAGCTAGCTCCACTTCTTGATCATCCCTCATGATAAAGGTGTGCAAAGACCACATTTTCTAGTGTATGTATCCATTTGTGCTATCCATTTTCCGAATAGTTTTGGTGCATCTTACCAATAACAGATGTACATGGTAAATGTTGGTGAGTGTTTGAGTAGTTTCTCTTTTTGTTTTAACTTTGCATGGCGAATCTGTGCCACACAGTACTGGCCGAGATGACTACAGATTAGCAATATGGATGTTACCTAGGGAAACTGCACCTGGTCGGCCTATGTGCAATCAAACAGCAAGCATATGTAGGACTCCATTAGTGGCCGCATTTTCTAATGCACTTTCAAATCGTTGTGGAAGTGCACGTGTATCCGTTCCACACCTATACCCATGCATAGGTCATCCACTGTGTGCTGGTAACACCCCCCCTGTCGCCAACTCTATGGATGCATACGGTAGGCTACCGCATTTCAAGTACTCCTGCCGACTACATGGGTGGCTTTGCAAACCTACCAATGTGTGGCTAAAGCACCCCTGACTGTATGACTCCCACTGGTAAACAAGGAACAGCAACCTGCAGTGTAACGTGGGTGTGTTAAATGTAGCATTAATTTGATTGATGTGCTGCTTGCCTTTCCATGACCCGTGAAACAAACACATTGCTTCTGCACTGAGAAAGTGTCAAGGAGGTCTCCTGCGGGCCGTACAGTTGAAGAAAACATGTAACTGCAGGGGGGACGGTTTGTAGTGAGTCTGCAAAATGGCAAAGCTGTTGCAGCTTGGTCACTCACATACTAGTGCATGTAAAGGCAAGTAGGCAAACAGCAGAATGTGCAGAGAGCAAACAATGTTAGCAGTGGTTAGAAAAGTACTGTAGCTGCATGTGTCGCACAAAATAAATGGCTTCCTGCTCCACGAAATGAAGCGGTTTCTCCCATTGTTGTAAACTTTCTTGTATTCCAGAATGTATGCATCTCTGTGAATGCTACTCCTAAGACTAATGGCGTAGCATGAAGTGTTTGTACTGCATGTGACAACTGAAATGAAAGCACAGTGGGCAGTCTACCGCCCTTCCAACAATTACTTAGGGTAATTTCATGTAAAGCATTTGCCACATCTGCTGCGGGCAGCAAGAGGGGCATTCCTGTAGGGCAGCGAAGCGCTAAAACATCCTTGCAGACCAAATGCCAAGCTACAGACCCTTACCCGGCAAAGGGCATTGTATCGTGCATGTACTGTAACACGCTACTCTACAGAGGGAAGGTACTTGGAAGTGCCTGGGAAGAGTCCTTCCAGGAGCATGACAATGAATGGTGCCTATGTAGGTGAGGGCCACCCAATAATTCTGTCTCTCGGCATGTCCCCTATGGTATCCATGCAGGTGCTGCCCCTTCTGTACCGGGCCTTTCCTGCCATTCCTTCTGTGGGGTGTGTCAGAAGACCATAATAAATGGAAATTAACTGGGAAACGAAAAAAGGAAAATCAAGAAAGCATCTTTTAGAGATGAACAATGGAATTACCAATGAACGGATGCAGGGTGGGAGGCGAGGCACTGTGAAAAACACTGTAGTTGAATCGGTTGGAAGGGGGGGGTCGCCGTAGAAAGAGGTTTCTTTACGTGTTGCACAGCATTTTGAAGAGTGTCAGTATGCAACACCAACTGCAAAAAGTTTTCACTACTTTCAAGAAGAGCACCAAGGCAATTTGGATGGGATGTGTAGAAATCGGGATGGCAGACATAGTAAGATGAACATTATAGCTGGGGAAAATTGTTCATGCTGTGAAACTTCATATTCCCATGTGTTAAGTACGCCATTTGCACATGTCGTACAAAGGCACAAATACACTTCTTCGCAATGTACCGGGATTTCTGCATTTGCAGACAAAATAAAAAAATTACGCAGCCGCATCGGTGTCTGCATAGTGCGATAGAAAGTTATGCAAGAGATCAGAAACAAACACATGATCTGGGCAAGTGCCTCCTTCAACGCAAATGGCACTGAAACTCGTGTAACGCGCTGTGCAATTTTCCCTCCACAATGAACAATAATAATATCGGCATAATTGCCTATCAGCAGAGTGTCACACACACAAACCAAAATCAGTCACTTCATTGTAGGTACTCCATAGCACTACACATCCACATGATAGATTCCAAAATGAGCAGCCACTGCACAATGTTTTCCATTCACTTTCAGTCAATGTATTTCAACCTCCCCTAACACCTGCATGCTGTGGCTCGTGAATCACACAGCCATAACCGCACCTTCTGCATTTCTGTCGACAAATACACTGTGTACCACAATTTGTGTGCACACACCACACCCAGAAAACTTATTGACCGATCCCGTAGCCTCTACTGGCCCATTTCTATGGGTGTTTTATGCAAAAGGGGCATATCGAACACGTGCCACCCTGCAACTATCGCAATATTCATAGACTTTTCATGCTGTGCATGCACAGGGGTGGGGGAATAAGCTTCAAACAGGGTAGGGGAGGTCCTTAGTTGTTGTGGCAGCTCTTCAACATCCGCTCACATTATTACAATAGGGTCTTCAGTGCAGCCTGTAGATTGTGAAACAAAATGTCATTGTCACTATTTGACAAAGACATGCCATTTCCTTTGAAAAGGTTTATATATCGAGTACCAATGTTCTCATTCTCACAGGAGAACATCCCAGCAGCACTCATCAACATGCTTCTGTTGATGAGACCCCTTCCGGCATCTGGCTGGCGACAGGAATCAATTGAATACTTCCACACTATTCTCGGGGGTATACATGAGAAAAGTGCCTTGGCAGATGGGAAAAAGGCACTGTAATGCTTTCATCATATCTTCTTCAGTTGACGGTACACACGGTAACAAGCCATGGAACCTAAAAAGAAGGCTCCAAAGTGCACGACCACAACATGTACAGTTGCTGAAGAGGCCATGCGTTGACATTCTACAAGCACTCTGCCGAAACAGCACGCTTTGACACTGCACCACAAAGCGTCCACTCCCTCCAAACCGAAATTGCCACAAAAGCCTTCTTGGAGGGCATACACGAACAAATCTTCCACCAAGGCATCACCAACGATGGAAACTGTGCGTCTTGCCATGTTTGCCATCCGCACTGCACCCACTAATGGAAAAAATGAGTTCCGCCCTGTCCTGTGACGCCCACCCTGTGCACATAATTGGAGATTCCCCACAGTCCCATTTCCATTGGCCAGCATGGTGAGAAACGCAGATGTGGCAGGTGCGCTTACCCAAGTACCAGGAGGGCCGTAGCACAGTAAAGGGAAGGCGCGAGCCCCGCCCCACTGAAAACACACCATAGTACAGGCTATGGGTAAATGCTTGTGCCATGTGCACTGCACTCCCCATCTGCAATTCAGCCTGCCAGCTTTCACGTCAAGCACATATTTGCACGCATGGCTTCATAACGTTGCATTGGGTGTGCTGAACGGAATGTAGGAGCCCGAGTAAGTTAGCCATAGTTTACATGTGTGCTGCTGAGCACGGCCTTTCATGCTGAAATATCTTACAGCACTCCCAAAAGCAAGGGGATTACAAGGGCCAAACCACACGAAATGAACATGGTGGCATGTGGTGGCCTATTGTGCAACAGGGGCAATGATATACTCCATATGCTAATTTACGCATAGCAGCTGGTCGACCAAGTGCACAATGTCCTCCAAAACCATTGTGTAAAAGTCACCAACTTCAAATGCATGCAGAGAACAACTGCATGTCTGCCATAGGTTGTGGTGGCTGTCATAAAGGTCCAAGCTGTTGGGTGAAGGTGTGGTGAACGGAATGTAGGAGGCTGTGTGCATTGGCCATGTTTTACATGTGTGCTGCTGAGCACGTCCTTTCATGCTGCCATAACTTACAGCACTTCCTAACGCAAGGGTCTTCTAACGGCCTAACCATAGCAAATGCAAATGGTGACATGTGCCTCCCTATTGTAAAACAGGGGCAATGATGTACACCGTATCCTAATGTACACATAGCAGCTCACTTCTGCTGCTCCACCAAGTCTCCAATGTCCTCCACAACCACTGCGTACAAGTCATCAACCTGACATGCATGCAGACTAACAAATGCATGATTGCATTACATTGTTGTGCTGTCATGAAGGCCTAGTGTGCTGGTTGCACTGGGGTTTGGCACCACTACTACTCACTTTAAATCAGAACCCATTGTAATAATACCAACCAAACAACGCAACCGTCACAACATTGGTCCTGCTCTCGACACTGTACTACGTACATACAAGCACGACTGCAAAGTGTACTTCAACACTTACTAATCCGCGCAATGCATACTATGCAAGCACATGTAAAAAAACATTTGCACCGTAACCTCTTCCATATTTACACTATTGCATTAGTGCACCCAGTGGCCAAAGTACACGACTGGTCACAGCAGCATCTCCTCCCATACCCGACAACTATACAAAGTTCTACCAATCACCACACCCATGTAACCAACAACGTATGCAATGCAGCCAAACCCCACACACAAAGCTACAATGTGGCTCTGACTTTCAACCAGTCAAAATACCTTTTCAACCAGTGGACATACTGTTCTGTGAAAGGGCTGCATCCATGCATTAAAGGGGCTATTAACTTACCACACACAGCACATCATAGTACACCCCATCTGTAAATGTGCATGTCTTGTGGAATGCACTCCTCTTCTGCAAATGTGCCTGCCACCACTCCTCATAGAAAGACATTGCCGTTGCAGCTGGCATGCCATAACGAAGGCTGCCTGCAATGACCACACAAGATTGTTGCCTGTTCAGATAACCGCAAATTGGCGTAGTATGCACGGATACCGCTGGCACACCATCTTCTTCTAATGAGATGTGTCACTTGCAGCACTACTCACTCCCCCACCCTTTCCATCCCTTCTTCCAACAACCAGATGCCATAAACTATGTTTTCCAGGCCCATTCACTGCACTCGGAAACATGCCGGCGCTATCGAAAACTATTCACGCACAACACGTCACCGTACACTGCAGTGCAATCACATTTTTCACCATGCGGCAATCAGGGAAAAGGGATGCTGAGGCAGAGGCAAGATATGAGTACTTTTAGAGGCCACACAGTTACATACAAGAGGCCCAGGTAGGAATGTATTAGGAGCTTGGCACACACACCACTACACTGTCCTCTGATACACCATGGCAGCGTTTCCCTAAACCTTTGATGCACAGCACGCTTCCCTCCAGCCACCCACGTACAATGTTCGCCGACAGCACAGTGTACGGCAGGCCAGTGAGACTTCGGTCTGCGTGGCAAACAGGGAAATAGGTCGACAGAGCGGACCCAGAAATCACCATTTTTCTTGGGATGCACATTTCAGTCATTTGAAACAAAAGTACTGGTCCGATGTCCACCAAACACACAAAAGCACGCTTTCTGACCCAAGCCCCCGCTCCACCCGCAAATTTGGTGAAAATCAGTCCAGCCGTTTGGGCTGTAGCCATGCGCAAAGTTTTTCCCCATTCAGTCTATGGAGAAAGAAAAATGTTGTGGACCCCCTATTATTTTGTCCCCCTTCCCACCCCTGCACAAAACCTCACTCAACTTGGAGAGAAAAATCAGAGCCGGCCATTTACTTTTTCTGCAAAGTTTGGTGAGGATTCCTCCAGGGAGAGCAAAGTTATGAGCCACCGAAAAAGTGCTCTTCCTATGAGTTTAGCAACTTAACCATAACTACACAGCCGCTACCGCGGCCTGTGTAATTTACACCAGAAACACTGTAAATACTTCAGACATTTACTTTAGAACACTTAGGAATATTTGATAATACACTTAAAAGGACACTCACTTTTGTATTTGTTTGCGGTTACATTTGTAGCAATGTTAGAAAGGGTAAAGACAACATTATCGTATTATAGGTTATTGCACTCATGCAGTTTTCAAACGTTTATACAGTAATACATTTAGTCTACAAACACATATAGTGAAGTCACTTAAAAGGTAGGAAAGTTAGTGTACCATAAGCTTAGTTCAAGGTTCTAGAGATGGTTTCTTCACCTAATAAGTCCTTTGAGTCCAAAAACGCAACCCAGTTCAGAGAGGGCTTGAAGTATTGACAAGCAGCGAATTAGGAAGCGTTCCTGTGGATTTCTTCAAGTGTCTAGAGTTATTGACGCAGCAAGTTAACAAATAACAAGGGCGACCTTAAAAAACTGACTTGAGAAGGGGACACAAGCAGCAGCTTTGGTCTGAGGTAAGAGGGGGTTGCCCTGGACACCACTTCTTGCACTCCAACTCTCTGGAGCAACTTCTTGGAATCAGGTAAGCAATACTTTTATCCCAACCGTACCTTAGATTAGAAGAAAATGTTTGTGCTGGATGCTCAACAATGTTGCAGCTCTGGACACGACCTCCTGATTCCTTGGTCTAATGACTGAAGGCAGGACAATGGATGGGATATCTCAGCAGCAGTCTTGAGGGAGGACCAGTAGCACGGCTTTCAGCAACTTCTTGGTTCACACTGCAGTTTTGGCGCCTTTTCTGCAGCACAAACCAAAAATACGATACTTTGCTTCCTGCAATCCCACACTCTGATAAGGGGGTCTGGGCAAGTTGGATTGGATCTCTGGAGTTTCCTTACGGGTTCAGCAAAGATATAGATGGTTTCGGCCTTTCCACGATGATGCACTCGAAATAGGCTGCAGGTCTCCTGGTACTGGGATTCCGCAGCTCTGTAAACTCATAGGACCCCAGGAGATGGCTAGTTTTCAAAGTTCGTGTTGGGACTGGTTGGTCCCAACAGCCAAATGAAAGGAGTCCTGTTAGGAGCTCCCCTGTTGCACAGAAAACAGTCAGGACAGCAGTGGTTGCTTCACCGTGTTGAAAATAGTCCTCAGACCTGTCTGGTCATCTTCGGTTACTTCAGCTTCCAGTTGTCGACTTGCTTTTCACTCCAGAAGCCTCACCTTTTATACAGTTCCAGCACACACTCCCCTGCAATATCTCCCTTTGTCCAGAAAGGGGCGTTTGGCTGTCCCATCTGGACAGCCAGACCACCCCTGTGGGAGCTGGACCTATTCAGGCATTCTGGCAGACAAACGACATGGGGGTGGAAAACACGTCCACCACTACCTACCTGCCAAGACCAATGTTCCCTCTAAGCTGTGCACATGTGCGCTTGCCGAGCTTCCTTATAGGTGCCGCTCAGAAGATTTTAAGCAGTGCACACAAACAATTCTCCCATTCAAAAAGATGCAATAAGGCACAAGCACAGCAATTACCTGAAATGTTATTTCTGTTAAAATAAGCAACTAGACTTGTTTTTCTACTCAATTGCATTATACTAATATGCAAGGGTGACAGTAAACACCTAAAATCCCTAACAGCAACATACACACACAAGAGGTTAAAAAACAGTATGAAGAACTGGCACCATGAGCAGATGAATCTAACCAAGATATGCCTGAACACATTAATCAAATAATGTTACCTGCCCACCCAAGACTCCTAAACTTTACTCTACCACACTTTTACTGTATGACTAACTTCTGCCCCAGAACACATTAAAATATTACTGGACAACCTTGACTCTTCCTCTCTTGGCTCTGCGAAAGGTTAGCAAACTTTTACCTACATCCACTTGTTTTATGTTTGTTGTAATATGAATAACGTTCACACACCAGAATGTATATTACTCATTGTGCCTTACCAAAAGCATCACCCACACTATGTAATCAAACTACCTGCTCAAATATCGGATACTGACTTGGATGTGTAACCTTATGCCATACTTCCTCTTCTTTGTACATATCACGCACGAGTGTTTTGAAGTGGCCCACTTGCAAGTTAACACGTTATAAAACTCAAATATTAATTTGCCCTCTAAGGATTTTGAGAAGACAAATGTGATGCTCGCCGTCTCGTACCTTAGCATTACTAACATTAACCTAAGTGGAGAGCAACATTGCAATACCATTTACTTTGCCTACAAGGGATAATGGTTATGGAATATGCCTGGGATTACTGGTCCATAGTATCAGGGCACCGGATGTTCAGACAGGAGAATGCTTTTGACAAAATCTGCATCATTTCCAAGTTTTCAGAGTTCCTTTCGGCATTGAGATCTTCACACATTATATGGTAACTCGCTGCTATACAAAAACGGTTTCACTGAGCACTTGTGTAATCCTTCACAATGATGTAATGGTGGTGTATTTTGCAAACAATCTTATATGCACTGCAAAAGAATTGTGTACATGCAGAGTCATGACATTCTTAAAATGCACATCATATGTAGAAGCATTTAAATATGCCTTGCTTGCAAAGTATTGTAGGTCCGTAAATATGCCAGTGAATGTTTACTGCTACAATCGCTCACTTTTACAGTGCTCGATCAACTAGTATTGGAGGCAATCACAGGGGCCGGGGGAGGGTATGGGTGAAAGAGCACAGGTCATCCATCACTCCTTGTGGGTGAAGAACAAAGCAGCTAATTTCAAAAACCAAGTCAGTCGTTTCCACAGTACAATGCAAACAATGTGTTGCTCGTTTAGGGCCATTCTAGTACCCGTGTAGACAACAGCACCTTCTTTTTCTTTCTATTCTCAGCTGCTGAGGGCTTTTCAATATAACCATGTGTCCTGTGCATATCTTCTCTAGTATCCATCACCCTGCATCTAATTTAACTGATAAAGAATTACAGAAGAGGGATCCATAGTTACAGAAGAAGGCCTGCAATCAGTTGTATCATTGATGAATTGACGCTTTTGAATTAAAAGGCATATATGTGATTTTTTTCTCCAGGGCTCCATTATAAATCAAAGGAAGACTCTTGCTTAATTTGATACAAGCTGTGGTGCGGAAGAATGGCCAAAACTATACATTTTATTATGTGCCCTGTCATTTCACTACCTATGTCAGGGATAGTAGCAGGGCTCGAATCAGATTGTGCTCCATACTGGAGTCAAATGATTCTTCAGGGAGTAGAAAAGTAAGTAGCTTTATCAATAGGGATACTTTATGCCTATTAAAAGATGCTGTTTCCCCTTAAATTCCTCAAGATTAGGCATTAATATTATTAGAGTTCTTTCCTATGCCACTGCTCTACTGGTCACTGTTAGGCAGAAACCTGTGCAGTTCCCTTAGGGAACACTGCAAAAGATTTAAGACTACAGGTGTTGGCAGTAAACCCAATTGGTAGCAGTCTGTACCACCCAGATTTACCTGGTAGCTGTGGCTGAGCAGCCAGACTTCTCTCAAGAAGAGTTAGACAGTATATAGAGTATACAAGATAGGTACTAAAATACAGTAGCACAAGCAAACACTGACCAGAGCTTGGGTATAAAAGTATATGATTATTTATTTAAAAAAACACATTGTAATATACACTAACACTAATATGGCAAGCAAGTAAGTTAGTTAAAAAGAAGACTCTCCGGGATGAAGATCTTCTCTTGTCTTCTCTGTCGTTGGGAAGTGGTGAGACAGTTCAGCAGGGCTCCACCGGTGGTGTCGTCATTGCAGGTCGGCTCAGCTTCTCCCTCTTCGGATTCTTTGGTCCTGTGGCGACTTCTGAAGTTCCAGTCCCCAAAGCCCTGCTTTTATGCAGAAAACCCCCATTCATCAGTCCTAGCTGTCACTCAAACATGCTAAGTGGTGAGCCGGGCGGCTCACCACTGGCCAATCACACAAGAGTGCGACTTGAGTTGCCGAGGCAACTCAGTCCAGGGTGCCTAAACCGCCCCCCCTCCCACACATCCTGTAGACCCAGAGAGTGGCACCACTTTTGGAGGCTTCTGTGTAGAAGCCCGCCAAAAAGTGGAACAAAGGGCTCGACTTGGGTTGGAGTTAACGAGGCGAACACAAGCACCATTTTAAAACCGAGTCCTGGCAAAAAGACCCAACCGGGGAATAAATATTAAATAAATAACCCGGCGGTATCTTTAACATTGCACCAAAAAAGTGGTGCGTTTAAAATGAATGGGAAAATCCCAAAGGAAATATTCCGGTGGAATATTTCGCGTGGTAACCACTGCCACCAGCCAGAAACTCGACAAAGGGGGGGGGGGGGGGGGGGGGGGGACTGCACAGTGCCTCCTCGAAAAACAGACCCAGGGGCAATCTAATTACCCCTACCAGTACTTACACAATATGATGGTTTGTACTGGTTCTGTTCACAATTTAAGACTAGTAAAGCCAATGGTGACTTTGCATGCCCTGGGAGACAGTAGTCAGTCCCAGGGTATGGAGTCTATGTTTGGGGGGTCACTATGACACCCCTGTGTTACTGCACTGAGGGTGCTGTGTAACACAATTACCAACAACACATGAAGCCCTATGGAGTAAAAGACCCCATAGCCCATAAAACACATTACAAAGTCAAAGGATATCTCAAATCATGTCTAAGAGTGGGAGAAAGAGTCTCACTCTTAGCAGGAGAAAAAAAATAAACCCCAAAAATCCAGCAAAGCTGCTGGGGGACTCACTAGGTTTGGGAAATTAGCCTTAACAGAGAATTCTCCCTAACAGTCACTAATTCGGAAAAATATTAGTGGAGCTTTGTGGGTTGAAGCAATGATATGGTTTCTCATTTTGGTTAGGCACATTTTCATTTTTTTTAGGGAGTAAAAATAGATGGTGAATATGTCTCTTAGCTGTAAGGCTGGTGTTATCACTAGCCACAGGACAACGTAATGTGGATAGTAAGCAGAGAACAGAAATTTTTGACCATGATATTCGGAGATGCAGATATTGTGATGCAATTATCATCCTTACACAAATAATTAGAAGCATGTTCTCCTGGCCCCAAAATCCTATCACCATGTTTTTTGACACATTGCTTTTAATTGCCATTAATCAATATGCAAAAGTTTGTATTCTGTCTGAATTCTTTGACAGCCACATCAGTTATGACAAGAGATATTTGTGTTTTGTAATACACATGATTGATTTTCCAGTGGCATGAAACATACATTTTCCTTTGCACAGATGTACATTTGCAAGGTACTGTGGCAGATGTTGAAGTCTTGGTCTGGTTGATGAGATTTCTGTAAAATCACATATGACATTTTATTTTAGCCTACATGTTCGGGAAAAGTGTTGTAAGATTTGTAAAGAATTGCAGTGGCTCGGAAGAGGAAATACCTTACAAAACTCTACGATGGTAGTTCAGTAAATACGCATGCTCACAAGGTGGCTTACCTCATTAGCCAGTTGCCGACAAGGAAAATAATGTGCGCGCAATAGCCAACCAGTTCCGCACATAGAGAAAAATAATAAGAGGGAACATTGGCCAAGACACTCTGGAGCCTAGGCGGGGATATGCAAGAGTTCCTGTTCGGACTGATTTTCTATACTCTGGTCTGGTGGACAGATATATAGAAGGCCAACCTATATTATGAAAGGGACATCTCTGGGAGCTGTAGCCAAACCAGTTCAAGGTAGCAGTGACGAGAGGTGGTGAGCTTGTAAAGGGTCCACAATGAGTACACACAATGGGAATCACAAATTACACGTAGACAGTATGTATACAAATACAGTTATTTATTTAGGGCCAAATATCACTATGAAAAATGACTACACAGGTAGATGTTAGTCAAGATTGCATGCAGTACCCTTTGGGTGCACTACAACAACCCTGACCTGCTGGGAATAGGAAACCAACCTTTGGTATAAGTCTGTACTATACAAGTTGGTAGCATGTTGAGCAGCCAGCCTTATCTCAAGAGGGATCAATGTGAGCTGTAGGGGAGTTAAACAGAGATTCACAATGACAAGTATTAAAATAAACTTAAACACAAGGTTTCTTTTTTTTATAACATCTTTTTATTGCAAGTTTTCATGGCATTTTACACAATAGAGAGAATACATTCTCGGACTGTTACAGGAATCCTCCCTCCTGTGTCAGCCTCCCTCCTCCAAAGTGCTTTTTGGGGGGGGGAGGAAGGGTAATACTGCTATGAGTCCTCAAGATCTATTGTGGCTTAAGTGGGCCTCTATCGAAGCACCAACCCGTTCCTTCAAACTGGAACATTCTTCCCGCAACTCACCTCTGCCCCCGTTTTAACTATCCCAAAAAGAAAATGACGTAAAATAGCGTCTAGTTCTGGGGGCCATAGATGCAGCAGGTGCATTCAGGTGTAGTCCGGTATGTGCCTGGTATAGTTAGCAGTGTTTGTAGTGTGCCAGAATCGGGGTATCAGTTCATTGGATGGGTATGCCTGGGTGAGCGGTGGGGGTGTGTGGGCGTTCACGTTCCTGGGGAGAAATCATATGCCCCTGAGGGGACGTCCTTCTCCCGGGGGAGAGGTCAAAGAGGGCCCAGAATGTTTGGGTCAGAGTGGCTCTGGCCAGGTTTGTTGTTCTTTGTGCACTGTAGTCCAAGGAGCCTATCTTGGATATGAAAGCTATCGTCTGCGATTTTGTGGAGAGTGTTATACCCTTCCAGTTCACAATCAACAGTTTGCGCGCTGTGAATATTATCGTGTGTAGGGCTCTGCAGGCGGATGTTTCGGTGTGCCATTCCTTGTAATTAGCCCCGAATATCAGGTCTTCCGGGTCGTATGACAGTTGCCTCTGAAATATGGGTGTAGACTAGTCTATGGACCATGTGCCAATAGGGGGTTATCTTGGAGCAGGACCATAGCATATGGCCCATGGTGCCCAGTGTTTTACACCCGGGCCAGCACTGCTGGGAGGGGGTCAGTCCCATTCTGTACATTTTGGATGGCGTGTAGTACATGCGTTGTATTATTTTAAATTTAATTTCCCTATGTTTCAGGTTCAGGGACATTCTGGGAATGACTGAATAGAATTGGTATAAATCTCCAGTCTCTATAGGGGTCGAGGTCTAGTGACCAGGCTACAGCCAGGGCGGAGCTCCTACCGTCATTTTTCGAACCGGCCATTGAGTATAAGTCATGGAGCCGTGGATGAGTGTTTGTCCGGCGATCCAGTTCTAATGCACAGGGGGCCGGGGATGTCTGTCTTGAGGTGTCCGTGGTGTGTCATGTTATCTTGGCGTGGACTGTGCTATATTGCAGCCAGTGGCCCGCATGGAGGGCCAGTGGTCCTGCGGCTTCCAGGAAAGTCTATGTTCGGGCCTTCTCACAGGTCTAAGATCCCATGCCCACTGGGTGTTTTGTGATGGATGTATAGTAGGTAGGTGGTCGAGCGCTAATCAGCCTTTTACCGATGTCCACGTTGGTGCCGCGTTGATATCGATGCCTTGCTGAGCACGAAGCTTGCGCCACTGGCCTAGTGTCGGTCCCACCACCGGGTGTGATCTAAGCTGTCATGGTAGCTTTGTCGAGGGAGTGGCCAGTGTAACTAGAGTGGATTGGGGGGCCAGGGTGTATAGCTCCATTACCCTCCAGCTAGAGCTGTCCTCTGGGCTCAGCCAGCATTTTGCCCAGCATATTTGGCCTGCCATATAGTAGCTCCACCAGGACGGCAGAGCGAGGCCCCCATCTTGTTTAAATGTGGTGAGGATCCCTGTGCGGATGCATGCTTTTTGTTGTGCCAGATGAACCTAGAGATCGCAGCGTCAATAGTTTTGTACATCTTCCGGCTGGGGACGCATGGTATCATCGCAAGGTATATAAGTTTAGGCAATGTGTTCATTTTGACCTGACATTTTGATTCTGCCTGACATGGATAGCGGTAGCATGTCCCATTGGGTGAGGTCTGCGAAAATCTGCTCAACCACATGCAGGTAATTAAGGTCTCCAAGATCCACAATTTGGGCAGTGACCCGGTATCCTGCCATCGGTCCATATTGCTGCAATAGGAATCTCACACTGGGGAGGGAGGTATGCGTGTCCCCAATGTATATGAGAAGGTCGTCAGCATATAAGGAGACCCGGTGTTCCGTCCCACCCCTCCATAGTCCCCGCCACTAGGGGTCTGAACGCAGTATCTCAGCTACCAGCTCGATGGATAGGCGTAGAGGAGTGGGTATAGGGGGCATCCTTGGCGCGTACCTGAGTGCAAGGCGAAGGGAGCTGATGTGCGGCCATTAGTAGTTACCGTCGCCTTGGGTTCAGTGTAGAGTAGGCGTACCAGGGCAATTAGAGAAGGTGGAGGCCATATTCTGCAAGGGCGAGGAAGGAACAAGTTACTTACCCGTAACTGTTGTTCTCCAGCATGGGTCTGGCATGGATTCACATGTTCATGAATATTCCCCGTCGTCAGGCCGGGAATCCTCGGTAAAGAAAAAATCAGTATCCGTTTCGTTTCTGATCTGTCTTTCTCAGTAGTAACCAATCACTGGTCTCTGGGTCAAACTGCCCCCAGCCAATGACTGACCTCTCCCTAAGCCCCGCCTCCGGCAGCCATCTTCAGATTTGGTAGCATGCAAAGTGGCAGTATGACCAAGTGAAGATCCGCAGAGGGGTAGGAGGGAGGGTTCACATGTGAATCCATGCCAGACCCATGCTGGGGAACAACAGTTACAGGTAAGTAACTTGTTCCTTCTCCAGCATGGGGTCTGGCATGGATTCACATGCTCATGAATAAAGAATACATAGCAGTACACACATGCACAACCAAAACGAGGTGGAAAAGGCTCAACATTAAGCATTACATCAAAAACTCAACATTAAGCAATTCTTACCTCCTCACCAGGCTCACCTTAGGCGAACAGGTTGCGCAGCACTGCTTGGCCGACCCTGGACTCCTCCCTGGAATCCCGGTCGACGCAGTAGAATCTCGTGAAGGTGTGCGTCGACCTCCACGTAGCAGCCCTGCAGATGTCCAGCAGGGGCACACCAGACAAGAACGCCATGGTAGCAGCGATAGCTCTGATCGAATGGGCTCTCGGACGACCAGGCAACGGTCGGTTTGCAAACCGATGACAGTGTGTGATGCAGCCGGAGAGCCATCTGGAAATGGAAGCCTTCGAGAGAGCCTTCCCTTGGTTCACAGGTCCAAAGTTCACAAATAGCTGTGATGTCTTCCGAAAACTCTTTGTGCGGTCCACGTAGAACTTCAGCGCTCTAGCCACATCCAGCGAGTGCAAAGTCCTCTCGGCCGGTGACGGAGGCGACGGGAAGAAAACAGGTAACTCCAAGGGCTCGTTAAGGTGGAAGTCCGACGGCACCTTGGGCATGAAGGAGGGGTGCGTCCTCAGCACCACCCTCATGTGGTGAAAAGACAAATATGGAGGCTTGCAGGATAGGACCTGGATCTCTCCCACTCGCCGTGCGGAGGTGATGGCCACAAGAAACGCAGTCTTTCACGACATGAACTTCAATGGTGCCAAATGCAGGGGCTCGAATGGCGCCCCCATGAGCCTGGTCAGCACCACGTTGAGTACCCATGCCGGGGCAGGGGCCTTCCCCGGCGGGAACGATCGGAACAGTCCCTTCATAAATTCCTTCACCAGGCGATGGGACCAGAAGGACGCCCGTCCTGTGGTTCTGGTGTATCGGGAGATCACAGCCAGATGTATCTTGATGGAGGGCGTGAGCCAGTCCAGCCTTGGCCAGCGACAGTAGGTACGGCAGCACTTGAGGGGCCGTAATCCGTAGAGGGCTAATCTTCTGTGCACGGCACCAGACAGAGAACCTCTTCCACTTATGTCCGTAGCACTTGAGAGTTGAAGACGCCCTGGCCTTTGCAAGGACCTCTCTGCAGTCAGCCGGGATATTGTACCCTCCAAACTCTAGTGCTGCAGGAGCCAGGCCTGCAAGTTCAGCGACTCCGGGTCGTGATGAAGTATGGCGCCTCCTTCTCTGGAGAGAAGATCTGCGTCCGTCGGCAGCTTGACTGGTGGGGACGCTGACAAGTCCAGAAGGTCCGGAAACCAGATCTGCCTCGGCCACGCCGGTGAGACGAGATCATCCTGCACTGGGACCTGTTGAGCTGGTTGACGAGTCGGAGCAGGAACGGCAACGGAGGGACCGCATATAGGAACAGGCCGTCCCAGGGGAACGAGAAAGCATTGCCCATGCTCCTCGGCTGGGGAAACCTGCTGGCGAACCTCTGGCACTTGGAGTTTGTCGCCGTCGCGAACAGGTCGATGTGCGGTTTTCCCCATCGTCGGAAGAGTCGATCCACTTGATCCTGACGTAGTTCACACTCGTGGCACGAGCACAGCTCCCTGCTGAGTGAGTCGGCGATTGTGTTCTTCATCCCTGCCAGATGAAAGGGCATCAGAAACATCCCTTGGGTGACGGCCCAATGCCACAGATCCTGGGCTTCCTTGGAGAGGGCTGGAGATCTGGTTCCTCCCTGCTTCCGAATGTAGAACATCGTGGTGGTGTTGTCGGTGAAGATTCCCATCACCTTGCCCTTGAGAGACGGGAGAAAGGACCTGAGGGCCCAGAACACTGCACGGAGCTCCAGGATGTTGATGTGGAGCGTCTTCTCCTCCGGACAAAGGCCTCTCGCATGAAGTTCTCCGGTGTGCGCTCCCCAACCTTCCAGGGAGGCATCTGTTGTCACCGTTATCTGGTGGGATGGGGCCTGAAAGTCTGTGCCCGCCGTCAGATGAGCGCAGGTGCCCCACCACCGGATCGGTCGTCGGAAGGTCTCGTTGAGCAGGATCCTGTCCTCGAAGCTGCCCGTCGCTTGCATCCAGCGCACGTCGAGGAACTCTTGCAGAGGGCGCATCCGAAGCCTGCACAGGCGCACAAGATATATGCAGGAGGACATCATCCCGAGGAGGGACTTGATGGCCCTCACCCTGGCCACGTCTGTGGCCAGCAGACGCTGCACCTTGCCCAGGATGGCGTTCGTCCTTTCCTCGGATGGCGAGGCCAGACGCGCCACTGCGTCGAGCTTGGCTCCCAGAAACAGTGCGACTTGCGACGGGACTAGGTGGGGTTTGGGAAAGTTGATGGAGAATCCAAGGTCCGTGAGCAGCTGGACGGTCTTTGCTGTGTGATCCACGGCGAGCTCCCTTGTCCTTGCTCGGATGAGCCAGTCGTCCAGGTAGGGGTAGACGTGGATCCCTGCAGGCACAGCCGCGCCACCACCGGTAACGAGGCACTTGGTGAACACCCCTGGGTGCCGACTTCAATCCGAACGGGAGGGCCTTGAACTGGTAGTGCCGTCCTTGGACCACGAACCTGAGGAACTTTCGGTGTCCTTTCAGAACGGGGATGTGGAAGTACGCATCCTCCAAATCCAACGACGACAGGAAATCGCCCTCCTCCAGCTGTCCCAGCACGTGCTGGAGGGTGACCATCCGGAACTTCTGTGCCTTGATGTACTTGTTCAGTCGTCACAGGTCCAGGATGGGGCGCCATCCTCCTGTCTTCTTTTCCACTAGGAAGTACCTTAAGTATACTCCGGTGCCCCGGAGCCTCTTCGGGACGAGCTCAATGGCACCTTTTTTGAGCATTTCCCTTACCTCCAATAGCAGTTGAAGGATGTGATTTTCCTTCCTGGCCACGGGTGGAATGCGGGGGCAAATTTTAGGAATTTGAGGGCGTGCCCCTGGACCAGGGCATCCAGCACCCAACGGTCGGTGGAGATGGACTCCCACACGCTGACGAACTTCGCCACCTGGCCTCCCACCGGGGTGCTTCGGTGGGGGCCCGACACTGCTGTCGGTTCAATCTTGCTTGGAGGACGCCTTGGCCTCCCTGGCGATGATGGCAGGGCCCACCCGACTTGCCTCATCCTCTATAGGCTTCCTGCAACGAGGAGAGGGCCGCTTGGCAGTACGTAGAGGAGCCACCGCTGAATCCCCTGGAGGCACCCTGCATGTCTCCGGTGTTCCGAAAGGACGGCCTTCGTTACCGGAGAACGGCTAGGGCCTTAGCTGTCTCTGTGTCCGCCTTGATGGCTTGGAGGGACTCATCCACCGTTTTCCCAAACAGATTGTTCCTGTCGAAAAGCATGTCCAACACCTTGGCTTGTACGTCCTGGCGGAAATCCGTCGCCTTGAGCCACCCTCGTCGTCTAAGGCAAACGCTGTTGCCTAGCTGGCAGAAACCGGTGTCGGCAATGTCCGTTGCCACTGTAATGGCGTGGTCCGACGCCACTTCGCCTTCTTGCAAGATCTCCAGGGCCTCAGCCCTCTTGTCATCTGGCACAAAGTCCAACAGGGGGGCGATCTTGTACCATAACTCCCTGTCGTAGCAGGCCACAATCGCGAGGGCGTTGGCCGCCTTAATCGTCGTCCCATTGCGTCCAGCTTCTTTCCTTCGCCGTCTGGCGGGGAAGTTGACGTTGAGGCCGATGTCCCCCCGCTTTCTTCTTGGACATCGCTGAGACGACCGAGTCAGGGGTCGGTTGTGCCCTAAGGCACAAAGGGGCCACGTCGGGGACCCAGTACTTCTTCTCGTACCGATCCCTCTTGGCTGGCGTCATAGACGGGTTCTTGAGAAGGGTGAGACCCTCGTCCCAGATGTCATCCAGCAGGGGCACGGCGAGGACTGTCTTCCTCTTGGCCTCTCGCCGTTGGTAAAGGAAACATTCCTTCTCCTCGGGACAGAGCTGAAAAAGCTTGGATGCCCTGGCGATCATTGCATGGAAAGATCTGACCTCGTCGCGCGGGGAGGACTGGGCTTGCGATGGGAGCTCCGTCCCGTCGTCACCCGTCGTGGCCGTGTCCGTTCCCGTGTCATCCCCAGGGACGGGGGACGTGGGAAAAGGCTGGGAAGGCCGCGAGGGCTAAAAAGGCGGGGCTGGATGGACCCGTCTTCTCTTGTTCGGGGGGCTTCCCGCCGGGCCTGGGTCCGGCTCTGGCTCCTCTGTCGAGCCAGGTTCTGGATCCTCCGTCGGCGGTAAGGGCAATCTCGTCCTTATCTCCGAACATAAGGATTGTATTGCCAACAAAATGGCTGCCGAGTTATCCTACGGCTCCGGAAGTGACAGGAGAGACGGGTGACTAGGACCCTCACCGGTGCCGCCGTCACTCTCGTCGTCACCTTCGTCGGGATCCCTCCCGTGGGGACGGGCCTCTTCGACGCCCTCGTCGAGGCCCTCTAAGACTTCTACCAGCTCCTCCTCGGATGCTGTGTCTGTGTCCACAATGGCCACAGCCCCCCCTCTTTTTCTGCCGGGGTCTTCACGGGGGGTCTTGTCGATGGGTTTGAAAGAGGCTTCCCTCCGCCGAGGCAGGGAGACTCTGGGACCCGAGGTCGCCTCCACTGGTGTAGCCTCCACAGGCTGCGCCAGGGCCGCCGTGACTTCCTCGATAGAGGCCTTGGCCGAGTGAATCAAGGCCTTCACTGCCTTAGGCGTGCTTGAGGCCTTCACCTTGGGGGGGAGGGACACCGCCTCTCGCCCCCTCAGCTGAATCCTTCGAGATCGACGAGGGCCTCTACAGAAGGTTACCCGGGTTCTCGGATTTCCTCTTCCCCGAACCAGAGCGTTGGCTCGTGGCTGATGGTGCCGGGGAAGGCGCGCCCTGCCTGGCAGCCGAAGAGCCCAACCGTTCGGCACTCCCGGTGCCCGCAGACTCGCGGGGCTTTGCCTTCTGTTGGGCCTCCGTCGCCGGGGCGCCCTCACAGGACTTAGAAGACCGCTCGGACGACTTCTTCTCACCCGACGGGCTCTTTCCTTCCAGCCAGTTGGAGAGACGAAGGTGTCGGTCCCTGATGGTCCGTTCCGACATGTTCCTGCAAAATGCACAGTCCTTCTCCACGTGCGTTTTGTCCTCATGAAGGCAGCAGTGTCCTCCTTGAACACATTCTGCAGCTGGCATCCAGAGCAAACCCTGAACAGCTTTCCGGCCGTCGAGCTTCCTTTGACCTGGGCCATGCCCCCCCCTCCCCAACCTCTCCCCAACCCTCCCCCCCCTCCCCCTCCACCCCCCCCTCCCCCTCCCCCTCCCCGCGTGCGAGTGTTGTTTTTGTATGAATCCAGTCTGGTCCTCCCAAATCAGACCTGGTAGCACAGCTTCCAACTTTAGGGCCAAACATTTTGCGAGGACCTTAGCGTCAGAGTTAAGGAAATGGGCCTGTGTGCTCCGCACTCGTCCTTAGTCCTTATGCCTCCCTTTTTTGTGTGAATATTACTATGTTGGCGGTCGTCATTGATCTTGGTAGACGGTCGCTTTCTGTTGCCTCTGTAAATACTGCCTGGAGTCTTGGGGTGACTTTGTCTGCCGTGGCCTTATAGAGGTCTATTGGAATCCCGTCTAGGCCTGAGGCTTTGCCCGGGTTCACAGCGCGTATTGCCCGTCGGATATCAGCCACCCCAATGGGGTGTCCAGAGCGTCATATTGAACCCGCGTGATTTTGGGCAGTTGGATGGCCGTAGGAAGCCCTGCATTACCCGGGGTGGAAGTGGTTCAGGCTCTGCATATAAGTGGGCGTAGAACATCACAAACCTCTGACTAATGGCCTCGTCCCCTACCAGTAGCTTCCCCTCCCCATCTTTTATAGCTGTGATGGCCGTGGCCACCTGTCTTTGCTTTAAAGTGAGTGCCATAAAACGCAAGGGTCTATCATTTTCTAAGTAGTATTTCTAGGTCCAGCTGGAGTAGGATTTCTGCACTCTGGTCGTTTCTACTTCCTTAATTTCTGCCCAGATTTTGTGGAGCTGTGTGAGGGTATGCTGGTCAGGCACAGTTTTGTTATTTTTCTAGCTTTTGCAGGGTGTGTGTCAGTAACTCGGCCTAGGTGTGCCACTGTTTAAGCTTGTATGCCCACCTGGGGATGCACTGACCCCTCAAGGAGGCCTTAAACGCGTCCCAGCATGTGTGTCTGGTAAAGGAGGAGTTGAGATTGGTGTTCCAGAACATGCCCATATAACGCTATATGTGGTCGACGAAGTCGGGGTATGCTAGGACCCGCAGTTTGAGTTGCCAGATAGGAGGGCTGTGTGGGGCGTCCGGCATTGTCAGTCTCAATCTGACGGGAGCGTGGTCAGAAAGAGTGGTGGGGAGGATGGAGCATTCATCTAGGGAGTGTAGTGTCGTGCGCGGGGCTAGCCAATAGTCTAGCCTGAAGTAGCTTTGATGTCTACAGGAATAGAAGGTATAGTCCCTCTCCAGGGCGTGTTTCTCCACATGTCTTCCAAGCCGACGTCCATGAGGAGGAACCCGAGATGCACCATTTCATTTGCTGGGGAGTGGGGTGGTTGGCTCGTGGAGAGTCTATCGAGGTCTGGATCGAGTATCACGTTTAGACTCCCGCCTATCAGTGTGAGGTGCCTCATAGATGGTGCACATGTGGCGAAGGTATGTGCGAAGAAGGCAGGAGTGTCTGTCGTTGCGGCGTAGAGGTTTACAAGTGTGATAGGATGATGGTGAAGCAAGCCTTGCACTAGGCCACACCTCCCCTCCATATCCGTGAATGTGTTTCAGAGTACGAAAGGCACTCGCCTGTGGACGCGCTGTGGACGAGAATGGACACTCCTCTTTCACTCCGGCAGAGGGCATGTGCCGCCACCCCAAACCATCACCGTTCAAGTTTTTTCAATTCTCCTTCATTCAGGTGCGTTTCCTGGAGAAATATGTCCCCATTAAGGTCTCTGAGGTGGTTTAGGGTGCGCCTACACTTAATGAATTGCCCCAGACCTTGCACATTCAAGGTGATCAGTATGAGCCTGGCCATCGTGGCATCATGGTGGAAGCTCATCCGCCATCACAGTCCTAAGGGGCGGGCGTGGTATCCTCCCCCAGCGGATGTCATGTTGGGGTGGCGCGGCGTAGATGCACTATATCCGAACCCATACTCCAGACCTGAGGCGTGAGTTACACAGTGAATATAAAGAACAGTCGAGAGAAACGTCTCATGAAACATTGGACGTGTATGTACCACTTCCAATACTAGGCAATAAAGCCCATGCATGGTCTCTGCGACGGCGAACTGTCAGGTCCGCCCCCTTCTCCATGCATAACTGATAACCCTCTGGTTGGGGCAAGCGTTCTTGCGGGGTGGCTGGAATGCTTGGTCCGGGAGCGGTGCTACGCGTCTCATATGGTGAAGGTGAAGTCCGGACCAGTTGGCACCCACCTTCACCGCTGTTTGTCGGTGTTGCAGTAGAGGGGTCCGTCTGTGCTGTGATCCTGGGGGATGTAAGTCGCAGGGCCGCTTCAGCCGGGCAGGCCCGCCATCACTCTCATTGCCATTGTTCAACTTGAGCCACTCCCTGGGATCTGCGGAGTACATGAGAGTGTTGATAGAAACGTTGGAGCGGTTAGCACGGTCGTCGCTCTCTGGCATGCACACTCAATCGTGGTCGCCTGTGCGAGCATTTAGTGCCTCCAGATCTGTGTCCATAGGTGTTACGCTCTGGGCAGTCCTTTGTCTGTGGTTCACGAGTCTGGTTCCCTGCGTCTCTGGTTTGGCCCCTTGAGACCGTATCCCTTTTTTTGCCACCTGTCTGTTCCGCTGTGGGTGAGGTTCAGATGATGATGTAGCTTGTGCTGTTTGAGCCCTTGGGTCCACTTCTCGTGGAAATTCTGTGGAGACCATATTTTGGAGCTGCAGGAATCGACAGGCATCTTTGGGGTTGTCATAAGTATGCCATTGGCGGTCTATTTGGACGCACCAAATGGCCGGGAACTTTAGTGTCTTAGCTCTCGGCCCCTCAGAGCCTCGAATAGGGGGTTAAACCCCTTCCTCTAGCGAGACACCTGCGCTGAGTAGTCGTTGAAAAGCCTGATTCACCCACCGCTGGTTTCGAGACCAGTGCACGGTGGATTCTATCGTCAGCTCTCTGAGGTTTTCAATGCGTAGAATATCTTGCATGAAGTTGTACATAAAGGACTCCAGATCCAGTCCCTCCGCATTCTCTGGCAGGCCGATCATCCTCAGGTTATTCCACCTGGACCTATTTTCTTGGTCCTCCATCTTAGCGCCCATGCGTTGGACCTCCCTGATGACTCCATCGAGTTTGGTGGACGTCGATTCCAAGTTGTCCTCCAGTGAGCTGATACAATGCTCGTTGTCTGTTCTTTCCGCTTCGATTGTAAGCCGCGCTTGGACGTCTTGGAGATCTCTCTTTATATCTTGGAGCGTAGTGTTGGTCTCCTGTGTGCGCTGGCCAATGAGCTTCATTTCAGCGAAAATCGCCTGCAATTGTGCGGATATATCCATGTTTGTCTTGTGTCAGGTGGAGCGCCTTGGTGTGAGTGCTGCAGTGGCTGTCTCTATCGGGAGGTCGAGCTGTTAACGTGGAGTCCCCTCTATCATAGCCTACTCCGCGTTGTCTGTCTATGTTGTTGAGTGGAGCTCACGCCGCAGTTGGTATAGGCCTGGTGGAACTATGGCGCCTCCATTTTTGTGTGCGGCACCGCTCTCAGACTGCTCGTCTCTGCCGTATAGTTGTTGGAAATAGCTATTCCGGGGGTCTTCTTCCAGTGGATCCCCTCTGTGCGCTCCCCCAGGTGCTGCGCTGTTCCCTTTGTTGGTCTAGTGGTGGGCTAGGGTCTCAGCCGTTGACAGTCGCTGTACCCGTCCCTTGTTGGGGGTTTGCGGAGCAATGTCACGCCCAATCTGAGTGATTTCGCCTCCACCACTGGGGTTGTCTGGATCTTATGCTCCTGTCGCGGGTGGAGGGCAGTCCAAGTACTTACTCCCGCGCCCCTGGATCCCAGCGCCGCGTCTTTACTTTGTCTGCTGGGCTGGGGTCTCCTGGAATGGCGTAAGCGGGTGGTGCAGTTATCGCAGGGCTAGGTGCCTGCCGTTGGTCAGTGGGACGGGTCGCCCCTGCAGCTGTGTGGATCCAATATGTGACCTCCTGTCGGTGGGGGGAGGGGCGGTTAGTCAGATATGCAGCTTTGAGGGCATAGTCCTCGGCTACGAACCGGGTCCTGTAGTCCTGAGGCCCCCACTCTGTTTCAGGGGGGGTGAGCTGGGCCGGGCTGAGTTGGACTGGCGGTTTGTCCTGTATCCCTGGGCTCATGCAGCGCCTCGTAGGGGCCAGAAGTGGCTGGCGAGGCGGCCTGGGTGCTGTACTGTACTGGGTCACGCGCAGGTCACCCCCGGCGCCGTACGGCTCTCCTAGATGTCTTCTTGCTGGTGGTTCAACAGGGGAGGGGGTGGGGAGGGGGGGGGGGGAAATCGGGCATGTGGCTGGGAGAGGAGAGTGTGTTCCCACCCGCCGGGTCCCACAGTGCTGGGGCTGCGGCCGTCACACCGCTCACCACCCCATTCGGGTCTTGTGCGGAGTGGGGGAGGTCCCGGCTCCGTATTGGGGGAACGAGCTAGGCCAGGTTGGTGGTGACTGGAGAGACGGCTCAGGGTGGAGCACACAGCGGGCCGCCCCCATTTCCCTCCGAGGCCGGGGTGCAGACGGGTCAAGGGGCTCCTCGACTCAGTTGTCGCAGCGCGTCGGGCGACCAGCCCGAGCCCGTGCTTATGTGCTGTTGGCATCTTTGCGTCGGGAGGGTCCTCTCGAGCCAGCACTGGTGTTTTTGAGTTTGGGCGATTCCGCAGTGAATCCAGCCGCAGGCAGGGGCCTCAGCATACGTGGCCACACTCCATTGGCTCCTCCTGTACCTTCCGTCACTGTGCGGCTCGTAGCCCAGAGACAGGGCCTGATAGTATCCCAGGAGGTGGAGCACCCTGATGCCGCAGCCAACTCCCCGGTCCCGACAGGGCTACCGGTGGTGGCGGGCACGTTCCCGTGCTGGACTCTGCCCCGTAGTGGCTGGAGCTGGAGGCCTCATTCAGCAGTGGCGTCGGAAGGCGTCTTCGCGGCCATATAGTTGGCTGAAATTCCTCATGCGTTTAGACTGCATGGTTCATGTGACTTTAATAAATAGGACACTGTGGACATTAATATACCACTGTTTGCATTTAGAATCAGACTTAAGAGTTTGGCAAAGAAAAAGGTTATTAGAACAGAACAAGAGATCAGTCAAATATTCTGAAGCAGGTAACTACTTTTGGTAACCCCCAATGCAAAGTTAGTTAACCCCTTCCTGGAAGGAAGACAAAACACAATGTCAGAGGGAAGAAGTAATTCAGGGAGCCAGGCTAGGCCAAAGTCATTTGGACAAAAGTCTAGGTGAGCTGAAGAACTTCTTGCAGGTAAATGAAAGTCTTGCACAATGTTTTATAAGTCTTTGTAGAAAAGAAGAATTCAAAGCAAGCAGGGCCACAAGCTGTTTAGGCTCGTGAAGTAAAGAAGCTGGTAGCAACTCTACAGAGCAACCACAACAAGTCTCACCAACTCAGACTGTACAGTACCTTTAGGTTGAAGAAAAAGTGCAGCAGATGGCTACAGTTCCTGTGCAGCTCTGCGGATCTTGGTGTTCCTGGGCCTCAGTCTTGGGGACAAGAGGGAGGACATCTGGTGACTCCTGCACTGCACTGGGATGGTCACCGTCCGAAACAGGCAATCTTCAAACAAGTGGCACTTCGGTGTTTCAGCTCCTCGCGTCTACCGCAAATAGTAACACAACGGTTCCGGGCTGTCGAGATGGGCTTTCCTTGCTCCTGGGGTCCAGCACTCGGTTGAGGTGGCTCAGGCTCGGTCAGTCCTGCTTCCTGGGAGTCCGGAGGATCTTCCTAGAGCTCTTGGCCAGCTTAAAAGCAACGCGCACAATCTGGTGTTCCTCTCCCTGGCTTTTTGGATCCAGCAGCAACTGCAGTGGAATTTCAACTAGCTCTGAGAGGATGTCCAGGTGGCTTACCTTGGAGTTGATTGCTCCCAACAACTCAACGTGAGAAGTCGTCCTTGCAGGGCTTTTCTAGTCTAAACGAATTTGGAGTTTCAGCACAGCAGCAAGGCTTCACCGGGCAAACATGCGGTTCAGGAGTTGCAGCAGGTGTCCTCTTCAAGTTCTTCTTCAGATTCCTTCGTCCAGTGGCTGACTCTGCCTTCCGAGCCAAAAAAGCTTGCCTTTTATGCAGGTTTCTCCCATTCATTCCAGCCTAGATGACAGTCACACAGCAGGGTGGCTGTCCTTGCAGACAGCCAGCAGGCCAATCACACAGGAGTGTATTCCTGTCTCCTAGGAGACTGAGCACAGGGAGTTTCGGGCTCCTCCCTCGCTTCCTGCCCCCCGCCAGACACCATGGAGCCAGAGGCAGGCTTCACTCGTGAATCTCGCCAAAGGCAAAACAAACCAAGGGACCAAACCTGGTTTGGCGCACAGAGTAAATCTCAAGAAGGACCTTTCCACAAAGAAATGGTGAAAAAAGAAGACCAGGGCCATTTTGACAAAAATGACACCCTTGGGTGCTTTACTGCAGCTGCGAATGCAGCCCGCGGTAAATGCACACCATGGTAGTTAAAAGCAAACCACTGCCACCAGCCATTCATCGAGGAAAGGTTAACATAAAAAATGTTACATGAGAAGCTAAACAAAGGGGATACCAAGTAACCCCTCCAGCATCCTATTGTAATATAGTGTGTGCTGGGTCTAGAAAGTTACAATTTAAGTGAAGTCAATTTCACCTCACTGTTCTTGGAAACAGTAGTTTATCCAAAAGAAGGTATTTAAACCTTGGGAAATTAATATACTTCCCTGTGCCACTGCACTAAAGGTGCTTTGTGAAAATGCAAAAGATGATGCCTATGGAGTTCGTCAGACTCCACAACAAAAAAGAAACAGTATTAAAAAAATCACATTGAAATACATTATTGGGGGGGGGGCTCACTCTCTCCAGGCAAAAAATTAAAGTCATAGAGTCCAGCAAAAGAGCTGGGGGTCTCCAAGGTAGAGAGGAATTAGCACATTTCTGGGAATTCTCCCAACAGTAGACGTATCTTAACACTAATAGATTACATATATACAGTCACTAGAGTAGGGCATAATACACATCAAACCCCTGAAAAAGCAAGTACAGATTAGTTTATGCACTTCAGGTCCACAGAGAGTTAAACCCCAACTTCAAAAGTCCTTCCCTAAGTTATAGGGGGCCTTATGGCCAAAAGTTCAGGAAAACTTCTGACAGTTTGTGATGCGGGAAGAAATGAAGGTAGAGTCTCTGGGGGTACAGTGAACAGTTCCAAGGGTTAGAGGACAGTTTATAGTAACTAACCAAAGTGTTCCCAACTTTAGGAAGGCTTGCGCGAGCAAGCAACGGCAAAGCCAAAGTACAGCAAAAGTTGTATAAAAGTTAGCAAACTTTTAAAGGGAGTTTACGGGCAGCTAAGAACCACTGTAACTCACCCCGTACTCAGATACTTCACACGACTTGACAGGTCAATGGAAGAAGGACCAAAGTTGATTTTTCCCGCTGTCAGCCTTAGTCCTTGATTCGCAGGGGTTACGGGTTTGAGCCGATTTCCGGTCTGTCTTTCGCTGGTGCAATGACTCTCAGATGACGAATGCAGCAGAACACGATGCAGGACTCTACTCAGGTAAGCTATTTTGGACAGTGGTCACCGCAGCAAGGCGACGCAAAGGGATTCACTTGTCACAGTCAGACTTTCCAGTAGCCCACTAAAAGCCTCTGCTTTCCCGGGCACTGGAAGTTCATATAAGGATTTTCCTGCCCGCACAGGCCAGGAAGAAGGCTAAAAGTCAAGAAGGTCAAATGACATGCTAAAAACGATGCGACACTGCCATGTTTGGACACTAGACACAGTTAGTAGTCAAACGCAGTAAGGCTAAAATGAAAAGCACCAAAAAATTGTAAGAAGTCACTGCTGCTACCAGCTTGTTCATTTAGCACACCTAGAGTAACCAAAAGTCCTTTGAGTGTTAATCTAGTATTTAAAAAAAAGGTGTACCCCATTGTACTGCATTGTAAGATGCCTTGTACAAAGATAAAAGTTACAATTGATAACAAGTTAATAAAAGTAGTAACAAAGTAACTAAACTAAGGGAAACAAAGTTTCCCAGTACTGACAGCCTGAAGAACATGTCAGTTTCCCCATAACAGATGATCAAACGCCTGTGTAGTGAAGCTTAAGGCTTCACTGTGCTGTAAAAAGAACAGGTCAGATACAAAAATAAAAGCAAAATATTTGGGGGTCCATAGAAATGCAAGGAAAGGTGAAGAGAAATCTTTCCCAAAAATTCCCGCCAAACGCAAAACACACACAGACACAGACACACAGACACACAGACCTCCCCCCTCCCAGAATGGTAGAAGGGCTAACAAAGAAGAACAATGCTAGTAAAGGCGAAAAAAGAAGGGAGGCCGATGTTGGTACTTGGGTGCCCCTACTGTACACTACTGAGGCTATGGACATAGCCTGCAGTATATAAAATACACAATAGTTGGTAGAACACGTCCACTGCCACCAGCCTGTCTATGTGACTTTAAGAAAGTCACAGGAGCCGAGGGACGGGGATACTAGGTAGCCCTTCGGCACCCCACTGAAGGTGGTGTGTGTCAAACACTCAGACTATAGAGTTTTGGGAGACCTACTAGGTATCCTTAAGAACTGTAGTTACTTGAGTATACAAGAAAATAATCTTAAAAGAGGACCGTAAGGGTCCTTAGCAACACTGCCCATAAGGAGCTGTGTGCTGAAGTTGTAAAAACGCAGATGCCTCAAGAGCTATGGAGCAGACAGACGCCATAGTACAGGTAGACTACAAAGAATAGAGTTTCAAAAGACAGAGCCCACAAGAATGAATGAGTGGAAAAAGGCTCTACTCATTCAGGATTGAAAGAAAAAGGTCCAGAAGTGCAGCAAAATGTGCTGGGGGTCTCACTAGGAGATGGGATAGCATAATAATGATAAATCTCCCTAACACTATCAACAATATTGCCCTATTGAATATCTACGGGCCAACTGATAACTCTGGGTTTTTTCAGCAAGTCCTAACACAAGTACCCCTGACATGGGCACACTCACCCGACATGGGACATAGGCCCACTCACATTCATTGGAGGACAGGGGGCCCAAACGTTGCCCTGGACAGGCAGCCCCCCTCAAGCCACCCATGGTATGTTTCCCAAGAAAACCCAGGCTCTTCAGCTCTTGATGGAGGAGCTATGGCTGCGAGATGTATGGAGGGAGCTGCACCCGCAGCAACTGGATTTCTCCTTTTACTCAAATCATCATTGGAGCTATGCTCGCCTTGACTATTGGCTACTTGTTTCATCAATGTTATCCACGATAGACCGGTGTGAGATCCACCCATCACTTTATGGTATCACGGTGCGGTAATTCCGCAGATATTGCTGCCAATGGATTACATCCAGGCGCCGTCATTTTAGTTGAACCTTCAGGCACTGAAGTACACAGATTTTGTGGTGCAATTGGGACAAATCAGATCAATTTTGGGAGGGGAATCTAAAAGAGGCCTTTACGGCAGTGCAATGTTGGGGTGCATTCAAGCCACACATAGGGGGCAATGCATCAAAAAGTGGGCATATAGGTTGAAGGAGTGGAGGCAGCGCGAACAGCAGCTCCAGGCAGACCTTGTGAGCTTGGAGCAAGCACATAGGACTTCTCGGACGCAGCTATTTTGGGTAAAATTCACAGCTGTCAGAGGGTTCTCAAACACTGCACCACACTGAGGGCTCTGTTTTTTTTCTCCAAGTGTGGCCAATCTTTTTTCAAAAATAATAACCGGCCTTTGAGACCAATGGCATTTCTCTTGCGGCGGCAACGGGTGCATCTTATTGATGCTATTAAATCCGAATCAGGCATCCTGCTCTCAGACACTAAGGCGATCAATGATCGATTTGTCTAATTCTACCGTCTGTTATACGCAGATTCACCTGCTCTCAAAGCTTGGTTCGTACCACACTTTATGGAAGGGGCTTAGCTTAACCACATTATCAGAACAGGACCTCTGTAAACTCAGTGCCCCAATTGAGGATGGGAAGGTTGTGGATGCAATTACCAGATTAGCTGGAGGGAAGGCCATAGGTCCCGATGGCCTTCCAATAGATTTGTATAAGGTATTGGCAGACAAAATGACCCCGAAACTGGGCATCTTTAATGAGGCGAGAGGTGCGAGAGCTCTACCTAGCTCACTTTTATTGGTTAACATAGTATTTCCTAAACCCGGCAAGGACCCTAGCGAACGTGTGGCATATAGACCTATTTCCAATTAATAATGATGCAAAGATTTTGGCAAAGTGCTTAGCGAGTCGACTGGATCCCCTTCTACCACAACTGTTCCACCCGGACCAGATGGACTTCATTTGGGGGGAGCACTCTTGCAACAACATACAGCGATTGTTTAAAGTGGTGGCCACGGAGGCCGATCAGGATGATATTTTATCCCTCGACGCTGAGAACGCCTTTGATGAGGTCAATTGAAATTAGATGTTAGTAGTGCTACAGGCCTTCGGAATTGAGGGATACTTCCGGGATATAGTTAGGCTTCTGTATCTAGACCCTCGAGCGTCAGTGATCACCAATGGCTTTACATCTGCTCCTTTTAGTTTACACTCTGGCACACAACAGGGCTGTCCCCCATCATGATGTTGTTTTATATCTCGCCAAGTGGCAGATCACCCTCCCCCGGATCCAGTCCATTTTGCAGAGCTTTGGTATGATTGCAGGGTATAGGGTCAATTAAGAAAAATGTGTTGCTGCTTCACACAGATGTTGCCTGGGACCCGGCGGGAAGGTGGCCCCATTTAGATTACAACTGCACTCCATAGAATATCTGGGGATTCAAGTCAGTCCCTCAGTGAACACCCTGGTTTCAGATAACCAAATGTTGATCCCAAAGATTCAGTCAGAATTGCTTAAATTGAACACATTGCCTTTGTCACTGCAGGGTAGGATCAACTTGGTGAGAATTAATACCGTTCCAAAATTGGTACATCTGGCACTAATGATCCCATCCCCATGCCCCGAGGATGTGATGCGATCTTGAAAGGCACATCGGGAAATGAATCTGGCGACCTAAGTGAGTTAGATTGAAGCATGAGGGTATGTGCCTCTAAACAAGATGGGGGTTTGGCAGTCCCCTCGTGGCACTCATACATCTTGGCAGCGCAAACCTGCTGGATCAAACAATGGTTGAACCCGAATGACGTTGCCAGCTGGCATAAAACAGAACTTGCAATTCTACAACCTCTTATGCTGCAGAAGGCTGTGGCACTACCGTGGTCCCACCTCCAGTGCAATATATTTCTTTGCATCCCATATTGGGATCGTCTCTGAAAGAAAAACAGTGGTGGATATAAAATCAGTGCCGTCTTGGCTCGGCCTTGAAGCGCTGCTCGTGACGAATCCGGATGATAAGGGGAGATGGGCCAAGGGGGAAGCCGGGCGGCAGATTCGCATAATGGACCCATTTGAAGGTACGACCCTGGTACAATTTGCGATGCAAGAGAAATAAGTGGGCTAGAACTAACAGCATGGATTGACCACAGGGCGGTGATTTTGCTGATCCGTGCCCAGACGACTGAGGTCACATTTGTCCGCAGCCCCTCGAACAGCGAGTTGGAATCTATATTGGGCATGCAACTGTTCCCTAAATTGAAGCTCTTCTATCTGCACAGCATCCCGAACAGCGTGGTGAGAAATGAGATATATTGGCTGAGCAATGGGCAGCAGAATTTGGCACTCAACTGGACTGTGGAGACATATCCACTTTTTTCTCACTGATCAATGAGGTCTACAATAATATGGGGCATAAGGAGATCCAGTATAAAATTATTCAAATATTTTATTAAACACAGGTCAAGATGGCTGCAATGAAACATGCAACATCTATTGATTGCTGGAGAAGTGTGAGCAATCGGGGACACTGGGGCATATGTTCTGGTCATGCCCTGTGGTACAGCAATGTTGGCGCATGGTCCATCGGAGAGTGGTTGAAATACCAGGGGGGAGCACTAACCTTAGACCGTAGAGCTATGTTTGGGGTGGAGGAAGGTCATGAGGATGGGAATGTGGTTGAGTTGCTTCATACACTGCTGTTTTCTGCCAGGAAAAGCATCTCATCAAATGGAAATCACTATAAGGCCCACTCTTAAGGATAAGGGGAGGGTGTGGTAAAAAGCTTGTGTGGACTGGAGAGACAAGCATATGTTAATCAGCGAGGTATGGAGAGGGCAAGACAACTCTGGGAATTGTATGAACAATATCAATGAACAATTTTTGAACTGTGATTCGAGTATAGGATCATCCTGCAAGTGAGTTGCAGGGTTCAGGTGTTGTGTCTGCTGTATCAGGAAATGTCTTATATCTACATGTGCATGGGTTAGCCCTCACACTGGGATTTACACATCTCCGGGGGAGGGTGGGTCGTGCCACGGGGTGGGTTCTAGATATGATGTTAATGTTAAAGGATATTTGTACCACGCACTATCACCACCGGAGTGGTCCTCTGGCGGCTCTGAAAAAGGGAGGGGGGGGGGGGCGAGATGGGGGGGGAGTTAGTGGGAATAAGCTGGAAAAGTGCAAGAGAGCAGTGATGTGCTGTTGACACCCTCAGCTCGGTTGGTCCGTTGGCTGGGCTTAGGGCGTTTTACGGTCGGTAGTCGTGTGCTGTTGTGCGAGTCAATGTGTGGTTTGTTTTGTTGTTGCAGTGTAGTGAAGTTTGTGCGGATTGTTGTGTTTTAGGCTTGTGGTTGTGTTTGGTTAAAGTTTGAGAGGTGTATGCAGAGGGGTGAAATTGTTAATGCATCGGTTAATTGGCACTGATGTCCTTGCAATTATGTCTAGGTTTGATGCTTGCTATCATTCACTATTCCATCTGAGTGTGGCACTTGCTAACCTTCAATATCCTATCTAGATGTGACGCAGGCTAAAGTTAAGAATTGGGCGAGTTATGGCTACGGTTGCATTTTGGTCAGTTCGTATTGTCCTGGTCCTCCTGAATGCTTTTGGTTGTGTTATTGTATCCAATGTACGTTTATCCTTAAGTCAATAAATAATTATTGAAATAAAATAAAAAGTAGGTAGGATAAAACCGTTGCCACCAGCCATTCAGATTACCTTGTCACTGTCACCAAAATGTTACAGGAGCCCTGAGAAAGGAGACACAGTGTAACCCCTTCAGCACACCACATAAGGTGGGGTCTGCTGATCTCTCAAATAAAAAAAAGAAGATCAGAGCTATACAAATATCCCCCTGTACCAGAAAATAAAAAGGGGAGCCCAAAGGGCTCCCAGCAACACAGCATAGAGGGTGCTGTGTGCTGCAAAAGTCAAAGATAAGTGCCATAAAACTTGGAGGAAAACAGGACTCGAGAAAAATGCATAAAAAGAAATGTAAAAAATCCCAAAGAAAGGGTAAAAGAATGAGTGAGTGTGGAAAAAGGTTCCCACTTACTCAGGAAATAAGACCAAAACAATCCAGTAGTCCAGCAAAAAGTGCTTGGGACTCATGTGTGAAGGGGATTTCAAATGAAAATCTACCCAACAGCGGGGCCCTGGGATGGCTGATGTTTTTCTAACATACGTCACATGCAGCAAGATATCTTTTAACATCCAAAAATAACTTGTGCCAGTAGAATCGAGGCATCACTTGGCTCTGGGTCTTTTCCTAACCCTTGGGGAACGGCCGTTAGGTGGGAATGGGCCAGCTCCAATACTATTCTCCACTACTGTTCTCCGATGAATTGGGTGAATTACCAGTTGGGTTCTGGGAAGGCTGACTTTCTCAGGATCACCTTGAAAAAATAAAACCTTTTTGATGAAAAAGATGGGTACTGCCTAATTGCGACCATACTCTTCTGAAATGACACTCCCGAAGGCTTTGGTAAGGACCAGGTCATTTCTTTGGGCAAAAACCAGGTCAGATAAAAGAGCAAGATCTCCGGATTCAGGTCTGACTGGATTTGTGAGGAACGCATCAGCCTCTCCAAATCTGAAGTATTCTGTTAATTCCTCAGCCTCTTGAGGAATAGGAGTTAAGATTGTTCTAAAATGCCTTGTGGAACTGAAACGCCAACCTTTGACCACATAGGGGTCCAATACATGGTTGTGCAGGATAACTGACATCTGCACTATATTCAGGGTCCACCACCCCCTGCTACTACATCCAGAGAGTGGCAGCAAATCAGTCAAGACTTGGTGGGCAGACGAATATATAAGTCATTTATAACGGGCATGAAACAAGTGTTTCTAGGCGCGACAAGACAGGGGAGGTAAGACAGAGGGAGGCCAAAACAAACAATCTTACTAGGCCTTGTGTCATTCAGATCTTGCAAGTAAGAGAACAAGTGCAAGGAAGAAGGGAGCGGAAAACTGGGTAGCAATGCTTTGAGCCAGGCCAGCGTGGATCTTGGTAGTACACGGAGAACAAGGGACTGTAGGGTTACAGTTACAGGCCCTAAGTGTGTCGTAGACCCAGAGGCAGTGCAGAGGTGACTGATCAAGAAAGAGCCTGGTACCCAGTGAGACTCTAAAGTAGCCAAGCAACTATTGGAAGGGAGGGAGAAAAGGCAGAGGAGAAGAGTAATGTTTTGAGCTGCTTCCGGAACAGCAGGTGGTCCGGCCCAAGTTTGAGAAGGGCAGGGAGGCCATTCCAGAGGGAGGCACCTGCAGAGGAAAGCGATATACCCCACACTCCGCCTGGAGAAGCGTCTAACCCTTGGAGAGTTGGAGGTAGCTGAGCGAAGGGCTCGAGAAGGAAGGTATTTTGGAACAGAGCGTTGGATGTAGTGTGGGTCCAGCACCACAAAGCCTTGTGGACAATGCAAAGGGTCTTGAACTCGATCCTTGCAGCCACCACCGGGAACCAGTGGAGAGATTTCAGGGATGGAGAGATATGGTCCCTGGGCTTGAGGCCAAGGTTACGTCTCGCAGTCCTGTTCTGGATTAGCTGCATGGGGCGGAGAGTAGAGGAAGGCAAATTGAGAAAGACTAAGAGTTACAAGATTTGCATGACACACTCTGCCCAAGAATATTGCTAATTCCAAATGAATAGCACTGACACATATGCAGAGTTTGCAACAAAAGGTTGTTTAATTACCTCAAAGAAAGTCAGCAGACACGTGTTTCGACCGGAGTCGTCTTCAAGTCTGACATAACCCACAAATAAAATACAATAATGCCAAAAAGTAAAGTTACAATTCAAACGATACAAAAAACAAACAAGTTATCAAAAATCATCACAAAATCATAAATTGGCAGCACATTATGAACAAATGGATATTTCCAGATATGATAGGTATATTAGATTGTTCACATACCCAAAATTGAATTCAATCGTGTGAGGAGTATAAGAGGAGGCAGATAGAACAAGACAAAAATACACAAGCTAATTAGTCACATTCAATTGACACTCTATTACTTATCGGAATAGATAAGTGTGCACTTCAAGTGCAATGTGAAAACCCAAAAAGCGTGGCCAACGGCACCCACAGAGATCCCAATTGCATTTATCCCAACGTTTAAGTGAGAGCTGTGTCCTTCGTGCTTTATGCAGCATATTTCCCCAAGGCTAGGAGGGAATAACTAGAAGGCGCACCCCATAGTGTCAAAAAACATGTGCCCCAGGGAAAGTTCCCTGTGAGATTTCCCAGTATTGAATGACCCTGTTAACATCATCTCACAAGTCATCTTGGTCATAGTAAATGCTATGAGTTGCCACAGTAAGTCAGCTATACACAACATTCCGGGTGGGGAATTCTTTAAGGCCCGCCGGAATTGTAGCAATGATCAGGTATTTGCCACTGAATGTGATATTTTGGCTGAAAGATTTAGCCAAAAAGGATACACTAGAGACAGTATTAATAGTACTATGCTCAGATACAAAATAGTTGATAGAACCACCACATTACTCCCATCTAACAAAGCAACCAAGCATCTTAAGATCACTGATATAATAACCAAATTCTCACGGGATGCACACTGTCTGTACAAACTTGCTCAGAGACACTGGAGTATTTTGCTTATAGACAAGGATTTATGCCAATACACTGAGGATAAACCGAAATATGTTTTCACTAAAGCACAGAACATCTGTCCCTCCTTCATGGAGCCAGTCAGTTATAAACAAGGGCAAGAGACTAAATGGCTCAAACCAGCTAAAGGTTTTCACAAATGTGGTAATTGTTCTATGTGCAGATATGCACATAAGGATAGTACAGAATCACGGTCTGCAATGGGTTTAAAGTTTCCATCAAAGAATTCATCATTTTTCGCACCACTAACGTTGTGTATGCTGTAATAGGTGTTTGTGGCATGGTATATGTTGGCAGCACGATTAGACAACTGTGTCAGAATCAGTCTAAACAGTCAAGACCCTAAACTTCGGCTTGCATTTCACTGGCAACTCACATCAATTTGCAGATAATGCCGATCCACACTTTATAGGATTGATGATAGCTAAGAATGGAAAAAAGGGTGGTAACACACCACTTCGATTAAGGCAAATGGAAGCTAAATGCATTTGCTATATGTGCTGTACGAAAGTTGGCCTTAATACCAACCATGAGATCTATGTTTTTTGTGAACAACTATGACCTGATTGATTCCTCCGTAATCTACATAACCTATGGTTGAACACATGGTTATTTGAAGTACTATATTGATTCAGGATTGCACAGGTACTGTATTCTGAGGCTTAAGTCATTATGGAAAGAACATATCATCTGTACATATTATTCCCATTACACACCTAACTATTGTAATTTCAATTATATTTTATATTTTTAACTAGGCAATCTGATGGCCATTGAGTGTCCAAATTAACTGGTATTTGAAGGTTTCTGCCATAGTTAGATAAATAATGCTAACAGGCATAAGAATTACTGTGCACACCCGTCAATGTTAATAATATTAAATGGCACATATAATAGACCAATACTTTATTAAATTAGCCCCGACCACTTTACAGAATGCCGGACACTAACCTTAATTGCATTGGATGTTCATGGTCATACATTAACACATACCAAATTAATGACATGCATTACTTACCGTAAAAGCATTTCTGATTATCTGCCTAGATTCACATGCTGTGCATATGGTCCGACATCCAATGGTAACCGGGGAGTATTGCATCTCGTCTTTCGGGGGACCGAAAGGGGACGTCGGCATAGGCGTGTCTGAAACACTATCCCTATCGTGACGTGTGTAGTACCCAAAATCCCTCACGCGCCGAGGTCCCCCCGATTGTATTTTTTCTGCCATGAGGGAGCCCAAGGCTATAGTGAGTGAGTACATTAAGAGAGAAAGTAGTAAGAAGTCTGGGAGGCAGGGAGGCAGGGAGGGCGCATGTGAATCTAAGCAGATACAATCATCAGAAGAACAAGTTACTTTCTTACCTGGTAACGTTCTTTCGATGGGATGGTCCGACGACTTATTCCATATCTATGACATGTAATCACCACAGCTGTGCTGCTTCGGAAACTTTTTTCGGCGTCTGCGTCCTGCGTCGATGACGTCGATGCGCCGTCGTCGAGGACCTCCTCCGACGTCCGACGTCATCCGATGTGATAAGTAGGACGCACGACGCCCGTAGCCTCAGTTGTAGTTTTTTCCCCCAGAACGTGTGACATTAGTCAACTGCCAGTCAGACACAAAGCCTTGCGGAACGTAAGCTGCAATCGCAAAAGAAATTCTGCAGCGGGGAAGGCAGGGCGGGAGCGATATGGAATACGTCGTCGGACCATCCCATCGAAAGAACGTTACCAGGTAAGAAAGTAACTTGTTCTTCGAGGGGATTGGGTCCTCCGACATATTCCATATCTATGACAGACTCCCAAAGCAGTACCAGAGCAATGAGGAGGGAAAGAATTTAGAATCAAAATTTAGAATAGCCAATCAAATAGCAGAGCAAAGGACCGCCTTGCCAAAGGCCAGATCCTGTCCCCGGATGGAATCGAGGGAATAGTGACGTACAAATGTATGTACTGAAGCCCAGGTGGCTGCATCACAGATGTTGCAAATAGGAACACCCCTCTGCAGGGCAGTAGATGCAGCCACACCCCTGGTAGAATGGGCTCGCAAGCCAGCCGGTGGGTCCTTACCCGCCAAGCGGTAACACTCCGAGATGGCTAAAATAATCCAGCGAGACAAAGTCTGTTTCGTCACAGCTTGCCCCAAACGCTTTCCAGCGTAACCAATAAAGAGTTGATCGTCCACTCTGACCCGGGACATGCGTGAAACATAAAAGCTCAAAGCTCTCCTAGGATCAAGCCTATGGAGCCTCTCCTCTTCCTTACCAGGATGCGGAGGAGGATAGAATGCCGGAAGAACAACCTTCTGGGCCAAATGAAATTCCGACACTACCTTCGGAAGAAAAGAAGGACGAACTCTAAGGACAACCCTGTCCTTGTGAAATACAGTGAAGGGTGGCTTAACTGAAAGTGCCTGTAACTCACTCACTCTGCGAGCGGAAGTAACCGCAACTAAAAACACAGTTTTCAGAGTTAACAGCCTCAAAGGGCAAGAATGTAAAGGCTCAAACGGAGCACCCATAAGAAACCTAAGAACAAGGTTTAAATCCCAACCGGGCACCAGGAAAGGTGACCGAGGGAACACATTAGTGAGCCCTTTCAGAAACTGTGAAATTAAAGGGATTTTAAAGTAAGAACACTCTTCAGACGAGCGCTTAAAGATGGACAGCGCCGCCAGGTAACCTTTAATGGTACCCACTTGCAAGCTCCTGTGGGCCAAAGAAAGTAAAAAGACAGAACCATGGGGATGTCACATGCAAAAGGATCCACATTCTGAACTCTGCACCAGTCGCAGAACTTACGCCAACGGTACAGAGACTTTGTTGCTGGCCTTCGGGCCGAAAGCAACACCCCCATCACGTCCTCAGGGAGGTCCCAATCCCTATACCTCAACCTTTCAGAAGCCAAGGGTGAAGGTTGCGGGATCCGACCTCTGGGTGGAGAACCTGACCCCCCTCCCGTGAGAGCAGATTGTCTCGGTAGGGAAGACGACGCGGAGGGCAGATGGACAAGTCGAGAAGGTCCAGGTACCATGTCCTCCGAGCCCACGCAGGAGCAATGAGGATCATCCGGGAACCGAACTTCCGTAACCTCCGCAGCACTTGCAGGATGACTGGGACTGGAGGAAACGCGTACAGCAGCGGGAACGACCACTCCACCACAAACGCGTCTCCTAAGGCTCCTTTTGGAGGAAATTCCCGCGAGCAAAACCTTTCGCACTTCCGGTTGACACTGGAGGTGAAGAGATCCACTTGAGGGTTCCCCCAAAGGGCGAAGATCTCCAGGAGAATCTCCTGAGCCAACTCCCACTCGTGAGAGATCGTTCTCTGCCTGCTCAGAGCGTACGCCGTCACGTTTTCGTCTCCGGCCAGATGAACTGCCGAGATCGAAACTTCCTGCTGGATGGCCCAGAACTCGAGCTGCATAGCCTCCCTGCACAGAGGAAGTGACCCTGCCCCCCCCCCCTTTTTGTTGAGGTAGTGCATGGCCACTGCGTTGTCCGTCAGGATCAGGACACTCTTTCCTCGCACAGTCGGCAGAAAAGCCTTCAGGGCTACCCTGACGGCCCTCAGCTCCAACAGATTGGAAATTGACATGGAGTCTGGACTCCGACGGAGACCAACGACCGCTGACTGTCAGCCCGTTGGCATGAGCTCCCCAACCCGTGAGGGATGCATCCGTCACAATCGTCACCTCCGGCCAGGGAAGCCAAAATGGAGCCCCCTTCATCAAGTTGCCTTCGACAGCCCACCACAGAAGGTCCCGGGCGACCGAGGGCGGCACCTGGACCGGGTCCGACATCCTGCCGGAGGACTGCGACCATTGCGTCTTGAGCGCCTACTGCAAAGATCTCATCCGCAGGCGAGCCTCTGGCACCAGAAGAATGCAGGATGCCATGAGGCCGAGCAACCTCAAGAACTCGAACGTTGGGAGCGTCTTGGCATGCTGAAACTTGTGCACCATCTGCTGAATGTGAAGAGCCCTCACCTGGGGAGGAAAACACTGCCCCAGGGAAGTGTCGAGCACTGCTCCGATGTACTGGAGCCGCTGTGTTGGCGTCAAATGGGACTTCTTTAAATTGAGGGAGAAGCCCAGCCTGTGAAGGGAGTGGCAGGTGACGGACAGATGATCCAGGACTTGCTCGGGAGAGCTCCCCCTGATCAACCAATCGTCCAGGAAGGGGTAGACGTGAATCCCCCCTTGCCTGAGATGCGCTGCCACCACCACCATGAGCTTGGTGAAAACCCTCGGGGCGGAGGTCAATCCGAACGGCAGGACCCGAAACTGAAAGTGCGAGTCGCCAACCGCGAACCTCAGGTACTTCTTGTGCTTGGGATGGATCGGCACATGGAAGTAAGCATCCTTGAGGTCGAGTGACACCAACCAGTCCTGAAGCTGAAGGGCCTGGAGGACTTGAGAGAAAGTAACCATCTTGAACTTGTCCTTCCTGAGGAGTTTGCTCAAACCGCGCAAGTCCATGATGGGTCTCAATCCCCCGTCTTTCTTCGAAATAAAAAAATAAGGGGAATACCATCCCTTGTTCCTCTCCGCTACAGGCACCAGTTCTATGGCGCCTTTCTCCAGCAGGGCTTGAATTTCCTGCGCAAGGAGCGGATCCGGACTCTGCAAAGAGAGGTTCCCCGGTGGATTGTCGCGAGGCCTGTGCCGAAAGGGAAGACAGTAGCCGTGGGTTATGATCTCCAGAACCCACACATCTGAAGTAATGGCTTGCCACTCTACAAGATGCTGTGCCAGCCTTCCCCCAACTGGCGAACCATGGGACATGGCCTCATGACTGAGTGGGAGCGGCCACGGCGTTACCTGAGGGCAAAGAGGCAACTGCCCGAGCGGCCTTGGCACCACGGGTACCCGTCGTCCACCTCTGGTACCCCTGCGTTGGCCTCTGACTGCCAGCTCCTCTCGCTTTACTGAAGGAGTAATAGCGAAAGGAACCACCCCTCCACTGCTGTCCCCTAGGACGAAAAGGCGGAGGTTGGCGAACTGCAGCGCCCAACGACTTCGCTGCAGCTTTCGAGGTCTGCAACCTCTCAAGGCTCTAGTCAGCCTTGCTGCCAAAAAGGTGTTCACCGTCAAAGGGCATGTTGAGGAGCCGAGACTGTACATCAGGAGCAAACCCCGACTTCCGCAACCACGCAAACCTGCGTATCACGGTGCTCGCCACCATGGACCTACTGAAGCATTCAGCTAAGTCCAAACCCGACTGAACGGACTCACACATGGTATCCTTACCATCCTGGACCATAGCAAGGAAACCATCCCGTTCGTCCCCTTCGGGAATATGTTCAGCCGCTAACCAACACAGTTCCACAGAGTGTGTGTGAAACGAGACAAGGCACAAATGGTTTTGGCCGCCTGAAGCGCCATACCACCAGAAGAAAACACTTTCTTCGCCCAGCCATCAAAACGTTTGTCGTCCCTATCAGGAGGGATGGTAGGGTACAACGCCTGCTTTGCCGGGGCCGTGGCCGCCTGCACCACCAAACTCTCCGGAGTGGGGTGCCTGGTCAAGTAGCAGGGGTCGCTACTGGCTGGACGGTATTTTCGCGACAAGGATCTGCCCACCGCCGGGAGACTCTCCGGAGCAGTCCAAGCCGCCGCCGCCCTTCTCTGTAAAGCCCTATGGAACGGCAGTACCGGATCAGTTGGGGGACCAACATCAAGGATGTCCGTCAGATCATCCTGCACCTACTCCCCTGGGGGAGCAGACCATCCCAAGTACTCAGAAACCCTAGCCATAAGGCGCCGGTACGAGGAATCGGCATGAGAGCCAGGCTCAGGCCTACAAAACTCCACCTCCGGAGAGGTGTCCAGTCCACTGGCATCATGCAGTGACTGTCTCAAATCGTCAAACTGACTATGGCCCGAGACAATTTCATCTGGAACCTGACTAGGAACCAGGCCATCGGAATCCTCATCCGCCTCTGAAATATAGTCCAGGTGGCGAAAAGAAGGCACCCGAGAGTGCTTGCTCTTAACCAGAGCCTACCTAGGGGGTCCTCCCGTGCCACGGGGTACCTCCGACACGAAAGGCGTCGATGGCGTCAAGCGAATCGGCATCGAGAGAACCGGCGTCGACGTCCGATGCAGCGCCTCCAGCATCGGCGGCGTCGACACAGCCCTCGAGGCCGGAGCCCCGAGCTTGTCCCTCGAAGACCTGAGCGTCGACGGCTTCGACAACTTCCTCGGAGCCAGAGCCTCGAGAAAGCCTGCCAACGCCCTCGACACCTCAGACATCGATGTCTTCCTCGAAGACCTCACAGGTGCACACGGTCTCGAACGCGTCGAGGACCGGGACCTGGAACGGGTACATCGAGAACGAGTCTCCTTGTCCGAATGGGACCTCTCCCGTGACTCGTGCCGACCACTCTTGCGAGCGGCGTCTCTCGACCTCTCACGACCGACCCCACCCGGGGGCGCGGACGGCTTAGTACCCTGCGACTCAAGAATCGCCAGCATTTTCTTCCCGAAGGAAGCCCATTCCTCCGGCGTCGCACGGCTGGTGGGGTAAGCGACGTGCCGGGCAGAGTCCTCCGAAGAGGACCTGGAAGACGACCGGTGTCGGCGCTTCCGAGAATGCCTCGAAGAGGCTGAGGAGTGGCGAGACCGACTCCTAGAAGGAGACCCACGAGACTTCTGACGATGACGCGGAGAGTCACCCCTTGAATCATCCGTCGAAAGCCCCGCAGACTTTGACTTCCTGGGCTTGGACACCTGACCTACCGACAACTTCTTCTTACGTTCGCGTAAGGATTTGGACGTGAGCGACTGGCAGTCAATACAGTCATCCGTGTCGTGGGCCTCCCCGAGGCACCAGAGGCAGGCGTTGTGCGAGTCCGTCACCGACATCTTGGACCCACACTCCCCGCACTTCTTGAAACCCAGACGCGGTGTCGAAGACGAAGTAGAAGACATCTTCACACGAAGGATTTGCACAAAACAAACAGGTTCGAAGAACCGAGAAGAACAGAACTCTAAAGAGTCGAGGCGTGAACCGAGAATCACGAAGCAACACGTTCGCGGAAAAAACGGAACTGAGGCTACGGGCGTCATGCGTCCTACTTATCACATCGGACGTCGGAGGAGGTCCTCGACGACGGCGCATCGACGTCATCGACGCAGGACGCAGAAAAAAGTTTCCGAAGCAGCACAGCTGTGGTGATTACATGTCATAGATATGGAATACGTCGGAGGACCCAATCCCCTCTAAATGCTTTTACGGTAAGTAATGCATGTCTTCTGATGCTTGTTAATCTGCTTAGAATCACATGCTGTGCATAGACTAGCGAGCAGTACCCGGAGTTGGAGGTGGGTTGTGAGAAGGAACAGTAGAAAAAAGATGTCTTAGTACTGCTTGTCCCACCTGAGAATCAGACCAAGAATGAGTGTCTAGGCAATAGTGTTTTGTAAAGGTGTGTACAGAACTCCAGGTTACCGCTTTGCAAATGGATTCTAGGGGAACATTTGCAATGAATGCTATGGATGCCCCAGTGCCTCGAGTAGAATGTGCTCTAGGCTTGAAGGGCATTATGTGTAACATAGTGTGATGCATTTGACAATCCACCTTGATATTGCTGATTTAGAGACAGGGTCCCCTTCTCTACCAGCTGCCACTGAAACAAAGAATTATTTAGTTTTCCTCAGTGGTTTAGTTCTATCCATGTAGAACATGACTGCTCTGCGCACATCTAGTGTGTGAAGGCTTCTTTCGGCCATGTTAGTAGGTCTCTGGAAGAACGTGGGTAGTTCGATTGACTGGTTCACATGGAACTTTGAAATAAATTTCGGCGCAAATCTGGGATGAGTGCGCAGAACTACTTTATCTTTGTGGACTGTAACAAAGGGGTCCAAGACCGAGAGGGCCTGTAGTTGGCCAACTCTTCTGATAGAAGTGATAGCTACTCGAAAGGCTGTCTTGTAAGTCAGGTCTTTCAGACTAGCTTTCTGCATAGGCTCAAAAGGGGGTCCCATGAACCTAGTTAAAACCACATTTAGTTCCCACCCAGGGGCTGGGTGAGTGATGGGGGGATAACTTCTTTTAACCGCTTCCATAAAGGCTTTAATCACAGGTATTTTCCACCACAACACCTTTTGCTGTGACGTGGTGTAGGCTGACAACGCCGCTAGGTGAACCTTTAAAGAAATGAAGACTAACCCAGAGTCCAACAGATGGGTTAGATATAACACAATGTGTGAAGGCGAGCAATCGGTGGGATTGACGCCTTTGGAACTGCACCAAATGACAAAACATTTCCATTTGCTGGCATAGCAATAACGTGTGTTAGGCTTTCTTGCCTCCCTCAGTATGTCCATGCATCTTTGAGAGAGTTGCAGATGTCCAAACTCTATGACTTCAGGAGCCAGGCTGCTAAGTTCAGAGTTTGTGGGCATGGGTGCAGAGTCTCCCCCTGTCCTGAGACAACATGTTGTACGGGCAGGGCAGCTTGACTGGTGGGGAGAGGGACATTTCCATCAGGTGCGCGAACCAGGGTTGGCGGGCCCAAATGGGAGCTACCAGGATCATGGCGACTGGTTCCTGGTGCATCTTGTTCACTATCTTGTTCAGAAGGGGAGTCGGGGAGGAAAAGCGTAAACAAATTTCCCCGACCAAGTTATCCAGAGACCGTTCCCCTTGGATCGGTTCTGGGGGTACCTGAGGTGTAATCTGGGCATTGGGCGTGGTCCTGAGTAGCAAACAGGTCGATCTCTGGAAACCCCACATTCTGCGAAAACGTTGGATACAATGTCTTCGTGCAGATGCCATTCGTATTCTTCTGGCAGAGGAAAATCTCTGCTGAGTACGTCTGCCAGAAGATTGAGTTCCCCTGGAACATGTTGGGATATCAGGAACATCTTGTGTTTGAGAGCCCATATCCAGATGTTTTGGGACAGCTTGGATAGCCCTGGAGAGTGAGTGCCCCCTGCTTGTTCAGATAATACATTGCTGTTGTGCTGTCGGTTAGGACCAGCACTGTCTTCCCTTGAAGTTGCTCCTGAAAGGCTTTCAATGCTTTGAACACCGCTAGTAGCTCCAGTAGGTTTATATGGTTGGACGCTACCTGAGGGGACCACACTCCATGCACTGTCTGTTGAAGCAGGTGAGCCCCCCACCCTGTGAGAGATGCGTATGTCGTGAGAGTGGCTTCCACTGCAGGGGTGGTGAAGGTTTTCCCCCTTCAAGAGGTTCTCCCTCGACCACCACTGCAGAGAGAGAACGAGGGCTGGCGAGACAACTAACAGATCTTCCCATTGTCCGCTGGCCTGACACCACTGACTGTTGAGCCACTCTTGCATGGGACGCATGTGCAGCCGTGCGTGGGGGACCAAGTATATGCATGATGCCATCATCCCTAGCAAACGCATAGCTTTGCGTACCGTCACCTCCCGACTGGCTACATACTGAGGAACTTGAGAGCATGTTCTGAACCCTCTCGCTGGAAGGGAAGACTAGACCGTCTTGCGTGCGAATTAGAGCCACCAGGAACTGTTTTACTTGGCTGGGGACTAAACTGGATTTCTTTTCGTTGATAGAAAATCCCAGGCTGAACAGTAGGTCTACTGTCTATTGGGTGTTCGAAAAACAAACGTCGAACGAGTCCCCCGTGATGAGCCAATCATCGAGGTAAGGTTAAACAGGAAATGAAAGTCTGCACAGGTGTGCTGCTGCCACTGCCAGGACCTTGGTAAACACCTGTGGCGCCGAGGCTATGCCGAAGGGGAGTACCTTGAACTGGTAGTGTTTGTCCTGAATCACAAACCTTAGGAATTTTCTGTGCACTGGCAGCATTGAAATATGAAAGTATGCATCTTTCATATCCAATGTCATGAAGTCCCCTTGTTTTAGCAATGGGATCACCTCTTCAAGTGTTACCATTCTAAACTTCTGGGGCTTTATGAACTTGTTCTCTGGGCGCAGGTCTAGAACAGGACGCATGGTGAGATCCTTTTTGGGTACAAGGAAGTATATTGAATAAATACCCTCGTTTACCTGAAGAATCGGGACGGCTTCTATGGCGTCCTTTCCCAGCAGCGCCTCCACCTCTTGGAACAGGATCTGCAGATGTTCCGGTGAAAGGCGTCGAAGTTTCGGTGGTCTGAACTGTGGGGGTCGGGCGAATTCCACGCAATAGCCGTGGGTGACGTCTTTAATACCCACTGGTCTGAAGTTATCCCCTCGCATGCCTTTAGGAAAGATGTTAATCGCCCCCCGACCGGGGAGACATGGGAGGGGACCTGAACTTGGTGGTCATTTCTGACCCGAGGTTGACGCACCTCTGGAATTAGAGCCTCTGCCTCTATTCTTTCCGCGCTTCTGACCCCTCTGGGGGTAGTAAGTGGGGCTTGCAGCTGGTTGACTTGCGTTGAAGTTGGCCGTGCCGAAATTATTTTGAGCGGCGCAGGCTTGTCCGCGAAAGGACGGCCGAGAATTGTTGCCCCTCTGTGAAGAGGGTTTTTGGGAAATCTGGTGCAGCGACTTAGTCTCATGCTCCTTCTTGGCTGTCTTCAACGCATCGTCTACCGCCTTCCCGAAGAGGTTGGCCTCTTCTATGGGTTTATTGATGATGGATGCCTGGGTCTCAGGCCTGAAACCCGAAGTGCGCAGCCACGCGTGTCTCTTTAGGAGAGTACCCTGTGCGAGAGACCTGCCTGCTGTCTCTGCGGAGTCCAGGGGATTCTTTACAACATTTTGATTTGCAAGTTTGCCCTCTGAGACAATTGCGAGAAGCTTGGCTCTTGTTGGTTCCGGAACCTCCTGGAGGCCTTCCTGGAGTAGATTCAATTGGGCGTCAACGTAGCTTGCCAGTAACGTCGTGTTATTGGCAATCCGGACGGTATAAGCAGCCGTCCACATGACCCGTTTGCCTAAGGCATACAACCGTTTGGACTCCTTGTCTGGGGGTGACTCTCCCGTGGCAAGGGGAACCCCTGCTCCCTTGCGAGTGTTGGTCACCACCAGCGAGTCTGGGATTGCGTGCCCCATGATATATAGCAGGTCGGTGGGGGAGGGCCGGAAGAGTTTTTCGGCCCTTGGGTTCACAGCCCTAGTCTGAGCGGGTGTGAGTAAAGAAGGGGACAGCCGTCTCTTTACAGAGCTCAAGAGAGGGATAGACTGGCTTGCCGGAGGCTTGTCAATGTTTTCTGCGAAATCTTGTTCAGGCAATGCCTCAAGCGTGGCAATTTTAAAGAATTCCGCTGCTTTTTTCAACGTGTTGTTGAAAGCTATTTGATCATCCACAGGGGGAGCTTGCCGAACCAGTGTGGATGGGGGAGAGTCGAGGCAAACGATATCAGAATTGTGATCGTCCTGCTGGGTGTCCTCCCAGTTGTCCGTTGCGCCTTGATCTTCCCCATAATTGTCCAGAAAAGAAGTCTCCTCTTCTTCTGTATAGATGTCTCTATATGTGTCCTTCTGGACATCATCTTGATAATCAACATAGTGTTGAACATCTAGGTGTTGGGCAACTTGTGTGTGAGGGTTAGGCTCTACCCGAGCTTTTTTTGGCGGAGGTTGATCAGAAGCCCCGAAAACCTGCTCCGGCCGATCCATGTACCCCTCAAATTGCTCCGTGGTCCACTTGGATGACCCAAATGGACCCAGCTGAGCAGGAACCGGGTCCTCCGTCCTAAAACGTTCAGAGGATCTCCTCAGGGTGCTTGAGAGGGGTGCCTAGCTCTCTTCGTAAGAGTCCTCAGGATCGTCTTCCAAAACAGGGTAAAACCTTTCGGCGGATTGGCCCATAACTGTGGGCGAAACCGGTACTAGGCCCACCTCCGTAGCAATCCTATTGATACTCTTACTGATGGTTACTGAATCTTCGGGGGACAACGCCTCTGATGATGGTTTCTCGGGTAGAGGCCTACTCGTAGTTAGAGGCCTACTCGTAGTTTTCGGGCCTGGACGGGCCTTGGAAACATTAAAACTCGTCGAAGTTTCTTGTTCAGAAACCTTGGCGTGTGTCGTTTGGGGAGTAGCGCCTTTGTTATGTTTATTAAGCCCAGTCATGCGCTGCTGCGGATGCGGGGAAGGCTTCGGATCAAATCGAACCGATGGCGCTTGCGCCTTCTGTGAGGCCGTCGAGGAGGGCTCTTGGGTTGTGTGTTTTGTGCGGTGCGATTGTACGCCCCTGCCACCGGGTGTGGTCTCTGTAGCAAGACCAGAGTCGAGCCTGGAAGGGTCGGGGACGGGCGTGGCGGCTCTAGAATGGTCCGCCTCAAGGTCTACAACGTCCGCGTTGGACCTCTGGTCATCCGACGTACCCCCGTCACTCTCGGCTGGTGTTGCGGCAGGGGAGGGAGGCTCCACGTGTGACATACCGTACGCGGCCCACCGCTTCAACCGGCTCTCCTTAAAGGATTAGGTTTAGGAGTTAAACGCCGAACACCGCTTTAGTGCTCCAGGGGGAGACAAGCGTACACGAAGTGTGCTCGTCTTTCCACGGATATCTGACCCTTCACAGAGGGCAGAATCTAAATGGAGTCCTTTCCATAGCAGAAGGAAGGGTGACCAGATCAAAAAGGAAAGAAGTGGAAAAGAGGAAAGACATCATAGCAGAATGGCAAACCCCGAGCCCACTCTCCCTACTGTGTAGGCCGGCCAGAAGGCCCGACCACGTGGAGGTCCGAATGCCGGATCTTAGGTGCCGGAATCCACAGCTGTAGACGGTTCCTCCATAGTCTTCGTCGAAGATGTTCTTGATAGACGAAGTGACTTAACGGGGATTAAACCGACAATTCACTAAGATAAACAATGTCTCATGAAGAGCTCTGCTATAGGGGGACCAGTTATCTGGGCGGAAAAAAACAATATGAGGGACCTCGGCGCATGAGGGATTTTGGGTACTACACACGTCACGATAGGGATAGTGTTTCAGACACGCCTATGCCGACGTCCCCTTTCGGTGCCCCGAAAGACAAGATGCAATGCTCCGCGGTTACCACTGGATGTCGGACCATATGCATAGCATGTGATTCTAAGCAGATTAACAAGCATCAGAAGTATTGTTAACGCGCATTCATTTTATTACATAATTTTTTAGATGACGTTCTACATTTCATGCATTTCTATTGGTACACAGCCAACTTAGACAGTTACAATCATGTTAACAGTATTTTTTATGTTCATCTCGTAAATACGGCACTCTTAACATTTCACTTTCACTCGTAGTGTTTATCAATAATACACGGTCGATGCCAACGCATGCAGAGACACGAGGACGGTCACTGACATGCACGCGTGCGTGTGATGTGGCGGGCATCTGTATGGGACGCGTGTCATGTCACACGCACTTTCTCTTCTGTATTTACTAAAGATCTCTCTGCCGCCCTGTCATTTTGAAATGCGCGCCTCGCAGGGATTCAACCGTTGGACATAATCTGTACCGAACGGGTAAGTCAATACATTATTATACGCAAGTCGCTGCTTAGATACCTTTTGCTTGCCATGACTTGCATAAGTATGGCAAAAACTTGCTGCCAACCACGTTGGTATATATTTTTACATCCATTTTATTTGTTTGGTCAACAGGTTAACTCTAATTGTAAAAACAACATCAATAATAGAAGATATATTAAGACATGACATTGAACAACAAAACGCCATAACAGACTTTTCGGGGCGCTTTAACACAGTATTTGCGAGTCTGTGGACATAATTTAAGTATTTGCAACAATACATTATTGAATATTTAATTTGGCGAACTGTACATTTTACACTCATCATTCTGTTACAGAACTTGATAATATTGAATTAATTCACTGCAACACTACCCTGGCGAATAGCCTAGTTAGGATACATGTATAAGCAACAGCATAACCTATTGGTAAGCACAGTGCTCATTGCATCTTCAACCCTTAATGTCATGGCTTCTGAACATGTACGTGACACTAGCCTGTCGATTGGTACATATCAGTTTATTTTTTTGTTTCCAACCTTTCAGACCAAGACTGCAATTTATAGGATGACTGGTGACATTACCAGGGTCACTCAATACTGGGATATCTCACAGTGGACTTTCCCCGGGGCACACGTTTGACACACTTTTTAGTTATTCCCTCTTAGCCGTGGGGAAATATGGTGCATAAAGCACAAAGGACACAGCTTGCATTTAAACGTTGGGATAAATGCGATTTGGATCTCTGTGGGTGTCATTGGCCACGCTTTTTGTGTTTTCACATTGCACTTAAAGTGCACACTTATCTATTCTGAAAAGTAACAGAGTGTCAGTTGATTGTGACTAATTTGCTCGTGTGTTTTTGTCTTGTTCAATCTGCCTCCTCTTATGCTCCTTGCATGATTGAATTGAATTTTGGCTATATAAACAATCTAATATACCAATCATATCGGGAAAGATCCATTTGTTCATAATGTGCTGACAATTTATGATTGTGATGATTTTTTGATAACTTATTTGTTTTATTGTATCGTTTGAATTGTAACTTTACTTTTTGGCATTATTGTATTTTATTTATGGGTTATGTCAGCCTTGAAGACGACTCTGGTCGAAACACGTGTCGGCTGACTTTCTTTGAGGAAATTAAACAACATTTTGTTGCAAACTCTGCATATATGTGACAGTGCTTTTAATGTGTAATTAGCAATATTCTTGGGCAGAGTGCATCATGCAAATCTTCCAACTCTTAGTCTATTGAATTTGGAGGTGTTTATGGGTGCTTAATCCTTCGTTTGGCAACGCAACCGCCCCCATTCAAAGGGATTAGTGATTTTAGCGCACTTTATAGGGACCAACACCCATACACATATATTTTTCCACATTGAGAAAGAGGCTGTTGCTGTAGTCCAGCCTAGGGAGAACCAGGGTTCTGGAGACAGTGATCTTCTGGGACAAGAGAGAAAGGGAAGAGTCCCTTTGAGGCGGTGCAGCTGGTAGTGAGACTTCTTTGCAACGTCCGAGATTTGAGTAGAGGAGTCAAAGACACCAAGGTTTTTTGCCTCGCAGGAAGGTGAAAGAAGAGGCCCCAAGGCAAGTGGGCCAGAGTGAGAAAGGGAAATCAGTGGTCCCAATGAGAAGGACCTCCGTCTTACTGGCATTAAGGCGGAGATCGTCGGAGGTGCACCAATCCTGAATCGCGGATAGACAGCCAGGAATGAGCGAGAGATGAGGAGGCTGAGGGGAGCCTGAAGTAAAACATAGGGTCATCCGCATAACACTGAAAGTTAGAGAGGGTAAAGATCAGGTGGGCCAGAGAGGCCAATTAGAGGTTGTAAAACCAGAGTGAGCGGATAGAGCCATGAGGAACGCCACAGGTATACACAGAGGTGGTGGAGCGAAAGGGACCAAGTTGGAACTGGGAGGCGCGGTCCAAGAGGAAAGGGGTCAGCCACTCGAGGGCCTGATCCATGATGCCCAGGTTCTCACAGAGTCGATTGATCAAGATGGCGCATTTGACCGTGTCGAAAGTAGAGGAAAGATCAAGAAGGATAAGGACAAAAGTAATTCTGGAATCAGGTTTAGAGAGCAGATCTTAACAGGTGTTCAGGAGAGCAATTTCCATGCCTCTGGCTGCTCTGAAGTCAGACTGGTGGTCATGGAGACAACCAGCAGATTCAGTGTGGAGACTAAGCTGGCAGATGTCCAGCTTTCCAAAGAGTTTGGCCAGGAAAAGGGTGATGGAGATTGGGCAATAGTTTGCCAGACAGGTAGGATCGGCAGACGGCTTCTTGAGGAGGGGGTGTTCAAGGGGAGAGGGGAAGTTCCATTGGAAAAAGAGATTACAGAAATCGGCTAAGGCTGGAGCAAGGGTGTAAATATGGTCCTTCATGGTTCTGGAGGATCAGGGGAGCACCTGTTTGGACAACACTTTGATAGATCGGACTTGCTTAGAAACCTCATTATATGTTGTCAGAGAGAAAGAGGAGAAAGGAGAGGGAGAGGAAGAGGAGATAGAGGACAGGACGTCCTGAGTTTTAGTGAAAAATTGAGAGGCCAGAGCCGTACAGGGGGTCTGGTAGGGAACAGGAGAGGTAGAAACTGCAACAGGATTGGCCAGTTACAAGCAGATTTTAAAGAGTTTGGCCGTGTTGTTAGAGGTCGCGTGGGAATTCGAAATATGGGAATTGAGGAAACCGTGTTTGCCTTTTTATCCCTGGAATGGCCCTCAAGGTACCAAACAATTAAGTAGCTCCTCCCACAAATTTCCTGCTCTTTTCTGAGCTTGCCAAATGAAGATTTAGAAAGCATACTCAGGTGGTTTTCTGTCCTTGATATGTTCTGTTAAGAGGGAAAATACTAGCACCTGTGGATAGTAGGCATCCTCCTTTATGGGGTTTGTATATCTCATCAGTGCTGAACAAAAACAAGCCCCATAGATTGTGGCTAGCCATTTTAGCATTCATCCATAAGCATCAAAATAACATGGGTCCCATTAATTCCAACTCTGACACTATATGTGGCAAGCCAGAAAAAAGGGCTCTGACCCGAAGACATGTTATCAATGGGTTTTAACTTAAAAGAAAACTCCTGTCTAGCCCTATGTAACGCTCACCTGACTCCCACGGGGGCGCTGGCCTGGTTCGCGCTGCTGTGACCTCGTCTAAGGTGATGCGCAGGGTTCGGAAGACGGACTGGACCGGGCCCCAGATCTGGCTTGTCTGACTCGCAGAAGTATCCTTCTGTAGGTGAGAATAGGGTGTTAACTGTCTGCGGGGTAATGCAATCGGCCTCCCACTTATCCCTCTCACCCTCCTCAAAACCCTTCTGTGCTTCCCCGTAGCGTCTCACCTTAGGGTCTGGAAGGACGAGCTCTCCATCCTGCTTCTGATGCAGGGGCGCGTTGGTATCCAGTTACGTCACTGGATTTTCGGATGGGTGAGAACCAAACTTGCTTGGCTTCCAGGTAAGTTTTTCTATAAGTGGTTCCCCTTGTGTCCATGCATTAATGTTCTAATGCTAGTATCTTTTTCCCCATAGGGGCCGGGGTACGGAATGCCGAGGAACAGGCACCGTGAGGTGAGCGGTGAAATCCTTGTGGAAATCAGGTAAGTCTTTAATGAGTGTTTTGGTAATGTCTTTTCATTCACTCATTAACGCTGATGTCTTTTTCCCCCTTAGGGGCCGGGGTCCGAAAATGCCTGGATGCGGCGCTGACCCGAAATGAAAAGGGAATGACCCAACAGGTAAGTCTTGACATGGAGTTTTAGCTTCCCTTTTCCCTTCTTTCTCTCACCTTTGTTCTGGTCTTTTTCTCTCTAGGCGCGGGGGCGCGACTGCGAATCCGGATGGTCGCTGCTGAACATGGAGGCGCCCTGTAAAGGTGAGTAGAATGCGGCGCTGCAGCGATCGATGCGATGTGCTTTTAAAAATAAATGTCTTCCTTTTCAGGATTGTCGGCGAAATGTCTCTGGGATGCAGATTTAGCAGGTGAGGCCTTTTTCTTCTTCTGTTCTCTTGTTCCCTTCCTTTGCAGGTGATTCAGGATGCTGGCAGGTGTGGCAGAAGTCAAGATGCAGGAGCAGACACGGTGAGCGTCCAGCTGCTAGATGCAGAACAACGCGAAGCACGTGTGGCTGATCGGGTGTGGTTTAAATAGCCTTGGAAGAAGTTCCTAGAATGTGTCCTTCCTCCAATCAGGTATGTATCCTTCCCCGACCACGCCCGGGTGGTAAATGAGTCCCACAGGTAAAGTAGTTCCTTTCAGGCCTCAAGGAGGCCGGGGTTCTGCAGCATGGTCTGCATCAGGTAAGTGCACCCAAACACTTTCATAATGAGCCTGGCGCCATAGGCGCCAGGACGCTGTCCAAAAGGGCCCCTATAAGGGGTTGCTGGGACCTTCCCCGGGGACTTGATGTCCGCTTTCGGGGACGCAGGGCCTGAGCCGGCTCCCCGGGAGCGGGCATCGTGACAGCCTATTGCTAAGAGGGGAATTCCCTTCCCTATACTAAGGTGCTAGACAATAGACAAATAAAAACAACACTATCCAAAACCTATCCTCTAAACTGGCCCTACCAATTAGAAAAAACATAAAAGAAAAACTAGGCAGAGTGCTCTGCCTTCAGCGTTGTTTACCCCAATCTCTCTCAGGGCTTCCAGGAACACCTCCTGGTTTCTGATCCAATTCTTATCTGTAGTAAACCATTTCTCCCTGTCAAAGTTCCAAAAGTGGTTCAAGTTTATAAAATACAGTCTCATGTTCCTGAAAATATCAAATGCCCAAGTTGTCGTATCTGGAGGGATACCCTCCTTAATCCCTCTCCACCACTTAGGTGGCTTCTCCCACTAGGTTCAAATATTATAGATACAAAAAGAGCACAGCTGGCAGCGCCAGCTTACCAGTCACAGCTGCCCAAAACTGGAACAAACCCCCCCTTAGAACTCAGAAAGGACCAACCTTACCCAAGTTTCAGGCGTAAGGGCAGCGTGGCTTGATGGCTACGTGAGAGGACGTTCCTTGGAGGAGCTCCCGATGATCCGATCTTGATCCTGGGAAGAAGTGATGGTTATTGGCGGACTTTCGAGCCCACGGTGCATCCAAGGGCGCATGAAAGTGGGGGGCACAAGGTGAGTGCCCTCCCCACTAGCGAGACTGCATATCCACGGAACTAGACTTCGAAGAAGGTGGTGGTCGTGCAATGGAAGGGCAGCACCCAAGATGGCCGCCTGCGGACAAAGGGCCATAAATGGTCCGTGGAGCTGAGGAAGAGAAAGTTGGTCGGAACGTGGGCGAGCCCAACCAGATAGACGTGTCGAATGCGCCTCTGGCTGAAGGCAAGAACATAAGGGCGAGTCCCCACTGAGGAGGCCCTGGATCGTGGCGGGCTAGCAAAGTGAACCCGGGTTCAGCAGAACCTCGCTGTGAAGGGGCCGGCGAGTGAACCCCGTGAGGTACTCTGAAGCGCCGAAGATAGAGCTGGGCGCACGGGCCCAACCGGCGCCGCAGGATGTCCTCCAAGGTGGTGCGACCCCAGATCAAACAGCCCACGATGGAGGCCTATGCTAGGTCGCCCTCGTGCGCGGAAGGGGGCAAGAGCAAAGACACCCCCGCGGTGGCGATGGACCCACCGGGTACTATCCAGGAGGTGCTGGCGGCAATTGCCGACTTGAAGGTGGCCTGGGAGACGAAGCTGGGCCTGGCCCTGAAAGAGCTGCAGGAGGGCCTAAACCTTAAGATCGGAGCGGTCCGAGAAGAGGTGAACCTGTTGCGCCAGGACGTGCGAACGATCGCGGAGCGCACTGTGGAACTGGAGGAGGAGTTGGCCCCGACCACGGATGTGTGCAATACTCACGCCAAGGAGTTCATGCCCTCATGCAACGAGTGGGTAATTTGGAGGACAGAGCATAGCAGGCAGAGGGGCGTGCCAGGCACAACAACATTCGCATAGTGGGGGTTCCGGAGGGAATGGAAGGATCGAACCCCACGGATTTCATTGAAACTATGCTCTTGCAGGAGATTACAGGCGGGGAGCTGACCCAGGGGTTCGCGGTCGAAAGAGCGCATAGGGCCGTGACCAGGAGACCAGCCCCAGGAGCCCCCCGCGGCCGTTGATCGCGAAGATCCTGAACTATCGTGACCGCGAGAAGATTCTCAAATTTTTCCTGAAAGGAGTCACGATAGAAAGGGGGTCAGCGAATATAAAGGCGTATCCGGATTATACGCTGCTCGTAGTCGAATGAACTTTGGAACGGTGAAGAGGAGGTTTAGAGAAGCAGGCCACCGCTACATGTTGCTCTACCCCACCAGGTTAAAGGTGTTTCATAAGAACAGATCCCTCTTCTTTGAGATGCCGACTGAAGCGATGGAATGGATGGATATGCAAGGTCGACGACAGGAATCGGATGCCCAGACAGAAGCAGCTGGAGATGAGTAGCACGTTGCAGAGGCGCCCGTGAGGCCATAGTTATGAAATTGGGACTGGAATATAGTATGATATTGTGCTTGTGGGGGGGAGTCACGGTATCTGCCGGCGGGTCCCGTTGAATTCACTTCTCCTAAATAAACGACTGGGAGCTCCTGGGGAGCAACCTCTGCACCCAATAGTAGTATATTTAGAAGGTCACTGTTAGAGTGGTGACACCCCGCAGGGTCCCCGTTATCAGACACGAGACTGGTCCAGACATGGGTAGGCCTGAGATCCAGGGATGGAGCTGGGCTATTGTTGGGGGTTGGCGGGCAGGGGGTGGGGGGGAGTTGTGTGCAGTGGTGTGAAGTTGGGGAAGGGGGAGGAGGGCACTGTTCGTGAATAGAAGGGAAAGAGCCAGGGAACGACCCTACGTAGGGAGCATTATGGGAAGGGATGGGATGGAGATAGACCGACCGGATGGCATCGGGTAATCTCAGAATTGTGACCTGGAATGTACGGGGCCTCAACAGCTACCTTAAACGCAACAAAGTGATGTTGTATTTAAGGAGGATGCGCATAGACATAGCCCTGCTGCAAGAGACCCACCTCACTAGGGAAAGGCTGGAGGTGGTCAGGAGGAAATGGAAGGGCACTGTTGTGGGGGCGACGTATTCGGCGTATGCTAGAGGAGTTATTACTTGGGTGGAACCCCATGTGCCGTTTCAGGTGCTTGATTCTACGGTGGACCCGGAGGGTAGAATGGTGGTGGTAACGGGTCTCTTGGAAAACAGAGAAGTACACATCATAAATTTGTACGCCCCCAATAATGATACAGCGGCTTACTTTAGGACCCTCTATGGTAAACTTGGCTCCCTGGCAGGGAGTACGGTAGTGTGGGGGGGGGGACTTTAACTGTACCGTAGATCCCAGAATGGACAGGTACAAGGACAGGGCAGGAAAAACGGCACCGGCGGCTAAAGCGCCGAGTACCTTACTGAAAGACCTAGGCCTAGAGGATGCGTGGCGAAGGCTGCATCCCATGGATAGACAGTACTCACACTACGCAGCGCCACATGATTTGCACACAAGGTTAGATTACATGTTTGTAACAGCCGAGATTGTGAGAGACATAGAAGGGGCGGAATACAAGGCCCGAGTACTATCGGACCACTCACCCTTGGTGGTAGACTGGCGACACCAGCCCCCACGACCGCGGATCCCTACATGGAGACATAGGACCGAAGCTCTGCAGGAAGAGGGGTTTCGGGAGGGCCTGAGGGATGCCATCGAAGAGTACTTTGATATAAATACAGGAAGCGTAAGCGCTGTGGGCACACTGTGGGAAGCGTTTAAGGTGGTGGTGCGTGGGGTAGCTATTTCCCAAGCTAAGGGGCTACAGGCGGGGGGGGGGGGTCGAAAGGGAACTCCAGGAGGTGGAAAGGGAGCTAGAGGATCTCACGCGTTGCGAGAGCACCGCTCATGGTAATAGAACCAAAGTAGAGGAGCTACAGTTGTCCTGCAGCGCACTCTGGGATAGACTGTGCAGGCTCAACTACAGGAAATATACGGAGAGGATACACGCAGGGGGCAACAAGCCAGGCAGACTGCTGGCCTGGCTGTATAAGAGTGAGACCCCCCGCTCAGTGATTAGTGAGATTCAGGACGAGAGAGGTTGCATATGCAACACGCAGAGAGAGGTAAATGAGGAATTCCTTAAGTTTTACAGACACTTGTATGAGGACACGGGGGAGGATATGTGTCAAGACATACTGGACACATTGGGGGACATTGAGCTGCCCACCTTGGATGATCTAGAATGCACTGAGTTAGACGCACCCGTCACCTCGGATGAGCTGGAGGTGGTGATTTGGAACTTGCCCACTTGCAAGGTGGCGGGTTCGGATGGGCTGCCCAGCGAGTTCTACAAAACATACCAGCAAGAGTTGCTTCAGCCACTGCTTGCCACTTTCAACGAGGCCTATGAGCAGGGAGAACTCCCATTGTCCCTCCGTGAGGCTGTAATCATCCCACTCCTGAAACCAGGCAAGCCGGCCGTGGAGTGCAGGTCTTACAGACCGTTTCCATGCTTAACCAGGACAGCAAAATAATCACGGTGGTGCTGGCTAATAGACTGAAGAGGGTGATTAAGAAACTGATACACCCAGATCAGGCGGGATATGTTCCAGGTAGGAACATCACCGATAACCACAAGAGGCTACACCATGTCATAGACCAAACTGAGGAAGACACGGGCGAGCTGGCTATAGTGTCTTAGACGCGGTCAAGGCCTTCGACTCGGTACGATGGCCCTGGCTGAAAGCAGTCCTGAAGGGGTACGGAATGGGACCTGGATACCTCCGATGGGTCCAGTTGTTTTATAGCACCCCGAAAGCGAGAGTCAAGACAGGGTCCACAGTCTCAGATTCTTGGCAACTTTACAGGGGGACCAGACAAGGATGCCCCTGGTCACCCATGCTATATATACTGGCATTAGAGCCGCTGGCAATATGCCTGCGACAACAATATGGGGAGGTGGGTATAAGCACTGCCAGTGGAGAGCATCTGATATCATTATATGCGGATGATATGCTCCTTTATTTGCGTTGCCCAGAGGAAAACCTACAGTATGTGCTAGAGGTAATAGAACGGTACGCTATCCTCGCGGGCATATCGGTGAACCCTGGAAAGTCCAGTCTGTTCCCTTTGGGCAGATATAGGAATGTCCCGGTGCAGAGGCTGCCTGTCCTGCCAATACCATGGCAGCCCGTGACATTTAGGTATTTGGGAATAAACATTTACCACAAGGTCGAGGCAGAACACAAGCACAACACGGAAAAGGCGATAGAGGGGATCAAGAACAGCATGTTATTTTGGTCCAGATTGCCCCTGACCATGATGGGGAGGGCAGCCTTGCTCAAGATGGTGGTCCTGCCTAGACTTTTGCACTTATTCGTAAACGTCCCGTTTCTGATACCTAGGAGCCTATTCGCGAAACTTCATAGCGTGTGCAGGGGTTTCGTGTGTGGGGCAGCTCTAGGAATAGGGTTGCTCTGTGGAAGCTCCAGAACCCATGTGACGGGGGGGGGATAGGCCTGCCTAATTTTGAACTATTACCTGGCCAGGCAGCTGCAGTACGTGGCCAGGTGGCTCTCGGCTGAAGACTCGGCGGAGGCCGGGCTCCTGCGTGGAGATACAGCCCCATACTTTCTGATGGAAGTCGTGTGGTTGTGCAGAGACAAACTGGTGGGCAAGGGGCGGCTACTGAGGCTGGGCTGGGAGATCTGGCACAGGACATGGAAGATTGGGGGAGACTCGGAGCCGTACTCCCAGCAGGCCCCTTTGGCGGCGCTGTGCGGGAGTGACTCAACTACTTGAATCAGTCCGCAGATACTGGGAACAGGTAGGCTTAGCCACCCTCGGGGACATATGGCAGGAAGGGGAGGCAGTGGACTTGCAGAGGTTGCAGGAAGAGACGGGAGTACATGGTGGCCAATATATAACCTACACTAGGCTTGTGAAAAAGACTAGAGAAAGATGACCTGAGACAGTGCTAGCGGAAGACCCCGACGCCTCCCTGGAAACCATGTATGATGTATCAGAGGGCGGGCACGAAATATCAGGATATATGAGCTCCTGCGAGTAAGGGTAGGGAAGGAGTTGCTCCAATTGAGACAAGATTGGGAGGAGGAGGTGGGAGGACCCATGACGGATGGGCAGTGGGAACGGGCCCAGAGGTACCACAAAAAGGTGTCCCGAAACGCGAGATTCCAACAGTTTCAATTGTACATTACCCACAGGGCTTATTTAACCCCCGGGAAGATTGCAAAGTTTGGGGGACCAACTACGCAGCAATGCCCCAGGTGTTGGGAGGTGAATGCGGGACTGCTACACATGTTTTGGGCTTGCCCGGAGGTGCATAGATTTTGGGACGAGATCAAGACGAAAATGGCAGGTGGGGGGTGGTATTGGATGTGGAATCGGCCTGGTCATGCATGCTTGGGCTTTTTCCTAGACCCCGGCATTTGAAACACATAAGCAAGATGAAGGACCTGGCTTATGTTTTGGCCAAACGTAGGATTGCCATGGGCTGGAAGGCGGCCCACAGACCTAGGGTGGAGTTATGGTGGACGGACCTCTTGAGGTGGGCGGAAGCTGAATCTGTAGTCTGGTTTGAAGCGGTCACCAGGCGGGGCGAGGAGGAAGTAGGGCCCTTGCTGGCCTGGCGGCAACTGGTGGCCTCGTTGGCAAACTCTCACAAGGGGGACAACGAAACAAAGGACCCGGATGATGACTGCCTAAGTATTGTGCTACCCAATGATGCTCCCGTAAACGACATGTGAGAATCGGCTCTAGTTTAAGGGGGGAGTTGGGGAGTTTTGATGAAAATGTGCTGGAATATGATGCTTTCTGTGTTTTGAAACAGTTGTAGTGTGTGTGTTTGATTTTAAAATAAAATAAAAATATTTTTTTTTAAAATGTTTCAGGCGTAAGGTTCTCTCATGGATACGTTCTAACAACATCTAATGTGATCCCCCTCCTTTATAGAACCACTCGTCATGAGTGACACCTTCCTGACTATGCCCTTGCTAACCTGTCCCCTAGGGACCCTGACCTCCACTGCTAGTATCCAGCTACCTCACTGGACCCCACTGGGACTACAAACTGTGGTTGACTGCTACTCAGATCTTTCATGCTTCAGACACCTGGCACTCAAATGCACAAGTATATTCAGACTGTAACGTCGTTGAACTGTCCTACCGCTTATTTCTTTTTGCTTCCAACACCTGGCATTAACTGTATAAGCACATGCAGAATATAATGTTCTTGAACTGTTCCTACTGCTTATTTTTGTGTGTGTCACTGTAACCAAGCGCTCAAGTATCCTTGTAATGTTTGCGTCCGGCTATCTGCGTGTTTGGTTTTTGCGCTATACTAAATAAACAAACATTATTTGCCTGTCTTCCCCTTGAACTTGTTCTTAACTTATCTTATTGGGCCCCTTTGGCTCCCCTGGGTTTCCCTCTGTCCCAATGCCTCACTTCTCCCCAGTAATATTCGTAAAACCTTTTTACATAGGTCTTTCTTGGTTCTGGTTAGTTTCTGTGAGTCGTTCGGCTGATTACAATATTCAGGTTTATCAAGCTCCCGTAACCCTCATGTAACTTGGCTCTTTCTCTCTCTGGGTCTTTCTAGCCCTGGTCTGGGGTTAGGGTAATCCTTCCTTCTTCCCCCTTCGCTCTCTGGTCTCTCCACCCATCCCACCCACACTATGAGCAACCCTGTACCTTCTATGTCACTGGGTGTGCTCCATTGAGGTAGCGTCTGTTCGTTAGCTGTGGCGTTCCCCACATCATTCTGGCATTCCAGTCTGAACGCAAGTGAGTTTTGTAGCCCACTCATCTTCAGTTCTCTGCTCCTCAACTTCCTCGTTGTGAGAAGATTTGTACCTCTGTCGCATTCTGGGATCAGCCCAGTTTCTCAGGCACCAGGTCCTCCACGTGTTTGTGCCTTCAGAAAAGGCCAGTTCTGCTCGGCCTTGGCGTCGCCGACTCCACATGGCTCTGTGCCTGGTCAGCGGCTTCTCTCTCCTCCTCCAGATTCTCTCCACACGACAGCCGGCACTCCTGTGCAGCGCAGCTTTGCCTCTCAGTTTCATTCTCATGTCTGAGGCTTGGCTCTGTGTATTGCTTCTTCTCTGCCATTCAAGGGTGATTGTGCCTTTGTTCTCACTCAATGACCAATAAGGGGCATGTTGTTTAGCTGTCAAGCCCATGGAGAGACTAGTATGGTCTTGAGCCAAACCACCAAAGGCACTGTGTCAGTATTACTTTGAGTCCCACAGCTGAATGGAACATCAGTTTCTCGGCTTCCCCTGTGCGCAGGTAATGCCGTAGTTATAGGCAGTTTCCCCCCCCCCCATGGGAATGGAAGTCCTTATCCTGTGAGTCCCAGTAAAGTCACGATTTCCCAAACCCCAAGGGAGGGTTTTGCTGAGCGGGCTCGCCTCCCTAGCCTCAAATGCAGAAGCTCCGTGACCAAGGAAGAAGGGACAAAACCTCCAAATTCGTCACAGGTGCGTTTGTGATTCGATAATCTATTTCATATAGAATTTTACAATGTAATATCTCTTTTTAGTGAATTTTCGTATGCATAATCTAAATGTACTTAATTCGGAAAACAATTTGCATTAACGTGTTTGATTTATTGATACCATACATATAACATGTGTACCTGAAAGTCAGGCTATTACCTCAAAAATCATGTGTAACGGCGACCCAAATAAACCAAATAAAGAAACAATGATCAAGTTCAAATTTGAAACTGTGGCATAAATTCCACTTCTTAGAAAGTAGTCAGCCACTTAAATTGAAGGAGATATATATTATACGCTAATTGGACTAATGAAGTGCATGGATATAGGAGATAAGCAGATGCTTCACTCCACCAAACAAAGGTTTTTAGAGTCTTGCACACAATTCCTGGCTTTTGTAGTGTGAAAAAGATAAATATACCAGCGACAATTTTTTTTAAAAGCACCTTAGATCTCATCACATCACTTAAAATACAGGGATACCAGGGTAGTATACCGATGTGCAGATATGTGCAATTCCGTAGTAAACATATGAGGAACTATATTAGCAAGAATAGGTGGTCAACAGTACAGTAAGAAACTTATTTTACTTGGTGCTCATAAACATGCTCAGCAGTGGTGTTTGTGTCCTACATTCGTTTTAAAAATGAAATATACACAAAACTGACTAGTGTAAATTTGCAAAGGATACGTAAGCAGCTGTACATGTCCTGAAGAGGCTTTTCATCAGCAAAGAGCCTAGACTGAACCAACTGGTGGATAAAGCTGATTTGCATACTGTGGACTAAAGCTCGCCCATCTACAAGAAAAAGGTACACAAAGAAAAATCAAGTTTCTGAACCAGGGAGATGGCTATTGAATGAATGCTTCAATTTAGTGAGTACCGCCATGCTAAAACACAGAAACTGCTTACATTGCTCGAATTATTTTTTACAAATGTGGATGCAGCTAGACAAAGCACAATTTGGTTAACAGCAAGAAATTCATATGTAATGACTATATTAAAAGAAAATACAGTTTGCAAATTCTCAAAGCTTTTATGATGGTTACACAGTAAGATATCAAGATGTGAAATTCTAATAGGAAACTCAAAGCTAGGCTCTGCGTGATCATCAAGACAAGCTTATTTTGAAAAAAAAATATTTTTAACTGCCATTTTGATACACAAATGAAAAGTTAAGTCAAGTCAGAATTCCTAATTTTGGGCAATCTAGGGCCACTTTTTGGGGCTCATCAATGGTTTGCGTTTTTGAAAAATGACTCATTTTTAGTAGCCAGAGGAAGCCATCCTCAGGTCTTGCTGCCATTACAACGCTTTTGACCTTATTTAAGGTATATGCTACCGGGCCATTACTAAAGTGCCCAGTCAGAGGTCAGAGATGCACTTTTTGCACTAAGGTGATTCTATCACCCTACACAGGTTTTAGAGAATATTTTGGTGGCAGCTATACTTTAGTTTTGGCTTCACCAAGACTGCCACTTCCTGTGGAGGTGGCCAAGGATGAGTGGCAGTCTTACTGACCAACCAGTATGGTTAGCCATCTGAAACCCAGCCGCTTTTAGTGATTAGGGTCTCTGGGTCAGCCCCTTTGTGCAAGGGTTTTTAGGCATTGTCCTACCCCTGTTGCACTCTGCTTCCTTTTCTGCAACCAGGTGAAGCCAAAGCGAAAGTATAGCTGCAACAAAGAGGAAGCATGTTTGCTAACCTGCTGAGGGAGATTTTTGCAGCGATTCCCATAGTTATTACCATTAGTAACCGTTATCTGGCTATACTGGCTAGATACAATGGTTTGGGCATATTGTAGCTTGGGTTTCTTGCCTTTGGAGGTCCAGTTCAGGACCCCTGAAGACTCCTGCTTTCTCAACACATCTGCTTGGTTGAGCCCTCCATGCCAGAATCATTTCTGTGACATTAATGCTGCCATCCACTGTTTACCGCCAGAATCTTACAACTGGCTGTGGGTCGCTGCAGAAGTCCAGAGGTGGTTGAAGTCTCACTTACCTGCCAGATCTTCAGTTTGGGACATCCAAGGGTGCCAACAGCCTGCATTCTGGGTTAGTTTTCTACAGAGCTGCGTCCTTCCTTTGTTCACCATGCTGCTGGGAGCGATTTACTCAGGCTCCCTCTTCTTCCAGAAGTCTCTGGTATTTCTCACTCCTGGCTTGAAGAAATATTTCCTGGGACAAGCCTTATTTTCTTTACTGGGTTGCTGGAGCTTTCCTTGGCCCAGGGTTCAAGTCCGGGAGGATTGAATCCGGCAATCTGAACCTTAAGGAAAAAGCCATTTACTCACTGTGTTTTGCACTAATGGGGCAGTTTCCTTCACAACTACCGACTGCAGTACAAACCTTTGGATCCTAGGGTGGGCGATTATTTGAGATACTCACCCCTACATTTTTCCTTGGTCTGTGGGACATATTCCTTGGAGGTGAGTATTTACCGCATTTAACATACAGCTGTAATAGTCCAGTTGTTCTGCTGCTTCTTCCTCTGAGTATATTTACCACAAAGAGGGGGGGGGGGGGGGGGTCCCAAAAAAGCTGGGACAAGAAATCGCTGAAAACAAGCACATGCTTGTTCCCAAAAACAGAAAACTACTACAGTATGGTGAGTGTATATGTGCGCTCTGGTACCTTCTGTGACATATTCAGATAGCAGCAACCCCGGTTAATATGGGTGTTACCCTACACCTATTGAGAAGTTTTTTTAAATTTATTGTGACATTTTGTTTTACATTTGAAAACTTATCACATTCCATATGTTAAGAACCCCATCACTCCCACAAAAACACTGTTATTTTACTACATCCTCATTCAGATAATCGCTTTGTCATTAACGGTTCACGTCACGCTAGTCTCGATCTTCTGTAGAGTCTTTTCTAAGACGTTTATCCACTGACATGTGAATTTGTGGTTGTGTCCGTGTAAAAAGTAGTCCCAACATTTCTTAGTACTTTTTCCACCTTCTAGCGCCAAATGTATCCTCAACAGATGTTGTCTCGTGTTTTCTTCTGCACTGCATTCTAATAGTAGATGAAATGTTTCCATTTGATTTGGTTTTTGGCACTCTCTACAGGTTCCGTTAGTAATCCCTCTTTTACCAGTCCGGTTCAGTTCATGTACTCATTGGTTGGATACACATCCAGCCTAATTTTCATCAGTCTTTCTCTGTAGAAATGTATCTATGTATGCAGGCATTTCATTTCTTTTTCGATGTTCGTTTGCCATGTTTGCACTATTTTTGAGAGCCATTTTTGCTTCTCTTGTCGCAATCTAGTCAAGTCTAAGACGTTTCTCCTTCACTTTGTTTGGATTAGAAGTTAGTTCTTTTATAGATGAGTCCAACTCTGCCAGCATTTCTACCCACACCTTTTTCCAGATGTTTAGGAGCTCTGCGCTTTTTCCTTTGCCATTTTTCACCAGTATTCTATACCCTTCTGCAGGTTTTTCTTCACTGATTTTCCTTAGAAGACAAAGAGTTCCATTTCATCTTTGCTTCCATGGACTCAAGGAATAATTCTTCTCTTATTGCAGCTATTGGAATGGTTTTTGGCAGTTTAAGTATGGACTTCCAAACCATACTTTCTAGTTTTGGTCAGATTTTATAACTCAGGTTCACACCTGCCTCGCTTCTGTAAGTTAGCGACGCCACCACTTTCTGAGAGTAAAACATTCTCACCGGGACAAGAGAACATTTGCCAAATCTTCCGTTTATGATACTACCCTGCCAGCATAACAACTTTACCTTTGACTGAAGCTCTTCTTCCCATTTACTTTCTATGCTAGAGCTGTTAAACCTGATACTGAGGTAGCAAATCTCTGAGACGTTATCCAATTGTTCTCCTCCAATTAGCCATTTAAATTTGTTTATTGAAAGTTTCTTACTTCCTCCAATTGTGACTATCTTCGATTTCTCACTATTGATCACCAGGTGTTTAGATGTCATGTAGACCTGCACATTGGTTAATAGCCTCTGTAAGCCGATTCATCGGCATAGCATATAATTGGTACTTCTTTCTCGTTCAGTTTTGGAGGCAAGTGTCGTATGTTCGTTGTTATTATCGGGAGGTCGGCTATATATAACTGAAAAAGGGTAGCTGCCAACGGGCATCCTTGTTTTACTCCCTTTTTTATAGCCACGTCTCGAGACAGTGTTCTTTGTTGTCGAGCCATATTTGTGGTGTTGTGTTTTGATGTAAAGCTCTTATTGGGTTTAGAAGATTTTTCGGGGACTTCCACTTTTCCAATTTGTCCCATAATTTTCTTCTATGTACCGTGTCAAATGCCTGACTAAGATCTATAAATGCAAGATGTACTTCTCCATTCGACTTTTGTGCATTTGTTTTGACCATGTTTAGCATGAAGAGATTTAGATCTGTGCTTGTTCTTTTAGTAAACCCTGTTTGTCTGGGGTCAATAATTGTCATGATCATTGCTTCCAAGGGGCTAGGACCAGCCCAACGTCCTTGGAAGCAGGCCTCTAACCTTCATCCTAGGCACCAGGCTCATCAAAATCACTTGTCCCGGCACTGGAAGCGCCGGGCTCATAACATGTATAAAGATGCTTGGGTGGACTTACCTGCAGCAGACCATGCTGCTTACTTACCAGCCATATGGGAATCCTCTACGAGCCGGGACTAGTTTCTTAACTGGGTGGGGCAGGCTCCACTCCCTGGATACAACACTGGAACTCTTCTAGAACAGGATCTCTTTTCTTTCCTGGGCGAGGCAGTGGAGGAAGACGCCTCATCACTCCAAGGCTATTTAAACCACACCCGATTGATGCAACGTGCTTCGCGTTATTCTGCATCTGCAGCAGAACGCTCACCGTGTCGGTTCCAGTCTTCATTCTTCCGATCCTGAACCTGTGAGAACAAAAGCTTACCTTTCTTGTATCCAGCCTTCAGAAGCACCTGCAAAGACAAAGAAACAACAGGTTAGCACAGCAACCTTCACTCGCAGCGCTTTCCTCACCTGATCCATCGGAAGTTACCAACTCTTCGCGCTGCTCCTCCGCCATTATAAAAGCCTGTGAAGACAAAAGCATAATTATTCCTGTGGGGAATTTACTTACCGGCACCCCTCGATTTCCGGTTTTCTTCAACGCTGCATTCCTGCACCTGAAAGAGAAAAGGAGAGACATTAGGCAGGCTATTTACTCACGCGCCATCGCGCCCTCCACAATTAGGCGCCTGCAAATACCCCGGCGTTTTCCAGAGTCTCTTCAGCATCCAAACTCATACCTGCAAAAGAAAAGACAGTTGGAGTGCATTTCGAAAGCAGGCAACAGGCACTTACTTACGCACTCCCAAGCGCTTCATTCCTATGCGCTGGCTCGAACTCCGGCTCTCTTCAAACCACCATCTTCCGCCTCAAGAGCCCTGCAAGACAAAAGGCACCATTTCAAAAGAACATTATACAGAGCCCCATTCCATACTAACGTGCCCACGCACCTAAAGATTGTAAGGACATTAAAGGTGCCCGGAAACTCACCGTTCGTGCAGTTAACGATGGTTAGCAATCCTCTGAAGTCAAGAGGCCTACGTTTGAACCCAGTGAAGGAACTGGTAACGGCACCCTGCACCAGACGCAGATGGAGAGTCCAGCATTCACCTATCTAAGGTGAGCACGTTGACCTTGGGGCTCCACGGAAAAGTGAGAGGGGGAGAGAGAGAAACACCCGACAATCCCAGGTCATTAACCCCATATTCTTTCACCTGCAGACATCTTACTCTTCGAGTTAGACACACAGTGCGAAGAGGCCCAGCCCCGGAAGCCAATCGAGTCCTGCACTTCACTTTTCAAGATACAGTTACCACCCTGCCAAGACCAGCGCCTCCGTGAGAATCAGGTGAGCGTTACAATAATGTTATTGTTTTCTGCCCAGCTTGTCAATTGCCGTTGTAGTTCTACGGCAAAAATCTTTCCAACTGTTGGCAAAAGGGATATAGGATGGTAGGTTTTTGGCTGATCCCGGTTCTGTTTTTTGTATATTGGAACTGTAATGCTTTTATTCCAAACTACTGGTATTTTCTTTTGCATTACTATCTGGTTGACTATGTTGTGAATTAGTACTGCCCATTTTTTTGGGGTCTTTTTTCCAATTGTATATTGGTTAAGCCGGCCGCCGTTGAATTTTTTAGTTTTGTTATTGTATCTATTAAATCTTTTATCTCCATCCTCCCCAACCAAGGAGTCTTTGTATCCTCTTCACACAGTCACGTCAACTTCATGAGCTTTGAATACGAGTGTAATGTAAAATCCAGTCATTTTCTGCAACCCCAGCAGTCAGCCTCTGTTGATTTAGGGAGCAATCGTTATTGATCCTCCATGTCTCTTGTTGTTACGTTCCATAGAGACCTTAACATTAGCTCACCTTGTTCTTGCAATCTCCTAGGTTTATATTCTCTGAGTCAGGATTTGTAATGATGTTTGGCCCCGGCTATTGCATTAACATCGTGAGCTTTTTGATTTGATTTTTTTAACGGTCTTATTTCTTGCCTAAGTTGTTTCCTTCTCGCCACTAATTCGATGCTATACTGGTACTTTGGTATCATCGTGTCTTGTTTTAGGACAGTTTTATTGTCACATATACTGTGAGCAAGGATTCATATTCAAGATGTTTATTCGAAGCTATCATATTTTCACTTAAGTTCGTAATATCTTTGATGGTAAGACGCAGCCGATTTCCTGCTGGATTCAGTGACCGCTCATGTGATCCAGAGTTAGCCGTTATTCCTTTTCTTTTTATCGGCAATAGGGATGCTTCCAATATTTTATGGTCGCTGTCTTCTTGTTCAATAATTCTGAACCTTTTTATTTTTTGCAACATTGAAGATGAAGTCCACATGTAGTCAATTGTTGATTCTGCCGCTCCATTAGACCATGTAACACCACCGGGAATGTCTCCCTTTGTCTGGCTGTTAAGCATTGATGAACAAGTTACTTCTTAACTTGTAACGTTCTTTCGACGGGATGTTCCTCCGACGTATTCCTCATCTTAGATATCTCCTTCCAGCTCTGCTGGCCTCGGAAAATTTTTTCTCTCTAGAGGGCGCTGCGCGTCGACGTCCTCCGAGTCGATGTCCCTCGACAGCCGCCGTATCGACGTCATCCTGCCTATAAAGGCCGCCCGCAGCATCCGTTGCTCAGTTCCGTTTTGTAGCCCACAATAATACTTTCTGGACTAAACTAATCACCCTGAAGGAGCGTAAGCTGCAACAACAAGGGAAGTAGAACTGCGGGGATGGATGGGAGGGTCGATGAGGAATACGTCGGAGGACCATCCCGTCGAAAGAACGTTACAAGGTAAGAAGTAACTTGTTCTTCGAAGGGATTGTGTCCTCCGACGTATTCCTCATCTTAGATAGGCTCCCATAGCAGTATTCTATTATCGGAGGAGGGAGTACTGACTTCACGCTATCTTCTATTGATGAATAGAATGCAGTACAGCCCTTCCAAACCTAGTCTCTTGACTGGAGGAGGAATCCAAATTGTAAAAACGTGTAAAGGTATGGACAGACGACCATGTAGCGGCCGCACATATGTCTTTAACCGGCACGCCTCTTTTGAGGGCCGATGAAGCTGCAATACCTCTGGTCGAATGAGCCCTAAGGTTTCGAAGGGGCTCTTTCCCTGCCAGTTTATAACATTCCAGAATGGCTAGAATGATCCATCTGGAAATGGTCTGCTTAGTTATTGGTAACCCCAGCTTGTGACCTGCGTAACCTACAAACAGCTGGTCTGCTTGTCTTATCCTGGCTAGTCTACTGATGTAAAAACTTAAAGCCCTCCTAGGGTCTAGCCTGTGTAACCTCTCTTCCTCTTTCCCCGGGTGAGGAGGAGGATAGAAAGATGGTAGGGTAATCTTCTGAGTGATATGGAATTCAGAAACCACCTTTGGGAGGAAATTAGGCTTCACTTGCAGAACAACTTTGTCTTTGTGAAATATTGTGTGAGGGGGTTTACAAGAAAGAACTTGTAATTCGCTCACCCTTCTAGCAGATGTAAGTGCTGTTAATAAAACAGTTTTAAGGGTAAGGAATCTTAACGAACAAGAATGGAGGGGTTCGAAAGGTGTACCCATCAGGAAAGTTAGTACTAATGGTCTTGGGGGATAAACATTGGTTAACCCCTTTAGAAACTGTATTACCAAGGGTAATTTGAAATAGGATGGTTCTTCCGCAGTACGCTTAAAGATGGATAGCGCTGCGAGATAGCCCTTAATGGTGCCAACTTGAAGGCCTGAATTTGCCAAATATAGTAGGAAGGACAAAACCATTGGTGTACCACATGAAAAAGGGTCGATATTCTGTTCTCTACACCAGCTGCAAAATCTGTTCCAACGGCAGCGGTATAAAGACTTTGTTGCTGGCCTCCTTGCCGAAAGCAACACCTCCATAACATCATCAGGGAGGTCCCAATCCTTGTACCTCAGCCTTTCAGAAGCCAAGCGTGAAGGTTGAGGGTTTTGATGTCTGGATGGAGAACCTGACCTCCCTTCTATGAGAGTAGGTTCTCTCTGAGTGGAAGTCGAATTGGAGGGCAGATGGACAAGTCTAGAAGGTCCAGGTACCACGTTCTCCTGGCCCAATCCGGGGCAATTAGGATCATGGTTCGCCGGAATCTTCTCAACCTCCTGATCATTTGAGGAATGACAGGGACCGGTTGGAACGCGTACAGAAGCAGAAACTCCCAGTCCACTATGAACGCGTCTCCCAGAGCTCCTCTCGGGGGAAATTCCCTTGAGCAGAACAGGTCGCATTTCCTGTTTAGGCTGGTGGCGAACAGATCTACCTGAGGGGTTCCCCAAAGGGCGAAGATCTCTTGAAGGACTTCCTGAGCTAGCTCCCACTCGTGGGAGACTGTGTTCTGCCTGCTCAGAGCGTCCGCTGTCAAGTTCTTCTCTCCGGCTAGGTGAACTGCCGATAGAGAGATTCCTTCTTGGATTGCCCAAAACCAGAGCTGCATCGCCTCTCTGCACAGGGGTAGTGATCCTACGCCTCCTCTTTTGTTGAGGTAATGCATGGCCACCGTGTTGTCCGTCATTATCAGGACGTTCTTCCCTTGTACAGCTGGCAGGAACGCCTTCAGCGTAAGTCTGATGGCTCTCAGCTCTAACAGGTTGATGTGTAGTCTGGACTCCGATGGAGACCAACGACCGCTGATGGTCAAGTCGTTGGCGTGGGCTCCCCACCCCGTGAGTGAGGCATCCGTGACTACTGTTCTCTCCGGCCAGGGTTGCCAAAACTGTTCTCCTTTCAGAATGTTCTCCTGACAGGCCCACCACTGAAGGTCTCGAGCCACCCTGCCGGGAACCTGAAGAAGATCTGTCATTCTCCCTGAGAATTGTGACCACTGAGTCCTCAGTGCCCACTGGAGGGATCTCATTCTCAGGCGAGCCTCTGGCACTAGGAAAATGCAGGATGCCATGAGGCCTAGCAACCTCAAAAAGTCGAAGGCTGGGAGACGTTGGGCATGTTGGAACTTGGTGACCATCTGTAGAATATCTTGAGCCCTCACCTCTGGTGGCGAGGCTTTTCCCAGGGAAGTGTCCAGGATCGCTCCTATGAACTGGAGTCTGCGATGGTATCATTTGTGACTTCTTTAAATTGAGGGAGAAGCCCAGTCTGTGAAGGAAGTGGCACACGTGATTTAGCTGGATCTGAGCTTGTTCCGGAGAAACAGCCCTGATCAACCAATCGTCCAGGTAGGGGTAGACGTGAATCCCTTCCCTCCTTAGACTTGCAGCCACTACCGACATTAACTTGGTGAAGACCCTCGGGGCGGAGGTCAGCCCAAATGGCAGCACTCGAAATTGATAGTGAGAGTTGCCAATTGCGAACCTCAGGTATTTCCTGTGTTTGAGATGGATAGGGACATGGAAATAAGCGCCCTGAAGGTCCAGAGATACCAACCAGTCCTGGAACTGAAGGGCCTGGAGGATCTGAGAAAGAGTGACCATCTTGAATTTGTCTTTTCTGAGGAATTTGTTAAATTCTCGCAAGTCCAAGATGGGTCTCAGTCCTCCGTCTTTCTTTGGAATGAGAAAGTAAGGGGAGTACCAGCCCTTGTTCCTCTCCGCTACAGGTACCGGTTCTATGGCACCTTTCGCTAGCAGGTCCAAAATTTCCTGCAAGAGGAGCGGATCTGGAGCTTTCTGAGAGCTCTCCAGGGTGGTGCCTCCGGGATGCAGTCAGCCGCTGTAGAAGCACACTCCCAAAGTGTATGGCTGAACCTAGCAAGGGTGCAAGTAGCATTGACAGATTTTAACGCCATGCTACATGCTGAAAAGACTTTCTTTGCCATAGCATCATATTTTTTATCGTCCCTGTCCTGTGGGACGGTAGGATAAGCCGTCTTGACATCGGTAGAGGAAGCTGCCTGTACCACCAGACTTTCTGGGGATGGGTGTTTAGACAAAAACTCCGGGTCTGTAGAAGATACCCTGTACTTTGTTGTCATGACCACTGGCCCCAAGGTGTCAGACCTAGCCCAACATCCTTGGAAGCAGGGTCATGATCCTCATTCCAGGCACCAGCCGGCCCCCGTAGGGGCCTTTTGGACCTTGTCCTGGCGCCAGTGGCGCCAGGCTCATGCTTATAAAGGGACCCAGTCCCGGCACTGGAAGCGCTGGGCTCATATAAAAGGGATTGGTGCTTGGGTGGACTTAGCTGCTGCAGACCATGCTGCCTTCCTACCTGCAGGATGAACTCTTCATCCAATCCTGCTGGGACTACTTTAACTGCTGGGTGGGGCCAGCACCACTCCCAAGAACCACATACTGGAACTCTTTTCTTACCTCTGGAGGCTGTGGAAGAAGACGCCTAAGCACTACTGAAGGCTATTTAAACCACACCCGATTGGTTTCACGTGCTTCGCGTTATTCTGCAATAGCAGCAGGACGCTCACCGTGTCGGCTCCAGCTGATCTTCTTCTTCTGCACCTGAAAACAGGACAATCTTCAACTTACCTTCCTGAAATCCAGCTCCAGCCTTCCGTGACATCTGAAAAGGAAAACGAGAACATTAGAGTAGCACGAGAAAATACCAGAGCTGCTATTACCACCCGTCGGCGCCTTCCAAGGCCCCGTGCCGCGATTCTTCGTTCTCCAGCCATCTGCAACAACAAAGAATACAGGTTAGCGATAACTCCATGATATCTGCTTACCTGTGCCACGATCTCCGCGAGCTCCGTTCTGCGCCATTTGTCCGCACCTGTAAAATACAAGAAGGACATTATTAGAGCTCAGGACTCCATTTCTACTCACGTGCCTCAAGTGGTCCACCGGCACGATCCTTCGGCATCAGTCCTCATCGCCGGTTGCACCGCGACCTGAAAGAAAAGGGGAAAAAGACATTTAAAAGTGCATTTAACTTCAGATTAACTTTTTTCTTGCCTGCAAAAAACTCCGGACCTTTCCACTTACCGGATCAACATACCGGACCTGCAAAGAGGCAAGATTCTGAAAGGACAATAAAAGACTCAAATAAGGCACTTACCGTTCGTGCAGCTAACAACGGTCTTGCCTTCTGGACTCTACCTCCGCAATAAAAGGCTGAACTATCGTCCAGTGAAGTAACTGGCTACAGCGCCCCTGCACAGACGCAGGATGGAGAGCGCCACATTTACTTACCGAAGGTGAGCACGTGCGGCCTAGGGGAGTCGTAGGAGTGTCAGGAAGGGGAAAGGGCCAAAACCCCGTCAGACAGACGTTAATCCCCGTTTCCTCTCTGCCCGCAGACATCTCACTCTCCGGATTAAGACCACAGTAAGGAGGGGGCCCTTCCAGGGTGGTGCCAAAGACCTGCGAGTGACTCTGGAAGGTTCGGAGAACGCCCAGACCAGACCCGCGCCTCCGAGGGATTCAGGTGAGCGTTACATTTGTAGACAGTTTTTTATTTACTGCTGGTACTACATCTGGGGTTTCCCAGTTTGTCATGATCTTCCTCTGAAGAGCTTTATGAAAAGGCACCACAGGATCCTCCTGTGGGCCTTTGTCAAGAATATCCGTGAGGTCATCTTGTTGGAAAGATTGTGAAGGTGCAGACCAACCCATGAACTCTGTGATCCTGGCCATTAAGGCTCGTTTCAGCATGCTCCCCCGGGTCTGGCCTAGCAAACTCCACCTCAGGGGAAGTGTCTAACCCACTTGCCTCATGTAAGGAATCATGAAGATCCTTTAACCTACGTTCTTCAGAGGAAAATTCCTCTCTAATTGGGGTTACAGGTCCCTGCAACTCAAATGTGTCTTCCTGTTCAGACAATTCACCCTCTTCCAAAATTGAGGACATAGTTCTCAATTGTTCTGAACTCATAAAAGGAGTAAATCCCATTTCCAAGGGAGAGGGTGCCGAACTTGTCATTATCGGTCTCAAAAATGTCGATGTCGTCAACGCCGAAGGCTTCGAGCGTGGCGTCGAAAACAAAGGCGGAGGCCTCGAAGACCTCGACAGAATTGGAATTCTACTCGACAATCTCGAAGCCATCGACGTCGAGGACCTGGGGATAGTCACTGGGTGTGTCGTAACCATGACTTTTCTTGGCGTCGACTCCGGTGTCGAAGCTGGCGTCGAGTCGACAGACCCGTGTGCCGAAGGTCCCTTCGACAATGGCGTCGAAGACATCGACCTCGGCGTCGACGGAACCCTTGTCGACGGCGTCGACGGAACCTTCGAGGAAGGTTTGGAGGTCATAATCCTACTCGAGGGTTTGAGACGCACTCGAGAGGTTTCCTTCGCCAGGTACTGCGACTCGCGGCGTTTTTGACCTTCGCGTCTTTCTACCAGAGCATCGCTCTCGGCAGTCTTCGAGGGGGTCGAGGCCGCTTTCTCGAAGACACTCATCATATTTTTGCGGAATTCCTCCCATTCAGCCCGGGAACTATGTTTCGTGGGGCAAGGGATTCTTTTTGGCGAAACAGAGGAAGACGGAGAAGGGGATCTTCGACGTCTCCTCTTCGAGTGCTTCGATCTCGAGGAGTGATGAGACCCACTCCGAGACCTGGAGCGCGAATGGTGACGAGTGTCTCGACTTCGTCGACGAAGAAGAAGCTTTAAAAGTCTTACCTTTCTCCAGCTTCCCCCTACGCTCCTTCAGGGCCTTAGCTGTCATGGACATACAGTCCTCGCATTCCGAACAATGGTGTTCAGCTCCCAAACACCACATACAAACTCTGTGAGGGTCAGTCAATGACATCTTTTTCCCACAATCTCGGCATTTTTTGAAGCCGGATCGAGGAGTTGTCGGTTCTGACGAGGAAGCCATCGAGTACGGATCGAATGACTCGAGGTAAATAGGATTAATCTGACTAAGAACTGAGCAACGGTATTCCGAGGCACTGAGTAAGCGCGGAAAAACGGAACTGAGCAACGGACGCTGCGCACGGCCTTTATAGGCAGGATGACGTCGACGTTGATACGGCGGCTGTCGAGGGACATCGACTCGGAGGACGTCGACGCGCAGCGCCCTCTAGACAGAAAACATTTTCCAAGGCCAGCAGAGCTGGAAGGAGATATCTAAGATGAGGAATACGTCGGAGGACACAATCCCTTCGAAAGATTGTTTTCAAATGCCATTTGTGACCATCTTGCGGCATTGGAACCACCCATACATAAATCGCTTCCTGTGGAAGTCTGTTGGATTTCAAACATCTTATGTTTTGGTCACCACAGATAACTATATCCGAGTTGGTGTTGGCGGCAGTGTGTATTAGCAATAAATCTGCTATTGCTGGTAGTAAGTTCTCATCCGTAATCCATATGTGGTTCCAATAAACATTGCCCAATAGTGTTGTAGAGATCTTTTCATTTTCCTTCTCTCTCTTTTCTGATAGTGCCCACTGCAGGTATTTGTTTGGGTTTCCCTTCATTATTATCCGATATCCATTTCTTTTTTTTAACCAGTATCAATAAGCCCGCAGAAGGTCGACGAATCGGACCCTTCATCACTTTGTTCATGACTAAATCAAAGAAGTTACTAGTTGGTAAATGGCTTAACCATGTTTCCTGTAAGCATATTAGGGAGGCATTATTTAGATATTGGTTTTCCGTGGTCATTAGATGATTGAAACCCCTTGTGTTCTATGAGATTACTGTGTCTTGCCTTGTATTGCTTTTTGCATCATGCTACTTCTGTTTGTTATTTGTTACCAAAGAGGTTGCTATCCAAGACCAGTCCTCAATGTTGTTTGAAGATCCTACAACTTTCTGTTTTGGGGACTGGTTCAGATTCCCAATATGATTATTTATTACCGTTATTATGAAGCCTTCTTTGTTTTTTGTGTGTGTGTTTGCACTTTTAGTTAGCACACTGACTTCGCCCTCCTTATTTGGTAAAGACGATATCATCTCGTCATTTTCCACCTCAGGAATATCTTCATTGCGGTCCCTCATGTCATAACCTCTTTTCTTAAGATCCTTTGCATCCTTAAGCAGCACTGTTTTTGTTGTTCTATTCTTTAGATGCAAAATCACATGATCAACCCGCTCTTCGTTAACATATTCCACAACGGCTATGTTGTTAGATCTTATTGACCTGTAACCCATTACACACTGTAGTAGCTGCATGACATTTTTCTGATTCAAGTTGTAGTTATCATTCTCAGGTAAAATGTTCTCAATCACAATCTTTAATTCATCTGGGCGCTTTGTCGTGTTTGGACTCAGTTCCACTGCTAATATTTTTTCTGTTGCTTTTGCGTTCCATTGTAGGATTCCAAGTTATATTTATGCTCCTTGGTTGCTTCTTTTTTCTCCTGTTCCATCGTAAATTTTCACTTTGTCTCTTTTTTGGTCCAGTGTTAGGAATTTGTGTTCCACCTCATTTGTATCTTCGTCAGATGTATCTATGGATCTGTTACTCATCTCCACTAGACGAACATTTTGAGTTATTCCTAAGCTCAATTTCCCTTTTGTTTGAACCAGTGAACTTTCTGCTGGTGCTTCTTCAGCTTCATTAATGTAGAAAGATACATAGTCTATCAGATTTGCAAATGTTGTTCTAGCTCAGAACCTATGTCCTCGTCGCTCTCTACTATTCTCCTTGGTCTCTTGTTGACTGTTTGAATTGGCTTACTGAGTTTGTTTTCCTCCGTCGTGGCCTTTGTCTTTAGATTTATGTTTCTAAAAAATGCTTTTGTTGCTCTATTTTGAATCCGTTGGGTTCCTTGATATTTTTTGATTTCTGCCCCTCCTTTGGGGCAATCCCCTTTTCTGTTCTTTTTCCATTTTCTATGTTTTTTTGTGTGCTGGACAGTAACGGGCCTTGACTACCCCCAAATACTGGGAATAGTTTGTCCTTTTCAGTGGTTTTTGCTGATTTGCCCGAACTTCCCTTATGTGGGACTCTTTTTTTCCACCTCATTTTTTTCTATTGAAGTTATAGATAAAGTTGTATTTGTGTCTTTTTCCTCTGCATCATTAGATTCGGACTCCATAATTCCTTGTGATGGACCCTCACCATTCTGTGCACTTGGTCTCACGTTTGATCCTTTAGTAGTTAGTACCATCATCGAATGGTTTCCTCCAGGTCTGCAACCACTTTCTTTTTGTGAATTGGAAGTACTACAATTACACTCCGAGTCAGGGAGCACTCTAGTCTCATTAATGTTGCTGAACTTATTTCTGTGCCCAGTCCTTAGATCGATGTCTCTACTTTCACAGGTTTTCCTCATCCATTTGAAGGAGTCCACAAGTGCACGCGATAATTGTTCTTTTTGACTTTTTTCGCTTCTTGCTAGATCAAAGAGTCTTCGTTGCCAGGCTGCAGAATGTTCTGCTTCTTGATTAAGTTTGGCATCCAAGTTAACAGACATCTCTTGTGCTGATAGTTTTGTTAGCATTAACGTTAATAATGCGTTGTTTTCTTTTAAGCTGTCACTTATGTTTTCATACAGCTTCATATAAGGTGCCAAAGAGATTGAGAGAGCGGCCATGATGTTATTATGAATGTGCATGCCTGCTGCAATTGAAAGATGGCTTTTATTTCCTCGATTCACTTCTCCATTCTCAGTTTTGTCAGAGTCAATTTTAGACGACTCTTAACCGTTGGCTTTTTTTCTTCCTCCTCATTCGAGTTGTTGTCACTTACAATACACACACAATTGTTTTTTTGAGTGGTATTAACATTTTCTGTTTGCATCGCAATTGATCTGTTTTTTTCTTTTGGGCAATTGCTTCCATCTTGCAACTTGGAACCACCTATGTGTCTTCCTTTTGACACAAATGTAGATTATAGGCAATATCTGTCATGCTGCAAAGATCTGATCATATCAACGTCTGCTGAACTATTCAATAAGTGTGGGCACCTATGGGGATTCTTAGATGCAAGTATTTGTTGCGATTGTGGTAATGACTGTGCAACAGATCCTCCTTCCAACTCCGGCAGGCCTTTATAATATGACGCCACATCCGGAGTTTCATGTTCTTTGTTTTTCTTGAAGTCTCCTTTCATCGTTTTTTTTTAATTGTTCTCTCCATTCTGGCTCACAAATTTCATCTGCAATAGATGGTTTGTGTTTGCATGTACTTTGGTGTATTATTCTTTTCCCAGTTAGAGGTGAGGCTGCTTTTCTTTTCACTTCATCTAGTAGCCATTTTACTTGAGTATTTAAGTTTTTAGATTTAGAGACACTTTTTTCTTTAAGAATTTTGTATTCTTCCACGCCTCCCATCTCTTTTTCTTTGTCAGTAGTGTTTAACGTCCAATCTTTTACAGAATTTGTTGAGACTTTTTCGTTGCATTTGAGGGGAACTGATGTCCTTTCCGTGCCTTTGTCCTTCACATTGTGTCTGTTTTTATGATCAATGTCACTGACCGTCGCATGTGACTCTTCTCTACATTCGGGCACCACAATCCCTCCAACCTCTATTCCTTTGTCCAAGCTAGGGTTCTTGTCACCAGTCATCAACTGATCAGCAAAGCTGGAGGATACCGTGGCAATGTTTTTGATTGATTCCTCTGTCATTAGTTGTCCGTTGGGAATCATATCCTCTACCGCTCTGCAGTGATCATTACGTCTGATGCATCAGAATATATGGAATCATCCAAATTTGTAGCAGAGCATTGAGTTAGATTAATTTGAGTTGGTTGCACTGTTTCCATCTCCACTGGGGTCGCCACTAAGTTTGATGCACGTGGAGTATTGCTTAAATCATTACTACCAGTGGATTTGTCATCAATTAATCTATTGCCACTGTTGATTTCCATCTGTGACCGGGCAAGGACACCATCAACCCGATTCCCTACTTTAGAAAACTCAGCATCCGTGACATTCAGTGCATGTTCCTCTGTTTTATTGGTGTTAAATGACTTCTCCTATGTCTCACGCCATAATTTCTGTTGAGCCAAAGCCCTATATTTTAGGACGCTGCCAGCGCACTGCTGTAAACCACTATTAGCCACCGGAGAGCGGGTAAACCAATCTTGTGAACTGCCTTCTGACATTAAGGTTATCATTTGTGGTGCAGTGTCTTTTGAAGTTTTCTGTATATCACTGTTCCCCCCCAAAGGGTTGAGGTTCTTCCATTGAAACATTTATGTAGTCATGTTTAAATTTCCCCGGCGGCCCGCCCTTGCCACAATTGTCAGAGGAAGATGCGTGTAATAACGCAGAAGAGTCCAATCCCGCTCCTTACCTGTTCTTAAGGAGTCCAATTGCGTCTTGCATGGCAGAAGACGATATAGCACGAGGATGGGTAGGTAATCTTGATTTCGTTCAGGTGTTGTGTCTCGGTACAGCCACATCAGCAGGACACACTTCGGCCGTGCTGTATACTGTACCCTGCAGCGAAAGACACTAACACCATTTGCTGATCCTTGCGTTAAGTACTTTAATTCCCTGAATCCGTTGGTAAGAGGATGTGTTTTCCTAGCGCTGCAGCAATGCAGCAAACAGCCAAACAGCCAAACAGCCAAACAGCCAAACAGCCAAACAGCCAAACAGCCAAACAGCCAAACAGCCAAACAGCCAAACAGCCAAACAGCCAAACAGCCAAACAGCCAAACAGCCAAACAGCGCCACTAATCACAGCCCTTCACGCAACATGGGTCGCTGGGGCGTTCTTTTGAAGTGGCGACTTACTGGTGGGGCGGAGCACGAGGCGGGATTCACCACGCTTACTAGACAAAGTCTATCAATGTCTCTGCTAACAGGCGCTGCCCGTAAAGTCCAATCAAGCAAATGAATTCCACAACAGCTGTCAGCAAATGTTCATGCTTGCAGCTCCTCTCAAGCAGCACAGCCAAACAGCGCCACGAAACACAGACCTTCACGCAACAGGGCTTAACCATTGAGAAGTATACATTCAACAATCGCATCAACTGGAATGACTGCGCTACTCCAATAATAATATTATACGGAATGTATTTCCATTGATGTGGAAAACAACACTATGAAAGATTATAACTCTAGATTCAACCTTCACACTTATTAATATAACTGTGCCATGTGCCCTTAAAAAATCCTAGTCGACATGTTTCGAGCCCTAGGTCTTTCTCAAGACTATTGTACTCTAAATGGCACATTCTCTTGTCATGTCCTTGGACTTTATAGAGAGATATATATATATATCAACAATTAACATTCCAAAAGGCACCATTTTATTAACATATCATAATTCAACATTTTTCAGTATCACAAAAAGAAAAATCACAAAGCGAAAAAGAAAAATGGAAATATTATTGTTCATCATAATGGTTCTCAATCTATCCCACCTTTCAAAAGTCACCCCTTGTGCAGGGTTTTCCCTTTATGCAATCCTTAACGAGTAGTGTAGTAAGGGCATTCTCCAACACACCAAATTCAAAAGTAGAGTATAAAAAAAAAAAACCTGCCCCCATTAGACCCATGCAAATAACAAGATTGCGTCTATACCCTTAGACCTATTAGTTAAACTCTTGTGACTGGTGGACCTGGTGTCAAACTTGATTTATCAAGGAATGCCCAAATACTAAAAAGACTCCCCCGTAGGTTAGGTGCTGTGAACAGCAATTACTTGCATGTCATATTCCTATTCGCACTGGTCTTTACTCTATATGCGTACGGCCTAAAATCAATTGAAGATTTATTAATTTAGGTCCTTACTTCTCAACTATAAAACTACCATTTAATTTCCTGTTACTCACCAATATAATAAGGCTTCTGTAAACTTTTAACGGTTTGATCCCTGGCCTTTATTCATCTAATGTAATGGCTTCTTAGTAATTAGCATTTTTGTCTATCGCGTTACTCTCATTTATAAATTTGATTTGGGCTGCTATGGCATGTCACCCCCCCAATTGCTATGGACGTGTATTGCCTCTGCGAACATTTTAAGTCAATCTCCCTTGATAATTCCATGGCTTAAGTTTAGGAAGTAACCCAAATAAATTTATACGAAACATACCCATACATCTTTCATTGACTGCCCTGTTTAAGGTGCAGACTGCTTATTCGCTGCTGCCATTTTGTTTGCTCTGTATTTATATTAATGGCGTGACATCGCATACATAACCGTTGGCGATTGTTTACAAATGACATTATTAGCACGATCGCGAATGCGATCGCTGCAATACTAGAACCAATATTAAAAATGCATTGTAAATCTAGCACTGTTAGGAAGAAATCTCAATTCTGTGCGAATTCTCTTCAACCTTAGAGACCCCCAGCTCTTTTACTGGACTTTAGGACTTTTTAATTTTAACCCTGGAGGGAGTGAGACCTTTTTTCCTCACTCTTTATTATGTTTTTACCTGATTTGGATTTTTTTGTTTTCACTGTTTTTGGAGTCTGACAAACTCCATTGGCATCTGCTTTTTGTATGGTGACACAGCACCTCCAGTGCAGAAATCCATTAGATTTATCATAAGGTTTAAATACCTTTTATTTTGTGAACTAGAGTGCCCAAGAATATTAAAGTGAAATTGACTTTACTTACCTTTTCTCTTTGCAGTTTTGTAGTTCCAGCACACACCATCTTATGTGGAGTTCTGGGAGGGGGGGTATGGGGGGTTTACCTTGTAGCCCCTTAACATACATTCTCATATAGCATTATGTTGCCCTCACTACTTTAAATGGCTGGTGCCAGGGGTTTACTTCTTCCTACCATTGTGCTCTTCTACCGCAGGCTGAACCCTCAGCTGCAGTACAGCAGCCATGGGTGACCATTTTGTCAAAATGGCCCCGGTCTTTTTTGCCATTTTCTGTTTGTGAGGTCTTTCTTGGGTTTTACTCTGTGCGTCGAGGCAGATTTGAGCCCTTAGTTTGTCTTGCCTTTGGTGGGCTTCAGCCCTGAAGCCCGCCTCTGGCTGCAGTGTGTCTGGAAGGACAGGATGTGAGAAAGGATCCCGAGACTCCCCTGTCCTTTGTCTCTAGGAATGCCTGAATGCAACTAGTCCTGATTGGCCAGTTTGCTGTCCTAGTGGACAGTCACCCTGCTGTGTGATTGACAGCCTAGGATGTGCATGAATAGGAGAAACCCGCTTAAAAAGGCGAGTCGACCACTGAGAGAAACACCAGACGAAGAAATCGTGAACAATGCTTGCAGCAACCTCCTGGATCTTTGAATTGCCCGTTAATGCCCTGCTGCAGTGCTGAACTCATTTTGCACCTCGACAGAGAAGCTCCAGACTCTCCAGACGCAACTACTTCTCCCCTTGGGTTAATGGGACCAACTAACCACGAGACAAACTCCACGGGACCACCACCCCTGACTTGCTGTGCCTCTCCGTTGCTTCGGAAGCCCAAAACCCGGGTTCAAGTGTCCGTGGATGAGTGCAACTACTGCCACAGAACGAATCTAGCTAGAAGCTCCAGGAGACTCCTAAGGACCATCCAGAAGCAGAACCTCCAGATCCAGAGTCTCCTCACCAGAGTTCAGGACCAAGATAGCAAAGGGAGTCCAACCGGTGTCCGAGATCTGCATCGGTGCTATTTCCTAAGCGCTGAAACCGCAAAGTGCTGCAGAACTGAAAAGAGCCCATAGCTGCCGACGACCTCCCAAGTTCCGCCACAGGTCCAGACATCCTCCCTCTTGTCCCCACGACTGACGCTGAGGAACAATGGTCTGCACCGCTGTAGCAAGACGGAATCCAGCTGGACCACTCTTCTTCTAACCAGAGGTACTGTTTAGGCTTGGGGTACTTACCTCACTGCCTGTAGCCATGCTTTTCTTACTTTGGAATTGCACCGGCTTATCTTCTTTTCGGGTTGATTTCAACTCCCACAGGCTTTACAGCTCGTGACCCTACAGTGAATTTTCTAAAACTCTAACTTTGTGCAAGACTTTGATCCAAGAAGTGCATCAGATCCATAGACTACGTCCCAAATGACTTTGGTTGTCCTGGCTCCCTGAAAGCACTCTTCTAGTACATTGACTTTGATACTGTTTGTCCCTCATAGGTGGTAGCTTGGTGTAGCCTGTTACTGCTGGGAAAGGCTCATCTAGACTTCA